>NC_045784.1:128128310-128837145 GCF_008692025.1 Phocoena sinus | reverse complement strand
CTGAGGGGAGCCTGGACCCCAGAACAGAGTTGGCCCTGGGAGGCCATAGGGCGGGATGAGCACGTGCAGCAGTTCCTGACATCCGGGTCTCAGAGACGCTGCGGAGGGGGAGCACGGGGCGGGGTCTCGGAGAGGCTGGGGAGGTGATATATGGGTCGGGGTTCTGGTGAGTGAGGTAGAGATTCCCAGGTCCTACACGGAGTCAAGGTGAGGGCCCTAAGGGAGGACTGAGGGGAGCCTGGACTCCAGAACAGTGTTGGCCCTGGGAGTCCATAGGGCGGGATGAGCACATGCAGTACTTCCTGACATCCGGGTCTCAGAGACGCTGCGGAGGGGGAGCACGGGGCGGGGTCTCAGAGAGCCTGGGTAGGCGGTATAAAGGTCGGGGTGGCTGATGGGTACGGGAGAGAATCCCAGGTCCTGCGTGGAGTCAAGGTGAGGGCCCTGAGGGAGGACTGAGGGGAGCCTGGACCCCAGAACAGAGTTGGCCCTGGGAGGCCATAGGGCGGGATGAGCACATGCAGTATTTCCTGACATCTGGGTCTCAGAGACGCTGCGGAGGGGGAGCACAGGGCGGGGTCTCAGAGAGCCTGGGTAGGCGGTATAAAGGTCGGGGTGGCTGATGGGTACGGGAGAGTATCCCAGGTCCTGCGTGGAGTCAAGGTGAGGGTCCTGAGGGAGGACTGAGGGGAGCCTGGACCCCAGAACAGAGTTGGCCCTGGGAGGCCATAGGGCGGGATGAGCACGTGAAGCACATCGTGACATCCGGGTCTCAGAGACGCTGGGGAGTGGGAGCGCGGGGCGGGGTCTCAGAGAGCGTAGGGAGAGGGTATAAGGGTCGGGGTGTCTGGTGGGCACAGAAGAGAATCCCAGGTCCTGCATGGAGTCTAGGTGAGGGCCTTGAGGCAGGACTGAGGGGAGCCTGGATCCCAGAACAGAGTCGGTCCTGGGAAGCCATACGGCAGGATGAGCACATGCAGTACTTCCTGACATCCGGGTCTCAGACACGCTGTGGAGGCGGAGCACGGGGTGGGGGCTCAGAGAGGCTGGTGAGGCGTTATATGGGTCGGGGGTCTGGTGAGCAAGGTAGAGAATCCCAGGTCCTGCGTGGAGTCCAGGTGAGGGCCCTGAGGGAAGACTGAGGGGAGCCTGGACCCCAGAACAGAGTTGGCCCTGGGAGGCCATAGGGCGGGATGAGCACGTGCAGTACTTCCTGACATCCGGGTCTCAGAGATGCTGGGGAGGGGGAGCACGGGGCGGGGTTTCAGAGAGGCTGGGTAGACGGTATAAAGGTCGGGGTGTGTGATGAGTACGGGGGCCAATCCCACGTCCTGCGTGGAGTCAAGGTGAGGGCCCTTAGGGAGGACTGAGGGGAGCCTGGACCCCAGAACAGAGTCGGTCCTGGGAAGCCATATGGCAGGATGAGCACATGCAGTACTTCCTGACATCCGGGTCTCAGACACGCTGTGGAGGCGGAGCACGGGGTGGGGGCTCAGAGAGGCTGGTGAGGCGTTATATGGGTCGGGGGTCTGGTGAGCAAGGTAGAGAATCCCAGGTCCTGCGTGGAGTCCAGGTGAGGGCCCTGAGGGAAGACTGAGGGGAGCCTGGACCCCAGAACAGAGTTGGCCCTGGGAGGCCATAGGGCGGGATGAGCACGTGCAGCAGTTCCTGACATCCGGGTCTCAGAGACGCTGCGGAGGGGGAGCACGGGGCGGGGTCTCAGAGAGGCTGGGGAGGTGATATATGGGTCGGGGTTCTAGTGAGCGAGGTAGAGATTCCCAGGTCCTACATGGAGTCAAGGTGAGGGCCCTAAGGGAGGACTGAGGGGAGCCTGGACTCCAGAACAGTGTTGGCCCTGGGAGTCCATAGGGCGGGATGAGCACATGCAGTACTTCCTGACATCCGGGTCTCAGAGACGCTGCGGAGGGGGAGCACGGGGCGGGGTCTCAGAGAGCCTGGGTAGGCGGTATAAAGGTCGGGGTGGCTGATGGGTACGGGAGAGTATCCCAGGTCCTGCGTGGAGTCAAGGTGAGGGTCCTGAGGGAGGACTGAGGGGAGCCTGGACCCCAGAACAGAGTTGGCCCTGGGAGGCCATAGGGCGGGATGAGCACGTGAAGCACATCGTGACATCCGGGTCTCAGAGACGCTGGGGAGTGGGAGCGCGGGGCGGGTCTCAGAGAGCGTAGGGAGAGGGTATAAGGGTCGGGGTGTCTGGTGGGCACAGAAGAGAATCCCAGGTCCTGCATGGAGTCTAGGTGAGGGCCTTGAGGCAGGACTGAGGGGAACCTGGATCCCAGAACAGAGTTGGCCCTGGGAGGCCATAGGGCGGGATGAGCACATGCAGTACTTCCTGACATCCGGGTCTCAGAGATGCTGGGGAGGGGGAGCACAGGGCGGGGTCTCAGAGAGGCTGGGTAGACGGTATAAAGGTCGGGGTGTGTGATGAGTACGGGAGCCAATCCCACGTCCTGCGTGGAGTCAAGGTGAGGGCCCTTAGGGAGGACTGAGGGGATCCTGGACCCCAGAACAGAGTTGCCCTTGGGAGGCCATAGGGCGGAATGAGTACGTGCAGCACTTCCCGACATCCGGGTCTCAGAGACGCTGGGGAGAGGGAGCACGGGGCGGAGTCTCAGAGAGGCTGGCGGGGGGGTATAAGGGGCGGGATCCTAGGCGGGCACAGGAGAGAGTGCCAGGTCTTATGTGGAGTCAGGGTGAGATCACTGAGTGTGGACTGCGGGGAGCCTGGATCCCAGGGCCAAGTTGGCCCTTCGAGACATAGGGCAGGATGAACAGCTTCAGCACTTCCTGACATCCGGGTCTCAGACACCCTGGAATGGGGGAGCACGGGGCGGGGTCTAAGCGAGGCTGCAGAGGGGGTATCAGTTGCGGAGTGTCTGGTGGGCACTGGAGAGAATCCCAGGTCCTGTGTGGAGTCAAGGTGAGGGCCCTGAGGGAGCACTGAGGGCAACCTGGATCCCAGAATTGAGTTGGTCCTGGGGGGCCGTCACGTGCAGCACTTCCTGACATCCGGGTCTCAGAGAAGCTGGGGACCTGGGATAAGGGGCGGGGTCTCATGAGCGCAGAGGGTAAAATGTCAGGTCCCTGGTGGACTAAGGTTAGGGCCCTTAGGCAGGACTGAGGGGACCCTGAGGGAGGAGAAAAGGGACCCACCAGATCACCGCCCTTGCAGGTGGCCGTGGGAGGCCCCGGGGCGGGATGAGCACGGTAGGCCTGTCCTGACGTCAGGGTCTCTGAGAGACTGGAGACCTGGTATAAGGAGCAGGGACTCACACTGGCAGACGGGACAATCCCAGGTCCTGCCCAGAGTCCAGCCTGCACGCGAGGAAGGAAGGACTGAGGACGTTAGACCCCAACACAGGGAGGGATCCATTGCCCTTCCGTGGGGGCCTTGGAGGCATCAGAGCTCGGTCAGCAGATGAGATGTTTCCTGACCTCTGGGTCGGGGTCCTCAGGAGGTCAGGTGTTTGGTGTGAGGGGTGAGCCTTCAGGTCCGCAGGGGGTGGACTCCCAGGCCCCCGAGGGAGGACTGAGCAGACCCCCAGCCCTGGAACAGGGGCCTCAACAGAAACCTGCCCCTGTGGTCAGCGCTGGGAGGCCAGGCAGGATGTGAGGAGGAGGTGAGGACCTAGCCTCTCTCCAACCTAGGACCCTCGGGAGGCCCTGGGCAGGTGCGGCCACCTGTGGGACCCCCTCCCTGCTTTCTGTTCAGATTCGGGGTCCTGTTCTGAGTTTCTCCTCCGGCCTGCAAAGGGGAGGGTCCAGGCCCTTAAGGGGAACAGTGAGCACGACGAGCGAGCCCCGAGGGGACCACCCACCCCAGAACTCAGAACTGGGGGGACCTCACAGAGTCCGGCCCAATTCTCCTACCAGCACCGAGGCCCGGAACTGTGCCACAGTTTACACAAGAGGTGCGCCCTCCATTCCTCTTACAGGGGCTCCAGGAACCGGGAGGCGAAGGCCCAGGTCTGAGGACCGTGTCGTCAGGGCACAGAGCAGAGGAGGCCCAGGCAGCGCCAGGAGTCAAGGGGAGGTGCGTGCCCTGAGTGTGTACCCAGGGGCTCCCCCCCCAGAACAGAGGGGACCGCACTACACCCAAGTCACCCCACTGCCCTGTCAGCCCCAGAACCTGGGGCTGTGCTGGCTGCACCCTGAGGAGCCCCCTCACTTCCTTCTTCAGGTTGGCACGGGACAGGCCGCCCAGGAGGAGCACCCCTGTGAGGCCCGAGGGCAGCCCTTAAGAGGAGACCTGTAAGTGGCCTTTGTCAGAGCTGCCCAGGGTGCCTTTCTCCGCCGAGGCCGCTCACACCCCCTCTCTTCCCCAGGTATGAGGTCCCCGCCTGTCATCTGTGCGCACACTCCCGTGGGCGGCCCGACCCCAGTGATCAGGTCCCCGGTCGAGATGAGTGAGCTCCGCCAGCCTCAGGCCGACCTTCAGGCCCCAGTCCCGGCCCAGGGTCCGGTGGAGGCGCCGCTGCTGGGGGCTGCGGGGGAGGAGGCCGCATTCCCCTCGTCCTCCGCCTCCCCTGGAGCCCCCTCCTTCTCCGCCTATGCCGATCCCTTGCCCCGCGAGGCACTTGTTGTGCTGATGGCTGACCTGGTGGCTTTCCTGCTCTTCAAGTTTCGTACCGGGGAGCCGACCTCCGAGGTGGAGATGCTGAGTACGTTCCTCCGAGAGCATCAGGACCACTTCCCCGAGGTCTTCAGCCTCGTTTGCGAGTGCCTGCAGCTGGTGTTTGGCTTGGATGTGAAGGAGGTGGACCCCCGCGAGCGCACCTACGTCCTGGTCCCCACCCTGGGCCTCACCTGGGATGCGGTGCTGAGCGACTGGCAGTGCACGCCCGAGGCCAGCCTCCCTGTGCTGGTCCTGGCCATGGTCACCCTGTTTGGTGACCGCGTCCCTGAGGAGGAGGTGTGGGGAGTGCTAGGCACCCTTGGGTTTTGTGGCGGGAGGGAGCTGCTCACCGAAGTGTGGGTGTGGACGGGCTACCTGAAGTACCGGCAGGTGCCCCACAGCGACCCTGCCCGCTACGAGTTCCTGTGGGGTCCCCGGGCCTACGCGGAGGCCAGCAAGTGGCAGGTCCTGCAGCATCTGCTCAGGATCAATAGCATGGATCCCAGGTTCTTCCCATCCGTGTCTGCAGAGAGCGTGAGCGATGAGGAAGAGGGAGCCTCAGCCAGAGCAGCAGCCGGTCCCACGTCCAGCAGCTTCCCCCGTGGGGCAGGAAGGGGGGCTGATCCTTCACTCTGAGTTTGAAGAGGGAGCGGTCAGCCTTCTAAGCAGTGAGAGCCGGGCGAGTTGGGGGAAGCCGGTGTGCAGCATTTTGGGTTCCTGTTGTGTATGTTGACATGGACTTCCATGTCTGTTTTCTTTAGGAATTTTTCAAATGTTGGTTCTTTGAATAGAAGACTAAACAAGCTTCAGTGTCTAACTTTGTGTATGACGTTAATCCCACAGTTATTTGCGCTAATTCAGTTCAAGAACAAGAGTTTTGCTGTTTTGTAAGAGAGGTTGGGAAATCTCCCAGTTCGTTTTGTGACCGTGTTCAAGATAACGGAATTGGAATCAGAACTGCTCTGGAAACGTGGAAGTACTTAGCAGTGATATAGATGGGAGAAGAAATAGAAAAATAAAAGCCATTGTTGTTCCAATTCTTGCTTCCCTGTCTTGTCTGTCATTCTGTAAATAAAACGAACTATCTCTGTTGAGTTGGATTTGCACGGGTATTTTAAGAAAGTAGGAGAAGGTTCATCGGCGTCAATAAGCCCCCTGCCCACTGGCTTGTTTGTTCCGCAGACCTCCACGGAGCCTCTGCTCTCCGGAAGGGCCTGTGTTAGTAGCGGGAACGCTAGGAAAAGCAGGACACACCCACACCTAGAGTGATGGTCTAGGAGCCACTGTCACATGAGGAAGGTGGTGAGACGTCCCCTAAGTCCCACAGAATAAGACAACATGGGACGAGGCGGTGGGGCTCCAGGAGCGAGCCCTGAAGTGTTAAGTGCCCCGAGCCAGGGCACTTTGGGCCTTTGGGAAGTGGGGGTTCCTTCTGTGGGAGGTGATGGTGATGAAGCTGGGTGGTGGCAGCAGCCAGACATGCAGAGGGTGTGTCTTGGGTTGGAGGGGAAAGTCTGAAATGGGACATTGCTGTGAGATGTCCTTCTGGGTCATGGATAAAGCCGAGAGAAATCTCGCCCTGGGGCAGGAAGGAAGGGGTGCTGGCTCTTGTTGCATTGCAGTGGGCCACAGTGAAGAGGTAGGTGTTTCATACCCGCCATCTGCGAGGATTTCCAGAGAAATGAGGGTCTTGCTCTTTGAAGCCCTGCTCGGTATTCCCGGGGCTGGCCCTCCTCTCCCTGCCCTGGGAGAACCAATTACCAACTGTATGGAAACGACCATTTTAGTCACCTGGAGTTTACTTTGGCCACTTGTGAGCAAGGTCTAGATTTCAGTGGGATGAAATGAATGAAAATAGGGGGTTTGAAAGAGGAGAGGCTGCCGAAGTGGAAAGGAGTCGCCGTGTGACTGGAATCCTGGGAGCTTTGCGTGAGCTGCCCCCAGCTGGGGAAATCACCACCCTTCCCTCCATGCCGACAGACACACACACACACACACATATCCAAATTGAATAATATATCCTGCAGCAGTAAAACACACAGAACAGCAATTTTGACTGGTTTTCTATTCCGTTTCCTATGGAGCTGCAAATTCTCTGAGATGTCATGAAAAGAAAGCAATTTCCAGAGGAGAGAGGGACAGAGTCTGGGATCAGAATAATACTAGAAATAAGTCCTAGCCACTAAGAAGCAACGTCCGCCAGTGTCGCCGCGTTCAGGCAGGTGCAGAAATATGGCGGCATCAGAGACCCACAGGTTTGGGCTGTGACCTGGCATCGAAAGGAAGGAGCAACTTCTGGGCCTAATGGGATTGGGAGGTCACTGCAGTGGGAGGTGCAGACGGCGCCGGGGGCTAAAGAGGCGGCCCTCCCTGCTGAGCGCCGTACGACAACGTGAACCTTACGTGGGATCCTGGATTTGAAGCACCTGCCATATAGCAGGTGGGCACTTGGAAAAGGTGGAGAATTTCAGGGCCAATGTAACCTGCTCAGACACTCCTGCCGGAAAAGAAGGGGATTTTGTCATCACAAAAGGTAAGCCCTGCTTTTGTTGAGCCTCTACTAGGCAGTGTGGCATTGGAGAGCCGTCAGGTGCTCGTCCCCATCTTGTCTTCCTCTCCTCCCCGCACAAGTGGGGACACAGCACTGCCAGAGTCCTCTTCACTTAGGAGGGGTCATGGGATGACCCTTTGCCACTGAATTCTGAGCAGAAGCAGTTTTGTCACGGCCATCTGTATCGAAGGCACACCGGGGTCGGGGGTTAGTCCTCAAGCCATGACAACACAGACAACACAGACACAGACCACTGTGCTTCCTCCCCCAGGGTCTTAAGTCCGGCACCTCTGACCCTTAGATGTGAGATGCCAGACTCTGTGCCTTTAAGGCCCTGGGCAGGGTTGGAGGTGTTCCAGAGAGAGGCTGCCCCACAGGGAGCTGGCGGAGGGCATTTCCCTCAAGCAACCCGCACCCTTAGGTCCCTGAGCTGCACCCATCCGTCCCCGCGGGGCTGTGCTGAGTCTCTGTCAGGAGGGCAGCCGCCAGCTGCCGAGCGGCCCCGTTGGGGTCGGGGGCGTCCTCGTGGGGCCCAGCCCCGAGTCCCCCTCAGGGGTGACCCTGCTGCCCACAGCGCCCACTCTCTCCGGAACCTGGCCTCGGTCTGCACAGCCTGGCTTTTGCCCTGCCTGTCCCCCGACTAAAAGCCGCTTAGGCCCCGGTCCTGATGACCTCGTGCATGTATGTTTATCTGAAAGTCCCAGAGAAGCATCCCCCCCACCACACACCAATATCATGGTTCGGGTGGAGCTGGCAGGACGTGATGCAGCCACTCGGCGAGCCTCCTCGTGGTTGGTAAGTGATGATCATTGCCGCGGGGATGTGGGGCGAATCTCTGTGCTTCCGACTTATTTTGAAATCATTCCCTACGTAATGCCCAAATGTTTGAGTACACTGATGGCCTTCTGAATATGACCGTGAGGTTTTGGTTTTTGAGCCTGAGTGCGAGAGGCACAGGCGTGTCCTGTCAGCCACCCGCAGAGCCGCCTAGGACTCTGGTGTCCCCGATCAGGGTGTTTGAGCAGAGGGACAGGCTGTAGCAGATGGCAGGGGTGGTCCCCAGGACGCTCCCCCAGGCCCCAGCCACCCGCAGACCCGCAGACCCGCATGAGGGTTTGGAAAGGAGCCAGGCAGGAGAGGGCTTTGGGGTCCCGGTGATGCAGGCTGTGAAGAGGGTCCGCCGCCCCAGAGAGGTGGAAGGAACAGCACCCACCAGATCCCATCTGACCTGCCCTGGGCTGGCCGGGGTAGGCAGGTGGGAGCAGATGCCTCTGCCGGTGAGCTGCAGCCCTGGACCCCAGCAGGAAATGGGTGCTCTTGGGACAACGGGTGCTCCAGGACCAGAGCCCCGTGGGGCACTGCCGGGGGAAAGCAGGGATTCCTAGTGCCCGTTCGTGCAGTGAACTGACTGATGGGGGACAGTGCTAGCCCAGGGACGGCCGTGGCAGGCAGCGCAGCAGTGGCCGGGACACGCCAAGAGCGCCCCAGGGACATTCAGGGAGGCACTTTTCAGGGGGGCAGCAGCACCCTCCCCAGTAGACTCTGGACGAGCACACACCACCCCGGCACCCAGCCAGTCCTGACCAGGGCGGGGCAGGGCACACGGGAGCTGCTGCCCGTCAGCGGGAAGCTCTGACGTTCTCTACGTGCGCTGAGCCTGCCCCCTGAGGGGCTGGTGTGAATTGTCTCAGCCGTGGCCCTGTTTCCCGAGAAGCCCCCATTCCCCAGCCCCAGCTAAAGTCTGCTCTGAGCTCCAGCCTCCTTGGCAAAGGGCTGACCTCCTGCCTGGCTCTCGCCTACCCTCCTGTGTGGCAAATATCGCCGGCTGCTGCTTTAGGGGCCTTTGTGAGCAAGTGCGGGGGCCCGGGCATGTGCCTGTCCGTGGTCCCTGAGCTGGGGCTGGGCACAGGGATAGGGCTGGCTTGGTGGCGGGATGCAGGGTGTGAAGCCAAGTGACATTCAGAAGACAGCAGCAGGGTGTAAAGCCACGTGTGAGCAAGCATCCAGGAGGAGGTGCATCCGCAGGGCCCTGAAGGGCACAGACACTCACGCCCCGTGGGGATGCGGAGAGTCCACCGGCCCGGCGGTCCCCGTGCTTTGAATGCAGGCTTGCCGCCTGCCTGACAGCCAGTGTGCCCGGGGAAGTGAGCCTGCAAGAGAACGTGGGGCCACCACGCCGCTGGGGCAGAAGGGAGCAGAGTGGGCAGTGGAAGGAGAGAGCAGGGCCCAAGCCTGAGCATAGGAGCCGCCTTCAGAGGGCCGTGCCTCGGACCCCCACGTCCAGGACCCTTCTCCATCCTCACGCCCTCAGTCCTAGACCCTCACCCTCCTCCCTGGCCCTCGTGTCCATTTCACGAGAGATGGTGACCTGATGGGGCTGGGGAGGCCACGTGGGCAGAATCTAGTGTCAGGCTCTCATGGGCACTAATGCCTGGCTTCCCTGTGTTTTCTCCATTATGTGGTCTGAGGCATCAGCTAGTAGGACCCCGTGGAGGACAGCTGAATCCCCCTTGACTGTTGGGGAGACAGGTCAGGCCAGTGCGGGGATGGGGCTTTGCACGCATATGATGCTTAGCTTGAATAAGAGTCCTTCTAGTGACAAGCTGATCAAATCATGGAGACTCCCTATGCCTCGATTTCTCCATCTGTAAAATGGGCCTCCTAATAGTACAAGGCAAAAGCATTGGTGTGAATTTCCCCATGATGTGACCTGCTTGTAAAAAGCCTGGGCCAAATGAAGTGGTCGGTGGATGTAGCTCTTGTTACTGAGTGTGTAAGAAAGATGCGCCCTCCCCCATGTAGTGAAGGTTCCCAACCAGTACACGTCTTGTGATCCCCGCGTACGTAGATTAGCGCAGTTTTTCTTTTCTCGTGAAAATTTTTTGTCAGGATGCTTGGGCTCGCCTTCCTCTTCTTCTCGCTTGTCCCTGTTCAAGATGAGGCTGTTGATTTGAGGTGTCGCCTCCATTGGAACAGGGGTGTTTGCAGCTTTAGGTCCCAAGTGCCTCTTTGGCCGCGTGCCATAAGTCCTGGGGGCTTTGGTATGTGTTTTCTTCATTTCAAAGTATTTTCTAATTTCCCTTGTGATGCCTTGTCCGTTCCCTGGGCTATTGTTATGGACTGAACTGCGTCCCCCCAAAATGTGCATGTTGAAGCCCTAATCTCCTAGAACCTCAGAATGTCACTGTGACTGGAGTTAGTGGTTCTTAGGTTGAAATGAGGCCATTAGGATGAGGTCTAATCCAAGATGGCTGGTGCCCTTGAGGGAAGAGCGGATCAGCACACGCAAGGAGAGAAGGCAGGGGCTGGGGGTGCGTGCACAGAGGGTGACCACGTGAGGGGCGGTAAGAGCACGGCCACCTGCAACCAAGGAGACCGGCCGCAGTACAAGCCACCCCTGCTGGACCCTCCCTCTCGGCCTCCTGGTCGGAACCACCGTGAGAATCTGTGTCTGCTGTTTCAGCCCCTCATCCTGTGCCGTGGGATTTGGCATCGTCCCAGACTAATGCGGGTATTTGGGGACGCACGGCTCAATTTCCCTCTCTTTGCAGATTTCCCACATTTCCTTCTGTTATTGAGGTCTAATTTCACTCTCTTTCGGCCAGAGAACATACTCTGTATGATTTCAGCCCTTTTGTTTGTATCCCCTTAAGTTCACTGGGGGATGCTGTGTGGCCTGACGCGTGGAGTACCCTGGAGAACGTTCTAGGTACGCTTGACGAGCACGTGTCTATTCTGTTCTTGGGGCTAATAGTCTACACATGTCATGAGACCTAGTCTTTGCACAGTGCTGTTCAAATCTGTGATTCCCTTACCGCGGTGCTGTCTGGTCGCTGTACCCATAATGAAAGCAGGCTGTGTTAGTCTGCTTAGAGCTGCCATAGCAAGGTCCCACAGAGGAGGTGGCCAAAACTACAGAAATGTACTGGGTCCCAGTCCTGGTGGCTAGAAGTCCAACCTCAACTTGCTGGAAAGTGCAGTTGCAGGTGAGGGAAGGCGTCTCGGCCTGGCTCGCAGACAGCTGGTTTTCTCTTGGTCCCTCACTTGGCTGCTTCCCTGCACAGGTTGGGGGGGGGGGAAGGGAGGGAGGGAGGGAGGGAGGGAGGGAGAGAGAGAGAGAGAGAGAGAGAGAGAGAGAGAGAGAGAGACAGGATGGAGGGAGGAATCAAAAGCAAGAGAGAGAGGGACGGCGGGAAGGAGAGAGAGAAGGGGAATGAGGGAGGGAGAGAGGCGGTAGGGAGTGAAGGAGAGAGGAGAGAGAGAGAGAGAGAGAGAGAGAGAGATGGAGGGAGTGATAGAGGGGAAGGGAGGAAGGGAGAGAGAGAGGGGAAGGGGGAGGGAAGGAGGGCAAGAGGGAAGAGGGGAGGGAGGGAGAGACAGGGAAGGGAGAGAGAGATAAGGAGCAGGGAAGGAGGGAGAGAGGGGGAGGGAGGGAGAGAGATAAAGGGAGGGGTGGCGAGGGAGGGAAAGAGAGAGGGGGAGGAAGGTAGGGGGAGAGAGAGAGAGAGAGGGAGGGAGCAGGGAGAGGGGGGCAGAGGGGGAGGGAGGGATGGAGAGAGAGAGGGACGGAGGGAGAGAGAGGGAGGGAGGATGGGAGGGAGGAAGAGAGGGCGAGGGAGGGAGAGAGGGAGGGAGATCTTCGGTGTCTCTTCCTCTTTTCCAAAGGACACCGCTCTTGTCGGACTAGGGTCCCACCCTTGTGACCTCATTTAACCTTACTGACTTCCCCAAGGGTGCTATCTCCAAATACATGCACCTTGGGATTAGCACTGGTGCTAGGATCATTCCTGGTACCTTGGGTCTACTTCCCCTCCTCCCCCAACCCACCTTTTTTTTTTTTTCTGTGTTTTTGGCCACCCCACAAGGCTTGGGGGATCTTAGATCCCCGACCAGGGATTGAACCCGGGCCACCGCAGTGAAAGCATAGAGTCCTAACCCCTGGAACTCCAGGCAATTCCCGCTCCCCGCCCCCTTCTTAGCAGTGTTTGGAAGGGGATGTCGCCCTATCGCTGTGATAGCCACAGAGTCCTGGCCAGGTCCCCCAGCACATCCCCCACACGTGGAGGCAGCAGCTGTGAGCTGGGGGTGTGCCCTGGCCTTCAGTGCTCTGTACACACCACTGGGCACTGACCACAAGGACTCGCAGTATAAGTTCGACACCCCAGCGCCCAGAGGGTGGTGGAGCATGGCGCCCTTGAAGTGTTTAGCTCGAAAGGCAAGGAAAAGAGAAGCAGGAAAATGTCTCCAGACGCAGGACCTGCAGTGAAAAGCAAACCTCAATCCTGCTGTCCAGACACCAGAGAGCACCCCCAAACTGAACACCCGCAGGCCCCTGCCAGGGACCGTCACCTCCATACCTGTGCGTCTCAGGACAGGAAGGGCTCTTTTCAGGCCTCTGACCGGGGAGGCCTGAGCTCTTCTCATCTGTCAAATCGAGACCCTGCTGGACACGATGCCCCCGCAACTGTGAAGCCGCGGGTGCCAGGGCCTTCCTTGTGCTTGTCCAGCCCTTCAAGGGTCTTTCTAGTGAGTGGACACAGGGCGTCTGAGGGGCTTCTCCAGGTGTCTGCTAGGTGCCCGCACCGTGCCGGGGGTGGGCTGTCACCTGTCATCGTTTCCTGCTGAGGGGAATCAACTGCTCAGCCACGCCCAGGACGGAGGCGCCAAACACGTGTTGGGTGGAACATCGCTCTCAAGTCCCCGTGCTCTTTATTGCCCTGCAAGGTTCTGGCCGCGTCACCACCTCCGTGTGTCTGCAGGGTCTGCCTGGTCAGGGTCCTCTGTGGGCCTGCCTGGAGGGGCCGGGTATTCCAGGAAAGAGCGGGAGCCCACGCAGCGATGGCAGAAGTGGCTCAGCGGCCAACGGATCAAGGTCAGGGGGGCGGCAGGCCTGGCGGCCACCTCAGGCATCCAGGGTGCGCAAGAGGCAGCAGCGCGGCCCCCGGGAGCTGCGCGGGGTGGGGGGGAAGGCTGAGGACTTGGCAGGGTGCGGCGGCCAGGCCCGGCACGGGCCAGGGAGGACTCATCTAGGCGGGAGGCCAGGCGCAGCAGAGCCAAGGGACCTCGGCTGGCTGGGCCACCTCTGCCAGGACAGGGACTAGAGGGACCAGAACCTGCATGCTGGGATGCGGCGCGGGGGGCTCGGCTGCTGTCCGAGGAGGGGCTGGAGCGACAGAGCCAGTCCTGGCCAGGGCGGAGGCATGGTCGAGTTGCGGGTAGCTCGGGGTCCCCTGGATGTGCTCAGGATACGGTGGGAGGCCGTCCTGCGGCTCCGCGGCGCTGGGCGCCGGGAGGTGCCCCGGGGCTGCCGGCTCGCCGTCCACCGGCCCGGATGCTGGTATAGTGCGCACTCTCGGCTTCATCCTCACCAGGAGGTGCGGGCAGTCTCTCTGAAACAGGGGACTGTGGTAGAAGTGTAACTGAGGTCGCAGTTGAGAGAGAAAAGGAAACCCCGAGTCACAAAAGAGTTGCTCGCAAGCAGCAGCCGCCTGGCTGGGCCCCTGGGCGCCCTCCTCCAGCCGACCCAAGGCCTCTTTGGAGAAAGCGGGACCCGGTCCCAGCAGGACGCTGTGCCCCAGCTTTTACATCCCCGAGACTCGCTCACTCACCATCACCTTTCACCCTTGGAAAATGACTGAAAATGGCCCCTTAGTATGAGTACAAGGCCCAAGAAAGGGGACTTGGCGTTTGCAGGTACGAGACTGCAACAAGGTTCGGTAGCTTTCTAAGGAAGTGTCCGAATCTCCCCCTGGCCAGCACCTCCAGGGGCCAGATCGGGGACGCTGACTGCTTCCCAGGAAGGGACCTGCGCCCCCACTCAAGTGATGCTCTGGAGCTATGGGAGTCGAGGGGGCACACAGACCTCCCCCCTCTCCCCCGGCGGGCCACTGTCCCCGAGCAGGAGGACGGGAAGGGCCAGCGTTGCAGCAGTGTCCTCTTGTCCCCCGGTGTGACTGCGTGTCAGGCACGAGCGGCACTGCCCACGTGTCAGGAATACAGGGTGACGCCTTGCCCGCGTGTGCTGTGAAACGATCACCACAAGGGGGTCCAGTTCACACGCATCACCTCACACAGACACACCAAAGGGAAAAGGAGGAGGGAGAGAAGTGACGTCCCTGTGCTGAGAACGCTTCGGGTCCCCCCATAACAACGTCCCAACACAGCGTGCGGCACTGCCAGCTCCGGCCGTCACGCCGGTCCCCAAGTACCACCTTTAAAGGAAGCTCTCCCGACACGCCTGCCGCCGTCCCAGGCGGCCCCGGGGTTGGCACCCGCCCCCCACCCCCACCCCCGGGCCCAGCGGCTCAGCCCCTGGAGAGGGCTCCTCCCCCGCTGTCCCCCGCTCTCCTTACCTCGCTCAGGACGTGGGCGGGCCGCTCCTTCGTGGACAGGTTGGTCACGCAGAGGGACGTGTGCATGTCCTGGTGCACTTTGCTGAATCCGTAGCAGTTAAGCTGGCGGATGAAGCTCTTCATACATTCTGTCTTGAACACCTTGTCTAGGCCATCCCTGTCCAAAACCTCCTTTTGAAACAGCGGCCTGTTGATGCCTATGCAAGTCCCGTCTTCATTCCACCAAATGGACGCAAAGCGACTGCTGTTGACGATCGTCCACAGCTTCCTGGGAAAGGGGTGGAAGAGCAGGCTGCCTTCCCACACGGCCTCGCAGGCGGTGCGAGGCCCTTTCAACAAAGGCTCTTCCGTCAAATCCTGGAAAGCGGCTTCTCCAGGCAGCAGCCTGAGGTCGGGGTGTCCCGCGGGCACGGGCTGGTCCAGGGCGAGGGACTGGGGGGTGCAGCTCCCTGAGCCGAGGGCCGGAGCCGCTGTGTCGGGAGGAAGAGGCGCCTCGCCGAAGCCGGGCGCCCTGCCCGCGGCGGGGCCCTTCTCGTCCGCAGCCATGCGGAGCGCGGCGGGGCCCTTCTCGTCCGCAGCCATGCGGAGCGCGGCGCGTCCCTCCGCCACGTAAACGGGACAGTGCAGCGCGGCCGGCAGCACCCTGGGCTCACACTCCCGCTCAGCCCCTCACAGAAGTGCTCCGGTGGCTTGGGGGTGACATCACAGCCCAGCCAGCAAGTGACATCATAAAGGGCAGGCCCGTCAGCACGTCAGCCTCCTGCTTCACGCCCGTCATCGCAGGGGGCACGAAGACACTCGTGCACGGGTGCAGAGCCACGGGCCGAGCGCTCGTGCAAACCGGACACGGCCTTCTGGTCCCGGAGCCCCCGGGCCAGGCAGACGTGCACGGACCCACGTGTGGCCCACGAGGTCAGAGGTCCTCCTGTGTGTCCCCTGGCCTTCCGGGCCGTGCACAGCACCCATGATTTCAAGCACGAGCATCGTCCGAGACGCGGCCCACGGTCAAGGGCGCTAAAACTTTACAATTCACCTGTGAACTGGAAGAAAAACCCTCACGACGTCTGGGTCTGCAAAGTGCCTACCTTACCCTCTCCCTGGAGAGGTGTCCCATGGGTGCTGAGCAGGAATCGGACTCTGGACCCCCGCCCTCGCCCGCAGCAGCCCTTTCCCTCCATTGCCCACAGCAGAGGCCAGACTCAGATGAAACGTTCAGGGAAATTTATTAAACAGAAACACTGACTGAAACCATTGAAAAGAGGGCATAACAACACACAGAGGAACTTCTAACGGCCACCGGAGCCCACGGGTCCCGCCCCTCCCCCCAGGGTCCTCAAAACGGTGCCTCCGCTACACCCCACCCGGCGGCCCTCCGTCTCCCCACAGTCTCCCTTCCTGAGGGCCCCGCGGGTGGCCTCTCGCCAGGAAGATGGGCGCCGGCCATGCCCGCTCCCCGCAGGGCAGACCCTCCATTTCTGGCCCACATGCCCGGGGCCCGGCCCTGCCCTATGGCGGCCACAGGACAGTCCCACAGCAGGGCGCGCGCCACCGAGCCGGGGACGTGGAGTCCCGAGGAACAACGGGGTGGCCCAGCAGAACACAAGCCCTGGGGGGCCTCCCGCAGACCTCCTGCAGCCCCGGTCAAGGTCTTCCTTCCCAAGGTCCCAGGTGGGATCCCAGGTCCTGGGGTGGGTGCTGGCTGTGACCTCGTCCATCCCGTCCTTCCCGCCGGCTCCTGGGACTGGGCTCGGGGTCTCCACGCCGCGCAGGGCTTGGGGGAACTGCTCAGAGGAGAACACACGCACATTTCCACAACAACAGGCAGCGCTGGGCCTGAATCTATGCCCAGAAAGCACACGTCGAGCTCACGACACTGGCCCACAGAGACCAGAGCCTTGGCTGGCACGTGGCGCACCTCAGGGCTCTGCGGGTGGGGGGGGGGTCGATGGCTAGGGTGTGTGTGTTGGGGGG
The DNA here is from genome assembly GCF_008692025.1 of Phocoena sinus. Lineage (NCBI taxonomy): Eukaryota > Metazoa > Chordata > Mammalia > Artiodactyla > Phocoenidae > Phocoena > Phocoena sinus. The sequence goes on along the minus strand of NC_045784.1, from coordinate 128,820,638 downwards.
AGGGGAGCGGGGGCTGGGGGCTTCCTTGACACCTGGGTCCCTCTGGGGCCTACAGGGACACATTTGGGCTTGCCAGTACAGGGAGCAACCTGCCCCAGGGGATGACGAATAGGGGTCCCCTCTCAGGAGGGAGGCCCAGGCAACTTGAGTAGCCCCTAATATGGGGCCAGTAGGCTGCCGGGCCTGGCCTCCCCCTGCCTCCAAGCCTGGGGGCCCCGGGACCTGCTGAGCCTACTGGCCCGAGGTGGACCCCGGGGGGCTCATCTCTGCAGCCCCGTCTTCATTTCCCGGCTCTTCTGGGATGGGCTTGAGCCCCTCCTCGGGGCTCTCCTCGGCCTCCTGGCCTCCTGCCTGGGCGAGGCCCTCTGGCTCCCAGCCAGGACCTCCTGGGGCCACCGGGGAAGCACTGCCCATCCGGCCAGGCATGGGGACTCTGGGGGCATCTGAGGGTCCTGCCTGACCTAGGCCCGCAGGGGCGGCAGCACTTCCGTCTTCCTGAGTGGCCGCGGATGCCTTGCTGGTCTCCCCAGGGCCAGGGGCTGCCCTGGCGGCACCATGGTCTTCAGGGCCCGCCTCGCCAGCCTTGGCAGTGCCGGCAACTGCCCCACTGGCCTCCTCACGTGCCGGGTGGTCCTCGGCGCTGCCTTCCTTGGAACGGGCGGCCTGGGCGGTGGTATCTTCACCGGCCGGGGAGGCCTTGGTGCCATGTGCAGTGGTGCCTGCGGTGATGGCCTCATGGGCCGCGGCGGCCTGGGCGGCTGCTGCCAGGACTCCAACCTCCACACGGGCCTCTTCCTGCCCTGGGAAGTGCTCCCTGCTAGCCGGGTCGGCCTCCCGGGCCTCGGTCTTCTGGATGAGCCGCAGCATCCCCGCAAAGCCGGGAGGCCTCCTCATCAGCTGCATCGTCCTCAGCGTGTCCCGGAGCGTGTCGTTCGGCTGGGCCCGCATCAGCACCTGCCGGGCGCGCGCCTGGTCCGCCATGGCCGGGTGGATGGCCCCCTTCTCCAGGGCCGACTGCAGCAGGCCTTCCAGGCGCATCACGTACGCAGAGAGAGTCTCCTGGGGCCGCTGGGCACAGGTCACGAACTTCAGCCGAGCACTCCCCCGGGGGTCCTTGTTCCCAAACACCTGCACCAGCGCGGCCAGGCAGTCCTGGGCAGCCAGCTCGGGATCTTCCGCCAGGAGGCCGCGCAGGAGGTCCAGCGCGGGGCCGCGCAAGCTCTCCACCAGCCTCCTCCTCCTCTCCCTCTCAGACACGTGGCGCCACAGGTGCAGCATGTCGTTGGCCTGCTCCAGCCAGCTCTCAGAGGACTCTTCCCCGTGGCCCGGCTCTTCCATCCCAGAGAAGGTTCCCAGCTCCTGGTAGCCCATGCTGTCTAGCAGGGGCTGCAAGGCCTGCCTCCACTGCTGGGTCCCGGGCCCTGCCTCACCCATGGCGCCTGCCGCTGTCACAACTGCTTCCTCAGGCGCAGTCATTGCCTCGCCCGTGGGTCCTGCCATACTCAGAAGTCCTGCCACGCCTGCAACATTTCTGTAACCTGCAGCTCCTTCCTCATCTGACTCAGCTCCTGCTTCACCTTCATCTCCTGCTTCACCTGCAGCTCCTTCCTCACCTGCAGCTCCTGCCTCACCTGCAACTCCTGCCTCACCTGAGGTTCCGTCGTCACCTGCAGCTCCTTCCTCATCTGACACTCCTGCTTCACCTTCAGCTCCTGCTGGACCCTCAGATTTTTCCCCACCTGTAGCTCCTGCCTCACCTGCGGCTCCCTCCTCACCTGCAGCTCCTTCCTCACCTGCATCTCTTGCCTCACCTGCAGCTTCCTCGTCACCTGTAGCTCCTTCCTCACCTGCATCTCCTGCCTTACCTGCAGCTCCCTCCTCACCTGCACCTCCCTCCTCACCTGCACCTCTCTCACCTCCACCTCCCTCCTCACCTGCAGCTCCTGCCTCACCTTCAGCTCCCTCCTCACCTGCAGCTCCCTCCTCACCTTCAGCTCCCTCCTCACCTGCAGCTCCCTCCTCACCTGCACCTCCCTCCTCACCTTCAGCTCCCTCCTCACCTAAGGCTTCCTCCTCACCTGTGTCTCCCTCCATACCTGCGACTCCCGCCTCCCCTGCAGCTTCCTCCTCCCCTGCAGTTCCTGAGTGACCTGCAGTTCCTGCCTCACTTGCCCTGCCAACCACTGCTTGTCTCTGGGGCTGCGCAGGGAAATTGGGTCTATCCTGTGAATCAGCATCAGGGGCCTGGGGCAGGCAGACCACAGTCCAGGGCCCTCCCTTGCCTGGTATTTGGCGGGGGAGCAAGCTTCGACTTAAACACTCAGCAAACTCGACCAGGGCAACACTCGACCCCAGTTCCTTTCTGTAGACCTTGCCCAGCATTCGGTACCTGCCCAGGGAATGCAGGGCAGCCTGCACAGCCTCCTGGAATTCCTGGTCTTTGCAGTCATCTGGGATTCCCAGGATGAGCAGAGATCGCTGAGCGTTCACGCCCATCGACCTGCACCAGTCCCGCAATACCGCCAGAGCCATCGCCATCTTCGAGGACCTGAGGGTGGGGGGAAGCGATCAAACAGGTGTGCACAGGCTGCTGAAGTGTGGGAATCGGCCTGTGGGTGCAAAGAGGAGAGGACCATGTTTGTGCCACACAGCCCACCCTAGTGCCCCTCACAGCAGCAGCCTGGAGCACCTCCCTGCCCTGTTTGGTTTGTTTGACTTTAGGAAACTTTTTTTATAAATTACACTTATTTACAAGATAGAAGGCTAGGGACTTCCCTGGTGGCACAGTGGTTAAGAATCCACCTGCCAGTGCAGGGTACACAGGTTCGATCCCTGGTCCGGGAAGATACCACAAGCCGCGGAGCAACTAACCCCACGCGCCGCAACCACTGACCCAGCGCTCTAGAGCCCACGAGCCACAACTATTGAGTCCACGTGACACAACTACTGAAGCCCACATGCCTGGAGCCCGTGCTCTGCAACAAGAGAAGCCACCGTAATGAGAGCCTGTGCACCGCAACGAAGAGTAACCCCCGCTCGCTGCACCTAGAGAAAGCCCGCGCGCAGCAACAAAGACCCAACGCAGCCAAAAGTAAGAATAAAATTTAAAAATAATAACAAAAGAGCACTTGTTGCGGACGACTCAAGAAACAATAATAAAATAAAATAAAATAATTAAAAAAAAAAGACAGATAGAAGGCTCGTCACCTTTTCTACATTTCTGGCCTCAGTTTTAGGAAGCTGCCTTTTTCCCAAGGAATTTCTCAAGTCTTCCAATTTGTTAGCATAAACATTTCCATAATATCCCATAATATTCCCCTATATCCTCTTTTTTAATGTACATCTGATCTGTAACGTTGGCCCTCTCTCATTCCTCATATTGGTGATCAGCGTTCTTTCTATTTTTCCGTGATTCATCGTTCTAGGACTTTCTCGGTTTCCTTGCTCTTTTGAAAGAAGCACATGGCTTTGTTCATCGTGTCCATAATTTGCTTTCGATCACTGATTTCCTCTCTTAGCTCTCTTATTACTTCATTTTATGTTTCCTTTGCTCTTCTTCTTCTAGCATCTCTAAATGGACTGTTAGCTCACTGATTTTATGTCCTGACTCTTTCCTAACAGAAGCATTTAGAGGAATGCAGTTTCCTCCTGTCGCTTTTTGCTGCCTCCCACTAATTTTGGTAAGTTGTGCTTTTTTAGTATTCACGTTGAAATATTTTCTAAGTCCCTCTGTGATTTTTTTCTTTGATCCATGGGTTTCCCAATATTTGAAGATATATTATCATTAGTACCATCAAATAAAATTCCCCCGTGATGAGAAAACTTATCATGTAAACTTGCAATACTGCTAAATTTATGGAGACATTTTTACAACTCTGGTACGGCGTGTCCGGGTGAATGTGCAAAGCACCCTCGTAAAGAATCTGTGTACTCTGTGTGGAGGCCAGGGCCTTGCCCTGCCCACCCACCTCTGCAATTCCTGTGCCACCCGGACAGAGGCGACCTGAAGCTCTCGATGCCTCATGCAGTGGGCCAGAGCCCCTTCCTGGACCCCCACAAATCCATCTGCCATGGCCAACAGCCTCCACCAGATCACAGCAGCCCCAGCGCCTCCCCCTCTCAGCATCACTTACGCCCCCCGTGGCCAGGCGGCTCCTCCCCGGCCCCTCGCACTACATCCCCTCCATACACCCTCCCCCACCCACCAGCTGGTGGCGCTCCGCTCTGGGCCCTGGAAGCCGGGCGCCCCGCCATGCGTACGGGCCAGACTGCCTCTCTCACCTACCCACAACAGGGAGTCCTCCCCTGAGCACACTCAGCGCCGGGGGCTCTCGCTTCTCGTACCCCAGACGCACAGCCCACCCGTCTTGCCCCCGCCCACCCGGGAGCTGGAGCCCCCTAACTGCCACGAGCGTCCGCCCCCCCGCCCCGCCCCAGCGGGAGCTCCCCTAATGCCTACCACACCCGCGCCCGGGAGTCCTCCCCATCGACCCCCGCCTCAGCCAGGAGTAGCTCCCCCTTCCTCCCGCCACACGCAGGAACCGTTAGCCCTCCCTTCCGGTCTTGGCCCCGGGGGTGGGGGGTGGGGGGTGGGGCCCGCCCGTCCCGTGCTCCCCACCCCCGCAGCCAGTCATCCTCTCCTCTGGCACCAAAGCCGGCCCCACCCGACCGGCAGCAAGCCCTCCGCTCCGGCCCCCTACCCAGCTTAGCCATTAGCCCCACCCTCTGCACCCCGACTCCAGAACGCCCCCCACCAGCCACCCCGGAAGCCAGCGGTCCTCCGCTCTGACCCGCTCACTGGGGGACCCTTCCCTCAGCCCCCCTTCAGCCCGCTACCCTCCGCCGCCGCTCCCCCACTCCCAACCGAGCAGCCCGTAGCCCTCCCCCGACCTCCACTCCTTCCCAGAGCCCCCGGTACCTGCGGATTCCAGCCCCCGGCAAAGCCCCCGCCTGTCTCCTGACTTGCTCTGACTCTGTGGATGGCTCCGGAGTCCCGCTCACGAGGGGCTGAAGAGCTCGTCTCAGCAGAGCAGCCGAAGAGCTCGTCTCAGCAGAGCAGCCAGGAACTGTGCAGCCGACTGTCCCAGGCACTCTGTGCGAATGCCACGTGCGTTTCCGGCTGCTCCCGGAAGCCCCAGGAAGATGAGGGAGAAAGTTCTAGACATCTCTTTACAGAGAAAGTGGTTGGATCAGAAGAGCACGTGAGGAGGGGCTTTGCTACGGAAGCACCAATAGCCACGCGCACTGAGGGCCTGAGGTCCCAAGGCTTGGCGCCTCCGGAAGCAAAAGACACGCCCATTGGCCTTCCACCAATAGGAAGGCCTCCCTGCAAGGCTGCGGAGTTGGGGGAGCAAACTTGGCGATGCAGAGCCCATTGTGGCAAGTACGTCCACTTGTCTTCACAGGTGGTTTTCTACTGTGATTGATAATGTCATAAACCTATTCTTATTTCTTTGGTTTGTTTTAATTTTTGAATTTTATTTTATGTATTTTTTTAGACAGCAGGTTCTTATGAGTTACCCATTTTATACATATTAGTGTACATTTGTCAATCCCGATCTCCCAATTCATCACACCCCCCGCCCGCCCCCACCATTTTCTCCCCTTGGTGCCCATATGTTTGTGCTCTACGTCTGTGTCTCTATTTCTGCCCTGCAAACCGGTTCATCTGTACCATTTATCTAGGTTCCACATATGTGCATTAATACACGATATTTGTTTCTCTCTTTCTGACTTCCTTCACTCTGTATGACAGTCTCTAGATCCATCCACGCATCTACAAATGACCCAATTTCGTTCCTTTGTACAGCTGAGTAATAAATAATAGTCATAAAGCTCTTCTTCATATGGACTGATTTCTTGTCTAGTTGTATCAACTAGCCATCTTCTCACAAGGCACAAGAGAATGAGGCAGCCGTCTGGGGCCTCTTTTATAAGGGAGGTAATCATTCATGAGGGCTCCCCCCTCATGGGCTAATCACTTCCCAGGGCCCCACCTCCAAATCCCATCCCTTTGGGGGTTAGAATTTAACAGGTGAATGAGGGGGAGAGGTTTACAGATATTCAGTCCATAGCAGTGTCTGTCCAACTATTGTTGCTCCTATGTTCCCTTTTTCCTGCTGAGATAGTCAAGGTTTTCATTTACATTTAACTTCTCTACTGCCTTTTTAGGCAATTATCAGTTTTCACTAAAACTTTACAATTCACCTATGAAATGGAAAAAAGCGCTCACCATCTCTGGGTCTGCAAAGTGCCTACCCTACCCTCTCACTGGAGAGGTGTCCCATGGGTGCTGAGCAGGACTCCGACGCTTGACCCCCGCCCTCACCTGCAGCATCCCTTTCCCTCCATTGCCCACAGCAGAGGCCAGACTCAGCTGAAACTTTCAGAGAAATTTACTAAGAGAAACTTTGACTGAAACCATTGAACAGAGGGCATGATAACACAGAGAGGAACTTGTAACAGCCACCAGAGTCCGGGGGTCACGGCGCCCCCACCAGTGTCCCCAACAATGTGCCTCCACTACACCCCACCTGGCGGCCCTCCATCCCCCCACTGCCTCCCTTCCTGAGGGCCCTGCGGGTGATGTCTCGCCAGGAAGATGGGTGCCGGCAATGCCCGCTCCCCCAGGTCAGCCACTCCCCCTCTGGCCCACATGCCCGGGGCCTGGCCCTGCCCTATGGCTGGAACAGGAAAGTCCCAAGGCAGGGCACCCACCACTGAGAGGACGACGGGGTGTCCCGAGGGACAACGTGGTGGCCTTCAGTTGTACTGCTAATTACTTTCACATTTCCAAGTAAATTCCTATTCCAATGCCATGTTATCTTGTTCACCATCACAAAATAATATGGGAATCTTACAATTTGTTTTACACAATTGCAAAACTCTTGTCATTGAACTGAACTAATGCAAATACCTGTGTGATCAATGTCATTTGCAAACTTAGATACTGAAGCTTATTAAACCTTCTTTTAAATGAGACAATATGTGAAAAATTCCCAAAGAAAACAGAGAATTTTTTGTTTTCATATACAACAGAAACCCAAAGATGCTACCCACTGAGTTCCTCCGACTGGCCCGGGGCCTCAGTGCTTAGAAGGCTGACCGCTCCCTCGTCAAACTCAGAGTGAAGGATCAGCCTCCTTTCCTTCCCCACAGGAGAAGCTGCTGGACGTGGGCCTGGAAGGAGCTTGGCTGCTGCTCTGGCTCAGGCTCCCTCTTCCTCATCGCTCACACCCTCTGCAGACACAGATGGGAAGGACCTGGGATCCAAGCTATTGACCCTGAGTAGATGCTCCAGGACCTGCCACTTGCTGGTCTCCGCGTAGGCCCGGGCACCCCACAGGAACTCGTAGTGGGCAGGCTCGCTGTGGGGCACCTGCCGGTACTCCAGGTAGCCCTCCTGCACCCACACTTTGGTGAGCAGCTCCCTGGGCTTCCCATAGATGCAGGGCTCCCTCCCGGCACACACCCCCATGTTGCCGAGCACTCCCCACACCTCCTCCTCAGGGCCGCTGTCGCCGAACAGGGCGATCACGCCCAGGACCAGCACCAGGAGGCCGGCCTCGGGCGTGCTCTGCCTGTCGTCGCTCAGCACTGCATCCCAGGTGAGGCCCAGGGTGGGGACCAGGACGTAGGTGCACTCCCGGGGGTCCACCTCCTTCACGTCCAAGCCAAACACCAGCTGCATGCACTCGGAGGCTCAGCTGAAGACCACGGGGAAGTGGTCTGGGTAATCTTTGAGGATGGCAGCATTTCTGCCTTCGTGGTCAACTCCTTTGTGCGATACTTGAGCAGCAGGAGCCTCACCAGGTCAGCCACCTTCTGATGTAGTGCATCTTGGAGCAAGGACTCGGCATCTTCCTGGTCGTGCCGGGTGCTCGTCCCTTCCTCATCTGGGGTGCTGAGGCCGTGGTCTTCAGATTGGCTCCATGGAGGGGTGGCCATGGCAGTGGGCGAGGGGCTCTGGGGGGGACTGGGTTCTTCAGCATCAGCCACCTCCTCCAGGGTGCCCAGGAACAGGACAGAGTAAGAAGAGGAGGCGGAGGACGAGGGGGATGCGGCCTCTCCCCCACAGCCCCCAACAGCTGCGCCTCCACCGGACCCTGGGCCGGGACTGGGGCCTGAAGGTCGGCCTCAGGCTGGTGGAGCTGACTCATCTCAACCAGGGGCCTGATGACTGGGGTCAAGTCGCCGACGGGAGTGTGGGCAGGGGCGACAGGTGGGGACCTCGTACCTGGGGTAGAGAGGGGGTGTGAGCGGCCTCGGCGGAGAAAGGCACCCTGGGCAGCTCTGACAAAGACCACTTAGAGGTCTCCTCTTAAAGGCTGCCCTCGGGCCTCACAGGGGCGCTCCTCCTGGGCGGCCTGTCCCCTGCCAACCTGAAGAAGGAAGTGAGGGGGCTCCTCAGGGTGCAGCCAGCACAGCCCCAGGTTTTGGGGCTGACAGGGCAGTGGGGTGACTTGGGTGTTGTGGGGTCCCCTCTGTTCTGGGAGGGGGAGCCCCTGGGTACACACTCAGGGCACACACCTCACCTTGATACCTGGCACTGCCTGGGCCTCCTCTGCTCTGTGCTCTGAGGACACGGTCTTCAGACCTGGGCCTTCACCTCCCAGTTCCTTGAGCCCCTGTAAGAGGGATGGAGGGGGCACCTTGGCTGTAGATTGTGGCACAGCCCTGTGCCCCTCGGTGCTGGCAGGAGGACTGGGCTTTACTCTGTGAGGTTCCTACTGTCCTGGCATGGGTGGCCCCCTCTGTGCTCACTCAGGGCAGGGCCTCCCCTTCCCCCTGGCAGGGCCTGGGCCCTCTGTCTGCTGTCTGAGTCAAAATTCTCAAACAAATTCCGTGCACTGACAAGAAGTGAGGGGCCCCGCATACTGGCCACACCTGCCCAGGGGCTAACAGGGGTCACAGGGGACAAAAAGGGGTGGCCAAACTCCGTGGGGTCCATCTGTGCTGGAACGATGGGTGGTCGGCTCAGTCTGCACCTTGATACCCTGCAGGGCCTGGGACAGCTCCCTCTGCTGACTATGATCAATCTCCTTCAGCAAGGCCTCACCTCCATAAGACACCAGGAGAGGATGTGACAGGGAGTCAATGCTCCCACCTATTCTGGGACACCCATGGGTGACAAAAGGGGCAGGGCCGGCTGGGCTCCAAGTACTCTGTGTGAGTAGGGGTCTCCCCAGTCTTTTCCATGACCCTTGCCGGGGCCTGAGGCCAGACCCCCAGAGCATGGCTCCCTCCTCCCTGAGCCCACCCATCTGGAAATGAGGAGGGGGCAGTGAGACAGGTCTTGCCCGAGGTTTCCAGGGCTGACAGTTGGGTCAGGCAAGATGTCTGTGGGCCCCTGTTTGTTCCGGGGATTGGGCTCCCCCCAGTCCTCTCTCGGGGCCCACACCTTGACCCCTGGCAGGTCCTGGGACTCCGTCCTCCGCTGCCCTGATGTTTCCCCTCAGACCAAGGTCCTCGCATCCCTAGACGCCTCCATCCCCAACCACGTGGCAGAGGTGAGAGCCTGCAACGTCCAGTCATCCCTGCCCGGGACCTCCCAGGGCTGACAGCATGGGCGAGCTCCTCTGAGGTCCCCTCTGTTCTGGGGTCCAGGGTCCTCTCAGTCCTGCCTCAGGGTCCTCACCCTGACCCCCGGCAGGACCTGGGATTCTCCCCTCTGCCCACCTGAGGCCCCGCCCCTCATACCGGGGCCCCACTCTTTCTGGGACCCGGATGTCAGGAAGTGCTGCAAGGGGTCCTCCTGCCCTATGACCTCCCAGGGCCTACCCTGATCTGGGGCCCAGGGTCCCCTCTGTCCTCCCTCAGGGGCCTCACATTGACTCCCAGCCGGACCTGTGATTCTCCCCTCCACCCACCTTAGGCCCCCCCCTTATACCAGGTCCCCAGTGTCTCTGAGACCCAGATGCGGAAGTCAAAACTCCTTGCCAAGTGCTCATTCCGTCCCGGGACCGCCCAGGGCTGATGGCAGGGGCAGGGATCTGTGGGGACCCCTCTGTCTTCCTTCAGAGTCCTCAGCTGGATCTCTGGCAGGTCCTGGACGCCCCCTGTGTTGATCCGAGGCCGGACCCTCACACCAAGGCTTTCACTGTCCTGAGACCCCCAGGGGGAATCTATGGACAACACATCAGGCCCCCAAGCCCAGGGCTTCCCAGGGCTGAGATGATCCCGCGGGGGTCCCTCAGCCCTCCGTTGGCTACTCACCTTCCCTCCCAGCTGGTGGGGCCCACCCCCCGCCCACCTGACTTTGGTCCCCTGAGACCCAGGCCCTCCCCAGCCAGGACCCCTGAGAGGGAAGCGGGGGTCGGGGGTGGCGCTTATTCCCACAGTCCAGCCGGCGGTCTCTCAGGGCTGACAGCAGGGCCAACCTGGATGCCTTGCGGCCTCCGAGTCCCCCTCACGGTTGTACCTTGACTCCTGCTGGGGCTGGGCTCCTTCCCTCTGCCGACCTGGCCCCGGCCTCCCTGACCCAGGCCCTTCCCTGCCCCTCCCAGGGGGATCAGTGCAGTCCCATCCGGACAGCATGCCGGGGTTGGGGGGCTCCCAGGGCTGTCGGGAGGGCTGCAGATGCATCCCCCTGGGGGCCCTCAGTCCTCCTCTGGTCCTCACCTCGACTCCAGGCAGCACCTGGGCCCCTCCCTCTGCCCACCTGAGACTGTGCCCCTCAGACCGAGCCTCTGAACCCCCGAGATCCCTGAGGAGTTGGGGGCGGCGGGTGGGGGGGATGGGCAGCCTGACAGCCCGGCCCAGGGTGCCCCAGGAGTCCCAGTACGGGTGGAGTTGCATGCTGGGGGACCCTCTGTTCCGGGCCTGCTGGACCCGACCCCTCCATCCTCACTCAGGAGGGTCCTCCTCAACCCCTGAGAGAAAGGCTGCAGTTCCAGCACAGATGCTGGAAGGGGGGCTGCTGTGCCCATGACCGTGGGGGGAGCACAGAGAACTGCACACCTTCCCCTCGGGGCTCCTCACCAGCCACCAGACTTTGGAAACCTGTTGTTTCACAAGGTTTATTTTCTACACGGAAGAGGCTGCGTGGTGGGATTTGGGGAAGTCCTGTTGTTTTCAGGTTGTCTAACTTTACATTGTCCATTGAAATGATTTTTTTTTCTGAACCCTCTTTTCTAGTAAACAGTACATTTTATATCTCTACCAAGTGTACTTTTAGAATATATATGTAATATACATATATACACATATATATGTATATATATAATTTCATGAAAGAATACTTACCCTTACTCTCTGTGGTTCACTCGTTATTCTATTGTCTGGTTGTGTGATGGGGTAGAGTGTTTTCTGCTCATTGGAAAGGAAGGTGGGTGTCTCACTTCCTTAGCAAAGCATTCATGTATTCCTCTATGGAGATAGTGTCAGGATGGGGACTGTCCTGGATCCCTGGCATACACCAAACTACAACCATAGTAACAAGGTGGTCTTTGGGTAGGTGCAAAATTGTATCCTGAAAGAGGTAGACCAACATTAACAATAGAAAGATGTGTTTGTCTTGTGGTGATGTAGATATGCCACTCAGATCTCCAGCAAGAGAACCTATTGTAGGGGGCATAGTTGCTTGCCAGCCCCAGTTGAGTTTGCAATGAGGTCACACTTCCCCCTTGGGCTGCTCTCATCCAATGATTCAGCATGGCAGGGATAGTAGTGTTGGCTTGTTCCAGCCTGAGCAGGACCAGAGGGTTCAAATAATTATATGAGCAGATAGCTCAGATCCCCATATCACCCACTACAGTTGCACCAGCACCCCTTCCCCAGCTTGCACCTATGACCATATAGAGTTTCTTTAGGCCCTGGCTGGTTTAAGCATGGGCTGGTGCAGTATGTGGGTACAAGTTGAAAATGGATAGTGCTATTGAAAGAGAGCAGGGATGGAAAATCTTCCTAATAGGCAGAGATTTAAGCAGTGCACCTGGCCTGGGGTGAAAATGGGTTGGCTCCTTGGTTGGGGCTGGGAAAGGAGAGGATTCAAAGAGGCCCCCTAATGAACAGGGTCTTGCCTAAAGGCACACAGAGAATTCCAGACAGAAGGGAGAGCTGGGGTCCACTACTTCCAATAAATTTTTAACCTCCATCCCTCATGTGATATTAAAGGGAGACTCTCTAAGAAGATGATTTGTAATTGAAATTGAGAGATTTACAGTCAAGGATGCAGAACTGCATTCTACTGTAGCAACTCTTAGCCTGGCCATTGGCAGAGTTTATGTTCAAATTATGGCCCTTGCTCACTGTACAGTCCCTGAGTTGCTTCTAGACCATTGGAGAGAAACTTGTTTGAGTCCCGTGAGGAATAGGTCCTCATCACCCATTACTTTTTTAAAACAAATTTTTTTATTTTTTTGGCTGCATTGGGTCTTCGTTGCTGTGCACGGGCTTTCTCTAGTTGTAGTGTGCAGGGGGCTACTCTTCATTGTGGCATGCGGGCTTCTCATTGTAGTGGGTTCTCTTGTTGCAGAGCAGGGGCTTTAGGTGCGGTCTTCAGTAGTTGTGGCTTGTGGCTTAGAGCACAGGCTCAGTAGTTGTAGCACATGGGCTTAGTTGCTCCGTGGCATGTGGGATCTTCCTGGGCCAGGGATCGAACCTGTGTCCCGTGCATTGGCAGGGGGATTCTTAACCACAGCTCCACCAGGGAAGTCCCCCCATTACTTTTTTTTTGATCTTCACTTTCTTTTTTCCCCATTTTCCCTTATTGCTATTAAACATATCAGTATAAAAAATGTGCTTAAGGTTATTAAAAATAAAATAATCCTTCCTCAGTCCTGTATACCTTAGTAATTCCCTTGAGAGTCTTACCAGGAAGGCAGCTTGGGAAACCTGGTTGGGGGAAGTGGCACCATGGCAGTACTAAGGGGTCCCTGGAGGCCCTGCCAGGGCTCAGAGGCAGCTGAGCCAACATGGGAGGCTGGGAAGAGACCTTGCTGAAAGCCTGGAGAAGTTGTAGCAAGGGTTCTTTCACCCTGAGAGTTAGGGAAGCTGTAAATGGGGAGGGAGACCACATCCCCCTTCTCTTACCCCATATCCATTAAGGTGGTTGTATAGTTGTCGGGTAGCAAGTTACAGTAGGACGATTCAAGGGTCACAACTCCACCTGGGATTGCAGGCCAGTTTCAGAACCTGAGTTATTGGCAATAAATTAGCCAGCAGAAAATAACTCAGTAGCTAAGGGCTTACTCCAGACATACTGTGAAAACTACCCTTTTACCTCCAACTGCATTTTCTCTTTGTGTATGTCCCTGTGACAACACCAGCCCCCAGACCCTTGGGCAGATCAGACCTGTTGGGTGTGAATGCACAGCTCTCCTGTCCTGCTTTGGGTACAAAAGGGACCACAGAGGAGGAGACATTAGGTCTGGGTTCCTGCTGCAAGTCCAAGGTTTTCAACAAAAGGTGTTTGGAGGCGGGCACACTGACAAATGTGGGCCACAGCAATGACCTTCTGCAGCATCAGCAGGATGTTTTTATGTGACTCTGCAAACTTTTTAAAACCTGAGCACACCGTTCTTCCCACCTCTACAGGGCTTTCTTGCTTTTTATTCTGCACATCCACATTGGTAATGGAGATTTAAAAAAGTTTTCTTTATGAAGACCTTTCTCCTCCAGCCACCCCCACCGAATGGAAATGTGTGCACATTGTATTTGACACCACAGTGACTTGCCGTGTTTTAAAATTTTTGTCTTAAATAATTAGAATGATTTTTGCAAGAGCATAAACTAATTTCAACTGTGACATCATTATTTCCCCTCCTCTTGAAAACTATGGATTCAGATATCCCAGGGTATGGGGAGGTGGGTGTGCAAAGCTGTGGGGAGGCAAAGGTGATGAATGGAAGACAGAGGCTTCCTGGACCCAGATGAAGGTCCCTTCCAACATAATAGAGAGGAAATGCAATGACTCATATGTATGTGTATTTGCAATTATATACATTTATTTTCCCCTTTTGGCTATTTACAAACCTTTATTTCAGCATATTTTCAGAAGCATAATTTTATGTTTCTTCATGTTTTCCTTTTTAAAAGTCAGGATTGGTCGAGGTCTTTTTCATGCAAAAATGTGCATTTAATGAAGACAAAGAGGGAACTGGGTCACCTTGGGGGCTCTCTGCTGCTCTGGGCCCTTTTGCCAGACAGACCATCCAGGACACATGGGTCTTGGTCTTCTTTCTTGATTTTCACTGCCTGGGCCCAGCACCACTCCTGAAGACCTGCACGTGTGTGGTTTTACTGTATTTCCTCTGCTTCCAGAATGGCACTGCTTTGGCTGCCCTCTGAAGAATTCACTTCCACTGATGACTATTGACCCCAGAGATGCAGTCCGGCAAGATGGTGGGTACAAAGTCTTACATATGTTGAGTCAACAGAGGTGACCCTGACCAACTGGGGGTATTTCATAATTGAAGTATATCAGGGAGACACTGTAACACCCTCCCCGCTCCCTACCCGAAAACCTAACACTGATAATAAAGATTTCATATTGATCACAGGACACGATACAACCTACACAAACACACTGCACTTTCAGTAGGACAAGTCATGATTTCCTTTGGTGGTCATCACCACAGCAGGGTACCATGCAGGTGGATAGCTTAGTGAATGCATTCATTAGTTAATAGCTCAAAGGGTTAGCTCCTTTATGTACAGAATAAGGAAACTTCATTAGGAATGGCCACAGTCTCAGCAAAACTCAGCTCTAAATGTGCAAACACTTTGCAGCCTTGCTATTAACAAGATGACATGGATTGTAAGAATACATTTGACAAGCTCCAGTAAGACCCAAGAGATTGTCTGTTATCTCTGCAAAGGTGCCCCACAGTGGCACATGCAAGAACTTCGTAGGAATCGTGTCACACAGCCCCACAACAAACTGACACATTAAAGACACAGAGGTCTCCTTCCCGTGGTAGTGGTAGAGGAGCAATTTTCGGGGGTAAAGAAAGAGAAGGTGGGTAGACGAATAAAGTCCGGGCTGCTCCATCCCAGACTAAGCAAGACCCTTCCCTCTGCCCAAGCTCCAAATTCTCTGTTAGCACAGACCCTGATTGAGTTAGTGGGTGTGAGATGAGGAGTGCGGGGGTGGGGGGTGTAGGCAGCCAGCTGGAGGGCGACGTGCTTGTACAACTGGGGGCAGCTAAGAGTGGGGCTCAACCACGACTCTGATGACAGAACACACAGAGAATGACACAGGGGAGATCTGGCAATTTTCAGGCTAAAACGACCAATTCTATGGCAAACTCAAAGGTTCAAGTTTCTGATAAGGTGTCATTGCCAAACCTCCGCCTCACCTTGACACTCACTCTCACACAGTGTGAGTCGCAGTAGTTCAACTGCTCTCATTGCAGCACACTAGGGCAGGGTATTCTTCTTTAAAAGTATAATATTATATCTAGCTACATGGATCTGTAGAGATATTTACAACTGGCCTCTCTGCCCTTCCTCTGCACTCTGAAGACTTCCTGAGCATTTCTGCCAGATACATCTTAAAACCTTCTTTTTTTGTCCCCACTCCTCCAATCTATCTGTATGATCTCCTCCCAAATGAACTGCTTGCCTCCTGCAGGGCTCAAAGGCACTCCTGGGTCCTGGAAACCCAAATCCAAACCAATCAACCAATGTTTAGGCCCCAGGAAGCAAGGCTTTCAATAGCCATAGTGGGAGCTTCAGATGTGAGGTCATTGCTCTCCCCACAAACCTGATTTCTCTGTGAGGGGTATCCAAAAAGAAAGAGGCTATCTTTGATATTCCAGCAGCAATTTTCTTGTTTTTAGCTGTCTCATAAGATTTGTGTGTGTGTATGTGTGTGTTTGTGTGCGGATATGAGGGTAAATGGGTGATTTTGCATGTGAACTTACGTATGTGTGGCTGTATGTGTTTGTGCATATCTGTGCGTATATATGTATATGCTGCTGAAGGTGAGTGCCCATGTGTGTATACATGTATGTGTTACTGTGTAGGTCTCTGTGGGTGTGTTAGGATGCTATATTTGTAGGCTGTGTGTATAGAAAAGAAGAAGAGACAAGCTGAGCTGATCGAGGTAGTCAGCCCCTGAGGGCTCCTTTGCACTTCTCTCCTTGGTCAGCCCTCTCACCCCTCTGATTATTCTTTCCCTGGAGGGGGTGGAAGTAAGGAGCTCTGGACTACAAATCCAAACCCAAGGCTGAAGTGCAACTAACAACCATCCCAGGATGGGCCAGCAAAGTGCCCTTTGGTTCTTTGCCTCCAACTGCTAGCAGCCAATCCCCTGAGCCGTTTCCTCATACCACCCACCTACTTGCAGCTGGCTTCGCCCTGACACGTTTCAGACTTACAAGGTGATTATAATAAAAGGATGAATCATAAAGGCTATATACAACCTCCTCTCCAGCTCTTCAGCTCTCCCATCCCATTGTGTACATCATATTTTTGTTCTTACTGCATCTTCAAGGCTTCCCCACCCCAACCCCTACCTTTGTTACTCCCAAACACGTCCTTCCAGGACAAAGCAAAATCTCTGAACTCCCATTCTAGCCCATGATCGAGCATTTCCTACCTCAAGGCACTAAATTATCTCTTCCTAGGACTACATTCACTTCTTCTGCGTCTTCCGTCCAGGAGACAGCACAGATGGGTGGAGGGACGAGGAGAAGAGTGGATGGGGACCGGGAGACACCGCTCCCTGGAACAAGGGAATTGGAAAGAAATGGTCAGTTAAGTAGTCCGGCCAAATACGGCCCCTCTTATGTGGGAACAGGCCAAGGGAATTCTGGTGGTTCAAGAAGAGCCACCAAAAGGGAATGCATATGCTTTCACACGTATTTCCTTTCACACCTATTCAAATCAGATAAATAAACAGAGGTATGCACAATGCACTTATACACATGCATGCAGAATACACCCATGTGTGTACACACAAGCACACACATACGTAAGTCGTAAGTTTACACACTCTTTCATAGGGGTGCACACATGCACACACATGTGCATCTACATGTTTTTATATATACAAATCTTATACACACCAATATAGATTTACACTGATGTACATAGTACTATACAGCTTCTCAAGTGGTTGTATGTGCACGCAGAACTACCTTGATGCAGACACACACCCAGGTATACACAGAAACACAAATATAGAAACACGGTTAAAAGCGTAGGTGGCTGAGGGGCTGCAGTAGAGGCTCTGCCTATGGAGGAAGGAGGAACATAAGCTGGGTGCTTGGCGAATCTTGCTCCCCCACCTCCTCTGTCAGTGAAATGGAGCTGCTTGGCAAATTGGCATGCAGGCTACTGCCCACTTCCCTCAGGAGCTCCATCGGGTGAGCAGTGCCTATGTTCAATGTGCTCGGTTCACACTCATTGGCTGGTCACTGGTCTCTTTCTGCAGAGATGCTCCAGGTGCTGTAGGATGAGGTCTGATGCCTGGCACATAAGCAGAACCTGATGGAGCACCCCCCTTTTGTAAAAGGGAGGAGAGATAGGGGAGCACCTCAGCTGACAGAGTTATGAGGACAAGAAGAAGGAAGAGCAAGTGGGGTGGCTCCACCACTCACTGGATGCATGTCCTCAAGTGTGGTACATAAATTCCATTTTTTCCCCCTCAGAACACTGGGGACAATGTACTTTGCCTTCCCTGGCTCACAGGACTCTTGTGAGGGTTCAACAATGGGATGTGTGGGTAAGCTCGTTGACACTTACTATGCACTTGACAAACAGAAAGAATCAGTATACTGATTAACAACAGCTATTCTAGATCAGATGGTGAACTTTCCAAACCCTAGTCTTCATTCACCAAGTGCTTGCACTGTGTCTAGTGATCAACTCAGCATGTGACCTAGACAGATGTATTGAGTCCCCATTGTCAAACATTCTGAAGCAGAAATATATGCAAGAGAAGTTCCAATCCCTCCAAAGATGCTGCCTCAATCTGAGTAATCTCCAACCCAACATCATTCACCCTCTGCGAGCTCCTGCTGGGAACATGCTCTCTCATTTACCCTGACATTTCACTCAGCACCCCTACCCACCCACCCACATTCCATTCCCAACCCCACACCACAACACCACACTCAAAATACAACAGAAAAAATAGTGGGGGAGGGCTTCCCTGGTGGCACAGTGGTTGAGAGTCCGCCTGCCGATGCAGGGGACACGGGTTCGTGCCCCGGTCCGGGAAGATCCCACATGCCGCGGAGTGGCTGGGCCCGTGAGCCATGGCCGCTGAGCCTGTGCATCCGGAGCCTGTGCTCCGCAATGGGAGAGGCCACGGCAGTGAGAGGCCTGTGTACCGCAAGAAAAAAACAAAAATAGTGGGGGGAAGGCACTTTCAAAATCCCCCAAGTTCCCCAAAGCCAGCCACCTGCATTTGCAAGAGATGGCTAGCCCTTCCCCAACCCAGTCTGGCTTTCTCCTGTAAAACCCTAAGCAGAGGGTGAGCAAGGACCATAATCCCTAGGAGGGGAAAAAAAAAAACCAGAAGAAAAAAGTAATGAAAAAGAAAACTCAACACTTTAGTGGGACAGAAAAGTCCCCAGAAATGTTTTTGTGTACAGGGCTTGCATCCTTTCTGTCCCCCAGTCTGGCTCCTCTCTGTCTTCTAAACATTTCCATTTCCAGGGGGCTTTTCTGTGCTTATTAGGTGTTAGAAGGCTTTGAAAACGTGATAGTATTCGGAAGAAAAGGGAAATCAATGTGCTATTTACCTCCAACTCCACCTCAATCCCTTTACTTCCAGCCAGAACACGACCTTTCCAACTACTCCCCACCTCATGTTTGTAAAGAGAAAGGTGGAACTGATTCAACTGCCCAAATAACCACAAAGTAGAACGAAAAAAGAAAAGAAGGTAAAACGGAACCAAAAGGAACTATGAAAGGAGCATAGTGTCACTCTGGGACACTATGGAACTAATACATATGGTACACCCAGTAAACAATGTTGAACACCACAAAGGCAAGAGGGAAGAGGAGCCGGGAGCACTGGTCGACCTTAGGGATGTAGTCAGGGTGAAAGAGCTTGGAAGAGAACCCTTTACTGAAGGAGCACCCAGGGCTTGGGGGGGAACTGTCATCAGACTCCGAGTTAGTGTTCTTGTCTGGATCAAAGCCCATAACATTACCATAAAGGCTCCAGGTACTGTCAACATTATACTTGAGTTGCTTCTCAAGGTCAAGGTAGCCACTCTCAACTCTGACGTCATCAGGCAAGCTACAAATGTCATGAAGGGTGCTATGGATCTCATCAAGGGTGTCATGGATCTCCTCAAGGTTGTAGTTTGCTTCTTGCACACACCTCTGGCTGTGGACAAGCAGATGCTTCCTACTGGGGCCATGGTCTTGGCTCTCATCGGAGTTGGAGCTCTCTTCAGAGTCTTCTGGGTCACAGGTCTCAGCACGGCCATGGGCCTCTGCACAGTTGCGGATTTCAGTAGGAATAACACTGTCATCAATATCAATATCATTAACGCGAATGCCATAGCTGGGCACGGCCTGCTCTGAGGTGGATGGGAGGTCACTCAGGCTTTCTGCAGTGGCCAGCCAGGACTGGTCCGAGAGAGAAGACAGTGAGCTGAGGCTTTCTGAGGAGGCCAGAGGTGCCTGCTCTGAGATGGAGGCTAGAGAGCCGAGGCTTTCTGGGCTTGCTAGGCCAGCCCACACCCGTCTGGAGGGAGGAGAGCCATTTTCATCTTCTATGTGCAACTGGTCATCCTTTAAGGAGACAGTGGATAGACTCATGAGGTCGAATACTGCATGTACAATCACTTTTAGGGAGTGTGGGGGGGGGACTTTCCTCATGAGCACTTGTAACATGACTGATGGGCTCTTCCACTGAGAAAGCCACCTCTTCTTCCTGGGGTCTCTTGTGCGCAAGGTGCTGAGGAACAGGACCGAGAGGCTGTTTGCATGCAAGGGAAGTTCATGGCTCTTGCCCCTCTGGGGCAGCTGCTCCCTCTGGAGTGCTGTGTAGTGGACAGAGGCAAGACCTCCTCAGGTAGGTGGGGGTAAGTTCCCTGTAAAGGAGGGACATTAACGTACTGCCAGCAGCAAAATGCTCAGCATGGCTTTCGGAGTCAAAAGAGCAAAGGAAGGAGGGTTAGGTCAGCCTCTCTGGTGTCTCTTCCTTTCAGCTTCCCTGTGTTCCCTTTCCCTCTGGCTCCATTGCCTGCCACTGGAGGCATGCTAAGTAGACTGGATTTGAAGCCCAAAGGTCTTGGGAAATCTATAGCTCTGCCACTTATGACCTTGGACAATGACTCAACCTATAAAGGAGTGATGATAAATTGTTCTACTTCTTTCTTACCTGGAGTGCGTGTGTGTGTGCGTGTGCGTGTGTGTGCATGTGCGTGTGTGTGTGTGTGTGTGCGTGTGCACGTGTGTGTGTGTGTTGTATGAGGATTAAAGGAGCTAAGAAATTTGAAAGGGTCAAGTGCTAATCTTAGGTTTAAGAAGTGCTCAAGGAAAGCAGATTGTCAGTCAAAAAGCCAAACCTGCATCGCCTCTTGGTAGCGGTAGCGGGTCATGACTCTTTGGGCTCTTCTGAGTTGCCTCTGAGAGCGCTGAGGTCCTCTTCGGCTGTAGAAAACATAGTTGATGTAGACATATTCTAGCAAGGACAGGAACACAAAGAAGAAGCATACGACCATATAGATGTCAATGGCCTTGATACAGGAAAATTGGGGGAGTTTATTCCGCAGATGTGAGTTGATGGCATTCAGGATGAGCATTGAAGTCAAACCTATAAACAACATAGCACAGGGTTAGTCCCCTCAGGTGGCTGAAGTTCTTGGCAAGCCATCAGGCCCACACCCCACTGGAAGGGAGCAAAGGCCATCTCTGAGATTGAGAGGGCCCTCAGCAAAAGGCCTTCAGCTTACCAGGCTTAGGGCCCTGGCTCAATTGCTATCTTTGCTTCTCCTCCCCCATCTTTACACCCATCCTGTACTTCAATAGTTTAGTGATTTCCCATTGCTCTTAGGATCAAGTCAAAAATCTCCAGCCATGGTTTCATAGTGATTTACATGTCCAGCCCCGTTTTGCCCTATGATGGTCCTTTCCCCCTTTGCCTGCTAGTATGTAAGCTTTCCTGTAGTCCATCCCTCAGAAAGTTTTGTGACCCCTAAAATATTACATAAATATAAAGGTTTAGCCTAGTGTGTGCTTCTAAAGAAGGAGGCTGAAAAGTCTGCCCCAAAGATGGTGAAGGAGAAAGCAGACCAGGGGCTGGGATACACAGGCATTCTGCAGAGTGGGACCAAATAAACTTGGGAGCTGATCTCTTTAGGCCCCTCCTTAGTACTGCTCAAAAGCCTTTGATGCTCCCCATTGCTTATACATGAAGTTCCAACTGCTTAAAATGGAATTTCAAGTTCTTCCCAAGTCAGCCCAAGCTGTCTTTCTGCTACTCTCCCCACTTCCCCAGCTTGTGCTCCAGGCATCCTCCTGGAAGTCCTCAAAACCCAGTTTGAGCAATACTTTCTTGGTGCAGTTTTAGCCGATAAGACCTGGGTCATTACCTGGGTCATTTCCTCCTCTGGACTCTGATAGCATTTGTCTCAGCATTCCATTAGACACTTGCCAGGAGCAGCTCATCTAGAAGCCCTCTGCTGCCTAATTGGGCATTTTGATATGTTGCTTAATCAATGTTTATTGTGTTGCATTTCTGATCTAAATTTGTGACTTGTCCATTCATTTATGTATCCAGCAAATAATGAATTCTGGTACTTTGGACCCAACATACCAAGATCCCAACCCTGATGTTTTTTTCACATCTGTCTCCAATGTTGGTCTCTCTGCTGTGGATTGGCTGGGCACCTGTAGTGTGCCTGTTAGGTCCCATCTTGTTTCCTTGCCTGTACAGTCACACACTGTTCCTTACTTTCAACATTTTTCTGAGCAAGACAACCCAAGTTCCTTCCTGGGATGGGAACAGGACCTACCTACTGTCACCCTGGCTGCAGAGGATTCATAGTTCATCCAAAATGATATCCAGGAAACAACAGTGGTGAGGACAGTAGGCCAATAGATCTGCACAAGGTAGCTGGTGACTTCCCTCTTGACCAGGAACCTCACTATCAGGCGCACATAGGAACCTGGCAGGTAGACATACTGGTATTAGGGTGGTAGGGCTGAGGGGATTTTCCGAGTAAAGTACACGATGGTGGAGGGGAAACCAATGGCCAGTTCAGCCTCTAATATTACAGTCTGGGCAGTATGTAGACCTGACCCCATTTGCTGCCTTAAGGCCAGTGACAATGGCATGTGTCAGCAGGCCCATATGGCGTAGCAAGTCTACTATCTCTTCCTTCCTTCCTCACTTTCTCCATGTCAACTGAAGTTGAAATGGGAAAGACATGAGATATTTCAAAGCTACAACAGATGGAAGGGGAGAGGCTGGCCCTGGAAGGAGGCCTGTGGAGTGTCAAACCTGGCCAACTGCTTCCACACACATTTCCTCATTGGCAGAGGGTAAGCTATTGGGACTTTATGAAGGGGGCTTTGGAAGGTGTCCAGAACAAGAAGGGAATAGGAAAGAAGGAAGAAGAGAGTCTAGAGGTCAAAGGCAGAGGTCACCAGGAGTTTCCTAGGGTACAAAAGAGACAGGAGATAGGAGAGAAGGAGGGGGTCAGACCCACCTGTGTAGAAAAACACCTCTTTGCTAGTCATCGTCTTTCCTAGGAAACTGAACTGAGGGATGTGCAGCTTCTCAGTACCCTGGATGGCATTCCCATTGCCTTCCCAGTATAATAGGATGTCTTCAACTGTGTAGCCATCTAGGAGGGGGAAGGAAACAGAGTTAATCTCAGAAAGCAGGCATAGGCAGATTTCACACCAGAGGAGCTTGTGAAAACCAAAGGGTAGTTGCAACCTGCAATATTGGGGTACCTTTGTGTTTTGTGGGTCTGAGCATAAGGAAGGGGGTCACATGGAAAGAGAACTCTCAGTTTGAAGTTTCTTATCCAGGAAGGAAAGCACAGCAAAGAGATATGCTCCTACCCATTAGCTTGTGCACAATTTTCCCATAGCTAGGCACATTTCCCTATGGGACTCTTTATAGCCTAAAGGCCACCTTCTCCCTGATACCATATGTATATATACCCCTCTCTGTCTGTCTCTCTGTCTTTCTGTCTCTATCTATCTATCTATCTATCTATCTATCTATCTATCTATCTATCATCTATCTACCTGGGAGAGAGAGAAATGGGGGAGGGAGGGAGTAGGGGAGATATGCAGGCCCTCTCACTGTCAAGTTTGCCTTTGGCTTCGTCACGGCCCCAACCCTGGGTAGGGAAAAAAGGGGCCTTGGGAGACATACGTACAGCTCTCCACCTCCAGCTTGCAGGTCTGCTTGTCCAGAGGGAATTTTTGCAGATTCATGGAACAAGCTGCTGTGGTGGTGAGCCTGCAAAGGAAAAGCAAAAGGAAGAGAAAAGTGAGTCAAGCCCAGGCAAGCAACTGTTCCTGAGAAAACTGAAGGGGTGGGGTGGGGAGAGGCACCCCAAGGACTGACCCACTTAACACCTTCCCACACTGGCCACATTAGAGCTGGGTCCTCTTTCCCTCCCTTTCTTCTTTCCTTCTTTCTCCTCCCCCACCCCGCCCCCGCCCCACACGCTTCCTTCCCTCCTAGAGGAAAGATGAGTTGCAGTTGTGTAAGGAGGAGAGAGGGAATTTGTATGTGACAAAGACACCCAAAAGTCTGGTAGGACTTACACAGATGTCAACAGATACATGGCATGTCAGGAAGCCTCAGGGTGTCAGAATGGGAAGGGTCCTTGAGGAAATTAAATGCAGAGGCAGAAAGAGGACTTTCTTGCTGAAGGAGCAGCAAAGCTGTCAGGAGGAAACCGCTACACTGAAGCAGCTGAAACACCAGATCTGATGTGGAGTGCCTGTGTGTGGTGTGAGGGTACCGATGTGGGCAGTGGCCCCGGCCTACCTTTGGCCATGGGAGCTGCTCCGGTAGCAATCCCATCTCCGTGCATTGCTTATGAGGGTACTGGGGCTTAGCAAAATGCCAGTGGGTATAAATGGATAGGAGGGATTAATATATCTCAGGTGAGCTATGGAATGGGGCTTCAAGTTGTCATGTGGTAGGTCCAAGAGAGGAATCTGAGGAGGGATCTTGGAAGACCTGGGGAAGTGGGAGAAGTGAACAATGGGGAAGGGGATAATTAGAAAAGTTCTTTGCAGCCCCAGCTGGGAAGCTCTGGCCCCTTCCTTGTCCTGCCTTTCCCAGTTGCTGATACCACCCTTGTCCCTTTCAACTCTTGAAGTGATTTCCATTTTGTACAGTGGGTAGTGTGTGTGTGTGTGTGTGTGTGTGTGTGTGTATTTATCTCCTTTCTGTGAATTCTACATGAACATTAATCATCTGAGGCCCCCTTTGTGACCAGTGACCTGTTCCCTGTAAGCTTTGTTGTTCTCTGACTCCAGTGTCTGGGTCCATGGGAAAGTGGGTGGAGAAAGAAGAGGGAAACAAAGGGATTCAGCAAGAGAACCGCAGAGAAAGAGCTGTACCCTAGTAGTTCCCTCTTGGAGACATTTTCTGAGCTAAATTTATGTCTCATGCTTGTCTTGAGAGACGGTTTGTAAGAGATGAGGCTGTGCGGAGGGCTTTGGTGACTGTCTGCTATGCTATAAATATGCCAGTGAGGAGCTCCAGTGTGCACACATTCTGTTTGTACAAAGCCATAGGCAATATACGCACACTGCGCACCCTTGGGTCCCCTGCATGTTGAATATATGATCAATGGCAGAGACCAGTCCCCCTCCTTCACTGCATGGGAGACAAAAGACACAAATAAATAATAGAATATACATTCAATGCTAAGGCAAAGGGAGAGCTCTTCCAGTTGAGAGTATCAAAGATGATTTCTTGACAAAGAGGGCATTTGAATTAGGGATTGAAGGATAGGAAAGCTTCAGACTTGTGGAAAGAGGAACGGGTCATTCCAGACAGAAGCAACAGCATAAGGCAAGGTGTGGGGACAGGACAGCCAAGGATGGCTGTGGGAAACTCTGAAGGTTCCACTTTGACTACTGAGTGAGGGGGGCAGTGAAAGAGAGATTTGGAAAGCAGTGGGGTCCTCTGTGTGTCCCTTTGAGTGTGTTCATGGGATAATTAGTGGGAAGAAGGTAGGCTGTCATGGTGACCCCCAGGTCCCTGGGGGAACTCACCGGATGCCATACCGCACCGTTCCATCTGGCTGAAGCTGAAACACGCGATTTTCTACAGTCACATCATGCACAAAAGCATCCTTGCTATTTAGAAAGTAGCAGTCAGGGACCCACAACTTCTCAAGCATCCGATAGTCCAGGGTCAGGTTCAGATTGGTCTCATAGTATGCTAAACGTGTATCTTTCCAGGTCTGATGAAAAAACATTGTAATAGTATAGTCCTGAGGAAAGAAAGGTAAATCCTAGTTGTAAGTGAGGTTGCCCAGCTTTCTGTCCTCAGTGTTTGTGTGTATGCAGGTGTATGAAATACATCCTAAATATAGATGCATAACGAAACATATGTAAGAATGTTCAATGTTACGAATAATAAAACGAGCCCCATAAAATTAAAATTCAGGTTAAGAAATAGAATGTTCCCAATAACTATCAATCTTCAACGTGTCTCTTGCAGAACATATTTCCCACATCTCCCAGCAGTAACCATTATCTTAGATTTTAATGATAATAATCCCTTGCTTTTTCTATTTTTTCTCTATGTTTTCTTAAGTTTTATTGTCTATGTATTTCTAAGAAACATATTGCTTAGTTGGACTTATTTAAAATTTTTTTCTGAATGGAATCACACTCTATGTATTCATAAGTTGCTTCTTTCACTCAACATTATGTTTGTGTGTTTGCTCAGGTCGATTGTGTAATTAAAATTTGTTCACTTGCATTGCTGGATACTATTCCCTTATATGAATATACTATGTGTATTATTATGTGATGACACCATACACATCAAAATCGCAATGAAATAAAAACTATAAAGCAAAAGTTCCAGTTTATACCCCTATAAAGTGCAGATAAGAGCTCCCAATGCTCCTGTCTTACCAACATTGGTACTGTCTGACTTTTGACTTTTTGCTAGTCTGGTGGATATGTAATGGGTTCTCACTGTGGTCTTATTTTGCATTTCACTGATTAATAATAAAGTCAAGCATCTTTTCATAAGTTTATCTGCTACTTGGTTTTCTTCACAAAAGTGAAGTTCTTGTTTAAATTTTCTGATCATTTTTCTATTGCTTTAAAAATATTCTTCTCACTCTCACTCTGTGAGAGTGACATGGACTTATATACACTACCAAACGTAAAATAGATAGCTAGTGGGAAGCAGCCTTATAGCCTAGGGAGATCAGCTCGGTGCTCTGTGACCACCTAGAGGGGTGGGATAGGGAGGGTGGGAGGGAGGGAGATGCAAGAGGGAAGAGATATGGGGATATATGTATATGTATAACTGATTCACTTTGTTATAAAGCAGAAACTAACACACCATTGTAAAGTAGTTATACTCCAATAATGATGTTAAAAAAATAAAAATATTCTTATTAATTCACAGGAATTATGTGTATTTTCAATACCAGTCTTTTGTGTTGCAAATATTTTAGTCCAATCTGAACTATCCTTTCAAACTTGTCACGCTCACTTTGCTTTTTTATTTTGCAAAACAGAAGTGCCAGAAGTTTTGGCTAAAGAGAATATTAATATAGTTTAGTTACCAGTATTTATTTTTATAGTTTGTGTTTTCTGTGTCTTTTTAAAAAAGTCCTTACCTATCTCAAAGACACTAAAAGAATATCCTATATTATATTTTAAAACCATCATAAGCCTTTCACTTTAATGTCTGTAATACATCTAGATTTATTTATTTTTAATTTCAGGTGGCTGTAGTTTCCAAAACCTACTGTGCCCTCCATGTGGCCTCTGCTGCAGGTCAGAACAACAGGCTTATGACCCTGCTCCTTGTCTCATGGCTGGAGCTGACACACTTACCATAGTCATTTCTGAGATCTGTTCAATACTGGAGACATAGATAGATATTCCCACTGGCACAGGGGCACCTACAATACAGGAAGACACTATTACATGCAGTGTAGGAAAAAGGGTAAAACATGGACTCAGGAGCTAGACTGCCTGAAGTTTGAACCCCATTTTGGCACTTACCAGCTATGTGACCTTGAATAAGCTACCTAACCTCTCTGAGCTTAGTTTCCTCATGAGTAAAATGGGGATAATGATAGCACTTATCTCATGGTTAATGCAAGCCAAGCACTTAGAGTAGGGCCTGGCTCACAATATGCTGAAAAGAAAGAGGCCTAAATGAAGAAAAAAATAAGGCAATGAAACACTCTTTTTCCAAACCTTTTCTTGATAAAAAACTTAAGAGAAATGAGCCCAATGAGTGTGTTGTGTGGGAGTGAATTATGAGTTAATGTGTTTGCGTGATCATGTATGAGAGAATGTGTGACTGTGTGAGTGTATGTGAGCTTGTTAGTGTGCAAGGGAATGTGTGAATATGGGTGTGTTTGTAACCTTTTTTGTATGTGTGTGAGTGAATTTGTGAGTGTTTCCATGTATGTGAGCATGTTTCTGTATAAGTGAATGTGTGAGCACATTTCTGGGTGAATGAATGTGTCAGCATGTGTGTGTATTTGAGTGTATTGTGTGGGAGTGAATATGTAGGTTACTTGCGTGAGGCTGTTCACTTAGTGTATTTGTGAGCATGTCCATGTGTAAGTGAATGCATGATTATGTTTGTGTGTGTAAAGTTGTGTTTGGGAATGTAAGTGAACTTATGGGTGTATGTATGTGTGAGTGAGCAAGTTCATTGTGTCAATATATGAATGTATTTGTGTGTGTGACCTTGTTCACATGCAAGTGATAAGTGTGATAAATGATTACACTTCTACACTCACACCCATCACACTTATAACTGTGAGTGTGTAAGTGTGAGTGTATGTAAGCATGTTTATGTGCTTGAGAAAATCTGTGAACTTGTCCATGTGTGTGTGGCTGAATGTGTGTGTTTGAGTGAGTGTGTGATCATGCTGATGTGCAAGTGAACCTATGAGCATATCCATATGTGTTAGCATGTCACTATACAGGTATGAGTGAATGTGTGAGCATGTTCAGGTGCGTGTGTTTCTGAGTTGGTAAATATGTAGACGTGTTTGTATATGTGTGCATGTGTGAGTGAACATGTGGGTATGTTCATGTGTGTGAATGACAAAGCATGTGTGAGTGTGTGTGTCTATGTGTGTGAGTGAATTTGTGTTTGTATATCTGAGGATGTTTGTGTGCAAGTATAAGTGAATGCATGAGCATGTGGATGTATGCGGGTGTGTTTGAATGAATTTGTGAGTGTGTTTGTGTATTTGAGCACGTTTGTGTGAGAATGAATGTATGAACATGTTCATGTGTGTATGCAAATGTGTGAGCATGTGTGTTAGTGTATGTGAGGGTATATACGTGTGTGAGTGAATTTGTGTGTTCATGTGAGTGAGTACATGGGTGAGGGTGTTTGTGTGTGTTAATATGTAACTGTGATTGAATTTGTGCGTGTACATGTGCATGTATGCGTGTGTGTGTGTGTGTGTGTGTGTGTCTGTTTCTGCCTCCTGGCTTTCTTTTTCAGGACTAGGTGTTAGTGCTGCCCATTCAAATGTGATAATGGATGTGCAAATATGTACTAGACTATAAAGTACTGTGGAAAAATACATTTTGTTTCCTCATTGACTCAAAACTCTTCACCGGGCCTCACAGCTAAGCCATTATTCTATGTGTATTACATCACATAGCTGTTATGGAAACATGTGTGACGCTTCCAATTCAACCTGCTGGCTTCACTGCAGGCTGGGTACCTAGAAGTTGAGCTGCAAAGTGCTATTGGGAATCCACGTATGAACAGCAGCTGAGAAGTAAATGGGCCTCTGTGTGAAGGCATAGCATTCACAGCTATTGTGAATGATCGCTATGTAGTGACGGGGATTTCTAGAAAGGCAGTTTTTTTTATTACAGCCTTTCAGGCTCCCCACATGCGTTTAGATGAGGATGGAGGCTGTGTTACGCAGGCAACAAGCCCCAGAAGGGCCAGGCAGTCATCCCCTCAACTACCTCACTCTAGTGTCAAACTTATAATCCTAGACCATTCTGTGTCATTCAGGCAATCCAATCACTTACAGCAGAATCCTGGGGACCCGAACCCTAAAGTGCCAGGGCTCAGCTTTGTCCAAGATTCCCAGTTGAAGAGGCAAGTGGGAACTGAAGTGCAGTCCACATTCCCCTCATCAAGGCATGAGTCTTGGCCCAGAACTGTGGCCTGGAGGAAGGAGACCTGGGATCTTTTTCTAATTTATCCACCTAAATTAGGAGGGAATATCTTATGTGCTAGTAGTGGTCAGAACAAGAGCTTAGCTAAGATATCCCACATCCTTACAAGGATAACAGAGGGGAACAAGATGCTTCCAGGTAAGGTATCTAAATGCTATCTCGGGGGTGATGGCCTCTGTCCCATATCCCATCGCTGTCCTTCCTGATGGACTCAGGAAGGCAGAAAAAGTGGGAGGGGGTAATCACGTCCCTCCCTCTTGGAAACTTTGCTACCCAACCCTACTTCCTCCCTCACATCCATCAGAGTACCAGAGGAAGAGGAGGTAAATGAAGGAATGATGAAGATGTCCCATTTATTCCTTCACTCCACACCTATGTCATACCAGGTGATGGGCTAAGCAAAGGCCTTAGGGACCTGCCTTCTGCAGTACGTGCTCAGAAAGAAGCAGCTTTGTTAACTTTCCCTGGTCCCTCCTCCTCCTCTTCATCCTCCTCTTCTCAAGGAAGGAATGTCTCCCACTTGAACCCAACCACAGTTAGTTAGGTCATGTCTCTGCATGTGGGGGGCGTGTGTGCCTGTGTGTTAAGCTCTGAAACTCTACATCACTTCAGACACAGAGGGAAATTTGACTCTGTGTCTAGTGGGAGTCATGGGCTACCCCAACTCTAAACCCCCTGGCCCAGCTCTCCAATTGACTGCCTCCCCCCAACCCAATAAAACAGCCCCAGACTTAGAGTCTGTAGTTCCTCCTTCTGTCTAAATGCTAGAAGGTCCTGCATTGTCCTTGCTCTCCCACCTTCATCTACTGTTTGGCCAAACTGGGGACCCAGCTATTCCCATACTCCCCAGGTCTGCATGCCCATAAAGCTTAGGTAACCGAGGAGGTTAGGCATCAGGTGTAAACAAATCCAAGTTAGCTCAAAAAATGGTGGTGAGGTGCCTTGGAGATACCATGGGCCAGCCACACCTGACAATCCCCAGAGGGTGGTCCTTGCCCCTGTTTTGTCCCCATAGCCCCGGATGCCTGCAGAGATGGCAACCTGAAGCAGCAAGGAGAACGTGCTTGATATACTTGAATGGCTGTTGGTTAGCCTTTGCTGAGAAATAGGAAAACAATGAATGGAGAAAATGTAACAGCTACACCCTTGACACCCACTGTTGCTTGGTGCAACTGGTCCAAAACCAGTGTCATGCAATGGAGTGCTGGCTGTGCCCTAACACCTGAATTTCTATAATGAAAGAACTTACCTTCTGCCCTCTCCACTCCAGCCTCCCACTCCCCAGTGCACACTCACCTTGGATCCAGGGACAGCACGGCCTTCTACCCTCACACTCGGAGGAAGCAAAGCAGCCAATGGGATACCAGTCAAATGTCCAACCTCCAAACCTTAGGGCATAGGGTGATCAACTTGGTTTTCAAGGGGGCTTCCTAAGCAAATCACAGAGCCCCCCAGTGGTCTAGCACAAAGGCAAGTGCTAACAGCTGTGTGCCCTTTAGGGTGGAGGCTTTATGTATTCAGAAGACCTCTATTCATAGGTACAAATGTGAATATTAGCATTTATTAACCCTTTAGATTGGGTGTCTAGTTCTACAACCTGCAGGAAGGAGAGTGCTTCTCTGACTTAGCCGCCCTACTTTTTAGTTCTTTCTCTGTTTCCTCTGAGCCAAAATGTGACTAATGTCTATTTAATTCACCCTTCCTCTTTTCTGTCCTTGGTCTGGGTTTCTTGGGTGTCCCCTCAGCCAGAGAATGCTATTCCTGTTCTGTGGTGTCAGGGAAGTTTGCCTGTTACTTCAAAGCTGTGTGATGGAAGCCAGTCACCCTTTCCAAAGCCAGGGGTAGGGGGAGGTGAGGCTAGGCAGAAATAAGAGGAGAAATTGATGTATTGGCTTCCTGGAGGTTTGTACTTCAGTTTCCTTGTCATTTCTCACCTTTGTGTTTAAGATCTGAGTGCTAGGCTAAGGAGTTTAGATTTTATTTTGCAGTTAAATAAAGCCATCAAAAGTTCCTGAGGTGGTTAGGTGGGATTAATAAAGATCATGCTGACTGCAGTGTGTTGAATAAACTGAACTTGGTAGGAGCTGAAGGCTTGGGGAGGGGGAGCAGAAGCAGAAGTGCCTGGGACCCAGGTGGGTGAAGTAAACTAGGCAGAGAAGTCCATGCCCTTAGTTTTAAGCCAGCTGAATGGAGTAAGTGCCCAGGGTGCAAAGAATGTGTTCACAGGTGGAACACGTGTCCTCCCCATAGATGGAGCAGAAAACTCTAGCATGAGAAGCACACCTGGTGTGATTAGTGCTTCTCCAGCCACCCCAGGGAGTGTGCTTCAGGCTCCGTGCCACTGTAAAGGAGTGTGGAGGGGGCAGAGGCCTCTTGCATTAGAAGGCAGAGAAGTGGGAGAAATTCCAGGGGCAGAGTGAAAGGCCTGTGGGTTGGGGGCCTGGGAGTGCTCTGCTACAGGTCTCTGTAGTGTTGGGAAGGTGGGGTTTGGAGAGGCACAAGTGTCCGGTCTAGAGGACTGCTCCTGGTCAGCTCACTGGGTGGGGCTGGCTTGTTGTATCTCAGCTCTAGTATCTGGACGTGTCTTACCTCCAAAATTGGGCCTCAGACGGACATCATATTTCGACAGCACCCTGTCCAAAATCTTGTGAACTATAGCTTCATTTGCACAATTTTTGCTGAAAGAGAAGTCATTGGTAAATATTGGTCATCAGTGAATGCCACACTGCTTCTCAGAAAACAAACAACAAAGAGCACCCTAAGCATCAACTTGCCAGGGCCTTCCCTCCTGCACACATGCAGACATATACAGTCATACATGTACACGTCTCTCCCTGCTCCCCTCCATCCCTGCAGTGAGTCAGCCAGAAGCACAGCAGCGACGCAGACTCCTCTTCCCCCCTCCTCCTCCCCAGCTTTTATCCAAAGGGTGGGGCCTCAGGACTGGATTCTTGTTACCAGGCAGAATTGGGGGGATGGGGGGAAACTGTAGGGGAAGTGGAGAGAAGAGGGTGTGGGCAGGTGTGAGCCCTCACATAATGTATTACTTCAGCCCCCTAAGGAGCCCCACTTTACCATCAGCCTGGATGCAGCTTTCCAGGTTGGTGGGAGTCCTCTTTCCGGGGGCACCTGATTGCCCCAGGAAAGGTCATCTTTCACCCTCAGTAGTCCCATGAGCTGATCCCACCAGTCTATGTTCTCTAGCTCAGTCACATTTCCCCTACCTAGGCTAAGGCCAGCATTTTGTTGTCACGTCTATGTGAATCTTGTTTTTGTACACCTCTGTTTCTAAGACTTGGCATATTACATATGACACAGAGAGACAGCCTTGCTCATGTAGAAGAGTTTTATGACCCTCATCAATCACCATTTTTGATTCTTGGGGTTCAGGGCTGTCCTCAAAAACACATGTATTCTTGGAGCAGGCATCTCTTTGGCTAAGCATGTGCTTCCAGCCTAGACATGTCTTGGGTGAGCACATGTAAATGGACCCAGTGCAACCCTGCAGAGAGCTGGCCTTTCCAGAAGTCTCTGATGTGCCCTCCCAATTCACCTAGTCCTTCATGGGGGGCTCTTTTCCCCAAAAGGGGCTTGTGAATGAGAATAGGTCCTGGGCATCACTATGACTCTTAGGATCTTTGATGCATTGACTATGGAATGTCAGCCTCTGCAAATCTCTCGTGTGTGTGTGTGTGTGTGTGTGTGTGTGTGTGTGTGTGTGTGTTCACTAGCGCAGTTTGGTATGTTGAGTTGAGGACATTGCAGAGCTGTCTGCTGGAACCTTGCCCAACTATGCCCCCTTTTCCTAATACATGTTCATTTCTGGTTTGCTATTTAAAAAATTATTCTCAATCATCTTTAAAAAAAACTCATCATCTTTAATGACAAAATTTCAAAGTGTGCACATGAATGATTCCTGAATTAAAGCAACACATTTCTGCCTGTTTAGGACCACACACACATTATCCATATGCCAGCGCTCAGGATCTGTGGCCACCACAAATACACATTTCCATGTGATCTACATGTAAAGGCTGACTGTTTAACATCTCTTCAGTTATTTGCAGACCCAAACAAACTTGAAATCAAACAGCTAATCTTCAAATGTTTTCACAGGAAGCAAGTACAAAAATGCACCCATCTCAGGCCACAAGGTTATATGCTATACAGCCGCCGATCGCACTGTCTGGGCTACGATGAGGTTGAGTCAATAATTTCTATCTGCAGCATCGGAAAAGGTCCCTCACTGCTCAACACACGCATTCAGGAACACACGCACGCACCTCATGGAATAGAAAAAAAATCCGGACTCAAACAGGTGTCTCTGCTGTCTATGTTTTGTGAATTTCTCATCACCCTGTAACCCCTTCCCCCAATCCTACAGGTGCCAAAGGACGTGACTGGGAAAAGCTACTAGGGGCCTTGGTCCCCGGGGATGGATGGCAGACCTTGGGGTGAGAGCATCTTTCTCCCCCACCCCCCGGGGCTGCAGTTTGGGCACACGCGGGGCTCTGTCAGGTCAGGCGCCGCAGTAACAGGTGGGCTGAAGCACAGGGCCCCCCGCGGCCCCCACTCCCATCCCACCAACCTCCAGGGACCTGTAGGCAGGGCCCGCACGCCAGGGCTCGGCGAGCCCGGGTCCAAGTCTTCCCAGCCCGTTCCGTCCAAGAGGTCCGAGGCTGCCCATCCTCTCCTGTCACCGCCATGCCCAGGCTGGTGGCTCCCGCTTACCAGTTGAAGAGGTCCAGGACGACATCGGGCACTGTGGAGGAGAGCTCGAAGAAGTGGAACTTCGGGGTGGGATTGAGGTCGTTGCCCTCCGCGAGCCAGGTTCTGATGAGCAGCAGCAGCACAGCGGCTCGCAGCATCCCACGGATGCCCATGGCTACGGCACTCCGGGGGTCGGAGGGCGCGAGAGACTGCCGTCAGCCGCCGGGGAAAGGGACGGGGTGTGGGCAGTGCGGGGAGAGAGGGAGCTGGGGGGTCGCTAGGAGTCGTCTCTAAGGAGTAGCGAGAGTATGGGGAGCAGGGAGCGCGGGGTTCGGACCGGAGCCCAGAACCCAGGGGGAGCAGTCCTCCAGTACCTCTGCCCGACGCAGCGCCCTCAGGACGCGCCCAGCAGGTGTGAGGTGCGCTCCGTCTGCGGCCGCTCCAGGCTGCGACTGGGCACCCAGCCTGGCGCCCGGCTGGCTCCGCCCACTCCGACGGTAGCACTGGCAGAACCAATCCGGCAGGTGCCAGGAGCCACACAAAAAGGCGCGCGCTCTTGCCTCCGCCCGCAGCAAGCGCACCGCCCGCTCCCCGCCCCTTCAGACCTCTGCAGTCGTCCCCCTGCTAGCAACAGACACAGACAGGGGCGGGGCCGGCCCGGGGGAGGGGGAGGGGAATCGGCTGCAGGGGGTCTGGGCATGCATCCGCACCTAGGGCACCCGGTGGGTCCTGCTCTTTCTCTCTGCAAAAATGCAAAATGTGCGTTTCTTTTGGAAGACCGTGTGCCCAGGAGTTTGTTTTTTGTGGTGAGGGAGTGAGGTAATTAGACTGCCCTGGCTGAATCTACATTCTGATAGAGCTGGACACATTTGGGTCCCCAGGACAAAGCTCAGGGAACTGGAAGAGTTCACCAACTGGGATCACGTTGAGATGTGACTGTCCCATAGCCAGGGCTGACACCGTGGAAGGGGAAGAAGGCAAAGACCAGTGTTTCAGATATTCAAGGGAGTTAGTCTCTGGAGAGCAGGCAACTCTAATGCTCCTGCATTTTGGGCCCATCATGTGGAAAAGCCTGGAATTTTAGCTATTCTTTCCACTACCTCAAACACTCTCCTATGAAACAAAAGGATCTCAGAGGATAGGGAAATTCCTTCACCCAATCCCCTCTGTCCTTCCCTTCTCAGATCCTTGACAAATGAAGTTCAGAAAGACGTCCTTCAGAGCACATGGGCCAGATGGGCAATCGATAAATAGATCTCAGTCACGTTCACCAATGCTGAACTTCCTAAGGCATGCCACTGAGAAGGGTTTCAATGAAAATGAATTTTAGGTTCACTCTTGGTTAGCTAAAACATTTACACAGAGATATAGCCCTCTTCTCCTTTCTCTCAGTATTTGGTGAAGTGAGTTGGGACTACTTGTGCTCAGAAAACCTCCAGTTGCCTGTTTGGTTGAGTGTTTCCCACACTTAAGTGTTTAACTTTTTATCCCCACTTTCTTTTTTTTTTTTTTTTTAGGAACAAAATTATTCATTTTTCATATGCAATAGTGAAAATTGGAAAACAACTGAGTCCAACATTATGAGATTTAAAACTAGTTTATCTACAATGTATCCCCACTTTCTTAACCATCTTAGAACCAAACTCTAAAAAAATGTGTCTCATAGTCCCCTGCCTTTTTTAATGAGCAGAACACCCTTGCACCTTCCTTTCCCTTTGCCCCACTATTGCAGCAAATGGTCTCCTTCTCACATGAGTGTAGAAATAAAAGAAGATGGTGGAACCTGCATGTCACTGGCTATTACATACAGGAATGGATCAATAAAACTCATCCCTACTGCTATTAATTCTGCCCCCATTATCTCTGGTCATCCAGGCATCCTTGTAGAGACAATCCTTGCTTGATAAAAGTGGGAATGGCTATTCTGGGTCATTTTGTCCAACCATCTGGATTGTAATATGGAGAAACTGAGGCCCAGAGAAGGAAAAGGGGTTGGCCTGAGGTCACATAACAGTAGAGGCCCAAACTAGAATCCTATTTCCAGGTTTGACTACTTCCGAAACATTATGTTTTTTGTTTTGTTTTGTTTTGTTTTGTTTTAGTGTGATTCAGTGTCCACTGGAAATTCAGGCAACCGCCAGCAGATGGGAGTAAATTTATTTAGATGAGGATGTTCCCAGTATCCTGGAATCAAATTCCACAGGCAATTGGTCCCTCATTTGTTAGGGGAAAACAAGCCTGAAGCTTGAAGTTTTATTCCTAGGTGCCCTTGTGACTACGAAGATTGCCAAAAAGTTGATGATGAAGAATTCACTTCCAGGCCTTACATCCCAGAGGGTCCTCCCCCACTTCTGCTCTCCCTAGAGGTAATGCTTTGTTGAAATTTCTAACTCACAAGACAAATAGCCCACAAAATAACAAGAAATACAAAAATGCCACTATAATTTTTATCAATACTTGTTGAGCTTTGGTCTAATTAATTTATTAGAATATCCATAAATATCCAGATTGAATGGGCTTACACCTATGGGACCATGATGTAGGAGAAAGAGCATTGACCTGGAAGTTAGCCCATCTGTGTTCTGGATCCAAGTCTGCCACACGGCAGTAAATGTTCCAGTTTGGCTGGAGTGTAGGTTATGTTTGGAGTAAGACAAGAGGTAAGAGAGGTAAGAGGCAAGAGATTAGGCAGAACCTGGCCTAGTGAGCACCCACACTCAGTGTACAATAAATAAATGAAGCAAGAGAGTTTTGGACCTAATTGTCCAAACAAAGGAATTTGATTTTTATTTTAGAGTCAACTATATGCTTTTGAAAGGATTGTGCAAGGGAATGACTCAATCAGAACGGTGCCTTGGAAGAATGCCTGGTTACTTTGTGAAGGAGAAACTGGAAGGAAGAGAAACTGAGGACGATGACAGTAGTTAGGAGAGTATTGTTTACTTCTGCTTCTTAAAAAGCTAAAAATAATGAGTCTAATCTATAGATTCAATGAAATCCCTATCAAACTTCCAATGGCATTTTTCACAGAAATACAAAAAAAGAATCCTAAGATTCATACAGAATGATAAAATACCCTGAATAGCTAAAGTAATACCAAGAAAGAAGAACAAAGCTGGAGACATCACAATTCCTGATTTTAAACTTTATTGCAAAGCTATAGTAATCAGTACAGCATGGTACTGGCATAAAAATAGACACATAGAACAATGGAATAGAATTGAGATCCCAGAAGAAAGCCCACGCCTATATGGTCAACTAATATTTGACAAAGGAGCCAAAAAGACTCAATGGGGAAATAAGAGTCTCTTCAATAAGTGGTGTTGGAAAAATTGGATTAACCACATGCAGAAAAATTAAATCGGACCCCATCCTATTCTACCCACAAAAATTAACCTGAAATGGATTAAGGACTTAAATGTAAGACCTTAAACTGTAAAACTACTAGAAGGAAACATAGGGGAAAAGCTCTTTGACATTGGTCTTGGCAACTGTTTTTTTGATATGACATCAAAAATATAAGCAACAAAGGCAAAAATCAACAAGTGGGACTATATCAAACTAAAAAGCTTCTGCATAGCAAAAGAAACATCCAACAAAATCCAAAGGAAGCCTATGGAATGGGAGAAAAAATTTACAAACCACACATCTGATAAGGGGTTAATATCCAAAATATATAAGGAACTCACATAATTCAATAGCAAAAAAACAAACAATCTGACCAAAAATGTGTAGAGGAACTGAATATTTTCCCATAGAAGACATACAAATGGCCAACAGGCACATGAAAAGATGCTCAGCATCACTAATCATCAGTGACATGCAAATCAAAACCACAGTGAAATATCACCTCACACCTGTTAGAATGGCCATCTTCAAAAAGACAAGAGGCAA
Source organism: Phocoena sinus (assembly GCF_008692025.1). Taxonomy (NCBI): domain Eukaryota; kingdom Metazoa; phylum Chordata; class Mammalia; order Artiodactyla; family Phocoenidae; genus Phocoena; species Phocoena sinus. The sequence continues at coordinate 128,782,718 of NC_045784.1, read as the reverse complement.
CAAGTGTTGATGAGGATGTGGCGAAAAGGTAATCCTTCTCCACTGTTGGTTGGAGTGTACATTGGTGCAGCCACTATGGAAAATAGCATGGAGGTTCCTCAAAAAATTAAAAACAGAACTACAATATGATCCAGCAATCTCACTTCTGGGTATATATATGAAGGAAATTAAATCAGGATCTTAAAGAGATATCTATACTTCAACGTTCATTGAAGCATTGTTCACAATAGCCAAGATATGGAAACAGCCTAAGTGTTCACTGATGGATGGATGAAGAAGATGTGGTACATATACATAATGGAATATTATTCAACCATAAAAATGAATGCAACCCTGTCATTTGCGATGAAATGGATGGAGCTTGAGGGTATTACCCTAAGTGAAATAAGTCAGACAGAGAAAGACAAATATTGTATGTTCTCACTTATATGTGGACTCTAAAAAACCCAAACTCAAACAGAGTAGAATGGTGGTTGCCATAGGCTGAGGGTGGGGAGAAATAGGGAGATATTGGTTAAAAGGTACAAACTTCCAGCTATAAAATGAATAACTTATGGGGATCTAATGTACAGCATAGTGACTATAATTAATTATAATGTATTATAAACTTGGAGAGTAGATCTTGAAAGTTACCACCCTTCCCCCCAAAAAAGTAATTTTGTGAGGGGGCTGGAGATGTTAACTAACTTCATTGTGGTAATCATTTCACAATATAAACATGTGTCAAATCCTCATGTTGTATCCCTTAAACTTACATATGTCAATAATATTTCGAAAAAACTGAAAAAAAAAACACCCAAAAATAGTGAGGCTAAAATCTAGAAGAAGAAAATAACCCAGAGAGGGAAGTCTGGCACTAGAAGTCATTTTTCCCTGAAGGCATTTGATGAATCATAAGAGAGTTGTGAAACTGAGCTCTGGTTGTGGTGCCCTCTTGAGAAAAGGGGACAAAAGTTGAAGTCCAATGCCCAAACAAGTGGGAAATTTGATAAGACTTCCTGCCACTTTAAACTGAGACTGAGTAGCTACCCTTTCAGGATAATGGTGAACCAGTAGCAACCAGCCTTTGCATGGACTGGTAGTCTAGATACCCATCACCTTGATGGTCCCAAGAATCTGAAGTCTTGAATTTGGATTAAAGTAGTGTTGGACAGGTAGTTTCCCTAGGCATTTATCAGAAGCAAATGAAAATACTTTCTATAGGCAGGTACTGTCATCCTAGGCCTAAAATCATTCTTACAAATAATTTTTCAATAATATGTCAGCACATAGAAGAAACTAGGCATACAAAGAAAAATATGTAATGTGAGTTACAGCCAGCAGAAAAGGATAGATGGCAAAAACAAATTCACAGACATTTCAGACATCAGAATTATGAGACATAGACTATAATAACTAATTTATCATATTTCAAAAAATAAAATATAAGCTTGGAAATATTTTCAGGTAACAGAAAATGTCATATGGACGATTTAAAAAAGGATCAAATAGAACTAGAGCTAAAAAATATAATGATGAAAACTGAGAATTTAATGGATGAATGGGTTTAACAGAAGGCAAAATGCAACTGAAGAGAGAGTTATTGAATTGGAAGATAGGTCACAATATACTGTCCACAATTCTGCCTGGAGAAACAAATTATGTGGAAAAAAGAAAAAGGCGGATAAGAGACATAAGGAATAGAGTGAGAAGATCTAACATACATTTACTTGATGTCCCAGAAAGAGAGGAGAGAGAAATGGGGAAGGAGATGGCTGAAAATTTGAATCCACAGTTTTAAGAAGCCTGGTGAATCCTACATAGAATAAATAAAAATAATTCTACTCCTAGAGACATCATAGTGAAAGTGCATAAAATCAGAGACAAAGTAAACTATGCTAATGGTTCAAGTTAAAGATGAGGTCCTAATCAAGGGCACAAGTAAGAGAGATTGAAACAAGAGGATGGGCATTAGACCCTGGCTTGCAAAATGCATTTCACTAAAATTTTCCATGAAAAACAATTTAATAAAAATGTTATCCATTTTATTCCCAAGTAACAAAATATACTTGTTAAAAATTGGATTATTTAGAGCAACCTGACATGTAGGAGCTTCACAGTTGTCATGTTTGAAAGGCCATCTTCCTATAAGTATGTATTTCTTGTCTCATGGGCCATGAAAGAGGCAAGCATGCTCCATGGGTCTGAAATGCTGGTTGCAGCTGATTTCTAAGGCTGGAGAAATGTGCTTATATAAGGCTTTCTAAGAGTAAGCAGAATAAAAGTGAATCTTTGTAGAAAGGCTTCCTTTTGCTTACCCTCCCCCAAACTTTCACTCTGTTTCTAAGGAAAAGTATATAAAATAAATAATTCTGTGCTTCCCAGGGTGTCTTATTACATTCCTCAGGCTTGACCATGTGCCCTCACTCACTGGTCTGCATAAAGCTGGACTGCAGTTGAATTTCTGTAGGGGTTTATATTTGGAACAAACAGAGCTAAAAATGCAATAGACTGTATTTTGAGACAGTGAAGTCCTGACTTGTTACTAGAGCTGTTCATATAAAGCCTGTCAGGGATGGCCAAATAGGAGCATCAGAGTTTCTATGGTCTGCCGCACCTCTGAAATTCCCTGACAACAACCTAAGCTGAAAACATCTGTCTATAATGTCTTCTAAGAGGAATTTCAAGTATTTTTGCATAAACTCTTTTATGTATTTCTTCTATTTGAGGGACAGACAAACATTCTTATATACCCTCTTGACCTTCCTCCCTAGAAAACCATTTCTCCAAGAGAAAATTTTGTGAGAGCAAGAAAACTTTCTCTATCGGCTCACCCCAAGCCAATCAGGAAGTGGTCCAACAGTGAAGACATAAACCAACATTCACTTGTGGCATTCAATATGTCAACACCAATTCTGATCAAATATTAAGAGAGAAGTTGCTAGAATTTTGATTCTGAATTTGCAGGGCTACTCTTCACTTTTGCTGGGAATTCACAATTTGCATAGGTCACAGCTTTCCCCCCAAAGTCTGCAGAAACTTGACTTTTGATATATAGCATGTTCAAGCAGTATTTTACTCCCTTTGCATAGAAGAGAAGGAATAGGGAGAATGATCCACTAACTCTAAGGGTTTTTCCCCCCGTAACTGGTTGTAGCATAGTGTGCTAAGAAGGATTTGACTACAAATCTGAAGATTTAGATTGGAGTGCTGTCACCAGCTACCTAGGCATGTGTCATTGCCTCTGAAACTTGGTTCTCTCATCTGAACTATGGGGTGATAATAATGCCTACTTGTTCATGGAACAATATAGTCAGAGGGGATTCCCTGTCCATCCCAACTCCCTAACTCTGGGGCTTCACCTCCCTTAATCCCTCAGCCCCATCAGGTTTCTCATAATCTCCTTCTCAAAAGACTGCGGTCATTACCACTAGTAGCCACCAGGGGTCCTCAGTTCTCTTGGTCTAATTGTGGGCTGACTATATTTATCTAATTGTTTCCCCGAATCCAGGGAAGCCAGGCTGACATTTACAAAAAAAAAAACTGTTCAGCTCGGCGAAACAGAGGGGTGATAAGCACAGGGAGCAAAGGTCCTTCTGAGAGAAGAGGTTTTAGTGCACAAATGGATGAACCTCTACTTCTACACTGGGGTCCTAGCTGCCACTAGCTACCCAGTACCTCAGGAGGGCTGCTGATGTCTGGCCTTGGGCACCTTTGCTCTTGTTCCCAGGGAGTGAGAAGCGGGGATCCTTTACAAATGGTAAATAGGAAGCTCCTGGAGTTGTGCGGCTATATGAGGTGCTCTTGGTAAGAAGCGCTCCTTTCTTAAATATGACTCCCAGAGCACAAATTTCTCAAAACAGCCCCTTTCTCCATGATCTCTCAGCAGAGTCTGTAGTGCTCACCAAGTATTTCAAGTGCTGCCCATACCCCCAGCCCCCTTTCAGTTAGCTGGGGCTGTGTGACCAGTTCTAGACAATAAAATGCAAACTTTAGTGGCACGTACCATTTCCCAGATGAGGCATTTAAAAGCCAGTGTATAATCCATAAGCTCTCTATTCCTTTGCCCTGGTGATGCTGAAAGCCAGATGTTGAAATAGTGACATCGAAGATGGAGGGAACCTAGACTCTGAGTCCTCAGGTGGAAGAGAGAGCTGGTAACTTGCAGCTGATCTTGTGTAAGTTGGAAATCAAGTTTTGTTATGCTAAGCTGTTAAAATTTGGAGACGCTTATTATTTCAGCAAAGCCTAGCCTATCTTGACGAATATACTCCTTTTCCCACACTCCTCCCAGTGCCTGTACTATTATTATAAAGGCCCATGGACAATTCTCTCTGCATGTTTTATAGGTAGCTTGAATCCAAAGTGTTCCAAGATTATCCTAATTCCCAGCAAATATGGTCATTTTGGGGTATTCTCAATCCCTGTGAATTAATATTCAGTTGTTACCTGATTGTGTCCTAGAAGTCATCTATTCCATGTCCTTCTATCTCTCCACTCCCATGTTCATTCATTCATTCATCAGCTATTTATTGAATACCTATTATGTGCCAAGTACTTTTCTGGGAACTGGGACATAATAGTAGGAAAAATAAAAACCTGTCAAAAATCCCTGACACCATGGAAATTACATTCTAGGAGGGGGAGAGAACCCTTGGTGAGTGGGATGGTGGTGGTTGGAGGATGAGGATGTTATTTTAAATAAGGTAGCGTTTGAATAAAAAAGACTGGAAAGAGGAGATAGTGCAAGCCATGCAGACATCTGGGGAAAGAGGATCCCAGGAGAGAGGATGGCAAATGGAAAGGCATGAAGGTAGAAGTATGCTTTGTGTATTCAAAGAGCAGCAAGGAGGCCAATGAGGCTGGAAGAGAATGAGTGAGGCGTACAGGAATAGGAGATGAGGTCCAAATGGAAACAGGGAGGCAAGATCATGTAGGGCCTTGTAAACCTTTGTAAGAAATTTGACTTTTACATGGAGTGAGCTAGAAAGCCAATGGTAGATTTTGGACATAAGAGTGACACGATCATACTAATGTTTTAGAGGGATCCCTCCAACCACTCTGTGGGGAACAGGCTGTGGGGGACAAGGGCAGAAGCAGGGAGGCCAGTTTCGAAGCTACTGCAATAATGCAGGTGGCAGATGATGGGCTCAGACCAGGGTAGTAGCAGTGGAAGTGGTGAGAAGTGGTCAGATTCTGGATATCTTTTCAAGGTAGAATCAAAAGGATTCACTGACTAACTGGATATGAAAGAAAGAGAGTGTCAAAAAAGACTCCAAGAGTTTGAGTCTGACCAGTTGGGATAATGGGCTTACCATTTACAGAGCTATGTAAGACTCTGGGAAGAAGTTGAGGTATGTGGGAAGCCAAGGATTTGGTTTTGAACATTAGAAGTTTGCTTTGACTATTAGGTGCCTCAGTAATAATGTTGAGTAGGAATTTAAATATATAATATCCCCCCTCTCTGCCCAATGAATTCTTACTCATCTTTCAAGACTAAGCCCAGCTGTTATGAAGCTTTTTCCAACTGGCCAGGCAGAGATAGTGACTCTTTCCTTCATGCTCCAAGGGTGCCTTCAACAGTCCCCTAGAACAGCATTTCCCTCCTATATTGTCATCATTGCCTCTCATCTCTCTTCCATGATGGACTGGGAGCTCCTGTAGTCTCAGTACTGTTTCTGATTCATCATGTGGCTGCCTAGAACTCAGTCTAGAGTCTCCTTTATAGTGAGAACTCAAGAGATTTCTGTTGAAAGAAGTATCCCAGAAAAAAACAGAGGAGAAAATTTCTCCAAAGTTGGAGCTCATGCAGGATGAGGGCTTGGAAGTGGCTATCATATTTATTGGTTAGAAATGCTCAAAGATGATACCTGAGAGAGAAGAAGCCTAAGTACCGCATGTTGGGGAACAGGCTTTGCTCTGTGGCCTTGTTTGGCTTTCTTATTTTTTTCCTTTTTTTTAACATCTTTATTGTAGTATAATTGTTTTACAATGGTGTGTTAGTTTCTGCTTTATAACAAAGTGAATCAGCTATACATATACACATATCCCCATTGTTTGGCTTTCATTTTGATGAAAGGGACCCAGAAGATTTCTTTCTCTAACTGTACCTCAAAGAGGTACAGTCCTCTTTCCAAGAAGGGATGCTATAATTCTGTCAGTGGGTGGTATTTAGAGGCAGACAGATTTTGGCTTAGACTTAGCTCTAATGGAGGGAGCATCAGAGTCAGACAGATTTAGGGGCTTGAATCCCAGTTCTGCCACTCACCATCTGTATGACTTTGGACCAGTCACACTATCTGATCCTCAGGTTTTTCATCTATAAAATTTGAGGGTTAAGTGGGGATTAAGTGAGATCAAGATGGTAAAGCACCTAGGGTAATTATTGACACAGTAATTGTTATGGAAGAGTGGATAAAAGAGACACACTATTCAGGGCAATCAAAAGATGGTATGAGCTCCCTATCGCTGGAGATGTTCAAGGACAGACTACATGACTGCTTCTTGAAAATATGGAGAGAATACTAATGGTTGGACCCAGCTGAAAAAAATTGAGGTCTTTTCCATTTTTGAGTTTTATAATTCTAAAAATCCCCCAAAATAGAAATGGAGACACAAAAGTATGTACTGAGACCACTCTGCTAATGTAGAGTGCTTATGTCCAGATAGGGTCTTTTTAGAGCAATTGTCCTAAGCATGTGAATACATGCTATCCAAGGACTTGTGTGTGTGTGCAGCAGTGTTCAGGGGGGAACTGGTACTGTCAGATTTGAGAGTACATTGCCAGCTGTGATGCCTGCTGCTGCACACCTGGCATCTTGCCTCAGCACTACATTTCTTTCCAATAATCAAATAAACCCCTGAAGCGACTACATGTTCATTTATTCCTTGACTCAGTCAACTGGGGCTTTCCATACTGATCTCTCATTTACTCCTTTGCAGATTTATAATTGACTCCCATTTGGGAGAAGATTTCAGGAGTTGGTACAGGGAGAAAGAGTGTTTATTGGTTATCGTGGTTTTTCTGTGTGGGTCACCATATCTTTTTCAATTTGACCTTTGAGACTATCTCCATGATGCTTCTCCCCACAGTGTCCTCCTCACACCATGGCTCCCACCCCTAGTTCCTGCCTTCTTGCCTGACTTGGACTCTTGCAATAGTCTTCTAATTGGTTTTCTCCTTTAGTGTTTGCTCCCTCTTTAATCCATTCTGTACTCAAACCATTTACTATCTGATTCCAACCGACTCTTCTAGCTCTCTCCTCTCCCTCCTTCCTGTCATGCATGCTCAGGTCCTGTCCAAAGGGGCTACTGGCCTTTCCCTGAGCAACTAACTCCCTCTTGGTGGATATTCAGTTTGCTGCCTTCATCTGCCTAAATCCAACTTATCTTTTAAACCCAAGGCCATATACCTTTCCCCACAAAGCCACCTGTGAGGGCTCTGACTTTGTGCCCTGATCACATAGAGCCTTTTATTAGAGCTCTATGTGTGCTTATTCCCCTTAAAATTCTGTAAGCTTCACTTCTCTCATCATTAGCTGTATTCTCTCTATAACTCTTCTAATTTTAAAACCAAACCCTTTTTGCCCACCATGATTTCTCCCCTGAATCCCTACCTCATTTAACAAATAAACAAATAAGCCCAATCAGGATTTGCGTGGGTTGTACTGAAAAATAATTTAACGCCTGACATCCTAAAAGCACAAATTACATAAGTTGTTTTAGGTACTAATTGACAATGTGGAAGTCTGAGTGAAAAAAAAAAGCATTCAGGCTACAAATGATCGATTCCACTGAAAGTTGCCTAAGTGTTCTTAAGTAATCAAGAAGGAGCCACATTTGAGCCTGTGGCACCCTTTTCTCTCTTTTAGAAATGACACACCCAAGGGAAAGTTTGCTTAATGTATTTATTTGATTCATTTCTTAGTTTCTTAGCTTGACTATCTTAAGCCTTTGGTTTGTTCTTGGGGATTATGGGGTTTTTATGAATTGAGCCATTCTCTAGTTTGCTCTTCAGGATGTGAGCATATTGAATTCATTTAATCCTCTGAATTTACACAGGATAGAAACCAGAGGTGAATATAGCATTTATTTGGGTGGCATGAATTTCCATAAAATGATGACAAACCCACTGCAGTGCTTCTGACAGCTCTCATGTTCCTGATGTTGTTTATGGGAACATTGCCCGTTACAGTGAATTGGTTCCTCTAGATTCGTTTCTCTCCTGTGGAGCCTGTTGAGTTGAGATGGAGCAGGAAGGGCCAAGATGCCTTATGGATGAACAGTGACCAAGGCTATGCTTCCTAACATCAACACTACTAAAGTGGGAGAAAAGGCTTTTAGAACAGGGTGTGCACATATTCAAGTGCATAACGTTATTCCACAAGTTATTAGGTGTATGAAAGCTTTTCTGTGAAGCTGTAGATGCTACTCAGGAATCAGCTTTGAAAATGAAGTCAAAGTGACACTTCTTGTGTTCCATTAAATGTAAACATGTTAATGTAATGAAATGTAAACATGTCCTTTCCAGTGAAACACATTATTATGTAACTCTGTTTATGCAGAACTTCACCCTAGGTTCACTTAGGTTTATTAAAATAGATGGAAATGCTTGTTCCAGACTGTCTGGGTCTTAATTTGCAAAATGTACTCCCAATCCAAGCCCACTGGACAGAAAGGGCCACCCTGCTCCAGAGGATTAATAATAATAATTTAATCCTCACAAATTAGCTACTGATTTTCAGCCAGGAGTAGAGAGGATATGATGGAGGTCAGAGCTGTGTGATCTCAAGCAAGTTACCTAGCTTCTGTGTGCCTCAGTTTCCTCATCTCCATGGAAAATACCTAAAACAATGGCCAAGCACATGTTCAATGGTCAAGCAATGGGAGATCTTCTAGAGTTAGGTGGCCATTGCCAGCTAGCTAGTAGGACAAGTGGGATGAAGAGAAGGAAAAATGTCGGTCACCGGAGCAGATTGACTATACCCATAGTTCTTGAGATGAGCTATGTGACTCCGGTAGGGGGCAGGAGCAGATGTATAGAAGAGTTGCAGAATGCAGGCCAGGGAAATCAGTGCCTGGGATGTGTCCCAAATGTGTCTGCCCCAGCCTGAAGCTTCTGGATCTCAGAAGATAGGAAAAGGCCTTTTCCTACACGGACCAGACTCCAGGAAGAATGTAGAACCTCAAGTAATAAACTACTAACCTCAGTGAATCAGTTCATTTTAAAACTACTCAATAACCTCTTAATTTAGATGTGGCAATTTACAAAGCAACTGACCATTCATCATAGGTTTTCTTTGGGGTACCTGGGACACAGTTGCTGGTTTATGCAGTAGGGTTGTCAAAAACCTGAGTCACATGAAACTTATCATCTTACCCTGGAATTTCTAATGATTTCACTTGGTGTTCTATTGTCATATAATTTAAATGTCTCAAATATGGTTTTGTTCAAAACTCTCAATCCATGTTGAACTAACCGAGGCTTCACCTTTACTTTCTAGAAGCTCTTCTAGGGCAGTTTCTATAGCAGCAGCTTTAGCATTTATACCCCACTGTTAGAAGCTTCATCTCAGATATCTATGTGAATATGACTATGGTTCACAATGAAGCACAAGGGCAAAATACAGGATCTTTTCATTTCTGGTTTGGCATAATGAGGTATAGTGTACTTAAAAAGACCAAATACCTTCATGGAGAGCAAAGGACAAAATCAGCCCAACATAGTGTTTCTTGGCTTGAAAAAGCCTGGATCCCATGCCCCTCACTTGACATTGAATTCCAGTTTCTGACTACCCAAAGGATTTCACATTGCATGCTGGAAGATGTAACCCCATCTAGCAACATTGGCAATGAGTGAGAACTCTTAATGACATCTTAATACAGAGAAGTTTACCAGGCCACTGAATAGATGGACTCAAGGTGATATGGTATTCTTTAATCCATTATTTTCTTTCTTTTAAAGAGCAACTTTATTAAGATATAATTGACATATCACACAACTCACTCTTTTAAAGTGTATAATTCAATGGATTTTAGTATATTCAAAGTGTTGTATAATCATCCCTCTATCTAGTTATAGAACATTTTCATCACTCCTAAAGGAGCCCCTATACCCATTAACAGTCACTCCCCACTCTCCCTCCCCACTCCCTTTCAGTCACTAAACTGATTTCTGATCTTATGGATTTGTCTATTATAGACATTTTGTATGAAGAGAATCATACAACATGTGGCCTTTTGTGACTAGCTTTTTTCACTTAATATAATGTTTTCAAGGTTCATCCATGTGGTAGCACGTATCAGTACTTCATTCCTTGTCAAGGCTGAATAATATTCCATTGTATAGATATACTTCATGTTGTCTATCCATTCATCTATTGATGGACATTTGGGTGGTGTCCACCTTTTGGTTAGTGTGAAAAGTGCTGCTTTGAACATTCATGTATAAGTTTTCACCTTGCACATGCCTTGTGAAAACTTTTTTTTTCAGTTCTCTTAGGTATACGCTTAGGAGTGGAATTGCTGAGTCATATGGTAAATCTACATGTAACTTATTGAAGAACCACCCTTGAATTCCTGGGATAAATTCCACTTGGTCATGATGTATACTCCTTTTAATGTGCTGCTGGATTCAGTTTGCTAGTATTTTGTTGAAGATTTTTGCATCTATGTTCAGAAGGGATAGTGGCCTGTGGTTTTCTTTTCTTGTCTGGCATTGGTATCACGGTAATGCTGACCTCATAAAATGAATTAGGAAGTGCTCCATACTTTTCTATGTTTTGGAAGAGCTTGAAAAAGGTTGGTGTTAATTCTTTAAATACTTGGTACAATTCCCCAGTCAAGATAGTTGGTCCTGGGCGTTTCTTTGTTGGGTTGTTTTTAATTACTGATTATATCACTTGTTACAGGTATGTTCAGATTTTCTACTTATTTTTGAATCAGTTTTGGTAGTTTGTGTGTTTTTAGGAATTAGCTCAGTCATCTTTTTCATCCATTCTTAGAACAGTATTTATTGAGATTGCTCAATGTGCCAGGCACAGTGCCATGCACAATCAGACACATGCTCTGCTGGTGGGGAAATGGAAATTTGGTAGAAATACAGATGATAAAACAAGGGATTCCAACACTGTGTAATGCTGTGATATACATAAGAGGGTCTCCTAAACCAGGCTTAATTATTCAGGAAAAGTCCTCAAGGGTGGCTGGGGCAGGGATGGCTAAAAGTCTTAATGCTCACTCCTTTATATCTTTTTCATCTTTCCTGCTCCAATCTATAAACAAGTCCTATATTTAGAGTACAATATTAAATCCAACCATCTTTCAAAACCTTTACCTTTTTCACTCTGGTCCAAGTCATCTTTCAGGTGGACTACTATAACAGCCTCTAAGTGGCTTCCCTACTTCCGATCTTGTCTCCTGTAGCAAATATCATATATTAGCTCACTTGACTTCATTCCGACCCCAATTGTAACATACCTCACTAAATGATAGAGGTTGGAATGCTAAAGACTATATTTCCAGAAATCCCTCACAGCCTGGATTCCACAGGTGACCTAGTCTCTGCCCAGCAGATTAAACTGCATGCAATTTGGAAGGATGAGTGGGGCAGAGTTCACGATTCTGCTTCTGTGATTTCTAGTTTTTGCTAGTGAGCATGGTCTTGGAAGCTTTTGCTTCTTTTGCGTGAGCAGTAGCAGATGTCTCAAGGTGCAGTTCCTAGTTTTGTGGGCATCAAAAGGCAGGTCATGATGTATCCACTTCATTTATTTAGGAAGAGAATGAAGCAGTGTGGTCAAGATTTGTGGTGATCTCAGCAGAGGTGGTGTGGTCCTCTGATTCTCCACCTTCCTGATGGGCCAGTTATGTGTTATTAAGTGAAACAGTTCTGGACATTCAACCTAGAGTATATTATTCTGATTATTTCAACAACTTTGTCAGCACTTAATTCTGAACCTTTTCTGTTTAAGTGGGTTAAAGTGGTTTCTGCTGTCTCACTTCACTTTCCTTCTTGCTGTTCCTCAAACACACCAAGCACACTGCTGCCTCAGGGTCTGGTATTTGTTGTTCTCTCTACCTAGAATACTCATCTTCCAGATAGGTGCATGGCTCAAATTTTCACTTCATGACAATCATTTCCTTGTAATCTAACATTAGTCCAACTTCACTCCCTATGACATTGCTCTCTTGATTTTCTGCAGAGCATTCATCACTCTTTGAAATCATCTTGCTTATTTGATGTGAGTGTGTATGTGCGTGCACGCGCACATGCGCGCATGTGCATCATCTGTCTCTCTTCACTAGACTGTAAGTTACTTGAGGGTACGGACATTGTATTATCATTTTAGTGGATCCAAGAGAAAAGCAGTGACCCATACACATTGAGAAGATAGCTGGGAATTCAGGAAGAGGAAGAAGAAATGGAAGACAATGGGCACTTCTGAACACTGCTGGGATGTTTAGGGAGTGTTAGAAGGCAAAGTACCAAATACTGAAAACTCAAATCACCTGAGAAAGGTGGCAATCTCTGAAGAATATTCTTGCAATTGTGAAATAGAAATTATATATGCAAGGAGTGTGAAGAACAGCTGTACAGAACAGTGTGTCTGTAATGAGTGTCATTACATCAAAGGCATCCAATAAGAAGGATTGTTCATGACCTGCTCTGCAGCTCATTTGGGATTTTCTTCTATAAAACCATGAACTTGGTCCAGTTTGGTCATCTGAAGAGTAAAAAAAAAAAAAAAAAAAAACAGAGTATTTGGGTTTATATAATTTTGAGGGGACAAAAAAAAACCACTTTGCAAGCTTCTGCTGTTTATTCAGCCCAGCATTAGGCATTCTGGGATAGAAGTAAGAAAGAGATAAGCCACAGATCCTACCTGCAAAGAAGAAGGGTAGACAAGGTAATGTCCAATGAGAGACAGGGAACTGATTAGGAGAGGATTGGCCTGCAGGAATCAGATGGGGTGGTTGTTCTTGAGAGGGAAGAGGCCAGGAGTATAGAGAATCAGAAACCATGGTATTAGTGAACATGAGACTGTGAAATGCTTTGGAGCTAGGGCAGAATTCAATGTCTAACCTCTCAGCCCCTACTACCAACAGCCACAAGACCACTGAGAGAACAGGTATCAACTGAACTACTCAGGACCACTGACAATGCCCGGTCTCCCAACTCTGCCCAGGGCCTCATGTGGCTAAAGCTTGTTTGCTCATTGCTTCCAGCCACTGTCACATTAACTATATCACTGTAAACTCAAAATCACCAGTTTCATCAGGACCCTCACTGCTTAGCAATCCTACTCTGCTTCTCTAGCCAGCTATCTCATCCTCTCTCCACAATTATATTTTCTTATCTTATACCTGCTTCTTAAGTACCCTCTCCTGCAGATGACCTTATGCTCCTACTTCACAGAAAGAACAGAGAACTCCAAACTTTAAATGGGAATACCTTTAATTTCCTGTCACTAAACCTCCAGCTGCCTGATCTGTCTTCAGCCTCTCATCCTTCTCTTTCTGGTTCAGATATGGTAGTGGCTTTCAGGCAGACTTTTCACAGGGAGAGTACTTCTGGGATCACTGATTGGCTGTGGCTGAGTCCCTCTAACAACGCAACATTCAACTGTCTTGGTGCTGTTGTCCATATGAACAAATCTCATTTGGGACTGAATTGATCAGACATCTTGATTCATGCAGCCAGAACTGAAGGAAATATCAGGTTCTGCAATGTTGATTTCCCATGTCCCTGGATCGCCTACATTAGAATCTTCAGGTGTATTTGTTTGAAATGAAGATTTCCTCTAACTGCCCCATCCTTTACTAGGAATGGATTAAAAGATTCTGCAATTTAACTATATCTTCACATAAAAGAATTTGTGTGTGCACTAAGTTTTGAGAGCCAGTGATACTGACCATAGCTAATTTGTCAAGTGAAAAGTTCTGGAATGTGTCTTCCATCATGAATGAATGTGGAGCTGCCTACCATGGTTCTTTAAAGGATAGGATCAATCACAAACCATGGGAATCCTCTTAGACCATTTTCTCATCAGAAAAATTTAAAAATGATATGTCACATACTATACCCAATTCCAATATTTCCATCTCTACCAAAACACACATACTCACACAGAACCTGCTCTAATGCATGAAGGAACATGTTAGTCCCAACCTCAGGCCAATAAAGGGATTCAACTGTGAGAGTATCATAGTACTGCACAGTACTAAAGCGATTTTTGTGAAATATAACATACCTTCAGAAAAGTACATAAAATGTAATTATCTGGTTCAAGAAATAATTATAAGGTGGGTATTCATGTAAGCACTACCTAAGTCAAAGAGAACATGACCAGCCCCCAGGAATCCCCTCATGTTCTTTCCCAACACCAGCCCCCTGGTTATTGTGTATTACTTGTATCACCTATTTACACATGCCTGCTTTTAACTTTATAGAAACAGCCTCATACAGTATATATTGTGTGTATGGCTTCTTTGACCCAATATTATGTTCATAAGATTCACCTAGTTTGTTGTATGTGGCTGAGTTTTCTGTATGATATTCCATTTGTATACTCATTCAACTTGTTTTGGTATTTGGGTTGTGTTCATTTTGGGACTGTTAAGAGCACTGCCACTTTGGACCTTCTGAGCCGTGTCCCCCAGGGCATGTGCATATGAAATTCTCTAGGTTAATGGGATTTTCCTAGCAGTAGTATTGCTGGGTCTCAGCGTAAGCATGTTTAAAACTTTATGGGGTATTAACATAGAGTCTTTTTTATTCATTTCTAAATAATTATTAATTTCCTTCAATCTAAGGGTTAGTCATATACTACCATTTTTCCATTTTGGATTTTTTTTAAAAATAAAATTTATTTATTTAATTTTTGGGCTGTGTTGGGTCTTCATTGCTGTGCACAAGCTTTCTCTAGATGCTGCAAGCAGGGGCTACTCTTCATTGTGGTGCATGGGCTTCTCATTGCGGTGGCTTCTCTTGTTGCAGAGCACGGGATCTAGGCGTGTGGGCTTCAGTAGCTGTGGCACGCAGGCTCAGTAGTTTTGGCGCACGGGCTTAGTTGCTCCACGGCATGTGAGGTCTTCCCGGACCAGGACTTGAACCCGTGTCCCCTGCATTGGCAGGCAGATTCTTAACCACTGCACCACCAGGGAAGTCCCAACATTTTGGATTTTTAATGATATCTTTGTGTTATTATTAACTTCTGCAGAAGCATTATGATCAGATAACCTAGTTTTTATGATATTAATCCTTTGGAGTTTATTGAGGCTTCCTTTTTCCTAATTCATATTTTATTTCTATAAATGGGTAATGTGCTTCCAAAGAATTTGTATTCTCTTTTTGTTGGGTGTAGAGTTTTATATTGTCTATTGGCACAAATTTATTACTATGTCTTTGGTATTGCTGCTTATTTTTGTTTGTTTAAACTTTCAGTTTCTAAGAGTTGAAGGTTAAAATATCCAGCTACAATTGTTTTTCCTTTTTATGGATTGTTCTTACATTCTTAAAAAGTTTTTTTTGGAGTACAGTTGTTTTACAATGTTGTGTTACTTTCTACTGTACAGCAAAGTGAATCAGTTATACATAAACATATACATATATCCATTCTTTTTAAGATTCTTTTCCCACATAGGTCATTACAGAGTATTGAGTAGAGTTCCCTGTGTTATACAGTAGGTTCTTTTTAGTTATCTCTTTCATATATAGTAGTGTGTATATGTCAATCCCAACTTCCCAATTTATCCCTCCCCCCTTCTCCCTGGTAACCATAAAATTGTTTTCTATATCTATGACTCTATTTCTGTTTTGTAAATAAGTTCATTTGTCATATTTTAGGTTCCACATACAAGTGATATCATATGATGTTTGTCTTTTTCTATCTGTCTTACTTCACTCAATATGACAATCTCTAGGTCCATCCATGTTGCTACAAAGGGAACCCTCCTACACTGTTGATGGGAATGTAAATTGGTGCAGCCACTATGGAGAACAGTATGAATGTTCCTTAAAAAACTACAAATAGAACTACCACATGACCCAGCAATCCCACTCCTGGGCATATATCCAGAGAAGACCATAATTCGAAAAGATACATGCACCCCAATGTTCATAGCAGCACTATTTACAATAGCCAAGACATGGAAGCAACCTAAATGTCCATCAACATAGGAATGGATAAAGAAGATGTGGTACATATATACAATGGAATATTACTCAGCCATAAAAAAGAACAAACTAATGCCATTTGCAGCAACGTGGATGGACACAGAGATTGTCATACTAAGTGAATTCAGACAGAGCATGTTCTCTAACCACAGTAGAATTAAGCTAGAAATCAGTAACAAGCACTAACTAGAAAAATCTCTACATATTTGAAAAAAGTCAATTTAACAAACTTGACCTAATGGAGTCATATATCTGTATGCACCTATATCTAAATATCTATTTCTATACTTATACCTATAGCTATAATTACATCTATATATTCATCTATGCCTATTTTCTACCAAGCAACTTGAAAGTACAGTTTTTCCCAGCACATGTGTAGAATTTACAAAAATTGGCCATAGTATGTCCAGAAAGTAAGTCTCAACAAATTGCAAAGGAGTGAAACAAAGACAAATACTGTATGATATCACTTATATGTGGAATATAAGAAATAATACAAACGAACTTATTTACAACCTCCTAGCTATTCTCCTAGCTCTCTCATTCTTCTACTTCCTCTATACCTTTGATCTTTGATCTTATTGAGAGCTTTGCCCCTTGATCTCTACTTGCTGACCATCTGTTCTCTCCTTTTCTCTCATCTCATTGATTTGGTTTGGTGAAATTCTCCTCTCTACTTTCTTTTCCTGTTTATGTGAAGACTTACTAAGTTGTAAATACATCTACCACCACTTATCCTTGTATATTAGCAACATCTCCTGCATCCCCACATCCAGTCATGGCCCATATGCAATCAGTTGTTGATTTTAAATTCTATGTACTTCTCATTGTGCCTTCTACTACTACCTTCAGCATTCCTTACACAGATTTTGCTATACTGTATTGCATTATTGCCCCTCTTTTATCCTTTCTCCACATTGCTTCCATAGTGGTACTTCCACAACACAAATCACTTCCTTAATTAAAGCCTTTTGGTGGCTTACTGTAGTCTTAAGGATAAGTCCAAACTACTGACTCTGGTATGCAAGGCCCCTTCCTGCCTCTTTACCCTTGTTTCCCACCATTCTATCTCATCAAATCCTTTGCTGCAGTCACACTGAAACATTAGAAGTGCCTCAAATGCATAATATGCTTCCACACCTCTGTGACTTTCTTTGAATGCTCTGTTCCCTCTGCTTGGAGATCCCTTTTCCCTTCATCACTTCTCTCTCTAAGAAACTTTTCACAACTTAGTTTTCCTTATACTCCTGTGTGCTCACTTTGCACTATTATGGCACTTATCCAACTGAACTGTGGCCATTACTCTGCTAGCCAAGAAACTTTTTGCCACTAGACTTTGAGCGACTTTGAGGTCAGAGATAATGTCTTATTCTTTCTGTCCTTGTTGCAAGATTAAGGCTACAAACATAGTAGGTGCTCTTTTAATACCTTTTTATTGGTTGAGTGAAGAAATGAACTAGTATGGTCCTCATGATGCCTTGGGAAAAATAATGCAATATTTTTCTAGATTTTAGACAATTTATTTCTCACAAGACAGAGCTAAATAAGAGTAAAACCTTTTTATTTAGTACCTCAAATTATATGTGAGTCAAGTAGGATTGCTGTAAAGGCTGCCCAGAGATTTGTTATCTAGCTATGGCTTGGCAAGAGACGGCCTCAAAATCAATCTTTGAGTTTATCAGTGAGTCTTGAGAGAGCAAGAAACAAATTTGGATTTAATATGCACACAACCCTTGGAAGTCTGAGTAGTTAGGAAACATGATGGAGATTGATATTAAGGAGACCTGTTCAGTTTCAAGCCTCAGCAGGCCAGCTCCTCTGTGGTTTAAAGCACACCTAATAATGCACAAAGTAGCATCAATGTCACTGACTTTCCTTAGCCACACACTGAGGAGTCCCAAAGTCCAGCCTCACTGAAAGACAAAGCTGTTAGTCTTAGTGTAGCTGTGAGGAGACTTGTAATGCAGTCTCTAGAGCTAGAGTCAGCAAAAAAAGGGTTTCAAAGAAATACAGTTACCACAGATCATTACTCTTGCTGTATATGGACCTAGGACATAAAGTAGGGGAAGAATAGGGTGAAAGATGGCAACCTCTTTACAAGGCCTACATTCCGGATTTTCTTTCATTCCTTACCCCAAACCAGGAAGTTAGAGGCAGCAGTTCCCTTCTCATGGGGGTGCAAAGAAACATCTGAAAGAAGACACAGCAATGAGAAGCCTCAATCTGCCTTCTTCTCCCAGTTCAGACCCAGCTCAGGCTGGAGGCTCTCTAGTTACAGCCCCAATCCCCCTCTCCACTCCCACAGCTCCACTGAGCCCAGGATCCAGCCATGGCATGTGGAATACATGGCTCTTGTTCTGCTCCCTCGCCATAGCCTCCTTTAGGTATGCCTGATGGCTATCAAGGACGCACAGAGCAGGATGGCCAGAGGAAGGACCCAGAGCACCTAGGGATGGCCCAAAGAGAAAGCCTGACTATACATTAGCAAGCGAAGGCCAACCCTAGCAGGAAAGGCAGCAAAGAGCACAGTTCTCCCCTTCCAGCTCTTCTGGAGTCCATCTTTCCTCTAGACCCTTTGGATGCCCACACCATGTCTTGATTGAAGGAGAAATACTGATGAAAGATGGGGGCTAAGGATTGGTTGGAGACTGGAAAACATTAGGCTCCAGGCTCTGGAAGCTTCCTGGAATGAATCTTGGGAGCTGCTTCTTATCTTTGAGGGTTTGGAGTAGGGGAAGCCAAGAGAGGATCAGGAAGAGAGCTGTCTTGGCTGTTCTGTTTATTGCTACACTTCCAGCATTTAGAATGGTGCCTGGCACATAGTAGGTGCTCAGTTAAAGGAAATGCTTATTAACTCACTGACTGAATGAACGCATGAATGAACAAATGACTATAAGAAAGGGTAAGACTTCAACGATAAAGATGACACAGAGAGCAGAAAAAGGCCAGAGCTTATTAGAAGAGCACCAAATAGGTTGGTATTACTAGGTATATAGAGCTAGTGGAACCTTTTGTGTAGGTCTTGGATGCCATGCTTATTTTGTTTGCAGTAGAGTCCACAAAAGTTTCTTCACAGGAATTTGACATGTTCAGAGTTGGTTTTTAGGAAGTTTAGTTTGGCAATAATATGAAATATGGATATGTGGGGAAAGAGATGAAAATAAGAGAAAAGGCAGGATGCAAAGTAGGAGCAAAAGTTCAGGCAATAAGTAGTGAAGACAATGATACTGAGACTTGGGGATAACATTGAACAACTACAAATTTCATCCTCTGCCCCTGGGAGTGCAAACTGTTACAACCACTTTGCAAGATAATTGGCATTGCCTAGTAAAATTGAGCTTGGGAAAACTCGATAACCCAGACATTTAATACGTAGGCATATACTCTAGATTAGGGGTGCTCAACCTCAACATCATTGACATTTTGGGCCAGATAATTCTTTGTTGTGGGTCCTGTCGTCTTCACTGTAGGATATTTAGCAGTATCCCCAGCCTCTACTCATTAGATGCTAGTACCACTTCTACAGTAATGATAACCAAAAATGTCTCCAGATATTGACAAATGTACTCTCAGGTGAAAAAATCACCCCTGGTTGAGAACCACTGCCATAGAAAAACTCTTGTACATGGGCATCAGTGAATATGTATGAGAAGGTTCATAGCACCATAATTTGCAAAAGCATAAAACTGGAAACAACCCACATGTCCATTAACAGGAGAACAGTGAGATTTTCATATAATGAATAACTATACAGCAGTGAAAATTAATTACTATTGCTACACACATCAACATAGATAAATCTCACAAAGTTGGGAGAAAAAAGGAAGAGGCAAAAACATAATAATATAGTATGATTACATTTATATTAAGTCCCAACATGGACAAAATAAAATAACATTGTTTAAGGGAATATACCTTATAAAGTGAACATATAAAGAAAAGCAAGTGAATGATGACAAAATTCAGGATAGTGGTTACCTCTGGGAGGGAATGAGGGGAGGACTCAGAGAGGGCACATGTGGTTTTCAGAGGTATTGATTATGTTCTAGCTCTCAAGCTTGGTGATGGGTATACAGCTTTTCATTTTATTATGATATATACTGTGTGGAAGCAGCCATCGTGGGACCTGCCGCCCCTCTTCAGAATTGCCCAATTAGTGCCCTGGGCCTGGAACATTCCTCTATATGGAATATAGCTGTCCCTTAGTGCCAGATTCTTCTTCCTTATTAGGAGAAAACTTGCCCTTCTTCTAGGTATACAGTGAATGTCCTTTTTTGCTTAAATGTGTCATGTGGCACCTGGCTAGCCCCACCCGTATTTCTGCCCCCTGCAGGAAAGGAACAGGGTCTTCACTTGCAGTGTAATTGTCCCGTATCAGCTATATCAGGAGGGATCAGCTATCAGGCTGTGGGAGACCAGTGTACACTACTGACGCTGACCTTGGTGTGTCTCTTCTCCTGTGTGTGAGGAAAGCCTTGTTTCAACTGGTGCCTTGTGTGCTGAACCCTCCTTGGCTGCCCTGAGCCCACAGAAGGTGCAGTGGGCCAATGTCTTGGGCTCCTCCTTCTGGTAGTGGGAATTGTTATGATCTTTGGTTTCCTTCAAGTGGATTAGAGTATCTCCAACAGGTACAGAAAGATGTTTCCAACTCTGGCATCCACTCTGTCCCCCCCTTATTTTTCTCACTGGTCATCCTCCAGGTAGAGGAATGAAAGGCAAATTCATGACCAAATCTCTTCAAAAGACTGAGCCATAACCAAGGAAAACATCAAAACATCTTAACCTTTCCTGAGTGTGTCGGGGAGGAGAGGCTAGACTTTTCCTAGAAGAGGCACAAGGTGTTCAAGGTTGAAGGACTGGAGGACTCACTGAGAACATATTTTACCCATGTGAAAATAGAAAACCCCACAAATACGCAGAGAAACAGGAAATGCAGGAAATGGCCCTGACCCAAATTTAGGGACGAGCATTCAGACACTCAGGGAAGTCCGATACATTAGAGCTGTATTGGACTGCTAAGAGCAGCACGTCTAACTTCTGCATGTGAATATGGGAGGGGAATTGGGGCCCAGAGAGTGAAAGCTTCTTGATCAAGTTCTGCTAGCTATGCAGAGGCAGAGTTGAGGTTGGAGTCCAGATCTCCTATTCCAAGCTCAATGCCTTTGTTGTTTCAGAGGTTAAGATTACACAAGAAGCCATGGATATTGACATTTTGAATGTCAGAGCTGGAAGTATCCTTAGATTTTGGAGATTTGGTAAAAATTCCCCCTTTATACTGGTGAGAAAACTCAGACCCAGAGAAGAGGACTTGTAAAACTCATATCCATAGGGTAGGCAATGGGGAAGGGAAGATGGATGTAAAGTGGGGAAGAGCAAGGACAGGCTGGGACCCAAAAGCATAAGCTGGAGCCCTCAAGGGTAGACTAAAATCCATGTCAGTTCTCGTTGCCTCTGCCCTTGATGATGTGGGTATCATATAGAAGTTAGACATTTGGCCCTTTGTCATTGAGTTAAACCACACCTGGTTCAGAAGTCAGAGAAGCTGAAATAGGATCCAGAGGAAGGTGGAGCAGCTGAAGGCCTGACTACTGCTTTAAGTCAACAAGGTGAGTCAGCATATAAGTGAAAATGTGTGTGAGCAACAAAATAGCAGCTGCTTACCTTCTACCTTCTAAATCTCCCATAAGAATCTCTCTTTTGGCTCACTGCATTACAGGAAGGTAATTCTGTGAAATGTAGTTCAGTTTAGCCAACTTGACATATTACAAAGCCAAGTGCTATGTGGAGACATAGGTGGGGAATACTGTCTGACTGAAAGGGAGAAGGTATACCAGGCAGAGGGGGCATAAATGGGAGGTGTGGACTGGGTTTGGGGATCAGCAAATAGCCCAGTTTGTCAGACATTTGTGTTATATATAGGAAATATGCAGATATTAACCTGAAAAGGAAGGTTTGGACAATATTAAGTGGCTCTTGAATGTCAGGGTGATCAAACTAATACCATAATGAATGGAGAAATCATTGAACTTTGCTGAGCAGGTAAATGGCATTCTGGGAAACTTAATCTGCCAGTAAGTACAGGGTGGATCAGACAAGGTAGACACTGACAGGAGAGAAGCTTGGTGCAAACACAGGACTTGAACTCATTTCGGCTCCATTCTAGTTTTCAAGCATTGGAGAGACTTGAGAAGGAATGGGAATGGCTCAACAGCTCCATGGCATGCAGTTGCCAGCTCTTCTTCTCTACCCGATCCTGCAGACCCTCTGGCTCTAGTCACCAATTGCTCCTCCCATCTCTCAAATATCCCTCCCTCATCCAAGAGGTTTTGTAACCATCGGTGGTTACTCTGAAAATGAAAGAGGCAGGGTTTCCCTGAGAGGATGAGTGCCCAGGAATATCTCAAGAGGTTGTCAGAAGCTGGCTGTACACCCAGGCCCATGAAGCTCTGCTCTGGGAGATAGAGATGGACAGATTTGCACATTAGAAGGAAAGAAGATGAAAGGAGAAGCCCCTTATTGCCTTGAGACTTGCAATAACTCTTCAGCTCTCACCTCAGTAGGTGGTAGGAGAAAGCACTTCATCTGTAGGTGCACCACACTTAGTATATGATTGGAAAGTCCAACAGATCAGCACCCCAGTGCCAGCCCTGGAGCTTGGAGTCAGAGCCCCAGGTATGCAACCTCAGTTTCTTCATGTGCAGAGTTGAAGTCATAACAATTCCCACATTGTCTACCTCAGAGCTGCAGTAAGGGTCCCAGGAGATGGGAGCTGTGAAAGCAGTTGGTAAACTGTAAAGAGCCATGCTCAATGGCTGAGTCATCATTGTGGTTATTATAAAAGAGGATCTTTACTGGCCTGAGCAATGCTGTGGACCCAGTGGTGCTTAATTAAAGAATTCCCAATGCTGCTGTTGCAACTAAGCATTTGACTTAGGAGGAAAATTTGCAGTTAGGAAAAGAAACTGGGTAACTTCCATTGTGAAGTAAAGGTAACATAGCAGCCATCAGTAAGGGTCTGAGAAAAGGTGTCCCTCCTGCTGACTCCATCACCCCTTCATTCCCTCCTCTGGATGTCTCTCTTTTCAGCCTTTGCTTCTCTCACTTTTTCCATCGACTGAGTTCATCTTACATTGCACCTCCTGAACCTCTCTCCATTTCTACTTTCCCCTGAATTCATTCTCATTATCTCTCACTTCTTTTCTTTGTTTACTAAATTCTCTCCTTTGCTTGTCTTTTTCTGTCTATCTCTACATTTCACTCTGTCTCTCTCTGTCCCTTTCTCTTTCTGTTTCTCCTCTCCCCTCCCCTCTCTGTCATTCTCTCTCTCACACACACACATGCATACACACACAGTTTTAAAACCATTCCTCTCTGCTGAGAAGCTCAGGAAGGAGAGGCTCCCAGCCAGTGTTGCTAGGTAACCCAATATTACATGGCCAGCCCTACATTTTCTGTCTGCTTCTTCAGAGCTCTGCTGCTTATACTCTGTGCTATAGCTCACACTGAGCAGATCTGAAGAAAGAAAGGGCCCATTTGATTCACTTATATTTGGCCAAAGGTATCAGCTTTGCTTTGGGATATCTATGTTACTGGAAATACAGTAGGAAAAAAAGCTAAGGAAATAAGAACTATAACAATATGACACACATTTTTATGAACAACTCTCTGGAGTGAGGAGAGGGGAGGTTCTTTTGTTTTTAAAACAGGTTTAAATTTTATTTATTTTACTGATTACATAATAACTGTTCATCATAGAACCACTTAAACACTATAAAGAGTAGAAAAAAGAAAAAAAAAGCAACTGTACTGCAACTGTAAACCATTGTCTATAGATATACTAGCTACTTAAGTTTAATTAAAATTAAATAAATTAAAGATTTGGTTCCTCGGGTCACACTAACCACATTTCATGTGCTCAGTAGCCACACGCATCTCCTGGCTACTGGTTTGGACAGTGCAGCATGAATAGAACACATTTCCATCATCATAGAAAGTTCTGATCGGTGGCCCTGAGTAATTTGGCCTCTTTTTCATAGTTCTCTGGGACAGTGAACAAATACATATAATTTTATATAAATGGAGTATTTTGCATGCTGTTTTATTGTTGGACTCTTTCGTTATTCTTTCTTATATACAGCTTATTTTTTCTTGCTCTGACCCCTCCCCTCTCTTGTTGGGATAAGCCAGGTGGGTAGGAGCCCTTCTGGGCCTTCCAGAGGGGAGGTTATTAACTTTTATCCATGGAACTCCTAGGTACGTACAGTATAGAGAGGCCACAAGCATCGCAAGATCCCTTGAAATGTCATGTAAAATCAAATATTTATAATTATTTGTACATTATTCTTTGTTGTGAGGATTTATAGCTTTCATGAAATTCTCAAAGGGAGAAAGGGTTTCCAGGTAGTTCTTACATGGGTTTCCAACTCCTAAATTCTCTGTGCTGAATGTTTTACATTGCCCATCCCCACATCCACGCTTCCTAATTCTCCATCCTGCTTTGACTTAAATGCTCTGCTTCATTGGGCCCCCTTGCCCTCTGGCTTCAAGGTGGGTTCAGCCAATGGGAGGCACTAAGAGAAGATCAAAGAGAGAGGTTGGAGGAGAGTGTGGACAGAGTATTTATTCCCCAGGATTCTCCCCGCCTACTTGCCAGAACTTTGTTGTGCACTTCTGCTGAAGATAACAAATCCTGTCTTGCAGCTCTATCCATATAGATACCATCTCCTTCTGGATTCTGGTAACTGCTATGTCCTCTTGCTATGTCCTCTTACTCCTTTAGACATAGGGATAGTAAGGGCTCCTGCAGTTAACATTCCCAGGGAACTTTGTTGGTTTCCTTAAACCATGACCACACCTTACTAAAGAATCTCTTTATTAAACCCTTCTCAAATAACCAAGTTTGAAAGAGTTATACATTTCCTCTAGGGCCCTAATAAATGGGGTCATAAAAAATTAAAAGGTACAGGCAATGAGCTTCAAGATGGTGGAAGAGTAAGACGCAGAGATCAGTTTCCTCCCCACAGATACATCAGAAATACATCTACACGTGGAACAACTTCTACAGAACACCTACTGAACGCTGGCAGAAGACCTCAGACCTCCCAAAAGGCGAGAAACTCCCCACATACCTGGGCAGGGCAAAAGAAAAAAGAATAAACAGAGACAAAAGGATAGGGACGGGACCTGCACCAGTGGGAGGGAGATGTGAAGGAGGAAAGGTTTCCACACACTAGGACGCCCCTTCGTGGGCGGAGACTGCGGGTGGCAGAGGGGGGAAGCTTTGGTGCCACGGAGGAGAGCACAGCAACAGGGGTAAGGAGGGCAAAGCGGAGAGATTCCCACACAGAGGATCGGTGCCGACCAGCACTCAGCAGCCCGAGAGGCTTGTCTGCTCATCCGGCGGGGCGGGCGGGGCTATGAGCTGAGGCTCGGACTTTGGTCGGAGCGCAGGGAGAGGACTGGGGTTGTCGGAGTGAACACAGCCTGCAGGGGGTTAGTGCACCGCAGCTAGGAGGGAGGGAGTCCGGGGAAATGTCTGGACCTACCGAAGAGGCAAGAGACTTTTTCTTCCCTCTTTGTTTCCTGGTGCGCGAGGAGAGGGGATTCAGAGCGCTGTGTAAAGGAGCTCCAGAGACGGGTGCGAGTCGTGGCTAAAAGCGCGAACCCCAGAGACAGGCATGAGGTGCTAAGGTCGCTGCTGCCACCACGAAGAAGCCTGTGTGCAAGCACAGGTCACTATCCACACCCCTTTCTGGGGAGCCTGTGCAGCCCGCCATTGCCAGGGTCCCGGGATCCAGGGACAACTCCCCCGGGCGAACGCATGGCGCGCCTCAGGCTGGTGCAACGTCACACCAGCCTCTGCCACCGCAGGCTCGCCCCGCACTCCGTGCCCCTCCCTGCCCCTGGGCCTGAGTGAGCCAGAGCCCCCGTATCAGCGGCTCCTTTAACCCCCTCCTGTCTGAGCAAAGAACAGACGCCCTCCACCGACCTACACGCAGAGGCAGGGCCAAATCCAAAGCTGAGCCCCGGGAGCTGTGCAAACAAAGAAGAGAAAGGGAAATCTCTCCCAGCAGCCTCAGGAGCAGCGGATTAAAGCTCCACAATCAACTTGATGTACCCTGCATCTGTGGAATACCTGAATAGACAACGAATCATCTCATACTGAGGAGGTGGACTTTAGGAGCAAAGATATATATTTTTTTCCCCTTTTTCTCTTTTTGTGAAGGTGTATGTGTATGCTTCTGTGTGTGATATTGTCTGTATAGCTTTGCTTTAACCATTTGTCCTAGGGTTCTGTCTGTCCATTTTTCTTGTTTGTTTTTTTACATTAAAATTTTTTTCTTAATAATTATTTTTTTCATTTTACTAACTTTATTTTATCTTCTTTCTTTCTTTTCTTTCTTCTTTCTTTCTTTCTTTCTTTCTTTCTTTCTTTCTTTCTTTCTTTCTTTCTTTCTTTCTTTCTTTCTTTCTTTCTTTCTTTCTATTTTTTCTCCCTTTTATTCCGAGCTGTGTGGATGAAAGGCTCTTGGTGCTCCAGCCAGGCATCAGGGCTGTGCCTCTGAGGTGGGAGAGCCAACTTCAGGACACTGGTCCACAAGAGACCTCCCAG
Source organism: Phocoena sinus (assembly GCF_008692025.1). Lineage (NCBI taxonomy): Eukaryota > Metazoa > Chordata > Mammalia > Artiodactyla > Phocoenidae > Phocoena > Phocoena sinus. Next base: position 128,755,950 of record NC_045784.1, on the reverse strand, counting down.
CTCCATGTAATATCAAATGGAAAAAATCTCCCAGAGATCTCCATCTCAACACCAACACCCAGCTTCACTCAACGACCAGCAAGCTACAGTGCTGGACACTCTATGCCAAACAACTAGCAAGACAGGAACACAACCCCACCCATTAGCAGAGAGGCTGCCCAAAATCATAATAAGCCCACAGACACCCCAAAACACACCACCAGACATGGACCTGCCTAACAGAAAGACAAGATCCAGCCTCATCCACAAGAACACAGGCACTAGTACCCTCCACCAGGAAGCCTACACAACCCACTGAACCAACCTTAGCCACTGGGGACAGACACCAAAAACAACAGTAACTACGAACCTGCAGCCTGAAAAAAGGAGACCCCAAACACAGTAAGATAAGCAAAATGAGAGACAGGAAAACACACAGCAGATGAAGGAGCAAGATAAAAACCCACCAGACCTAACAAATGAAGAGAAAATAGGCAGTCTACCTGAAAAAGAATTCAGAATAATGATAGTAAAGATGATCCAAAATATTGGAAATAGAATGGAGAAAATGCAAGAAACATTTAACAAGGACCCATAAGAACTAAAGATGAAACAAGCAACGATGAACAAGACAATAAAAGAAATAAAAAATACTCTGGAAAGGATCAATAGCAGAATAACTGTGGCAGAAGAACAGATAAGTGACCTGGAAGATAAAATAGTGGAAATAACTACTGCAGAGCAGAATAAAGAAAAAAGAATGAAAAGAACTGAGGACAGCCTCAGAGACCTCTGGGACAACATTAAACGTACCAACATTTGAATTATAGGGGTTCCAGAAGAAGAAGAGAAAAAGAAAGGGACTGAGAAAATATTTGAAGAGATTTTAGTTGAAAACTTCCCTAATATGGGAAAGGAAATAGTTAATCAAGTCTAGGAAGCATAGAGAGTCCCATACAGGATAAATCTAAAAAGAAACACACCAAGACACATATTAATCAAACTGTCAAAAATTAAATACAAAGAAAACATATTAAAAGCAGCAAGGGAAAAACAACAAATAACACACAAGGGAATCCCCATAAGGTTAACAGCTAATCTTTCAGCAGAAACCCTGCAAACCAGAAGGGAGTGGACAAATTTAAAGTGATGAAGGAGAACAACCTACAACCAAGATTACTCTACCCAGCAAGGATCTCATTCAGATTTGATGGAGAAATTAAAATCTTTACAGACAAGCCAAAGCTAAGAGAATTCAGCACCACAAAACTAGCCTTACAACAAATGCTAAAGGGACTTCTCTACTCAGGAAACACAAGAGAAGGAAAAGACCTACAATAAAAAACCCAAAACAATTAAGAAAATGGGAATAGGAACATACACATCGACAATTACCTTAAATATAAATGGATTAAATGTTCCAGCCAAAAGACATAGACTGGCTGAATGTTTACAAAAACAAGACCCATATATATGCTGTCTACAAGAGACCCACTTCAGACCTAGGGACACATACAGACTGAAAGTGAGGGGATGGAAAATGATATTCCATGAAAATGGAAATCAAAAGAAAACTAGAGTAGCAATTCTCATATCAGACAAAATAGACTTTAAAATAAAGACTATTACAGGAGACAAAGAAGGACACTACATAATGATAAAGGGATTGATCCAAGAAGAAGATATAACAATTGTAAATATTTATTCACCCAACATAGGAGCACTCAATACATAAGGCAAATACTAACAGCCATAAAAGGGGAAATCTACAGTAACACAACAATAATAGGGTACTTTACCAACCCATTTTCACCAATGGACAGATCATCCAAAATGAAAATAAATAAGGAAACCCAAGCTTTAAATGATACATGAAACAAGATGGACTTACTTGATATTTATAGGACATTCCATCCAAAAACAACAGAATACACATTTTTCTCAAGTGCTCATGGAACATTCTCCAGGATAGATCATATCTTGGGTCACAAATCAAGCCTTGGTAAATTTAAGAAAATTGAAATTGTATCAAGTATCTTTTCTGACCACAACGCCATGAGACTAGATATCAATTACAGGAAAAGATCTGTAAAAAATACGAACACATGGAGGCTAAATAATACACTCCTTAATAACGAAGTGATCACTGAAGAAATCAAAGAGGAAATGAAAAAATACCTAGAAACAAATGACAATGAAAACACGATGACCCCAAACCTATGGGAAGCAGCAAAAGCAGTCCTAAGAGGGAAGTTTATAACAATACAATCCTACCTTAAGAAACAAGAAACATCTCAAATAAACAACCTAACCTTACACTTAAAGCAATTAGAGAAAGAACAAAAAAACCCAAAGTTAGCAGAAGGAAAGAAATCATAAAGATGAGATCAGAAATAAATGAAAAAGAAATGAAGGAAACTACAGCAAAGGTCAGTAAAACTAAAAGCTGGTTCTTTGACAAGATAAACAAAATTGATAGACTCATCAAGAAAAAAAGGGAGAAGACTCAAATCAATAGAATTAGGAATGAAAAAGGAGAAGTCACAACTGACACTGCAGAAATAAAAAGGATCATGAGAGATTACTACAAGCAACTCTATGCCAATAAAATGGACAACCTGGAAGAAATGGACAAATTCTTAGAAATGTACAACATTCTGTGACTGAACCAGGAAGAAATAGAAAATATGAAAGACCAATCAAAAGCACTGAACTTGAAACTGTGATTAAAATCTTCCAACAAACACAAGCCCAGGATCAGATGGCTTCACAGGTGAATTCTATCAAACATTTAGAGACGAGCTAACACCTATCCTTCTCAAACTCTTCCAAAATATAGCGGAGGGAGGAACACTCCCAAACTCATTCTACAAGGCCACTATCACCCTGATACCAAAACCAGACAAAGATGTCACAAACCAAGAAAGCTACAGGCCAATATCACTGATGAACATAGATGCAAAAATTCTCAACAAAATACTAGGAAACAGAATCCAACAGCACATTAAAAGGATCATACAACATGATCAAGTGAGGTTTATCCCAGGACTACAAGGATTCTTCAATGTACGCAAATCAATCAATGTGATACACCATATTAACAAATTGAAGGAGAAAAAACATATGATCATCACAATCGATGCAGAGAGAGCTTTTGACAAAATTCAACACCCATTTATGACAAAAACCCTGCAGAAAGTAGGCATAGAGGGAACTTTCCTCCATATAATAAAGGCCGTATATGACAAACCCACAGCCAACATTGGCCTCAATGGTGAAAAACTGAAACCATTTCCACTAAGATCAGGAACTAGACAAGGTTGGCCACTCTCACCACTATTATGCAAAATAGTTTTGGAAGTTTAAGCCACAGCAATCAGAGAAAAAAAAAAGAAATAAAAGGAATCCAAATTGGAAAAGAAGAGGTAAAGCTGTCACTGTTTGCAGATAACATGATACTATACAAAGAGAAGCCTAAAGATGGTACCAGAAAACTACTAGAGCTAATCAATGCATTTGGCAAAGTAGCAGGACACAAAATTAAAGCACAGAAATCTCTAGCATTCTTATACACTAATGATGAAAAATCTGAAAGTGAAATTAAGAAAACACTCCCATTTACCATTGCAACAAAAACAATAAAATATCTAGGAATAAACCTACCTAAGGAGACAAAAGACATGTATGCAGAAAATTATAAGACACTGATGAAAGAAATTAAAGGTGATACAAATAGATGGAGAGATATACTATGTTCTTGGATTGGAAGAATCAACATTGCGAAAATGACTCTGCTACCCAAAGCAATCCACAGATTCCATGCAATCCCTATCGAATGACCACTGGCATTTTTCACAGAAGTAGAACAAAATATTTCACAAGTTGTATGGAAAGGCAAATGACCCCAAATAGCCAAAGCAATCTTGGGAAAGAAAAACGGAGCTGGAGGAACCAGGCTTCCTGACTTCAGGCTATACTACAAAGCTACAGTAATCAAGACAGTATGGTACTGGCACAAAAACAGAAATATAGATCAATGGAATAGGATAGAAAGCCCAGAGATAAACCCACGCACATATGGTCACCTTACCTTTGATAAAGGAGGCAAGAATATGCAGTGGAGAAAAGACAGGCTCTTCAATAAGTTGTGCTGGGAAAACTGGATAGGTACTTGTAAAACTATGAAATTAGAACACTCCCTAACACCATACACAAAAATAAATTCCAAATGGATTAAAGACCTAAAAGTAAGGCCAGAAACTATCAAACTCTTAGAGGAAAACATAGGCAGAACACTCTATGACATAAATCACAGCAAGATCCTTTTTGACCCACCTCCTGGAGAAATGGAAATAAAAACAAAAATAAACAAATGGGACCTAATGAAACTTAAAAGCTTTTGCACAGCAAAGGAAACCATAAACAAGACAAAAAGACAGCCCTCAGAATGGGAGAAAATGTTTGCAATGAAGCCACTGACAAAGGATTAATCTCCAAAATTTACAAGCAGCTCATGCAGCTCAATATCCAAAAAAAACCCAACCCAATCCAAAAATGGGCAGAAGACCTAAATAGACATTTCTCCAAAGAAGACATAGAGATTGCCAACAAACACATGAAAGAATGCTTCACATCATTAAACATTCGAGAAATGCAAATCAAAACTACAATGAGGTTTCATTTCACAACGGTCAGAATGGCCATCATCAAAAAATCTACAAACAATAAATGCTGGAGAGGGTGTGGAGAAAAGGGAACTCTCTTGCACTGTTGGTGGGAATGTAAATTGATATAGCCACTATGGATAACAGTATGGGGGTTCCTTAAAAAAGCAAAAATAGAACTACGATATGACCCAGCGATCCCACTACTGGGCATATACCCTGAGACAACCATAATTCAAAAAGAGTCATGTCTCAGAATGTTCATTGCAGCTCTGTTTCCAATAGCCAGGGCATGGAAGCAACCTAAGTGTCCATCAACAGATGAATGGATAAAGAAGATGTGGCACATATGTACAGTGGAATATTACTCAGCCATAAACAGAAACAAAATTGAGTTATTTGCAGTGAGGTGGATGGATGTAGATTCTGTCATAGAGAGTGAAGTAAGTCAGAAAGAGCAAAACAATTACCATATGCGAACACATATATATGGAATCTAAGCCAAAAAAAAAAGGTCCTAAAGAACCTAGGGACAAGACAGGAATAAAGACACAGACCTACTAGAGAATGGACTTGAGGATACAGGGAGGGGGATGGGTAAGCTGTGAGAAAATGAGAGAGTGGAATGAATATATATATACTACCAAATGTAAAATAGATAGCTAGTGGGAAGCAGCCACATAGCACAGGGAGATCAGCTTGGTGCTTTGTGACCACCTAGAGCAGTGGGATAGGGAGGGTGGGAGGGAGGGAGACGCAAGAGGGAAGAGATATGGGAACATATGTATATGTATAACTGATTCACTTTATTATAAAGCAGAAACTAACACAGCATTATAAAGTAATTATACTCCAAGAAAGATGTTAAAAAATAAATGTGGCACATATATACAATGGAATATTACTCAGCCATTAAAAGGAACGAAATTGAGTTATTTGTAGTGAGGTGGTTGGACCTAGAGTCTGTCATACAGAGTGAAGTATTTCAGAAAGAGAAAAACAAATACTGTATGCTAACACATATATATGGAATCTAAAAAAAAAAAAGGTCATGAAAAACCTAGGGGCAAGACAGGAATAAAGACACAGACCTACTAGAGAATGGACTTATGGATTTGGGGAGGGGGACAGGTAAGCTGTGAGAAAGTGAGAGAGTGGCATGGACATATATACACTACCAAATGTAAAATAGATTGCTAGTGCGAATCAGCCGCACAGCACAGGGAGATCAGCTCAGTGCTTTATGACCACCTAGAGGGGTGGAATAGGGAGGGTGGGAGGGAGGGAGATGCAAGAGGGAAGAGATATGGCAACATATGTATATGTATAGCTGATTCACTTTGTTATAAAACAGAAACTAACACACCATTGTAAAGCAATTATACTCCAAGAAAGATGTTTAAAAAAAAAGTTGCAGGCAAGAAGTAAGGATTTGGAAGTTGTCTGAAAATAGGAAGTGTTTGAGTAGGTGTGGCCATTTAAAAAACCCAGCTTTAATGGACATAGCATTCTGTCTCAGCTGGATTCATGTTGTTCTACCAGGATTCATTACCAGGAATGGAAGGACCATGAGTATATGATGATTTCTAAGTCTGACATAATTCCAGTGGATCAACTGGTAGTACTTGCCTCCACAGCAATAACAACTTGAGATCAAGAGTAAACCTTATAGCAATGGGTGTTTCAACAGTCTTGATTCCATGGGATATCTCAAGATGGTTCTGTATTATCCCACCTTGCCCAGGTGCCCAGGAGTTCATGAGAGTCTGGACCGCTGAATGGTTATAGACAGGCATTGTTCCTGCTGGACAATTGATCAGTGTGCAATGGGCTCCTTGGCACGTGGCTTTGCAGTGTTGGCCACTCATGAAGTTTTCTTCTATGTAGCTTGATATTCCTTCCCTTATGACTCTACTCCTTTCTCTGTGCTCCCTCCCTTCTTTTCTCTCCAGTCTGTGGAATCTGGGGCAGGACAAGGAAAGTAGGTTACAAATGCTTCCAAGTCTTCTCTGTCTTACATCTGAACCTCTGGCTTTTGAATAACTCAAGAGCCAAGATTTTGACACCTTTATTCTCTGGTTTCATTCTGACAACTTCCCCTAAAGCCATGGGTGATTCATGTCTAGCATCTTGGCTCAGGAAGGAGACGTTCTCAGATAAAATTTAATGAAGCACAGAAGAAGAAAATACGTAGGTTAATGTCCCAATACCTTATTTTGTCAGGGCCACTTTATACTGACTATAGGTGGCTTGAGTATCCAGGGTCATTTAGACTTAGAAGTCCTCCTTTTTTTTTTTTTTTCTGAACTGGGAGCCTTTTAAAAATAAGATTGTGGGGTATGAACAACATGGGGAATAAAAGCGGGAGCACAAAGAATTTCTGGACTTTTCATATGGTAGGAAGGCCTCATTTGTGATTGAGTACACCATTTGAGAAGTCTTCAGCAATCCATCAGACAAGATGATATGACTCAGAGATCCCTCTCTTCTGGGTCGATTATACATTTTCACATTTTTCTTTTTCTGATTTTACATCTAACTGGTCATTCTGGAAATATTGCAGTAGAGCTTGCAACTGCCTAGTCAGTTTCATTTAATATAATGGAAAAGATCAAGATATTGTCCTGACAGATAGTAAAGAGCTGGTTCATGAAATCCCTTGAGATTTTGCTGGGAGAGGCTGGGGAATTACACAGCAAAATCAGCATGGCACTGTATGCAAAGAGTCCATGTTTCAGGAAGAATCCTGTCTTCTATTTACTGCCTTTGTGCACCCTGAAGTGATTATAGGCTTCCTGGAGGTTTTACTTTGTGAACCATCTGGCCTATCAAAAATGTTTGAATAATTTGGGGATGAGAGGAATTGTCTGAGTATAGTAATCAGTATGGGAGTATTTTTTTCAGTTTTAAAATTTTTCTTTGTGTAACACCCTGGCTAGTTATGTATGTGTTTGTGTAGCAGGGTGGAGGTAGGGGTAGATTGAATAAATACATCACTCCCTGTGGAATTGCTTACATCACAAGTGGATGATTGAGTCATTAAAGTCCTTTAGAAAGCAGATGCTGGATCAGAGAGGTAGGAGTGCAAGAGGGGAGCATCTGTGAAAAATAAAAGGTGACTGAAGAATGATTGGGCTGGAAGGGCCTCATATCTCAATGCATATATGACAAAGTCTCAGCCCATCTAACATAAAGATCTGGAGCAAGGATTTACCATTAGAGGAATTCTGTGTTTGGCAGGAATGGCCATGCCTTTGCTAATCATTGGCTAGAGCCTGCCCAGGAACTGTGTGGTCTCCTTTTGAAAAGTGAGATGGATCCTGAAAGTGCTAATAGCTAGAGGTTGTCAGATCACTGCACTCTTTGCAGTGGAACTGCAAGTTCTTGCTTGAATGGAGAACCTAAATGGTGCACCTCTGTAGCTGCCACAGTGATCTGCGGAGTTTGGTGGCAGAAGTGTTTTTGCTCTTTTATCTGTGTTTCACCTCACTTCACAAACATTTGACTTGTGGCCATTTAGTGGCGTGAAAAACTTACATAGGAGCCTGATCCTTCAGATAAGTTGCATGCTGTTTATGCAGTCGTAGTATGAAGATGAGTCATTTGGAAGCAGTAGGACTCTGTTCTAAAGAATGATAGTGTCCAAGAGTCATGAGAACCAAGGGGAATGTAGGGTTTAGAATATCTTTGGAACGAACTCTCCAAATATTGGCAGTATGGCAGATCCAGAGCTGAAAACCTATAAACAATCTTACCTATAGCCACCAAAATGTACTTGTGCCACAGAATGATGTCTGTTCTAAAAACATGCCATTCATAGAACTGGCTGGGGCCTCAGGGACACTCAAGGCCAGTACAGATACTTCCTTCTCAAGTATTCAAACTAATAGTAGATACAAATATTTCCATGGATGCTTTCATGCTAACCATCTATTCTATGATACTCTAAAGCCTTGGAGTTCTCTGCTTAGAGAAAAATCTTCATAATAACCTGGTTCCTTGGAAGACCATCTCTTAACCTCTGAGAGGCTTTGCTTCTATTTATTTGGTTCCAGAGTTATTAGGCTCTATGGTACATATTTGGAGCAAAGGCCCTGCAAGGAAACTCCCCCTAATCCCTTCCCCTATCCCCAATTTAACGTAGTGAGTGTCAGTTAAGATCCTCTAATTTTAGGATATGGTAATTTGTGCTGCTTCATTCTTTATAGTCTAATTGACTCATAGCTTGGCATAGAAGAATTTGGTCAACTCATTCTATTTGGTGTATGAAGAGTGGGTGTAATGCCAGTTTAATATAATGTTATTGATGATACCTGATAATTGCTGAGCACTCATTATTTGCCAGGTACTATGCATATATGGTATGTACAATTATTGTCCTTGTTTTACATATGAGAAACTGGAGACTCGAGAGATTAAATAACCTGCCCTAATTCATACCACCTAGTAAGAAGTGAAGCTGGGATTCAAACTCAGAAAAACTCATGCTCTTAATCACTACACTGATGCAGAGTCTATAGGTCATCTTAGCCATATGTAGTGCATCTCCCATGCAGAAGATGCAGGAAAAAGTAAAAGACAAGGAGTAAATAATTTAGATGGAAGTCATTAGACTTAGAAGCTCAATTCTGACTCTTTTGGAGCAGAAAGATATTTGAGCAGCCATAGATATGGAGATGGAAGTGATAACCAGGCAAACTAGTCAGAGAATGATATGGAAGGGGTAGATGCAGGTAAAGAGCTGCCCATGGAAGTGTATATCTTAACCCACAAGGCATGCTCTGGCAGTCAAAGTCATTTTACTCTTTGCCTAGAGAGAGTATCATGCGAAAGTATGGTCAGCATGAGTGAGGGGTACCTGGAAAGCCCTGGTATTGGAAGCCCACCTATGCACAAACTATGGCACAACCTCAGCTCCAACCAAGGCATGAATCAAGTCTAGGGAAGTTAAGAAAGATAACAAGGAGCAAGCAGGTGTTATAGGTCCAAGCTCGTTGGCAGGTAGAGCCCAGAAATCAGAAAGTCAGACTCTACAAGCAACCAACATCAGCCAGTAAGTTCAATGTTGACCCAAGATAGAGGCTGTTTGGATTCTGCTACTTGCATCCTGCCTTTTGAATTAAGCCTTCTGAAGTCAGCAGGTTGAATGGTAGTTAGAAGCAAGAAACCTGCTGGCGATCCCCACCCTTGAGTATGAAGAGATAGCAAGATTCTCTCATGCCTCAGATATTGTGGGATTCTCAAGGTGACTTGCAGTTGATTCATATTTAACATATATCTACTATGATTTTAGTCATGTTGTTTAGAAAAGAGAAGCAAATACAGTACTTAAAATTTTTATATTAGGCAGAAATTCAGCCACCATACCAATGTCAACACTGATCTTGATTTCTAGTGAATTAATCTTTCACAAGAGGGATTAAAAAATGCAATTTTGAGTTTACCAAATTTGAATTAACAAGGTTAAGAAGTTGAGTAATAGAGCCAGGAAGAAATATAAAATTTCCTTCAATGTAATTTTGAGACAATAAGCACTTTAAGGTGGAAATCAAAAAGAAATAAATTTTGTGAGAAATAACTTTTGTTGCAAAACATAATTTGAATGTAAATATAACCAGATGGAGGATCAAAATTGGGGGCCATTTCGAGTTTTGAGAAGGCACCTGTTAAACACTGTTTAATTCAAAGTGAGTATTTAGACTCAATTGAAGAAATGACTTCCTTCAAACTATACTCTTCCTAGAAAATTAAGGTGAATCTAGCCTCCCTAGTTGTTCTCTAACTTGGATCTGACTGTAACAATCATCAGGAAAGTAAAGAATCAGACCAAGGACCTGGCTTTGTGTTTTGGGGACCAAATGATGCCAAATAACAGATTCTGCTGGTTTCTTACTGAATATCTCTTTCATCTTCTCTTCCTTGTTTTTTCCCCTATTTTCCCTTTCTCCACCCTTCCCTACTTCAACCCCTGACTCTTTGGTAATGAATCTCAGAGCAGTTAATATATTTTATTTCAAATTGCTTTTGGCTTCCTGGTAGTGATTGCTTTTAGGAGACATTTTTCTTTCCAAATATGTGTAGTCAGGAAATATTTTTAAAAGAAGAGTGGATTAAAGGTTGGAAAAAAAACCCAGTCCAACAGTGAATGTTCTATTCTCCTTTGCTGCATTTAAGACTTACTAGTACTTGTTAAGCACTATATGCTTCTCTTACTGAGTTTGTACTTGTCCCTGCTAGAGCCCCATTCTTCACCTCATTTCCTACTGGACTATTAACTTCTTGAGGGCAAAGCCTCTATCTTATTCATCTCCACTTTGCCAGACCTTAAGGAAGGAGTAAATACTCAACAAAGTATTGTTGAATATATACTATCGTATTCCTGCTCCACCACACTATTTCTGTCTTTGAAATGGTCAAGTATCCAACTTTTATTAATTAATTAATTTAAAATGTTTAGTTTTGGATTACTACTGTCCTAGGGACTCTGCTTTTATGAAGCCTACAGGCAAGAAGGGAAGTAAATAGGGAATCTATTGCACTATGTTAATGTAACTGCTGAGTATATAGGAACAGAATCTAACTAGAAAGACAGTGTCAGGTAATGTTTCTTTCTGATGATATTTGATCTGAGTCTTGAAAAATGTATAGAATTTGGTTAGCCAGGTGAAACAAGAGAGAGGTGAGCAGCTCAAAAGTACAAAATGAGGACAGAACATAAAAGGTTTGGGAAATGGTATGGCATTCAAGATAACTGAAGAGTAGGGTACAGAAGGAATAAATAAGGTTTGAGAGGTAGTGAGAGCTCAGATAATGCATCACATTATATGAAAGCTTTAGGGGATTAAACTTTATTATATGTGCAATGGAGAGTGACATCATTTTGTAAGTTATGACTCTGGTGGCACTATGTAAGGTAGACTGAGGAGAGCCATCCTGGCTGCACAGAACTGGATAGGAAGCTATTGTAGTAGTTCAGTTGAAAAATGGTGACGTGAACAAAGGTAGTGGTAATGAATATGGAAATGAAGAAATGGGCTCAAGTGATATATAGAAGGTTGAACAAAAAAATCAGTTAGATATGGAAGGGTGAGAGAAGTAAACAGAGTCATGGATGACTCAAATTATGGTGCCAATAACTGAGGTGGAAGGAAGAACAGATACAGGCAGAAGAAAGATGAACAGTTTGGACATGAGTTTGAAGGATATGTAGTACATCAAAGTCAAGATCATACCTTTTAGGAAGTTGGGTAAGAGAGATAGGAGCTCAGGAAACAACATGGTAGATAAAAGATTTGCATGTCATCAGCATAGAGGTGATACTTGAGATAGGAAGGTTTCTGCAGTTGGAAAATAACCCCAGGCCTTTTCTGCCTTCTGTGTTCTCCTGTTGCTCTGGTTTTATCTCCTGGAGATTGACTTCCTTTATTTTCTTGCAAGGTCAGCTATGCATGTATGAGGAAATTGGCTGTAGTTTATCCAGCATTTTGGTTTGTGAAGCAAGAAAGTAATTCAGAATACATAGTCCACCACACTGTCAGAAGTATTCCACTGTACTGCTTTTAAAACTAAAAACAGTTGGTTAAAACTTGATAAATGGCATTCATGAAATACCTACAGCCACAGCATCATTTAATGGTGAAAGACTAAATGCTTTCCCCTAAGATCAAGAACAAGACAAGGATGTCTGCTCTCATCATTTCAATTCAGCATTGCACTGGAGATTCTAGACAGTGCAATAAAAATACCAAACCATAAAACAAAACAAACAAAGCCCAAGAAATAATAGGCATCCATATTAGAAAGGAAGAGTGATCAAAACTGTCTTTCTTTGCAGATAACATGCTCATCTATGTTGAAAATCCTATGACTTCTACAAAGAATATTAGAACAAATAAGTGAGTTTGGCAAGGTTGCAGGATACCAGATCAATGTACAAAAACCAACTGAATTTCTATATGCTAGCAATGAGCAATTGAAAATTTAAAAAAATTTCCAGTTATAGTGTCATAAAATATCAAGTACTTAGGTATAAATCTAACAAAGGATATGAATGATCTGTGCAATGAAAACTAATAAACACTGTTGAGAGAAACTAAAGAAGACCTAAATAAATAGAGAGGTATATTATGTTCATGGGATGAAAGACTCAGCATTATTAAGATGTCAGTTCTCAAATAGAAAGCCCAGAAATAAACCCACACACCTACAGTTAATTAATCTTTGACAAAGAAGGCAAGAATATATAAGGGAGAAAAGACAGCCTCTTCAGCAAGTGGTGTTGGGAAAGCTGGACAGCTGCATGTTAATCAACGAAGTTTGAACATACCCTCACACCATACTCAAAAATAAACTCAAATGGCTTAAAGATTTAAATATAAGACATGACAGCGTGAAGCTCCTAGAAGAGAACTTAGGCAAAACATTCTGACATAAATCGTAGCAATATTTCCTTAGATCAGTCTCCCACGGCAAAAGGAATAAAAGCAAAAATAAACAAATGTGACCTAATCAAACTTAAAAGCTCTTGCACAGCAAAGAAAACCATAAACAAAATGAAAAGACAACCTATGGACTGGGAGAAAATATTTGCACACTATGCAAATGACAAGGGCTTAATTTCCAAAATATACAAACAGCTCATAAAACTCCATATCAAAAAAAAACCCAACCCAATCAGAAAATGAACAGAAGACCTAAATAGACATTTCTCCAAAGAAGATATACTGATGGCCAACAGGCACATGGAAAGATGCTCAACATCATTAGAGAAATGCAAATGAAAACTACAATGAGCAGGCTTCCCTGGTGGCGCAGTGGTTGAGAGTCCACCTGCCGATGCAGGGGACACCGGTTCGTGCCACGGTCCTGGAGGATCCCACATGCCGCAGAGTGGCTGGGCCTGTGAGCCATGGCCGCTGGGCCTGCGCATCTGGAGCCTGTGCTCCGCAGTGGGAGAGGCCACAAAAGTGAGAGGCCCGCGTACTGCAAAAGAAAAAAAAAAAAAAACTGCAATGAGACACCACCTCACACTTGTCAGAATGGCCATTATCAAAAAGTCTACAAAGAATAAATGCTGGAGAGGGTGTGGAGAAAAGGGAACTCTCATATACTGTTGGTGGGAATGTAAATTGGTGTAGCCACTACGGAGAACAGTATGGAGGTTCCTTAAAAAACTAAACATAGAGTTACCATGTGATCCAGCAATCCCACTTCTGGGCATATATCTGGAAAAGAGGAAAACTCTAATTTGAAAAGATACATGCACCCCAATGTTCACAGCAGCACTATTTACAATAGCCAAGACATGGAAGCAACCTAAATGCCCATCAACAGATGAATGGATAAAGATGTGGTACATATACAATGGAATACTACTCAGCCATCAAAAAGAATGAAATATTGCCATTTGCAGCAATATGGATGGACCTAGAGATAATCATACTAGATGAAGTAAGTCATACAGAGAAAAAGAAATATATCACTTAGATGTGGAATCTAAAAAATAATACAAATAAACTTATTTATGAAACAGAAACAGACTCGCAAACATAGAAAACAAACTTATGGTTACCAAAGTGGAAAGGCCAGGGTGGGGAGGGATAAATTAGGAGTATGTGATTAACAGATACACATTGCTATATATAAAATAGTTAAACAACAAGGACTTACTGTATAGCACAGGGAAATATATTCAATATCCTGTAATAATGTATAATGGAAAAGAATCTGAAAAAGAATATATATATATATATATATATATATATAAGAATACTTTGCTGTACACTTGAAGCTAACACAATATTGTAAATCAACTATAGTTCAATAAAAAAAATGAGAAAAAATTGTCAGTTCTCCCAAATTGATCTATAGATTCACTACAATCTCAGTCAAAATCCTAGTAGATATTTTTGTGAAAATTGAGAAGGTAATTTTAAAGTACCCATGGAAATGCAGGTTACCCAGAATAACCAAAATAATTTTGAAAACAGCAAAGTTAGAGGACTTACTCTAGTTGATTTCAGGAGGTATTATAAAGCCACAGTAATCAAGACAGTGTGGTATTGGCATAAAGATAGACAAATGGAATAGAAGAGATAGTCCAGAAATAGAGGCACGTATGTATGTTCAATTGATTTTTGACAAATGTGCAAAGGCAATTTGGTCGAGAAACTATGGTCTTTTTAACAACAATTGTGTTAGAACAATTGGATATCCACAAGCAAAAAAAAAAAAAAAACTTTGATTCATACCTTTCACCATATGAAAATTTAACTCAAAATGGATCATAGACCTAAATGTAGAACCTAAAACTATAAAACTTCTAGGAAAAAAAAATTTAAAAATAGAAGAAACTTATTGACACCTTGGGTTAAGCAAAGATTTTTTTTTTTTTTTTTTTTTTTTTTGCAGTACACGGGCCTCTCACTGCTGTGGCCTCTCCTGTTGCGGAGCACAGGCTCCGGATGCACAGGCTCAGCAGCCATGGCTCACGGGCCCAGCCGTTCCGCGACATGTGGGATCCTCCCGGTCCGGGGCACGAACCCATGTCCCCTGCATCGGCAGGCGGACTCTCAACCACTGTGTCACCAGGGAAGTCTGCAAAGATTTCTTTGATAGAGTACAAAAAATGTGTGATCCATAAAAGAAAAATTGGATAATTTGGATGTTATCAAAATTCAAAACTTTTAGTTTTTGAAAGACAGTGTTGAGAGAAGGAAAACACAAGCCACAGGCTTGGGGAAAATATTTGCAAGTCATATATCTGAGAATGGACTTGTATATAGAATGTATAAAGTACTCTTATAACTCAGTGATAAGAAGACAAACAACCCAATGAATAAAATGGGCAAAAGATTTGAGTAGACATTTCAACAAAGAAGATATATCGGTGGCAAATAAGCACATGAAAAAATGCTAAATATCATAAGTCACTAATGAAATGCAAATTAGAACCTCAGTGAGATGCAAATACCCACTCACTAGAATGGCTAACATTTAAAGACCAAATATAACGAGTGATGGCAAGGATGTAGAGCAGCTGAGACACTCATACACTGCTTTTGGGAATGGGAAATGGTACAACCACTTTGGAAAATATTTCTGCAGTTTCTTTAAAAGTTAAACATGCACCTACCATGTAACCCTACCAGACCTACCGCCTGCCAGACATACCACTCCAAGGTATCTACCTGAGTGACAAAAACATATGTCCACTCAAAGAGTTGTAACAAATGTTAATAGTAACTTTATTTGTAATAGCCAAAAACTGGCAAAAATCTAAATGACCATTAACAAGTGAATGAATAAATAAATTGTGCATACATTAAAATGGAATATTACTCAGCAATAAAAATGAACTATTGATACACGCTACAGCATGGATGAATCTTAAATAATTATGCTTAATGAAAGAAGCTAGACAAAAAGGGTACATGCTATATGATCCTATTTATATAAAATTCAAACTAATCTATAGTGTCAGAAAGCAGATCAATGTTTGGGGATTGGGATGTCGGAAGGGATAGAAAGAAAGGTTTACAGGGGAATGAGGAAACTTTTGGGGGAAGTGAATATATTCACTATCTTCATTGTGATGATGATTTCACAGTATATACATATGTAAAAACTTATATAAAATATTTAAATATGTGCATTTAATTGTACGTCAATTATACCTCAATAAAGCTAAAAACAATTGATTTTAAAAAGATATATTTAAAAAAAAAAGTCCCACAGGCTGACTACTTGGAACACAAACTTATAAATTTGTATCAGTTCTCACTTATCTTACCTTTCCAAACTCAAACAAACTTTTATGAATACACTACTCAACTTTGTCGATGGATTCTCTCACTCCAGCAATTCTGCCTCTGTGAATGGGCTTTCCCTATTTACTTTCTTTCTCTGTCCCTATGAACCTAGAATCATTTAAGAAGTTTCTAGGAGTGTTTTTTCATTTAACTTTAGAATAACATCAGAAAAATCAAGTGAATTACTATACAGGATGGATGTAGGCATAAATTATAGCATTTTTAAATTTTCAATGATAATATCAGAAAAGCAAGTGAAAACTGGTTTAAATGCTGCAGATAAAATGACTAGAGATGCATAAATTGGATGACTCCTTTTATGAACACAATTTTAATATAAGACCCCATTCTTACTCTTAGAAGCTCACTCTCATTTGGTCTATTTTAATCCTCTTAATTTATTTTAAATCTGACATCATATCTACTCTGCTCTGAGTATTATAATGGCTTTTAGCCAAAAGTAATACAATCTTGATGTGATCAGAACATCAGAAAAATGTTCTAATAAAGAAAGTGGTTGAACAGCAGAGCTGTCAGAGGGCTTGTTGACAGATTCCTTTCTTGCTCCAAGTTTTGAGGATTCTGTGCCCTCTTATACTACATGGGCTCTTAACCTGGAGTCTGAAAATGCAGACAAAATTGTGAGTATACATGAATTTTTCTGGTGAGAAGGTTCAAACTTTTCATCACTTTGCTCCCTTCATTTGTAAGCCATGCCCAGTTCATACTCTCTTCCAAATTTAAATAATTCACCAGTTTATCCTTTTATGAATATAAGGAAAGAGAGGGAGAGAGAGTAGGGGAAGGGGTGTGGGCTTCCTATTTGAAGACACAGCAGCTGTGGCACTTGAAATCAGCAAACCTGGGTCTGGTTCTGATTCGGCCATGTGCTGTGTGTGTGACTTTAGTCAAGTGTCTTTCCCATCTCTTAGCCTGTTTCACTATCCCTTCAAATTAAGAGTCTGGATTATATGGATGCTAAGACCTCTCCCTTCCAGTTCCAGGTTCCTAGGATTCTATGTACTAAGGAAGGATTTAATCTTGATTTTACTTTCCTTTTACCCAGGTCTTTTGTGTTTCCCTCTTCTCTTCCAAGGCTCTGCATCAGGATGATATATTCCTCCAGTTATATTGGCTTCTAGCCTTGGTCAGTACCATTGTTCTGCATGGCAAAGACAAAGTTTAACAATGACAAGTGCTGCTATCTTTCTCCCTGAGGCTGCAGGATCTAGGGCATCTTCTCTCCTTCACATCCTCTGACAGAGAGTAAAACTTGGATCCCATGCTTGCATATCCCACAGTCATATCCCAACTCCCTGTACTTGATCAATTAATTTAGCAAGTTGTGGTGACTCTTGTCATAGGACATCAGGTCAGTAAGAGCCCTTAGAAATAACATAGTCTATCACCCTCCCCACTATCATCCCCTTTGTTTTCCACATATGTATGAGGATAAGAGGAGGGAAGGGACTTGCACATGGAGTCCACAGATCAGGATTAAAACCAAGGGGGCTCTGACTCCATGTTCAGTGCTATTTCCACAGCACATTGTTGTCAGTCATAATGGCATAATGCCTTATCTGACTATTCATTCTTTTTTTTTTTTCATTAAAAACAATCACAAACCCCATTATGTGCCAAACGCTGTGCTTGGTGCTAGGGAAAATGCTGACGGGAGTAAGCCATCTCTGTCCTAAGGTGCTCACAGACTGTAGACTAAGGGTTGTTTCTTGTAGTACCCATTTGGGCTTAGTGCAACAGAACAAGCGGATTATCATCATTACCATTATCCCCACCTCCAGGCACGTGCCCACCTGCACTTAGCTAACTAAGGTCTAAAATGCTTTGAAACAGTGGCAACACATAGTATTTAACACCATTTCATTGATTCACATGAATGCACAAGCATTCAGTGAGCACCTGCTTTTCAATCTTAGCAAAGATGGAATTAATCATCAAAAGAGAAAGCTCAGGTTCCTACTGAGTGGTTCTGTGCATGTTCGCTATGAAAGGTAATCCTATATTAACCATGAACATCCCTTGTAATGGTCACCTTCATATTTCATTTTATTTTCACAACTGTGTAAACTAGGAGGACAAGATTTATTATCACTATTTTTTACTGAGGCTCAAAGTGCCTAGGACATGCTAGAGCTGAAGCTCCTGATTTCTACTGCCTTATAACTCTATTCTTTTTTTTTTGATAAGACTCCCACTTATGACAGTTTGTTTTCTTCTAGAAAAGAGGAAATGTTGAAAACAATGCATTAACTAAGAAACATAGTTTTCTGCAAAAAAGTCTTCCAGAAAAGCAACTGCATCTTGGGGAGAAGGTTCCAAGGAGAGAGTGAAACACAAAGGAATGGGTACATATAAGGAGGACCAAGGTCAGGAGGTAAAGGAAGTAGGATCCACCTGGAAAAGTCCCCAGTTTGTGGTGTGCATCAGGCCAAGGTCTGGTAGAAATAAAAGGAGGGGCAAGCAAGTGCCCGAGAGCCAGTGGGAGTGCAAGCCCTAGAAAGGAAGTAAAGGTGGGAAGAAGCAAGGGTCATGAGCCTTGGTCAGCAAACTGTCCTGCCTGGCAAGAGAGAAAAGGGAGGGAGGAGCAGGTGAGTCAGCAAGAGTTGGACAGAGGAGTTATATCTTCTAGAACTTTAACTTACACAGATTCAAATATGTCTCCTGGCAAAAGACATGGGACAGGGGAGAGGGAAAGGTGATTGATGCTGCCTGTCGATGAATGTATAGCTCAGGTGCATGTGCAGCAGAGACATTATCCAGATATAGTCTCAGTTAGTCTCAACTCCTAAGAACCTCTAATCTTGGGAGAAACTCTGTCTGAGCATGATTTCAGTGGTTAAAGACAGGCGATTTGCAACCAGAATGGCTGTGGCTCCTGAATGCCAGCCAAAGACATTTGGTGCTCTGCTGGACACAGTGATCTCTTCCAGTGCTCAGGGGCAAGCTGGTGGTGATGGAGTTACTGATGCATGGTACGCCTTGATGGTAACAGCTGGAGTGAGCCTTTTAAAACCAAAATCCCATAAGAGACGGAGCTCTCTGCAGTGGCTAATTTGGTGGACTTTGCAGCCTGGCTCTTCCACATAGTACTAGCTATGTAGTCTTGGGCAACTTGCCTAGCCTCTCCTGCCTTACTTTCCTTTTTTGAACAATGGGGATGGTAAAGGTACCCATTTGCAGGAGTAATGCTGTGAGAATTAAATGTGTTAATATCTGTAAAGTTTATAGCGAAGTCTGACAGAGTAAAGTCTATGTGTGTTTGTTATCATGGTTCTGTCACTCCTCCACTCAAAAAACTGTAGTGGTCTTACATATTTGTCCCTCAGAGTAAAAGCCAAAATTCTTACAAAGGCCTTGGAAGGCCCTATGTGATCTGGCCCCCATCACCCCTCTGTGAGCCACCCCTTGGCTCACTCAGTTCCAGTCACGTTGGCCTCCTTGCTGTTCCTCCAGTGTTCCAAGCATGCTCTTGCCTCAGGGCCTTGTCACTGGCTGGTCGCTCTGCCTGGATCTTCAGTGTGAACTCTCTCACCTCCTTCAAGTTCCTGTTCCAAAGTCAGTCACTCAGTGAGGCTTGTGCTGACGATCTGGTTCAAAGTTGCAGCCCTTACCCCCAGCACTCCTAATTCACCTTATTCTGCTCTCTGTTCTTTTTTTTTAACAGCACGTATTACATTCTAACATGCTAAGTAATTTAATTATTATATTTATTATTTATTGTCTATCTCCTCTTCCTGGAAAGGAGGCTCCTTAGGGCAAGAACCTTTATTTTGTTCATTGTTGGATCTCAAGCATCCAGAACAGTAAGTACCTAGCACAAAGCAGGTGCTCAATAAAAATTTGTTGAATGAATGAATTAATGAATTGTGGTTTAAGGATTTTCAAGGGTAGTTTGAGTATACTTGGTTTTCAGTCACTGTGTGGCCTTGTTTTCTCCTTGTAGGTCTTCAGATGCACAGAATCAAATTGGCCATACTCCATAGTTCAAGGCACACCAGTGTCATCAAATGGTATGAGGTCTCCTTTTGTTTCATTTTCTTTTATTTTTTCCATTTCATTTCCTATCCCCTATCCAATTTTTCTTCTTAGCCAACTCCTGTGTATTTAGCGGATGTCCTTCCAATCTAACATCCATATGTGTGTTTAGATGTATGCATATGTTTGAAAAAATCATAGCATTGTTGTGTGTGTTTAATTTAATGAAATGACATTATAAATATCCATTCCTTTCTTGCCCTTTTCATGAAGTATTATGTTTTGAAGTCTAGCCTTTTGGCTGCACATAAACTTTATAATTCCCTATTTGTAACTGTTGCATACTACTCCACTTACCTAATGATGGACATCGAGGATACTCCCATCCTTTGTCCTTGCTCCCCAAAATACCACTTCAGTTAATACTCTCTTGTGTGTTTCCTTTTGGATCTTAGTGAAAATTTCTTTTGGTGTATAATGCCAGGCATGGGGTTGCCTATCATATTCTTTGCCCATTGCCCTAGTGGAACTCTTGTCTTTTACTTACTGCTTGGAAGAGATTTCTTTTTCATTCTAGATATTGATCCTTTGCTTTTAGACACTGAAAGTATCTTTCTTACCCTCTTCTTAATTTTGTCTATGATGTCCACTGTTGAAAATAAATTTTTAATTTTGGTATGGACAAATCCATTGCTTTTTCACCTTACTGTTCATGCTTCTGGAGAATTATTTTAAAAATCTCCTATGGTGAGGCCTCAAAGATATTCTCCTTAGTTTGCTTTTTTAATCTGTATAGTTTTACTTTTCACCTTTATTTCTTTAAATTGTATGAAGTTTATTTTTGTCCATGGTGTAAAAAGGCATACAAATTCCTATTTCTCCATGCAGTAAGTCAATTTTACCAGTAATGTTTACTACATGATCTATTTTCCCCACGTGAATCATATACCAAGATCCCATATATAATGGATATGTTTCTGGACTATTTTGTTCCATTGGATTAATTTTTAATCCCTGTGCCACTAGTGCACCATTTTTATTACTAGGGTCTTGCAATAATTCTTTTTTCCCCTCCAGTTTCATTGAGAAATAATTGACATACAACACTGTATAAGTTTATGGTGTATAACATAATGATTTGGCTTACATACATCATGAAATAATTACCACAATAAGTGTAGTGAACATCCATCATCTCACATAGATACACAATTAAGGAAATAGAAAAAACCCTTTTCCTTGTGATGAGAAGTCTTCGGATTTACTCTCCTGACAGCTTTCATATATAAGAGACAGCAGTGTTCATTATATTCATCATGTTGTGTATTACATCACATAACTTATTTATCTTTAACTTGGAGTTTGTCCCGTTTGATTGCTTTCATCCAATTCCCCCTCCCCCTAACCCCCACCTCTGGTAACCACAAATCTGATTTCTTTTTCTATGACCTTGTTTGTTTGTTTTTGAAGTATAACTGACCTACAACACTATGTTAGTTCCTGGCATACAACATACTGATTCGCTATTTCTATATATTTCAAAATGATCACCACAATTAATCTAGTGACCATCTGTCACCATACAAAGACATTACACAGTTATTGACTACGTTCCCCACACTGTACATTTTGTACCCATGAGTCATTTATTTTGTAACTCGATGTTTTTACCTCTTAATTTCCCTGACATATTTCTTTCATTCCTCCACCCCTCCCCTCTGGTAACTACTTGCTTGTTCTCTGTATCTATGACTCTGTTTATGTTTGTTCTGTTCATTTGTTTGTTTTTTAGACTCCACGTATAAGTGATACCATATGTTATTTGTCTTTCTCTGTCTGACTTATTTCACTCAGTATAATACCTTCTACGATCATCCATGTTGCTGCAAATGGCAAAATTCTATTCTTTTTATGGCCGAGTAATATTCCACTGTGTATATACCACATCTTCTTTATCCATTCATCTTTTGATGGACACTTAGGTTGCTTCCATACCTTGGCTATTGTAAATAATACTGTTATGATCATAAGGGTGCATATAACTTTTCTAATTCGTGTTTTGTTTTATCAGATGCTACTGGCTTTCAAAATAGGCAGATTGTCTCTGAATGTCAATTTGCATTCCACCTTTCATTGATACCCACCATTTTCAGCAAATTTTCTGGGATAGAGTGATGGGAGTACCTTTACAGCAATTTTGTATAGGAAATATTCCCAATCTAAAGCCATGCCAGTCTGGTTACTTTCTCAGCAGATTCCAGCAAACAAACTACTTTCTCTGCATGCAACCAGTGGTTGTAAGTCAGTCCTGCTATTGGTATCGTTACCTCCAAAGTACAGAATTAAGGCTTTCTTTTCTTCAACCATCCCGCTTCTAACATGTAACAACTGCTGTTCCATCTTATTTGAACATCTTGTATAAGTACATGATGAAGCATTTTCCAAATTCTATATGACATACAAGTAGAATGGTCCATTACCTTTCTTCTGAGGGTCTGCAGTTCTGATATATTACTTGTGGAACTATCTAAACATATCTGAACCACCATGTGAGAAAATTACTATTTTCCCACCATGAGCAAATTAAGTGTAAACCTGGTAACCTTGAAATTTTTTCCTTTAAATCCATTTAGGTCATGAGTCTTTCAAGGAAAAGTCCTATTTGAGAATTCTTCATATCTACTGAATATTGTAAATTTAATGAAAAGCAGACTGTAAATTTAAATAACTAATAAATGCCAAATCTTGCAAGAGTAGAATCATACCCTGATTGCTATTATTCCTTCTTGTGGGATTATGCCTATGATCTGAGCAACAGAGGAAGCCTCAGAGGCAAACACTTTTAGGAAAGCAAAGAAGTTTACTTGCAGAAAAGTTTTGCAAGACAGTCAAGGCTCTAAAAGGAGTGGACAGATGTTTAATGGCGGGAGGGGAGGGTATAAACAGAAACTACAAGATTAACAAGGTGGTTACTGAGTTTACACTTGGTTTATTGTAGAAAATAATAATTTTCTCACACGATTAGCATTTTCAAATAATTGTAGCATATCTTTAAGTATTGGCATTCATATAAAAGGAAGAGAAAATTATTTTTGTCAGTAACTGACAAGAAAGGCTTAAGGATTGACTTATTTTGGTGGGGGGCTATAATTAGATAGGGTGACCCTGGTTTTTGTTAGTTTATCTCTTGGTGTACAATGTTTCCTCCCCCTGCAAACTGAAATGTAAGGTCTATACTTACTTATAATAACTCAGTACTAGGTAGCATTTCTGCATCCACATGACCAATAGGAATTCCAGAAAGGAAGAACATAAAAGAAATGGTTGGGAAGAAATTACCCAAATAATAATATAAGAAAACTTCCCCGAGAGGAAGAAAAATATAAGCCTTGAGGTTGAAAGAGCCTATCAGGTAACCAGCATAGTAAATGAAAATTTAAAAAAACCATCAAAGTAGATTAAGATAAAATTCTAAAACACCAGTCAAAAAGAGTAGATCCAAAATGTATCCAAAAAGGGGAAAAATACAGGTTACATTCAAAGAAACAAGTTTTAAAAAAAACTGAGGGAAAATTACTTTTGACCTAGAATTCCAAGCCTTGAAAATTATCAATCAAATGTGAGAGTAGAATTACAAATTAAATAAAACAATTAAATTGATTAAATTAATTAAATCCCCATGCACCTTTTCTTAGTATGTTCCTTGAGTATGTGTGTAAAAGTTAGGTATAAATCAAGTTAATTTAACAGAGGAGGTCAATGAAAGGAAGTCCTGGGATGACTGTTCAGTGATAGGTCTAGAGAGAAATTAAGTTCTCATGAATGCAGGAGGATAGAGGCTTCAGAAGGGAGCATCTGGGAATAAAGCGGATTCCAGAGATTTACTGGGCTCCTTAAGAATATGGATCATTCTAAGAAGGAGATAAAGGCAAACAAAGAAAGAGAAAAAGATATGCAAATAGAGCCTCCAGGAAAGCAAAAAAAAAGAGTTGTACTGAGAAAAGACTATAATAGTACATTACTGAGCTGTGCAGTAATATTTAATAGCTATAATATGCAGATATTGTATATTGATTTTCAACTTTTATAACCAACTATAGTCAAAACACTTATAGAATAGAAGGTTAAATGCTATTAACCTTGACAGTAGAAAAATACAAGTACAGAAGCAGCAATGGGTAGGTAGAAAAAGGGAAGGAGAAACGTAGGGAAGAGTAAGAATGTTATATCTTAATTTTGCATGGAGAGTCAAGGGATTTTACTGATAACTCAAGAAACAAGAAATGAAGGTGTAAGTACAGGAATTCCTCATTATCCGAATCTAATCCATTCCTGAGAACATGTCAGAAAGTAAATATTCAGATAGCAGCAGAGTTTCTCCATTATTTAAATGGAAAAGAACACTGCATTCACAGCCCATTCAAAAACCCTAAACCATTTCCCTAAATATTACTAAAACACTCTGAAACACCTATGAAACAATCCATCAAAGATTTCTGCATGATATAAAACATTTTAAACATCAAATACCTAATTATTTAACAGTTATGGGACTCATTAGTGGGTATGTTTGTGAGCAGTAGGAAACAACACTATAGCATATTGGATATGAACTTGATTTTCCCTGTGTCTTTCAATGATGTTTACTGTATGTAAATAATGTAATGACACAGTACAGATAAGATCTAAATCAGACCAGGTTTGGTTAGTCTAGGAACCCGACAGAAGTAAGCACTGGGACCCATTAAGGGCTAGACCCTTACGGTAAGTGTAGGGCAGACAGCTATAATTCCTAGCATATTTAAACAAGGCTCTAACCTCTCTCTCACTGGAGTAGTTTGTGACCTAAACATTTTGGCTGGCATTGTATGGGGATTCATTAGGGCAGGTTTCCACTTCAGAGACTGAATTTGGATAAACATTTTTACATGGGTTATGGCCAGTCATTGGGTAGTGAGAGCTCAGCTAGCTAGGTAAAGACAACCCATAAAGCAAGCAAAAATGGTCTACTCTAGCTGTGTGGGGTAGGGAGGGAAGACCGCATATGTGGGTGATGTCACTGAGCTAAAGCCTCACTTCCCACATCTGTCAATAAATACCATCAAAAATGATAAAGCACCAAACAGCAGTAGTAGCAAATGATTTAGAGATGTGGTACAAGTCCTCAGAAGATAAAAATTAGAATCAGAAGAATTCAAGGGATCCTTCTGGGAAGCAGGACTAGGGTCATGTAGGGGACTATTGCTTTGCATATTAATTCTTTATGTTGTTTGACTTTTTAAAGCCCAGTGCACATATTTTTGCTAAAAATAATTTTGTGTGTGTGTGTGTTACACGGGCCTCTCACCGTTGTGGCCTCTCCCGTTGCGGAGCACAGGCTCCGGATGCGCAGGCTCAGTGGCCATGGCTCACGGGCCTATCTGCTCCGTGGCATGTGGGATCTTCCCGGACCGGGGCACGAACCCGTGTCCCAGCATCGGTAGGCAGACTCTCAACCACTGCGCCACCAGGGAAGCCCCGCTGCTGACACTTTTATCTTGGACTTTTCCAGCCTCCAGAATTGTGAGAGAATAAGTTTTCTGTTGTTTAAGCCACCTAGTCTGTGGTAGTTTGCTATGGCAGTAAACTCATACACAGGGGAAACTGTATTTTCTCTTCTCGTGCTACTCCTTGGCTACTTAAGTTCTCCTTTAAAGCCTGTTTATGAATTCAGTGGTACTCAACCTTGAGCATATATCAGTAATCCTTGGAGGGTTGGTTAAAATACAGATAGCAGGGCCCCACCCCAGATTTTGTGATTCATCAGGAGCCTGAGAATTTGCATTTGTAACAAAATTCCAGGGGATGCTGATGCTACTGGACCAGGGATCACATGTGTAATTTTGTGGGATTGGTTAAGCCTTGGTGCACACATAGATAATAACCTATGTGTGACTTACCTGGCTTGATAGTGATGGCCACAAAGGAATGTACCTGGCATGACAAGTAGTTAAGGAGAACATGATAACCAAAACTGCACCTTGAGTCCCATCCAAAACTTTGTTGGTAGTATTATGAGCAGAAGCAGTTAGCAACTGCCATGCTTGGAGGTGAGTGGTCAGGGAGTAGGGGTGGTGGACATACCCTAAGGTGACCTTCAATGAGTCATACCTGTATAATCCCTTCCCCTAGAGTGTGGGCGGTACCTGAAACCTGCTTCTAAACAATAGAATATGGCAAAGATAATAAGATGTAACTTGTATGATTATGTTATGATATTTAAGACTACATTCTAGCAGACTGGAGAGATTCTACTGCTGGATTTGAAGAAGCAAACTGCTATGTTGTGACTGCCTCAGCCTCTAGGACCTGAGGGAAGCCTACAGTTAAGAGTCAGCAAAAATCAGGGCCCTAAATCATACAGCATAAAGAAATGAATTCCACTAGTGACTACAGGAGCTTGGAAGTGGACCCTAAACTCCAAATGGGAAGGCAGCCTGACTGACCCCTTCATTGCAGCCTTGTGAGAGCCTCAGCAGGGGACCCAACTGAGCTGTGTCCAGAGCCCTGACCCATGGAAACTGAGCTAATAAACGTTTGCTGTTTACAACAGCTAAATTTGTGGTAATTTGTTATGCAGCAATATAAAACTAATACAGGGCAAGAGTGGGTGAGAAGAGGATAGAGGATAAATACAGCCAGTTGCTGTCCAACAAATAGGCTAGTAACACTGTCATAAATGATTGCATTGCTTCCAGACCTGAGGCAAACAGAACTAGAACAAAAAATCTTAAAATTTGTATGGAAACACAAAAGACCTGAATAACCAAAGCAATCTTGAGAAAGAAAAATGGAGCTGGAGGAATCAGGCTCCCTGACTTCAGACTACACTACAAAGCTACAGTAATCAAGACAGTATGGTACTGGCACAAAAACAGAAATATAGATCAATGTAACAGGATAGAAAGCCCAGAGATAAACCCACACACATATGCTCACCTTACCTTTGATAAAGGAGGCAAGAATATACAGTGGAGAAAAGACAGGCTCTTCAATAAGTGGTGCTGGGAAAACTGGACAGCTACATGTAAAAGATGAAATTAGAAACACTCCCTAAAACCATACACAAAAGTAAACTCAAAATGTATTAAAAACCTAAACGTAAGGCCAGACACTATCAAACTCTTAGAGGAAAACATAGCCAGAACACTCTATGACATAAATCACAGCAAGATCCTTTTTGACCCACCTCCTAGAGAAATGGAAATAAAAACAAAAATAAACAAATGGGCCCTATGAAACTTAAAATCTTTTGCACAACAAAGGAACCATAAACAAGACAAAAGACAACCCTCAGAATGGGAGAAAATGTTTGCAAATGAGCCACTGACAAAGGATTAATCTCCAAATTTACAAGCAGCTCATGCAGCTCAATATCCAAAAAAAACCCAACCCAATCCAAAATGGGCAGAAGACCTAAATAGACATTTCTCCAAAGAAGATATACAGATTGCCGACAAACACATGAAAGAATGCTCAACATCATTAATCATTAGAGAAATGCAAAATAAAACTACAATGACATATCATCTCACACTGGTCAGAATGGCCATCATCAAAAAATCTAGAAACAATAAATGCTGGAGAGGGTGGAGAAAAGGGAACACTCTTGCACTGTTGGTGGGAATGTAAATTGATACAGCTACTATGGAGAACAGTATGGAGGTTCCTCAAAAAACTAAAAATAGAACTACCATATGACCCAGAAATCCCACTACTGGGCGTATACCCTGAGAAAACCATAATTCAAAGAGTCATGTATCACAATGTTCATTGCAGCTCTATGTACAATAGCCAGGACATGGAAGCAACCTAAGTGTCCATCAACAGATGAATGGATAAAGAAGATGTGGCACATATATACAATGGAATATTACTCAGCCATAAAAAGAAACAAAATTGAGTTATTTGTAGTGAGGTGGATGGACCTAGAGTCTGTCATAGAGAGTGAAGTAAGTCAGAAAAGAGAAAAACAAATACCGTATGCTAACACATATATATGGAATCTAAAAAAAAAAAAAAAAAAAAGGTCCTGAAGAAACCTAGGGCAAGACAGGAACAAAGACACCGACCTACTAGAGAATGGACTTGAGGATATGGGGAGGGGGAAGGGTAAGCTGGGACAAAGTGAGAGAGTGGCATGGACATATATACACTACCAAATGTAAAATAGATAGCTAGTGGGAAGCAGCAGCATAGCACAGGGAGATCAGCTTGGTGCTTTGTGAACACCTAGAGGGGTGGATAGGGAGGGTGGGAAGGAGGGAGACACAAGAGGGAAGAGATATGGGAACATATGTATATGTATAACTGATTCACTTTGTTATAAAGCAGAAACTAACACACCATTGTAAAGCAATGATGCTCCAATAAAGATGTTAAAAAAAGAAAGCAAAACAATAACAACAAAAAACTTAAGCAGAATTTCTCCTACACACATCATAGTCAAACTGCTTAAAACCAAAGGCAAAGCAAAAATCTGAAAAGCAGTCAGAAGGAAAAAAATAGACACACACTCTTCGAAGGATAAAAGTATAGATTGATATTGATATTTCTCAAAGAAACAATAGAAGCCAGAAACAAACAAAATGACATCTTAAAAGTAATGAAGTTAATTAGGTGCCAATCTGGAGCTCTCTATTCATGAAGTTATCTTTTGCAAATGAAGGCAAAAGAGAGACATTTTAAAATAAAAGATACTTGAGAGAAATTCATCACTAGGAGACTTGCACTAAAGGAAATACCTTAAAGGGTGGTCTTCAGGCAGCAGGAACATTATCTCAGGGGAAGCTGGTAGATGCAAGGAAGAAGAACAATGTAATTATTACTATATGGAAAAACATAAATAAATATTGATTATGTTAAACAAAAATGACAAAGCCATATAAGTATTATACATTATAAATAGCCCAAGTGGCAGGAGTGGGTAAAGGAATAAAGGTGTTTTAAGTGACCAGCTAGAAAGGTGGGATAGGGAGGGTGGGAGGGAGGGAGACACAAGAGGGAAGACATATGGGAACATATGTATATGTATAACTGATTCACTTTGTTATAAAGCAGAAACAAACGCACCATTGGAAAGCAATTATACTCCAATAAAGATGTTAAAAAAAAACAAAAGTGTTTTAAGGTCCTTGCATGGTCCTGTACTAATTTATATTACACTCTGAAAATTCAACCATGCATTTTGCAATCCCTAAACTAACCACTAAAATGAATAAGCAGATAAAAAATAAGTATATAGAACATGAGAATATGGTTAACACACTTGATCTTATGGACATTTATAAAACACTGCATTTAACAATGGCAGAATATACTTTTTTTAAGTGCACATGGACTGAAATCATGCAGAGTAAATTGTCTGACCATAGTAGAATTAAGCTAGAAATCAATAAACAAAAAGATAACTAGAAAATCCCCATAGGTTTGTATCTTAAGCAACACATTTCTAAATAACCAATGGGTCAAAAACAGAATCACAGTGGAAATTAGCAAATACTTAAAACTGAAAGATAAACAATATAAAAACATAATGCAAAGGAAGAGGCAAACTGTCATTATATGTGTTTCTAATTATAAAATCCAAGAAAATCAACCTGAAAACTATTGGAACCAATAAGCACTCAAAGAGATGGCTGATTACCACATAAAAATCAATAGCTTTTTCATACACTAGCAAAAGCTAATTAGAAAATGTCATGGTAAAAATATTCCACATCACAATAGTAAGAAATACTATAAATACCTAGAAAGAAACCTAACAGGAAATGCTATGCTATTGATGGATACAAAGACATGAATAAATGGAGAAACATACCTGGAACCTTGATACCTGGAGCCTGAACCCTCCAGAAACATACCTGGAGGGTTAAGAATACCAACTTAAGCTCAAATTCAAATCCTGTCTCTGCCACTTCCTAGCTGTGTGACCTTGGCAAGTTACTTAACCTCTTTATGCCTCAGTTTCTTTTATCTTTGAAGTGGTGATAAACATGATAGTCTCTGCTTGGACTAAATGAGTTACTCTCCTATGACTAACCTATATAAGGCTGTGACCTGTACCCCGCTCTCCTGACCCACAGATCCTACTCTATCCAGTTTTTTCTTTTCTGTAGCATTTTCTACCCTCGAACATGCTATATGTATTTTACTTGTTATATTTATTGTTTATTTCCTGCTTACTTCTGCTAAAATATATACTCCTTGAGGGCAATAATCTCTGTTATTTTTAAACTTTTTGTAAATGTCTATAGTTTTTGGCAAATGTATACCAAACGCTTAGAAAGTTACTTGTCACATGGCAGGGCTCATAGAATAGTACCTGACACATAATAAGTGCTATCATCACTATAAAGATGTCAGTTCTCTAGAAATTATAAATGTAATTCAATCCCAATCAAAATCCCAGTGAGATATTTTCTAGAATTTGAGAAGCTGATTCTAAAATTCATTAGAAAGAGAAAGTAACAACAAGCAAGAAAAATTTTACAAAGATCATGGGGGAGGGGCTTGTCTTACCATTAATAAGCAAAATGAGTTATTGGCACAGGAACAGACAAGTAGATCCCTGAGATAGTGTGTGTGTGTTTAAAAATGGAATTTCATATAAGTGAGGGAATAAACTGTTCCATACATAGTGTGGGAATAACTGGCTGTTGGTTATTTATCTATAAGGTCACTCTCACACTCTGCAAGCTTAAAAGCAACTCTCATTGGTTTAAATAGCTTCTGTTTTTGATCATCTACTACCATGTTTTTAAATCAATATTTTGTCATTACTGCTTGCTACAATTTGTAGGTAGTTATATATGAGCTCTGTTGATATATTAAGTTGGGCCCCAAATCAAAGCAGCCCTGGTTTCAACTCTTGTATCTGTTGCTAATTTTCTTTGTTTCCTTGAACAAATCACTTTCCCTTCAAGTGCTCAGTTCCATTGTCTACAAAGTGAGGTTTTATGAGATTCATTGATTAAGATCCAGACTTAGGTTCAACTAAAA
This sequence comes from Phocoena sinus, assembly GCF_008692025.1. Lineage (NCBI taxonomy): Eukaryota > Metazoa > Chordata > Mammalia > Artiodactyla > Phocoenidae > Phocoena > Phocoena sinus. Next base: position 128,724,461 of record NC_045784.1, on the reverse strand, counting down.
CTTTTGTGCTCCTGCAACTGTTTGGTGATTTTAAATAATCCTTACAACTCTATTTTCTCCCTTTTTTATAGCTGAGGAAACTAAAGTTCAGAGGATAGAATGGTTTGTACAGGACTCACACCCAGCCGTTGCTTGTTTCAGTTCTAATTAGGTTCAGCTGTTAATAAAAAGGCTTGGTGGCTCAAGATAGAAGTTTTTTTTTTCCCCAGTAACATCAGCACAGTGTTAGGCAGTGCAGGGTGTGCATAGCAGCTCCTTGGTCATCAGAGGTCCTCAGAGACCCTGGCTTCTTATCTTTATGCTTTGTCATCCTGAGTACTGTCTTCCATCCTCAGTGTTGCCTCAGAGGCTCAAGAGGGTTACTGTCATTCCACCCATGATGTGATGGGGGGCAGAGAGGTGGAGGGTATCTGTCTCCAAACCAAGTCAATTCACTCTGAAGGGCTTCCGCAAAGATGCCATCTAGAATTTCTATCGCACTGGCCACTCCCATCGGCATGGTTTTCTGAGCTGAACATATTGTTGCCTTGAGTCAGTTATTAAGGAAGAGGGGGAGAATCAGAATCAACTCAATAACTAGCATTTCTGCTACAGTGCTAAGCCTCACAACCAAGTCTACTGACACATATGTGATTCTCTTTTCATTAACTCTATAGGCCTGACTCAGATTTGAAGTGACAACTTGGAGGGAGGATCAGGGTATATTTCATGGAGGAAATGGCATTTGGGTTGTCCCTGCATTGATGCTTAGAAGGTGGATAGTTGGAGCCAGGATTTAGGGAGTGCACTAGGAGGTGAGGGGGTAGATGAGGGGACAGGGTGTGGCTCAGGTTGACTGGGGCCCAAAATGAGTAACAGGATGCTGGCAGGAGCCCAGGTTTCTACTTGGTGGGTTTGTGAAACATAGTTTCTTATAGCTCCTGCCTTAAATACATTATATACAGGGGGAAATCCCCTACGCCCTCCCACACATATGCAAAAACTAGAACAACAGGGTTGGAACAGGCAAGAGGATAGAGGAGATCATCCTCAATGTGGAGAGTTGCTTCAGCTGCTCATAATGTTAGCTCCTACTGGCCTGCCCAGGGTTCTTTTTTTTTTTTTTTTTGGTACGCGGGCCTCTCACTGTTGTGGCCTCTCCCGTTGTGGAGCACAGGCTCTGGACACACAGGCTCAGCGGCCATGGCTCACGGGCCCAGCGGCTCCGCGGCATGTGGGATCTTCCCGGACCGGGGCATGAACCCGTGTCCCCTGCATCGGCAGGCGGACTCTCAACCACTGCGCCATCAGGGAAGCCCGTGCCCAGGGTTCTTGATGTCTCTCCTTTGGGTTCAGGTAGTAGTTCCCAAACTTTGCTGTACATTCGAATAACATGGAATCATTTTAACAAATACTGCCCACTGGCTCCTGACCCCAGAGAATCTGATTATATTTGACATCATTATACTGTTATTACACATAACATTATATATAATAGTATTACTATTATATATAATGTTAATAATAATGTTTTTATTATCAGTAAAATTTCTCATCAGCTTCCCCACGGGGAGGTGGGCATTCTGGGAGGCGGTGTCTGGTGTAATCCAGAGGTTTTCACCTCCTTCCTTACTGGAGGATGCCATATTTGGCAGTGTCTGACTCGGAGGTGATGTGTTCCCCATTAGCACTTTCACAAGGTGATTTAGCACACAGCTGGGGCTTTCTGGGTTGAAAAGCCAACACAAACAATTGCAAAGATGGATCTTCTGGGATCTAAAAAGTACTTAAAATTAAATCTCTTCTCCCCCATCTCTAACTAGTGGCTCAGGTGGCCTTGTTTCCGTTCTGTGTAGGACCTGAGAAACACAGGGGTTAAAAGTACCTCTGCCTTCTGCAAGAAGCACAGCCAAATGTGTGAGCTCCGCGTTGATGTGGGGAAGGGGCCGCCAGGCTGGACTTGCAGTCTCCAGGGCCACATCTGAGCTGTGGTTGTAAAGCTATAAAGATCCTTTTTAATAGATAGAGAACTGCTAAAGAAAAAAAAAGTACAGGTCTAGAGTTGGCACAGTTGGTACCCAAGGCTGTACCTGGGGTCCTGGAGCTGGGGGCACAGAGCCAGGCTGGACAACCGGATCCCCTCCCCCTCCCCCCCGCTTTGCAACCAGCTTCTTGCCTTTTCTAGCGGAGTTGCTGGAGAGCTGGATGAGAAGTGACAACCATATGTGTAAATTAACTCATTACCAGTAAAATTTGCAACACCCGGTGTAAATTTCCCCGGGTTCAAAGTTATTCAGGATAAGGATACAATTAGGCTGAAAACCTGCCTACTGGCAGCTGGATGGAGGAAGAGTGTGGGCAAGGGTTTCACAGAGGCCACAGTTTGCAAATAGGAGAAGAGGCTGAGAGTTAGCAGCCTGCCGGCCTCATTGGTGTTTAGATGAAATTACCGCTGCTGCCAATAGAGATTGACAATTTGAAGAGCTGAAAGTGCCTTGTCTCTTGATTGAATTTATTTATAAACCACATATTTTTGAACATGAGTAGAGGCAGCTGATCAGAAAGACAGACATGATGCATAAACTATGTTGTTTAGCAAAAGTTGAAGTAAATAACATTTGTTATTTTGGTATCTCCTCATCAAACTCTCACCAGAACAATAATTCTGTAGCTCACCCAGAGTGGGACAGACCAATCCAATTATTCAGCTATTGCAAGAGAAGCCTGAGCAAGAGAGATTTGCTGCTATAGCAGTTCCTTTTTCCTGAGGCATTCCCCCTTCAATGGAAGGGGATAAGAAGAGTGAAGGATAAGATGCAGGAAAGGAGAAGGGCAATTGTTGGTCTGTAGCTGGAGGCCTTCATTACCCCAATGAGGGGCAGGTTTGTTGAAGAAAGAGGTCTCTCCATAAAGGTTTTGGTCTAAAGGTTAATAGGATGGCTACAACAAAAGCTTTATTAAGGACACTCATCAAAAGATGGATAAGTCAGAGAAAGTGAGAAAAAAAGGGAGGCAGTTTGAGAAGGACATGAATGACTTTCAATAAGGGATTCAGGATGATTTAAAACAAGATTGCAGGTTGAGTTAATAGTAAACTAATAATGGTTTAATATTTACCTAGTTCTAACTAAATGCCAGACACTCTTCTAAATGTTTTGCATGTATTAACTCATTTATCCTTATAATAAGCTCATTAGGTAGGTACTAGTATTATCATTCCCATTTTATAGTTGAAGAAACTATAGGCAAAGAGCAGTTAAATAATTTGTTCAAGGTCAAAATGTTAGTAAGTGGTGGAACCAAAATTTGATGCTAGGAAGTCTGGTTCCAGACCCCAGTCTCTTAACCACTGGTGTTCAAAGTGTAGTTTCTGGACCAGCAGAATCAGCAGCACTTGGGAATTCATTAGAAATGCAAACTCTGAAGCCTTCCCCCAGACCTGCTGACTCAAGTGATTCTGGAGTGGAGATCAGCAATTTGATCTAACTGATCTAATTTCTCTCTCTCTCTCTCTCTCTCTCTTTTTGCTTGGGGTCTTTTTTTCTTGTGAGACCCAGAGCAGAATTTGCTTCTTATAAAATTTCAACACTGTGTGGATAATAGAGAAAATAAAAGTCTCCATCATTCTGTTCCCTCCTCCAATCCCACTTACCAGAGGTTGTGTATTAGTTTTCTATTGCTGCTGTAACAAATGACCACAAATTTAGTGGCTTAAAACAACATACATTTATTATCTTGCAGTTCTAGGGGTCAGAAAGCTGACAGTTTTCACTAGCCTAGTTGTAGGCAGGTTGCATTCCTGTCTGGAGGCTCTAGTGGAGAATCTGCTTGCAAGCTCATTCAGGTAGTGGTAGAATTCTGTGCCTTGCAGTACTGAGGTTCTCTTTGCATTGCTGACAGCTGTCTTCCAGGGGCTGCCCTTAGCTCCTAGAAGCCTCTTTCTGGTCCTTTCACGTAGCCTCCTACGTCTCAAAACCAGCAACAGGGTGTCAAGTCCTTCTCATGTGACCATCTTTTTGATTCAGCTGGGAAAGTTTCTCCACTTCAAAGACTCATGTACTTAGATTGTGTTTACCCAGATAAACCAGCATGGTCTCTGTATTTTAAGGGCCACACGCTTAATCACATCTGCAAAGTCATTTTTGTTATGTAAGATAACATATTCACAGATACCAGGGATTAAGATGTGAATATTTTGGGGAGGCCATTATTCTGTCTACCACAGTTTACCAGTTTGTTCTGTATACTTCTATTTTATTTCTGTTTCTGCAAATAGGGGTGTGTGTGTATGTATAGATCTACATATTTTCTTCTTTTTTTCACCAAACAAGGATCTTACCAGACATTTTGTTTCACAATTGACTTTTTGTTCACTTAACGGTATATCATAGGCATCCTTCCAAATCATTACATATAGTTCTGCCTCATTCTTTTTTTTTTCATTGATTTTCTATATAAACAGGTTTACGATTTATTCAGCATATAAATAGGTTACTTCCAAAGACAATTTTTAGAGATTTCTTGTGTTTAGATTCCCATTATGTTTGAAGCTGTTGAAAACATCTGCTTATTTAGGTATTTAGAAATTAAAACTTTTGTTCATTTTGAACAGTTGCCAGGTGATGATGGACACAGTCTGTTTTAGTATATAACTGTTTTTTGTAAATAATTCATTTGTTATACAGTTTTTGTTTTTCTCAATAGATTCCATTCTTTTATATTTCTCTTTTCTTGATGCTTTTTTGTGTCCAGAGATGTTTTTGCAATACTGTTTTTTTTTGTTGTTGTTAGTTTCTGCTTTATAACAAAGTGAATCAGCTATACATATATATATGTTCCCATATGTCTTCCCTCTTGCGTCTCCCTCCCTCCCACTCTCCCAATCCCACCCCTCCAGGCTGTCACAAAGCACCGAGCTAATATCCCTGTGCCTTGCGGCTGCTTTGCCTCATTCTTTTGAATGGCTGCCTAGTGATCCAGGAGATGGTTACATCACCATTTCCTTAAGCTATTGTCACTAATGGATATGTGAACTGTTTCTATATTTTTATTCTTTTAAACACAGAGGCAGTGATAATCACTGTACATTTCTACACCGTTGCCCTCCTATAGTCTGTCCTCCACACAGCAGCCAGTGTTTGATCATTTAAAAATATAAGCCTACTCAATACCTTTCAATGTCTTCCCATCATACTTAGCTAGAATCTAACTTCCTTACCGTGGTCTACTAGGGCCTTCAGGATGTGGCTACCTGCCACCTCCACGACTGTTATTTTTCCTATTGCTCACTCCACTTCAGCCACAAAGACGCTTGCTTAAACACAGCAAGCCCCTTTCTACATCAGAACCTGTGGATTTTCTGTGTGGCTCACCCCCTGACTTGTTCTCTCTGATATGTCACCTTATCAGAGAAGTGTTCCCTGGTTGTCCATTCAACAAACAATGGCATCCCTGCTTTCCTCCATCACTCTAGTCCCCTTATCCTGCTTTCTCTTTTATTTGTTATTCGTCATTTGATACATACAAAGTGCATGCAGGGTAATGCATGCCATGTATATGTCAGTTATGTGTGATTATGAACAAAGCAATAAAGTGAACACAACTATATTTTCCTTCAGAGCACTGATCACCACCTGACATAGTTTTTATAGTCACCTTCCTTACTGGAATGTAAGACCTGTGTAGACTGTAACTTTGAGTTGTTTACTGCTGTCTCTTCAGTGTCCAGCTCAGTGTCTGGCACATACTAGTTGTTTAGTATTTGTTGAATAAATGAATTTGTGAAGATACATACACATATATATATTTTTAAAATGTGTTTTAATTTTTATTTATTTTTGGCTGCATTGGGTTTTCATTGCTGTGCACGGGCTTTCTCTAGTTGCGGCGAGCGGGGGCTGCTCTTTGTTGTGGTGCGTGGGCTTCTCATTGTGGTGGCTTCTCGTGTTGTGGAGCACAGGCCCTAGGGCACGCGGGCTTTGGTAGTTGTGGCTCACAGGCTCAGTAGTTGCGGCTTGTGGGCTTCAGTAGTTGTGGCCCGTGGGCTCTAGAGCACAGGCTCAGTAGTTGTGGGTCACGGGCTTAGTTGCTCCACAGCATGTGGGATCTTCCTGGACCAGGGATTGAACTCGTGTTCCCTGCACTGGCAGGCAGATTCTTAACCACTGGTCACCAGGGAAGTCACTGTGAAGATATATTAGTAGAAGAGCAATTTCTGGGTCAAAGGAATTTCAAACTACCTTTTAAAAGATCACACTACCATATACTCCCACCAGCAGTGTATTGTCTCCATGTTAATGACTTTTTATATGAGACACTGTTTTTGAAATATGTAGGTTGTTATAAATAAAAATGAATCACAGGATTCTGGCTGTAAAGAATCAGTTTTTTTCTTGCAGAGCATGGTGTGGAAAGCTTGATGATGGAGTTTATCTCTAGCTTGCTTTCCATAATTTGGGAGTAGGAGGGCTTCTTTCTCACAGTGCTTTTTGGCTGGAAGAGAAGGTAGAGAGCAAGGCAGTGGAGAGAGTAAGTTCCTATCTGTGAAATAAAGGGGTTAAAGGCTAAATGCAATCAGATAAAATGTTCTATACTCACAGAAGTCTTCTCAGACTAGTTATGTAATATTGTAACCTCCATCTCATTTTTTATCCGTTGTATTGAGGCTTCATTTACATAAATAAAATTTATACGTTTTAAGTGTACAGGTTGATGATTTTCTTCGCTTTAAATTTCTCTATGTTTGTCAATCCTCTTTACCTCTAAAGCTACATCTAATTACATCTTTTATTTTGGATCAACATTGTGAAGAAATTTATTCTCACAGAAGAAAGGCTATTTGAAAATCTACTTAGACCAGGTTTTAAAGAGATGCAGTGTAAAAATTCCTAGGTTTTATAGTCTTCTCCTTCTGTCTTCTCTCTAACCTTTCTAGAAATGACACTGAATCGCAAAATGTCTGTTGTCACATCTTATTTCTAACTTTTCCTGTTTGTTTTTCAATAATTGTTTAATTCTTTTCATGTGTTTATTGTATAAACCTCTAGTCCTCTTTTCTGAGAGACTAATTTTCTCATTTATCTGGTGATTTCTTTGACAATGAAAACATTATTCAAACCTTGATATGAAGAAAGGGTATTGAATGCAAAAATTGGCAGACCTTGCTAGTGTTTTAAATGGTGTGTGACTCTGAGATACTTTTCTGGATAATTAGGTAGAGGATTGTTTCCTACCAGGAGGACACCCTGTATTTTGTCTTTAACAACTGTACTTTAATGTGAGGAGCTTGATATAGGCAAGACGGACAACTGGACTAGGAGATAGAAGACCTGGCCTATTTGCCACTAGTTCTAGAATTCATAGATTATTTGGATAGTTAAGATATATGACATATAACTGTGATATAAAGCAAAAATGGAAAGCTTTCTAGAAAGTTCTTAGGAAAGTTCAGATGAGGGAGAGATTAATTCCAGCTGCTGGGATCAAGTGAAGTTCCATGGAGAAGTTGCCATCTGAGCTGAAACTTTGTATTTCTTGGAATCTGGACATTTGGAGATGGAGAAACAAGCAATCCAGTTAGAGAATAATGTGGGGAAACAAAGAGGCCAGAAAATATGTGGTATGTATAGAGAACATTGGGTGATTATTTTTTCTGGAAAGTGGATTGGGTTGGATGAAGAGCATGAGATGAATATTTTCCCACTCTCGCCTTTCCTTGACTTCTTTTGCTTAGTTGAATCATATTGGTATCTTCAAAACTAACTTGACTAAATACTGAGAAGCTAATAAAGAAACTGTCAAAATCCAAATGGCCAGATGAAAACATGTTCAACATCATTAGCCATTAGGGAAATGGAACTTAAAACCACAATGAGCTTATTACTACACACAGAATGGCTTAAATGAAAAATAGTGACAATGCCAAATGCTGGTAAGGATGCAGAGAAACTGGATCACTCATACATTGCTGGTGGGATGTAAAATGGCACAGCTACTCTGGAAAACATTTTGGCAATTTCTTTAAAAAAACTAAACATGCAACTACAATATGACTCAGCAATTGCATCTCTGGGCATTTATCCCAGAGCGATGAAAACTTATGTTCACACAAAAATGTGTACAAGAATATTTATAGCCAAATATTGGAAACAAACATCCATGTGTCCTTCAATGAGTGAATGGTTAAACATTGTGTGGCACATTCATACCATGGAATAAATTCAGCAATGAAAAGGAATACACTACTGATACATGCAACTGCTGGGATGGATCTCAAGGCATTATGCTGAATGAAAAAGGGCAATCTCAAATGGTTACATAATGGATGATTCCATGTATATAAAATGTTTGAAATGAGAAAATTTGAGAGAAAGAAGAGATTAGTGGTTGCTAAGGGCTAGGGATGGGGATAGGAAGGTGGGAAGGAAGTGAAAGAGGTTTTAAAAGGGCAACATGAGGGATCCTTGTGGTGAAGAATTATTCAGTTTCTTGACTATCATGCTGTGTGCACAGTTGAGTACAGATAAAACAAGAAGTCTTAATAAGTTCAGTGGATTGTATCAATGTCAATATCCTGGACATGATATTATACTATATTTTTGCAAGATGTTTCCATTGGAGGAAACTGGATAAACTGTTTATTATTTCCTGAAACTGCATTGGAATCTATAATTATATCAACAAAATTTCACTTAAAAAATACCAATGGCACCAGGTTCTTTTTTTTTCACTTAAAATATTCTATTGTGAAATACTTCAATGAATATTTTTTTACCTTTTTACAAAATCTCTCTTTACCAAAAAAAGTGTATGTTATATTTGGTTCATAGCTTTGTGAAAGCATGAGTTGATATATTTTTATTAAAAAATAAAACATAACAGATTTGGTTAAGGCCCTTCTAAATCCAGAAGGTATCCTGAATTTGGTTTGTATTATTGCCAGGCATGTTTATATAAACTTACTATGTAAGCAGGCATAATGCACAACATAGAATGAGTTTTGCATATATTCAAACTATATATAAATCATGCCATTTTGCAACTTTCTTGTTTTTCACTGAACATTGAATCTTTGAAATACATCTTCTAAGTTAATACGCGGAATGTTGGTATATTCATTTTAATTTTTAATATGACTTTTTTTTTTTTTTTGCCGTACGCGGGCCTCTCACCATTATGGCCTCTCCCGCTGCGGAGCACAGGCTCCAGATGCACAGGCTCAGCAGCCACGGCTCACGGGCCCAGCCACTCCGTGGCATGTGGGATCCTCCCAGACCAGGGCACGAACCCGTGTCCCCTGCATCGGCAGGCGGACTCTCAACCACTGAGCCACCAGGGAAGCCCCAATTTTTAATATGACTTTTTATGCAATACTTTGTTTTTCCATTTTTCTGTTAATGGATACTTAAATTGCATCCAATATTTTATTTTTACAAATGATGCTGCAGTGAATATTCTTATACAGGTACTCCATTACACATATGTGAATGGTTCTAATCTAAAATATAGTCCTAGAGGAATTGCTTTGTTGAAGGGTATGCACTACTGTTAACTCCTAGTTATTGCCAAATCCAAAATGGTTATACATTTTTATACACCCACCAGTAAGGTATGAGAGCTCCCATTTCTCCATATCCTTGCCAACACTTTGTATTTTCAATCTTTTAGTATTTGCCAATCTGTTGGGGTAACAGGGTATAACTTCATGGTTTCATTTGTCTTCCCCTGATTATTAATGAAGTTGAACTGTTTTTTGTACATTTATCAGGCACTGGTTTTTCCTCTTCCAGAAATGTTCTATCCCCTTTTCTAATTTTCTTCTGGTTGTCTTTAAAGACTTTTTACTTACAGCCATTACATATACATTTTAAATACTAATTCTTGGTTACATGCATTATAAATATCTTCTCCAAACCTGTGGTTTATCTTCCACTATGGTTATAGGTCTTGGCCACATAGAAGATTTAAATTTTAATGCAATGAAATTTATCAATATTTTCAATGTTCTGTTCCAGTTGTTTATCAAGAAATTATTCCTTGTGCTCATAGTGTCTTAAATGGTATGTACTCAGGTTCGGCTTTTCACAGTTATGTCTTTAGTCATAAAGACATAAAGTCATATGACATAAAGTCATATGACATAAAGTCATAAAGTAGAGATCTAATTTCATTTCTCTCCAGTTTGTTTACTACTTTTCCAGTTTTCCTAGGGCCATTTATTGAATAATCTATTCTCTTCCCACAGATTTGTATGAAATCTCTGTTATAACTCAAGTTTTCATCATGATGGATCTGCTTCTGTGCTTTTTATTCTCATAAAGTCATCTATTTATCTTTTCTTACATATCATATAATATATATATGATATATATACATATATCACACTATCTTACAGTCTAAATTATGTTAGTAAGACTCATCACCTTTGCCCTAACTGATCTTTACATTTGTTCTTCCTTATATTTACTGACTTGGTTTCAAAGAAATCACTCCTTTTGTGTGTTTTTACTGAAACTGCACTTAATGTTCCAATTTAATTTTAGGGATAATCACTTAATTTATAATATTGTCTCACCACCCATGAATATGATATCTCTCTAAACTTAATATAGTTTATTTTTATCTATTTCAGCCAAAGTACCAATGGCACCAGGTTCTTGAACCTAAATCTCTGACCCACAGTAACTAACATCAAGCCTTAAAGGCAGCCACATCTTCAGTTCCTTTGCCTGGCCTCTACCCTCCTAATTAATTGTCAGGTAGTCAGAGTCATCTCATTTTCTACTTCTCAGATATTGGTCAATGTGTTCTCTTTTTAAAGATGTGCAAAAGTCCAGAATCTGACACTGTCACCTACTTAGCACGCTCCCACTCAGCTGTGGTTTGTAATTTGAGGGACCTGCCTCATTCATAGATGATTGAAACAATGGATGGCTATAATTTCCAGGTGCAAATTGATCGCCAGGTGTGGCAGCCATGGAGGTACACTGCTTGGATCTCCTTTCAAGAAATAACTTGCTGTTCATCTGCAAGTTGTACAGTGAGCTGACACTCTCCAGGTGCAGCACCTTTAGGATCTGCTTCAGTGTTTGAGGGGAGGCCATGTGCTTCCCAGGTGGGTATCAGCCAATGACTGAGAATGGTGTATTTACTAGTGCCTGGTCCTTTCTGTCCAATGGGGGTGGCTTCTAATGGTAAATCTTTGCTCCAGATCTCCCCATTGGGTTTGCCAAGATTTTCTCAGATCTACACGTTGACCTGAAACTCTCCTTGCTAAAGCTTGCTTCCTTTCCACTTTCCTTCCACATATGTCAGATCTGCATCACAATCTGAAGGCTCTTCCTGCTTATGCTGCTTTATTCCTTTTTTTGTCTTTCATGCACATTACTCTTCAGTAAACCTTGTGCACTCCTAAACTTCTCAAGATCTGCTTCCTGAAGACCCAAACTTATATACAATAGAAGTACCTTCAATAAGTCTTCCAGTTAAATGGCCACAGTATAGCAATTCTTTATGTGAACAGTAAATATGACATCCATACTATAAGAATTGTGAACACTCAATAGTAGAACAGTTGTTTTCTCCTGTTGGTGGTTATACTCACTATGGGCAGATGTTGTTGTTACAGTAAAGTTGGCTTAAGGTGATAGGTGACTGGAGTGAAACACAGATAAAGCAAGGAGGTCAGCGGGATTAAAGAGTGGGGAGGAATAGCACAGTTAGAGCATTCACTGGGACACCATTATTGATGTCATAGTTCCAACGTCAAAAGTAGAAGACAGGAGGGGAAGAAGAATCTAAGCACTTACATGAGATACCTACTTATTGGATTGGTTAAATTTTATATTTCTTGAAAATTAAGTGATGTTCTCATTGAGGCCCAAGCTCACAATCAACACAAAGGCTTTTACAAGTTCCCCCTCACTGCTCTAGAGAAAGGTTTTGACTTAAGCTAGTAGCCTCATGGTTGTTTATAAAATCTATACCCTAAAATTATTGCGACGATGTTACAGGCTCTTGATTTTAAAAAATCCAGGAAACCTAGTGGTTCCTGGGCAGCATATACCTATTTAATCAGAAAGTCGTATTTCATATTTTAGAGAAGGCACCCCTACTTGCATACCTCCCCTGCTTTCTCAGGAAAAGGCTCTATTTCGGTTACTTGTTTCCATATGTCAGGTTTTCTGGCATGTCATTCTGATCCTATTGATCACAACTACAATTCATGCTGGCAGAGTCTCTGGGCATAGTAGGTCAACTAGAGAAAAAAAAGAATTGTATTTGGTTAAGAGGTTTTTTTCTTTGTTCCAGGTGCTGGAGTTGTCACGGTGAATAAGACATCTCTACCCTAATTGAAGCTTATAGGTTAGTGGGAGAGATAGACAAACTATTAGAATTATAATGTTGGAAATTGATAAGTGTGATGAAGAAAAATAGAGCAGGGTAATGGGCTAGAGAGATATAAAGCATTCTGTTTTAGAAAGGACAGCAGAAAAGTTTTCTCTGAGAAGGTGTCATTTGGACAAAGATCTGAATGAAGTGAGAATAAGCCATGAAGATATCTAGGGGAAGAGTGATTCAGACAAAGGAAACTGCAAAGGCAAAGGCCCTGACATAGAAGTTGCTTGATATATATGAAATATATATATGTGTGAAATATAGTAAGGAGAACATGTTTTGAGTGTAATGAAGTCAAGGAAATCAGCAGCTGATGGATACCGTAGGGCTATAGGCCATGGTAAGGATAAGAGTTGTTTCTAAGCATGGCAGTTCCATCATCTATATCACCTTTATCAGTCGGTCATCACGTTTATCAGCATTGTCCATTAGTGCCTGATCCTCTCACCCTAAATTGCCTTTGGATTCTTTAACACACATTTGCTAGGCACCTATTTTGAATATAGCACTGTGCTCATTGTGTTTGGGTATGGACATAAAAAGAGAAATAATACCTAGTCTCTGTCCTCTGATTGTTAGCCGTCTGATGAAGGAATGCAGACACATGCAATATCACCATTTGCCTTTTGTTCACATTAAGGGCCTTGAGAGAAGTATGAGGCGCTATGGGAATGCTTTCTGCTAATTTTCTTATTGTAAGGGAGGGATTTCAGCATTAATGCCCCACAAAAATAATTTCTTACATTTTTATAGTGTTAACTGTTTACAAGGCATTTTGCATTATGGTCATAATCCTCCTTACTGAAATGAGCTGACTTTTAAAAACATCTAACAGTGCCTGGTACATAGCAGGTATCTAGTAAATGGTAATTAGCTTTTTCTTCACAACCATCTAAATGTTGCTCAGGTTGCTAAGGTTGCTAGGTATGCTCAGTGCTGAAATAACGAGCTTGTTGCCAAATAGCCCATAAATGGCAGAGCAAGGGCTTTGTGTCACGCTCATGTTGTTACAAGAACAGAGACTTGCTTAGGTTACTTCACACGTTGGAGGGATGGGGTTGTCAATACTGGTGAAGAAATGGGCAAGAATCTCAGTGCAGACACCTGAAATAGCTACATAGTTGGACTTCATGAGGACTGGAAGGAGGTTTGCAGAAACTAAAGATTTTCAAAATTCAATACAACTCTAGTGAATTATGAGGTGGTGGCAACTTGTTGCAATAGAACTCCAGGGTGGGTGCGGGGCGAGGAGCAAGGTTGGGCATCACCATTGCCTGGCAAAGTGCTTTCCCAAATTACACTTCCAGTAGCTAGAGACACCACCAGAGGTTAATGGCCAAGAGTTGTATGATTGAATTAGATGGATGCTTCCTAATTTTTTCAGATGTATTGAGGTATAATTGCCAAATAAAATATTTAAAGTGTACAACGTGATGAACATATACAATGTGAAAGGATACCCCTCACTGAGTTAATTAACACATCCATCACCTCACAGATTTACATTTTTGTTTTGTTTTGTTTTGTGAGGGCATTTTAAGTTCTACTCTCAGCAAATTTCAATTATACAGTACACTGTTGTCAATTATACTCACCATGTTTTACATTAATTAGATCCTCAGACCTTATTTATCTTATAAGTGAAAGTTTATACCCTTTTACTAACCTATATCTATTCCCCAGCCTCCTAGCCCCTGCCATGGCAATGACTTTTCTACTCAGTTTCTATGAGTTTGACTCCTTTCTTTCTTGCTTTTTTTCTTTTGAATTTTACTTTATTTACTTTTTATACAGCAAGTTCTTATAAGTCATCCATTTTATACACATCAGTGTATACATGTCAATCCCAATCTCCCAATTCATCACAACACCACACCCATGCCCCCGCCGCTTTCCCTCTTTAGTGTCTATACATTGGTTCTCTACATCTGTGTCTCAATTTCTGTCCTGCAAGAAGGTTCATCTGTACCATTTTCCTAGGTTCCACATATATGTGTTAATATACGATATTTGTTTTTCTCTTTCCCGCTTAATTCACTCTGTATGACAGTCTCTAGATCCATCCACGTCTCAGCAAATGACCCAATTTCGTTATTTTTTATGGCTGAGTAATATTCCATTGTATATATGTACCACAATTCTTTATCCATTCGTCTGTCGATGGGCATTTAGGTTGCTTCCATGACCTGGCTATTGTAAATAGTGCTGCAGTGAACATTGAGGTGCATGTGTCTTTTTGAATTGTGGTTTTCTCTGGGTATATGCCCAGTAGTGGGATTGCTGGGTAATATGGTAATTCTATTTTTAGTTTTTTAAGGAACCTCCATACTGTTCTCCATAGTGGCTGTATCAATTTACATTCCCACCAACAGTGAAAGAGGATTCACTTTTCTCCACACCCTCTCTAGCATTTATTGTTTATAGATTTCTTGATGATGGCCATTCTGACAGGTGTGAGGTGATACTTCATTGTACTTTTGCATGTCTCTAATGGTTAGTGATGTTGAGCATCCTTTCATGTGTTTGTTGGCAATCTGTATCTCTTCTTTGGAGAAATGTCTGTTTAGGTCTTCTGCCCATTTTTGGATTGGGTTGTTTGTTGCTTTCAATATTGAGCTGCATGCACTGCTTGTAAATTTTGGAGGTTAATCCTTTGTCAGTGGCTTCATTTGCAAACATTTTCTCCCATTCTGAGTGTTGTCTTTTTGTCTTGTTTATGGTTTCCTTTGCTGTGCAAAGGCTTTTAAGTTTCATTAGGGCCCATTTGTTTATTTTTGTTTTTATTTCCATTTCTCTAGGAGGTGGGTCAAAAAGGATCTTGCTGTGATTTATGTCATAGAGTGTTCTGGCTATGTTTTCCTCTAAGAGTTTGATAGTGTCTGGCCTTATGTTTAGGTTTTTAATACATTTTGAGTTTACTTTTGTGTATGGTTTTAGGGAGTGTTCTAATTTAATTCTTTTACATGTAGCTGTCCAGTTTTCCCAGCACCACTTACTGAAGAGGCTGTCTTTTCTCCATTGTATATTCTTGCTTCCTTTGTCATAGATTAGTTGACCATAGGTGCGTGGGTTTGTCTCTGGGCTTTCTATCTTGTTCCACTGATCTATGTTTCTGTTTTTGTGCCAGTACCATATTGTCTTGATTACTGTAACTTTGTAGTATAGTCTGATGTCAGACAGTCTTATTCCTCAAGCTCCGTTTTTTCCCCTCAAGACTGCTTTGGCTATTCGGGGTCTTTTGTGTCTCCATACAAATTTAAAGTTTTTTTTGTTCTAGTTCTGTAAAAAATGCCATTAGTAATTTGAGGGATTGCATTGAATCTGTAGATTGCTTTGGGTAGTGTACTCATTTTCACAATATTGATTCTTCCAATCCAAGAACATGGTATATCTCTCCATCTGTTGGTATCATCTTTAATTACTTTTATCAGTATCTTATAGTTTTCTGCATACAGATCTTTTGTCTCCCTAGGTAGGTTTATTCCTAGGTATTTTATTCTTTTTGTTGCAATGGTAAATGGGAGTGTTTTCTTAATTTCTCTTTCAGATTTTTCATCATTAGTGTATAGGAATGCAAGAGATTTCTGTGCATTAATTTTGTATCCTGCAATTTTACCAAATTCATTGATTAGCTCTAGTAGTTTTCTGGTGGCATCTTTAGGATTCTCTATGTATACTATCATGTCATCTGCAAACAGTGATAGTTTTACTTCTTTTCTGATTTGTATTCCTTTTATTTCTTTTTCTTTTCTGATTGCCGTGGCTAGGACTTCCAAAGCTATGTTGAATAATAATGGTGAGAGTGGACATACTTGTCTTGTTCCTGATATTAGAGGTAATGCTTTCAGTTTTTCACCATTGAGAATGATGTTTGCTGTGGGTTTGTCATACATGGCCTTTATTATGTTGAGGTAGATTCCCTCTATGCCCACTTTCTGGAGAGTTTTATCATAAATCGGTGTTGAATTTTGTCCAAAGCTTTTTCTGCATCTATTGAGATTATCATACGGTTTTATTATTCATATTGTTAATATGGTGTATCACATTGATTGATTTGCATATATTGATGAATTCTTGTATCCCTGGGATAAATCCCACTTGGTCATGGTGTATGATCCTTTTAATGTGCTGTTGGATTCTGTTTGCTAGTATTTTGTTGAGGATTTTTGCATCTATATTCATCAGTGATATTGGTCTGTAGTTTTCTTTTTGTGCAGTGTCTTTGTCTGGTTTTGGTATCAGGTTGATGGTGGCCTCATAGAATGAGTTTGGGCGTGTTCCTTCCTCTGCAATTTTTTGGAAGGGTTTGAGAAAGATGGGTGTTAGCTCTTCTCTAAATGTTTGATAGAATTCACGTGTGAAGCCATCTGGTCCTTGACTTTTGTTTGTTGGAAAAATTTTCATCACAGTTTCAATTTCGTTACTTGTGATTCATCTGTTCATATTTTCTATTCCTTCCTGGCTCAGTCTTGGGAGGTTATACCTTTTTAAGAATTTGTCCATTTCTTCCAGGTTGTCTGTTTTATTGGCATAGAATTGCTTGTAGTAGTCTCCTAGGATGCTTTGTGTTTCTGCAGTGTTTGCTGTAACTTCTCCTTTTTCATTTCTAATTTTATTGATTTGAGTCCTCTCCCTCTGTTTCTTGATAAGTATGGATAATGGTTTATCAATTTTGTTTATCTTCTCAAAGAATCAGCTTTTAATTTTATTGATCTTGGCTATTGTTCTCTTTGTTTCTATTTCAGTTATTTCTGCTCTGATCTTTATGATTTCTTTCCTTCTGCTAAAGTTGTGGGTTTTTTGTTCTTCTTTCTCTATTTGCTTTAGGTTTAAAGTTTGGTTGTTTATTTGAGATTTTTCTTGTTTCTGGATGTAGGCTTGTATAGCTATGAACTTCCCTCTTAGAACTGCTTTTGTCACATCCCATAGGTTTTGGATCATCGTATTTTCATTGTCATTTGTCTCTAGGTATTTTTTGATTTCCTCTTTGATTTCCTCAGTGATTGCTTGGTTATTTTGTAACGTATTGTTTAGCCTCCATGTGTTTGTGTTTTTTACGTTTTTTTCCCCTGTAATTGATTTCCAATCTTGTAGTGTTGTATTCAGAAAAGAGGCTTGATATGATTTCAATCTTCTTGAATTTACTGAGGCTTGATTTGTGGCCCAAGATGTGATCTATCCTGGAGAATGTTCCATGCGCACTTGAGAAGAAAGTGTAATCTGCTGTTTTGGGATGGAATGTCCTATAAATATCAATTAAAACTATCTGGTCTATTGTGTCATTAAAGCTTGTGTTTCCTTATTAATTTTCTGTTTGGATGATCTGTCCATTGGTGTAAATGAGATGTTAAAGTCCCTCACTATTATTGTGTCACTATCGATTTCCTCTTTTATAGCTGTTAGCAGTTGCCTTATGTATTGAGGTGCTCCTGTGTTGGGTGCATATATATTTATAGTTGTTATATCTTCTTCTTGGATTGATCTCTTAATCATTATGAAGTGTCCTTCCTTGTCTCTTGTAACATTCTTTATTTTAAAGTCTATTTTATCTGATATGAATATTGCTACTCCAGCTTTCTTTTGATTTGCACTTGCATGGAATATCTTTTTCCATCCCCTCACTTTCAGTCTGTATGTGTCCCTAGGTCTGAAGTGGGTCTCTTGTAGACAGCATATATATGGGTCTTGTTTTTGTATCCATTCAGCAAGCCTGTGTCTTTTGGATGAAGCATTTAATCCAGTTAACGTTTAAGGTAATTTCCAATATGTATATTCCTGTGACCATTTTCTTAATTGTTTTGTGGGTTTTTTTGTAGGTCCTTTCTTTCTTGTATTTCCCACTTAGAGAAGTTCCTTTAGCATTTGTTGTAAAGCTGGTTTGGGTGGTGCTGAATTCTCTTAGCTTTTGCTTGTCTGTAAAGCTTTTGATTCTCCATCGAATCTGAATCCTGGCTGCGTAGAATAATCTCGGTTGTAAGTTCTTCCCTTTCACCACTTTATGTGTATCATGCCACTCCCTCTGGCTTGTAGAGTTTCTGCTGAGAAATCAACTGTTAACGTTATGGGAGTTTCCCTTTGTATATTATTTGTCGTTTTTCCCTTGGCTGCTTTCAATAATTTTTCTTTGTGTCTTGGTGTGTTT
This sequence comes from Phocoena sinus, assembly GCF_008692025.1. NCBI lineage: Eukaryota > Metazoa > Chordata > Mammalia > Artiodactyla > Phocoenidae > Phocoena > Phocoena sinus. Next base: position 128,705,944 of record NC_045784.1, on the reverse strand, counting down.
CTCCTTGGGTTTATCCTGTATGGGACTCTCTGCACTTCCTGGACTTTGGTGGCTATATCTTTTCCTGTGTTAGGGAAGTTTTCAACTATAATCTCTTCAAATATTTTCTCAGGTTCTTTCTCTCTCTCTTCTCCTTCTGGGGCCCCTATAATGCAAATGTTGTTGTGTTTAATGTTATCCCAGAAGTCTCTTAGGCTGTCCTCATTTCTTTTTCTTTATTCTGTTCCACAGCAGTGAATTTCACCATTCTGTCTTCCAGGTCACTTATCCGTTCTTCTGCCTCAGTTATTCTGCTATTGATTCCTTCTAGTGTGGTTTTCATTTCAATTATTGTATTTTTCATCTCTGTTTGCTTGTTCTTTAATTCTTCTGGGTTTTTGTTAAACATTTCTTGCATCTTCTCGATCTTTGCCTCCATTCTTTTTCCCGAGGTCCTGGATCATCTTTACTATCATTATTCTGAATTCTTTTTTCTGGACAGTTTGCCTATCTCCACTTCATTTAGTTGTGTTTCTGGGTTTTATCTTGTTCCTTCATCTGGTTCATAGCCTCTGCCTTTCATCTTGTTTATCTTTCTATGAATGTGGATTTTGTCCACAGGCTGAGGGATTATAGTTCTTGCTTCTGCTGTCTGCCCTCTGGTGGATGAGGCTCTCTAGAGGCTTGTGCAAGTTCCCTGATGGGAGGAACTGCTGGTGGGTAGAGCTGGCTGTTGCTCTGGTGGGCAGAGCTCAGTAAAACTTTAATCCACTTGTCTTCTGATGGGTGGGGCTGGGTCCCCTCCCTGTTGGTTGTTTGCCTTGAGGTGACCCAATCACTGGAGCCTACCCTGACTCTTTGTTGGGGCTACTGGTGGACTCTGGGAGGGGTCACGCCAAGGAGTACTTCCCAGGATTTCTGCTGCCAGTGTCCTTGTCCTCATGGTGAGACAGAGCCACCCCCTGCCTCTGCAGGAGACCTTCCAACACTAGCAGGTAGGTCTGTTTCAGTTTCTATGGGGTCACTGCTCCTTCCCCTGGGTCCCGATGCACACACTACTTTGTGTGTGCCCTCCAAGAGTGGAGTCTCTGTTTCCCCCAGTCCTGTTGAAGTCCTGCACTCAAATACTGCTAGCCTTCAAAGTCTGATTCTCTAGGAATTCTTCCTGCCATTGCCGGACCCTCAGGTTCGGAAGCCTGACATGGGGCTCAGAACCTTCACTCCAGTGGGTGGACTTCTGTGGTATAAGTGTTCTCCAGTTTGTGGGTCACCCACCCAACATTTATGGGATTTGATTTTATTGTGATCGCGCCCCTCCTACTGTCTCATTGTGGCTTCTCCTTTTTCTTTGGATGTGGGGTATCTTTTAGGGTGAGTTCCAGTGTCTTCCTGTCATGATTGTTCAGCAGTTAGCTGTGATTCCAGTGTTCTCTCAAGATGGAGTGGATAGCACATCCTTCTACCCTGCCATCTTGAACCAATCTCCTTCCTTCCTTCCTTCCTTCCTTCCTTCCTTCCTTCCTTCCTTCCTTCCTTCCTTCCTTCCTTCCTTTCTTTCTTTCTTTCTCTTTCTTTCTTTCTTTTCTTTCTTTTCTTTTCTTTCTTTCTCTCTCTCTTCCTTCCTCCCTCCCTTCCTCCCTCCCTCCTCCCTCCCTTCCTTCCTTCCTTCCATATAATAAGTGATACCATGCAGTATTTTTCTTTTTCTGCCTGGTTTATTCCACTTAGATGACCTGGAGTGCATTATACTATGTTGTTGCAAATGGCAGATCTCCTTCTCTTTAAAGGTTGAATAGTGTTTCAGTGTATGTAGATACCACATGTTCTTATCCACTCATCTATTGACAGACACTTAGGTTATTTCCATACTTTGGCTATTGTGAATAATGATGCTATGAACATGGGAGTAACAGATATCTCTTCAAGATAATGGTTTTGTTTCCTTTGGATCATATGGTAGTTCTACTTTTAATTTCTTAAGGACCCTCCATACTGTTTGTCCATAGTGGCTGTGCCAATTTACATTCCCACCAACAGTCCACAATGGTCCCCTTTGTCCACTTCCTCCTCACCAACTAACTCCTCATCACACCAACACTTGTTATCTCTTGTCTTTTTGATAATATACATCCTAACAAGTGTGAGGTGATATCTCTGTGGTTTCATTTACATTTAACCTATGATTAGTGATGTTGAGCATCTTTTCATATACCTGTTAGCCATTTGTATGTCTTCTTTGGGAAAATGACTATGTAGGTCCATTGCCCATTTATAAATTGGGTGATTTGTGTTTTTTTGATCTCACCCCAGTGAGCATCTTTAAGGCCATTATTTTCAAATGTATCAGGAAAATCACTTATCTACATTTCATTAAGGTCTGCTTCTTTAGATTCATCTTGTTTGGCACATATTCCTCTGTTTCTTCATTTTCCTTGACTCTCTGTGTTGTTTTCTGTACGTCAGATAAAACAGATACCTCTCCTAGTCTCGACAGAGTGGTCTCATATAGAAGATGAACCTTGTCAATCTGCCTAGCCTGAGCCCCTGGTTGCCTCTCAAACCCTTGTGATTTTCCAAGCCACCTTCTTTGTTCTTAGTGGCTCACAGTAGTTGGTGTGCCAAGACCCTTCAGTGTCCCAGAGGGGAGGATCGCAGTCAGCACCTAGATTCAGGCTGATTAGAAGCTGGGCCCTCAGGTGGCAGTTGGGAAAGTATGTAGTTAAGACCCTTCCAGGAAGAAACTGGGAGAGGGAGTTTTTGCCTTTTACCTCTGTGTTGAGCCCTGGAGGGATAGCCATGAAGGGGGCCCTCCTTCACCTATTTAAAAACCACTTCAATGCAAGAGGGAGGAGATATGGGGATATATATGTATAGCTGATACACTTTGTTATATAGAAGAAATGAACACACCATTGTAAAGCAATTATACTCCAATAAAAATGTTAAAAAAACAAGCAAAAAACAAAAAATAAATAAAAAATAAAAATCACTTCTTTGCTATAGTCCTGTAGGACTTAACGAATGCAAATCCTGTTGGCTATCAGAGCTAGCTGATTTGGGATCCCACACTTAGGCGGCAGCTGCAAAAGGTGGGGTGCCAGATGTGTGTGTAAGCTCTTTCAGTGAGATACTGGTGATTTGGTTTTATCATTTGAGCCACCCAGAAGGAGGAAGAAGCAGGGAAACTTCCCACTGGCTTCCCCAGTCTCTGGGGAGGATTGCAGCCAGCCTGTAGATACATGCTAAAATTAGAAGCCAGACACTCAGACAGCAGCTTGTGAAGTCTGCAGTTAGACCTCTTTCAGGGAAAGACGAGGAGATGGGAATTTTTGTCTGCTCTCTCTGCTGAGCCCTGATGGAATAACCACAGCAATTGTTTGTGTGCTTGTGCTGCTCAAGAACTGCTTCTTTGTTTGCTATAGTATTGTAGGTCTTACGGATGCAAGCACCACTGGCTTTCAGAGGTAGGTGTTTTGGGGGCTAATCCCTTGGGCTAGAGCCATAAAGTTGGGACACTAGATTGTGGTCCAAACCCTTTGCTCCTCAGGGAGAAGCTGAGGGTTGGGGATTCCCTCCCGATTGTATGGAACTGTGTTAGGGTGGGTTTTATGGCAAGAGTGTGCCTCAGGTTTTCCTACCTGATTTGAGGTGAATATTTTTCTCATTTGCCGGTTGTGTAAGAATTGCTCAGCTAGTTTTTGGATTTCTTTTTTTTTTTTAACATCTTTATTAGAGTATAATTGCTTTACAATGGTGTGTTAGTTTCTGCTTTAAAACACAGTGAATCAGTTTACATATATATATGTTCCCATATCTCTTCCCTCTTGCGTCTCCCACCCACCCTCCCTATCCCACCCCTCTAGGTGGTCACAAAGCACTGAGCTGATCTCCCTGTGCTATGCGGCTGCTTCCCACTAGCTATCTATTTTACATTTGGTAGCGTATATATGTCACCATGCCACTCTCTTGCTTTGTCACAGCTTACCCTTCTCCCTCCCCATATCCTCAAGTCCATTCACTAGTAGGTCTGTGTCTTTATTCCTGTCTTACCCCTAGGTTCTTCATGACCTTTTTCCCCTCAGATTCCATATATATGTGTTAGCATACAGTATTGTTTTCTCTTTCTAAATACTTCACTCTGTATGACAGACTCTAGGTCCATCCACCTCACTACAAATAACTCAATTTTGTTTCTTTTAATGGCTGAGTAATATTCCATTGTATATATGTGCCACATCTTCTTTATCCATTGGTCTGTTGATGGACACTTATGTTGCTTCCATGCCCTGGCTATTGTAAATAGAGCTGCAATGAACATTTTGGTACATGACTCTTTTTGAAGTATGGTTTTCTCAGAGTATACGCCCAGTAGTGGGATTGCTGGGTCGTATGGTAGTTCTATTTTTAGTTTTTTAAGGAACCTCCATACTGTTCTCCAAGTAGCTGTATCAATTTACATTCCCACCAACAGTGCAAGAGGGTTCCCTTTTCTCCATACCCTCTCCAGCATTCATTGTTTGTAGATTTTTTGATGATGACCGTTCTGACCTGTGTGAGCTGATATCTCATTGTAGTTTTGATTTGCATTTCTCTAATGATTAATGATGTTGAGCATTCTTTCATGTGTTTGTTGGCAATCTGTATAACTTCTTTGGAGAAATGTCTGTTTAGGTCTTCTGCCCATTTTTTGATTGGGTTGTTTGTTTTTTTGATATTGAGCTGCATGAGCTGCTTGTATATTTTGGAGATTAATCCTTTGTCAGTTTCTTCATTTGCAAATATTTTCTCCCATTCTGAGGGTTGCCTTTTTGTCTTGTTTATGGTTTCCTTTGCTGTGCAAAAGGTTTTAAGTTTCATTAGGTGCTATTTGTTTATTTTTGTTTTTATTTCCATTTCTCTAGGAGGTGGGTCAAAAGAATCTTGCTGTGATTTATGTTATAGGGTGTTCTGCCTATGTTTTCCTCTAAGAGTTTGATAGTGTCTGGCCTTACATTTAGCTCTATTATCCATTTTGAGTTTACTTTTGTGTATGGTTTTAGGGGGTGTTCTCATTTCATTCTTTTACATGTAGCTGTCCAGTTTTCCCAGCACCACTTATTGAAGAGCCTGTCTTTTCTCCATTGTATATTCTTGCCTCCTTTATAAAAAATAAGGAGACCATATGTGTGTCGGTTTACCTCTCAGCTCTCTATCCTGTTCCATTGATCAATATTTCTGTTTTTGTGCCAGTAGCATACTGTGTTGATTACTGTAGTTTTGTAGTATGGCCTGAAGTCTAGGAGCCTGATTCCTCCAGGTTCGTTTTCTTTCTCAAGATTGCTTTGGCTATTCGGGGTCTTTTCTGTTTCCATACAAATGGTGAAATTTTTTGTTCTAATTCTGTGAAAAATGCCAATGGTAGTTTGATAGGGATTGCATTGAATCTGTAGATTACTTTGGGTAGTTGAGTCATTTTCACAATGTTGATTCTTCCAATCCAAGAACATGGTATATCTCCCCATCTGTTTGTATCATCTTTAATTTCTTTCATCAGTGTCTTATACTTTTCTGCATAGAGGTCTTTTGTCTCCTGAGGTAGGTTTATTCCTAGGTACTTTATTCTTTTTGTTGCAATGGTAAATGGGAGTGTTTCCTTAATTTCTCTTTCAGATTTTTCATTGTTAGTGTATAGGAATGCAAGAGATTTCTGTGCATTACTTTTGTATCCTGCTACTTTACCCCATTCACTGATTAGCTCTAGTAGTTTTCTGATAGCATCTTTAAGATTGTCTATGTATAGTATCATGTCATCTGCAAACAGTGACCACATTTTTTCTTCTTTTCCAGTTTGGATTCATTTTATTTCATTTTCTTCTCTGATTGCTGTGGCTAAAACTTCCAAAACTACGTTAAATAATAGTGGTGAGTGTGGACAACCTTGTATTTTTCTTGATCTTAGAGGAAATGGTGTCAATTTTTCACCATTGAGAACGATGTTGGCTGTGGGTTTGTCATATATGGCCTTTTTTTATGTTGAGGTAAGTTTGTATTTCTGCAGTGTCACATGTTATTTATCCTTTTTCATTTCTAATTCTGTTGATTTGAGTCTTCTTTTTTTCTTGTGTTGGGCTAATGGTTTGTCAATTTTGTTTATCTTCTCAAAGAAAAAGCTTTTAGTTTTATTGATCTTTGCTATCATTTCCTTCATTTCTTTTTCATTTCTCATCTGATCTTTATGATTTCTTTCCTTCTGCTAACCTTGGGGTCCTTTTACTTTTATTTCTCTAATTGCTTTAGGTGTAAGATTAGGTTGTATATTTGATATGTTTCTTGTTTCTTGAGGTAGGATTGTATTGCTATAAATTTCCCTCTTAGAACTACTTTTACTATATCCGATAGGTTTGGGGTCATTCTGTTTTCATTTTCATTTGTTTCTAGGTATTTTTTGATTTCCTCTTTGATTTCTTCAGCAACCTCTTGGTTATTTAGTAGTGTATTATTAACCTCCATGTGTTTGTTTTTCTAACAGAATTTTTTCCTGTAATTGATATCTAGTCTCATAGCATTGTGGTCAGAAAGTTTACTTGATATGATTTCAATTTACTTAAATTTACCAAGGCTTGATTTGTGACCCAAGATATGATCTATCCTGGAGAATGTTCCATGAGCACTTGAGAAGAAAGTGTATTCTGTTGTTTTTGGATGGAATGTCCTATAAATATCAATTAAGTCCATCTTGTTTCAAGTATTATTTAAAGCTTGTGTTTCCTTATTTATTTTCTGTTTGGATGATCTGTCCATTGGTGAAAGTGGGGTGTTAAAGTCCCCTATTATGATTGTGTTACTGTTGATTTCCCCTTTTATGGCTGTTAGCATTTGCCTTATGTATTGAGGTCCTCCTATGTTGGATGCATAAATATTTACAATTGTTATATCTTCTTCTTGGATTGATCTCCTGATCATTAAGTAGTGTCCTTCCTTGTCTCTTGTAACATTCTTTATTTTAAAGTCTATTTTATCTGATGTGAGTATTGCTATCCAGCTTTCTTTTGATTTCCATTTGCATGGAATATCTTTTTCCATCCCCTCACTTTCAGTCTGTAGGTGTCCCTAGGTCTGAAGTGGGTCTCTTGTAGACAGCATATATATGGGTCTTGTTGTTGTATCCATTCGGCCATTCTGTCTTTTGGTTGGAGCATTTAATCCATTTACATTTAAAGTAATTATTGATATGTATGTTCTTATTACCATTTTCTTAATTGTTTTGGGTTTGTTATTATAGGTCTTTTCCTTCTCTTGTGTTTCCTGCCTAGAGAAGTTCCTTTAGCATTTGTTGTAAAGCTGGTTATGTGGTGCTGAATTATTTTAGTTTTGACTTGTCAGTAAAGGTTTTAATTTCTCCATCGAATCTGCATGAGATCCTTGCTGTGTAGAGTATTCTTGGTTTGTATGTTTTCCCCTTTCATCCCTTAAATATGTCCTGCCCACTCCCTTCTGGCTTGCAGAGTTTCTGCTGAAAGATAAGGCTGTTAACCATTATTGGGATTCCCTTGTGTGTCTTTTGTTGTTTTTCCCTTGCTGCTTTTAATATTTTTTCTTTGTATTTAAATTTTTGATAGTTTGATTAATATGTGTCTTGGCATGTTTCTCCTTGGATTTAATCCTGTATGGGACTCTCTGCACTCCCTGGACTTGATTGACTATTTGCTTCCCATATTAGGGAAGTTTTCTACTATAATCTCTTCAAATATTTCCCAGTCCCTTTCTTTTTCTCTTCTTCTTCTGGGACTTCCTCTATTTCGAATGTTTGTGCATTTCATGTTGTCCCCGATGTCTCCAAGGACTGTCCTCAATTCTTTTCTCTTTATTCTTCTCTGTGGTAGTTATTTCCACTATTTTATCTTCCAGGTCACTTATCTGTTCTTCTGCCTCAGTTATTCTGCTATTGTTTCCTTCTAGAGAATTTAAAATTTCATTTATTTTGTTGTTCATCACTCTTCGTTTGCTCTTAATTCTCTAGGTCCTTGTTAAAGGTTTCTTATATTTTCTCCATTCCATTTCTAAGATTTTGGATCACCTTTACTATCATTACTCTGAATTCCTTTTCAGGTAGACTGCCTATTTCCTCTCCATTTGTTTGTTCTGATGGGTTTTTACCTTGCTACTTCATCTGCTGTGGTCTGTCTTCTCATTTTGCTTTACTTACTTTTTTGGGGTCTCCTCTTCACAGACTGCATGTTCGTAGTTCCCATAGTTTTTGGTGTCTGCCCCCAGTGGCTAAGGTTGGTTCAGTGGGTTGTGTATTCTTCCTGGTAGAGGGGACTAGTGCCTGTGTTCTGGTGGATGAGGCTGGATCTTGTCTTTATGGTGGGCGGAAATGCATCTGGTGGTGTGTTTTGGCATGCCTGTGACCTTATTATGATTTTAGGCAGCCTCTCTGCTAATGGGTGGGGTTGTGTTCCTCTCTTGCTAGTTGTTTGGCATAGTATGGTGTGTCCAGCACTGTAGCTGGCTGCTCGTTGAGAGGAGCTGGGTCTTAGCATTGAAATGGAGATCTCTGGGAAGACTTTCACCATTTGATATTACGTGAAGCAGGTAGGTCTCTGGCGGACCAATGTCCTGAACTCGGCTCTCCCACCTCAGAGGCACATGTCTGAACCTAGCCAGAGCACCAAGACACTATCTGCCACACGGTCAGGTATGTGGGGGAGTTTTCTTGCCTTTTGGGAAGTCTGAGGTCTTCTGCCAGCATTCAGTAGGTGTTCTGTAGGAGTTGTTCCACATGTAGATGTATTTCTGATGTATTTGTGGGGAGGAAGGTGATCTCCACGTATTACTCCTCTGCCATCTTGAAGGTCTCTGTCACTACCTTTTTTGACTCCTCTAGGTACTTCCTATTTTGATGAGATAGTTAGCTAATTTACCTGTTTGACTGGAATTGTATACATGTGGGCACTGCCTGTGGAGGGAGAAAGCAACAAAACCTCTCAAATAGCATTATTCTCTTGGTTTGCATGTTAGATTATCATTGAGGAACTTGGTTCAGGCAAGTGTGAGTTAAATAGTTCAGCATATTTGGTTATTTGATACTTGAATGGAAATTTGTACCAGTCTCCAGGGGCAATAGCTGAGAGCATTGCCAAGAGGAATTTATTTAAGGCTGAAGATCTATCTTTAAAGAGGCATTACATGGGCTTCCCTGGTGGCACAGTGGTTGAGAGTCATGCAGGGGACACGGGTTCGTGCCCTGGTCCAGGAAGATCCCACATGCCACGGAGCGGTTAGGTCCGTGAGCCATGGCCACTGAGCCTGTGCGTCCAGAGCCTGTGCTCCGCAATGCAAGAGGCCACAACAGTGAGAGACCTGCGTACCACAAAAAAAAAAAAAAAGAGGCATTACACCTCCTGCTCTGCTGTAGATTTGCCATTGCATACAACGCCTGGAAAATTAGAGTCCAGAGGACCTGGGACAGTGGCTAAGCACAGCTTCCAGCAGCTGTTTCTTCTGTATTCTGCTTCTTTCCAAGAACCTACAAGACCGTTTGATTCAGAGTTCTAGGAAAAAGAGGGCTGTTGTTGTATCTGGAATGACTTCTTTCTTGGATGGTCCTTTCCCTTCTTTTTCTCCTTTCATATTTATTAAGCACTTGCTGAACCAGCCACTGTTTCTCCTCCATCCTTAGTCTATCACAGACATATGGGTTAATTTGTCATCCTAAATCTTAACTCTGATTTATTGTCACTTATCAGCTTAAAAATCCTTTTGTCTCTCTCCATAGCACATAAAAGAAAGCTTTATCTCTGCCCTGGGTACTAGTCCAGATCCTTGTTTTGTGATCTTAGATTATAGGTTATCTGAGACCTCTTCTTCCCTGGAGTTTCTGTGATTCTGGGCTATGGTGCCCAGTTCAGGTTCTGAGCTTGTTTTGTTTTGTTTTTGCTCACTGCTGTATTCCTTAATCACTTGAACAATGCATGATCCATACTAGACATTCAATAAATACTGGTTGAATAAGTGAAAACCTAGGACAGAAAGAAATTGCTTGCCTAATTTACTGAGTCACAGCTCCCTGGGAGGATCCAGTTCTATCTGTGGTTCTTGGTCATTAATCATAAGAAAAGATATTCAACTTCATTTAAGTCAGAGGAATGCAAATTAAAGTTGCACTGATATCATTTTCAACTATCAGATTGGGAAGGGTGAAAATGTTTGAGAGCATACTGTGTTGGCAAAAACTTGGGGAAGCAGACTTGTTACATGTGGGAATGTGAACTAATATAACCTCAGAGGTCAATTTGACAATATTTAACAAAATTAAAATTGTCTGTACACTTTGCCACATATAGCAGTTCTATGTATAAGAAAATTCTTAAACAAATGTGCTCTCATGTTACCCTAGTCCTTTAACTCTTAAGCTCTCCTGAACAACAGTTTAATTTTTCTCTCCTAGAATGTCCAACACCTCCTCCTATACCTCACTCTCCTCTGCTGACCTTGATTCCTACTTCATTGAGAAAACAGAGGCAATCAGAAGAGAACCTGTACATGCTACTGGCATCTCTCCCACTTACCCACATCTGTGCCCAGGAACTCTCTCTTCACTCTTGTTACTGAGGATGATCTGTCCATACTCTTAGCATCTCTGCCCTAGATTCCATTTCCTGTACTCTGTTAGTACAATGGCAGATGCAGCAATTCTACCTTGTCTCCTATATGATCAAATTTTCTTCTCCTCTAATCTGATTAGCATACAAAATTTTTTAATCTTAAAAAACGCTGATGTCTCACGTTGCCCTTTTCTCTATTTATCTTCCCCTCAAAAGAGTTCCCTATACTATCTGTCCTCAGTCCCTCTTTCTCCATTCACCCTTCAACTATCTCCAATCAGGCTTTCTCTCTCACCACTCCACCAAATGTTCTTGTCAAGGTTACCTGTCACTTTCAGTTAAACCATATTCTAAGAACATTTCCCAGTCCTTTTTTGACCTATCTGCTATATTTGACCTGGTTGATTACTCCCTACTCCTTGGAGACTTTCTTCACTTGGCTTTCAGGAAGAGTTCCTTCTCCCGATTCTTCTCCAACCTCTCTTCTGGCTGCTCCTTCTCAGAGTCCTTTCCTTATTCCTCATCATCTTCTTGACTTCTGTATGTTGTGGCTGTCCCAGTGATGCTGAAAGCTCGGCCTCTGTGCACTGGTGCTGAATCAAATCTCAGAGACAGAGTTTTGGGTGAAGTAGAAAAGAATAGCTTTATTGCTTTGCCAGGCAAAGGGGGACATAGTGGGCTCCTGCCCCGAAAAACTCTGTGTCCCCACCTGGGAGGATTTGATGAGGAGTTTTATAGCAACGGTTCAAGAGTGGGGTTGCTGACAAGATTAGGGTGTGTGCAGGCTGCCCCCCCGTCCCCCCCACTCCTTTAATCTGGTCTCAGGTAAACTTGATGAGCTTCTCAGGTGATTTCTTGGCTGCTCCTACCTTGATTAGCAACTGTTTGAATCTGCCCTTTGGAACTTGGGGAGGGGGGAAGGTCATGGAGGCTGGGGTCCTTTCTCTACAAACAAGAAAATAGGGGACAGAAAGGCTTCTGTACCTGGGAGCCCCACAGGCTCCTGCATGGTTTCACCAGGGCTCAGTTATGTGACCTCTACATTTATATTCATTTATATTCACTCCCTAGGAAGTCTCATCTAATCCCATGACTTTCCATAGCATATATATGTTGATCACTTCCAAGTTAGATTTAATGGATACCTCTACCATGAACTCTAGATTTGTAAATCCAATTGCTTACTTGACATGTGCACTTTGATGTCTAACATATAGTCAGTTATGCTGTAACATGTGCCTTGAAAACACGAATTTATTCCAATGTGATTGATAAATTCGGGGACAATTTGAGTGTAATGTGGATTTGGCTTATGTGTGATTTTGTCCAAGAAAATCACTTGGAGAACACAGAAAACTCTGGCTGAACTGAGCCATGTAGGATTGCACAAAACACGTATGCACACATTTCAAATATCTACCAGTTTACCATCTGTGTTAGGAGTCATACCCATCTACCTCTGTCTTTATAACTTTGCCTCAGATTTCAGATAGACCTCTTTCCACCTCTTTAACTAACTCACAAACTGTATTCCTTCTGATGCCTACTTGCACAAGTAAACTTCCTGTGTGGGATTAAGGTCATAGTAAGGGTTTTTCTGAAGAACTTAGGAAATTTTGTCTACAGTCTCTTCTCCCTATACATACCCCTGTGGGAGGGGAGACTCCGAGTTAGCTGGACATACACCTTAAGATCAATATCTTTCAGCGTGAGGGTCTCTGCTGGCTTTTTTTTCTGTTATTTAATGCAAATGAACTTCATTCCAAGGGATAAGCTGCCAGACTTCTTCCCACTTTCCCTGATTCTAGTAAATTTACCAAGTATGGCATGATGTGAATCCTTATGGAGCTATGGCAACTCAGAGTTCTTCCTAAACAACAAATATTCATTTTTATTTCAATGCATTGTTTTAAGCACTTTTCAAAATATTAACCATTTAATCTTAAAGATGAGTAAATGGGCTTAGGAAGATTAAGTTGTCCAAGGTTACATGACTAGTAAGAAATAGGCCCAGACTTTGATTCTGTCAGTCTTACTTTAGAGCCCATGTTTCACTATATTGTCTCATTGGTTATTGCAGAAAAAGCACCACTTGCTTGCAACTCAGAAAACCCTGAGTTCTTATCCTAACTTTGCTATTTCTTTGCTATGTGATATTGGGGAAGTCTCCTTATCCTCTCTGGGACTTAGTTTTTCCATTTGTAAAATGAAAACATTCAGTTGAGAGTAGAGACTCCCACGAGGAAGTAAGAGGTATATTAAAAGACTGAGAGGACTTCCCTGGTGGTCCAGTGGTTAAGACTCTGTGCTTCCAATGCTGGGGGTGTGAGTTCAATCCCTGGTTAAGGAACTAGGATCCCACATGCCTCGTTGCATGGCCAAAATAAATAAATAAATAAAAGACGGAGAATTACCTTTCTTTTGAGAGTTATCTTGTGTTATATATGACTGTTGATAGAGGGAGGGAGATTATAATTGAGTACCACTGGTTTCAATGCTCTCTTAAGAGTCTTTCTAGCTCTATGCTTATAGGGTATTATGTGTGATGTAAAATCCAGGGTGTCATGTTTAAAACAAGCTCTATTTAAATCATTATTTAAAATATAATCAATCCTCAAGAAATATCTTGAAATTTAAAATTTTCTCAATCTCATTAAGGTCCAGGGAAACTTGCAGTATTTAACCAAGTTGGAAAACTTCTCACATGGTTCATTCTGCCTAAATCTCTCTTAACTTTCTGTTAGCCTTTCCTTCTCTTATTTACTCTCAAGATCTCAAAATAAATGTCACTTCCTTTGGGAAATCTTCCTGGATTCAGTTTCTAGACTGTATTAGGTTCCCCAATATGCACTTCCAAACCACTTTGGGTCAATGCATTTCTGTTTGAGGAAGAAAAAGTAAACACATGTGCTTAACTGACCATCTTGAAAGTGAAGCCGGACTGTGTTTTAAAAGTTTTCTTAGCAGAGAAGCCTTTAAAAATAACATCATTGAGGTATAATCAATATGAAAGAAACTGCATATATTTATGTAGTACAATTTGATATATTTTGACTTAAGCATAAACCCATGAAGCCATCACCATAATCAAGAGAAGGAACCTATCTATCATCTCCAAAGGTTTCCTCATTCCCTTTTGTAATCCCCCCCTCCCATATGATTGTTCTCACCTACCCCCATGCTGTCATTGATCTGCTTTCTAGTTGTTGGATATTATGAATAAAGCTGTTATGAAGATTCATGTACAAGTCTTTGTATGAACACATATTTTAACTTCTCTTGAGTAAATACCTCGGGTGGTATGGCTGGGCCATATGGTAAGTATATACAAAACTATTTTCCAAAATTGTACCATTGTACAATTTTACCATTCCTACCAGCATTGAACCATTTTACCATTCCTACCAGCAGTGTATGAGAAGTCCAGTTGCTTCACAACTTCAGCAACACTTGGTATGAGCAGTCTTTTTAGTTTTAGACATTCCAGTATGCCTAAAGTGGTGCCTCCAGATTTTAATTTGCTTTTCCCTCATGTCTTATAATGTTGAGCAATATTTTATGTGCCTATTTGCTATCCATATATATTCTTTGGTGAGTATTTTTGCCCATTTTTGAATTGAGTTGTTTTCTTATTAAACTTCGTTGGTTTTTATATATTCTAAGTACAATCCTTTATCAGATATGTGATTTGCAAATAATTTCTCCCAATGTGTAGCGTGTCTGTTTATTCTCTTAACAGTGTCTTTTGAAGAACAGAATTTATTAACTTGGATGAAGTTCAATTTATTAATTATTTCATGGGTTGGACTTCTAGTTTAGTATGTAATAAATCTTTGCATAATCCACACTCAACATTTTCTTCTATTTTCTTCTAGATGATGTATAGTTTTAGGTTTTTACATTTAAGTTTATGATACATTTTCAGGTAATTTTTGTATATACTGTACAATTTGCATCAAGGTTTAATTTTTTGCATATACGATCCAATTATTCCTTCACAATTTGTTGACAATACTATCCCTTCTCCACTGAATTGCCTTTGTACTCTGGAAAAATTCAGTTGACCATATGTAATATGGGTCTGTTTCTGGACTCTATTCCATTGGTCTATTTGTCTATATTTATTCCAATATCATACTGTCTTGTTATTATAGCTTTAGAATATGTCTTGACATCAGGTAGTGTAAATACTCCAACTTTTTTCTTCTCTTTCAAACTTGCTCTGGCTAATCTAGATTGTTTGCCTTTCTATCTAAGGCAATTTTAAAATTTGCTTCTTGATATTTTATAAAAAGATCCTTCTGGAATTTTGATAGGGATTGCATTGAATCTATAGATCAATTTGGAGAGCATTGACTCATAACAATACTGATTTTTCCAATCCATAAACACAGTATCTTATTTTTTAGGTCTTCTTTAATTTCTCTTAGAGATAATTTTAGTTTTCAGTCTTGCACATCTTTTTCCAGGTTTATCTCTTATTTCTTTTTGGTGCTAATATAAATTATATTGATTAGTTCTTTTAATTTCATTTAATGATTGTTTATTGCTCATATATAGAAATATAATTGACTTTTGTATACTGATGTTATATCTTATAACATTGCTAACTTTTCTGTAGCTAGTAATTAGCAACTTTCCTATAAATTCCATAGGATTTTCTACATAGTTAATCATAGATGATCACGTCATCTGCAAATAAAGACAGTTTTACATCTTTCTTTTCAAGCTGGATGAATTCTGTTCCCCCTTTTATTTGATTGATTGCAATATCTCATATTGATGGTAGAATATTTAACAGAAGTGGTGAGAATGGACATTCTTGCCTTGCTTCTGATCTTAGGGGGAGAATGTTGTCTTTCATTACTAGGTAACATGTTAGCTGTAAGATTTTTGTGAATGGATTTTATCATGTTGTGGAAACTTACATTTATTCCAAGCTTTCTGAGAGGTTTTTAAAATTAGGAATTTAGTGTTTAATTTTGTGAAAAGTTTTTCCTGCATTTTTTGAGATGATCATATTTTTTTAACCTGTTAATATGGTGTCAGTCCATTTGGATTACTATAAGACAATACCACATATTGGGTAGCTTATAAACAACAAAAAATTATT
This sequence comes from Phocoena sinus, assembly GCF_008692025.1. NCBI lineage: Eukaryota > Metazoa > Chordata > Mammalia > Artiodactyla > Phocoenidae > Phocoena > Phocoena sinus. Next base: position 128,690,266 of record NC_045784.1, on the reverse strand, counting down.
TCTCACATTTCGGGAGTCTGTGAACTACAAAATCAAGGTGTCAGCATGGTTGTGTTCTGGTGAGGGCCTTCTTTCTGGTTTATATCTAGTGTCTTCTTGCTGTCTCTCCACATGACAGAAGGGGTGACGGATCTCCCTGGAGTCTCATTTATAAGGGCATTCATCCTAATCATGAGACTCTGTCCTCATGAACTAATTATATCCCATAGGCCCCACCTAATACCATCACACTGAGAATTAGATTTTCAACATATAAATTTTGGGGGTCCAGAAATATTCAGATCTTAGCATATCTTGAATTACACTGATTGATTTATAAATGTTGAATCTTAAATTCTTGAGATAAATTTTACTTTGTATGACATTACTTTTACATATTGTTGGATACAACTTGCTAATATTTTATTAAAAATTTATATCCATGTTCATGATTGACATTGGTCTGTAGTTTTATTATGTTTTATCTAGTTTATAATCAGGGTAAAACTGGCATCTTTAAACAATTTTTCATTTCTGTGTAAGAAACCACTTCAAAACTTAATGGCTGGAACATTTTTAATCACAGTCTCAATTTCAGTGCTTGTGATTGGTCTGTTTATATTTTATATTTCTTACTGGTTCAGTCTCGGAAGGTGGTGCTTTGCTAAGAATCCAGGTTGTCCATTTTATTGGCATATACTTGCTTGTAGTGCTCTCTCATGATCCATTGTATTTCTGCAGTGTCAATTGTTACTTCTCCTTTTCCATTTCTAATTCTATTGATTTGAGTCTTCACCCTTTTTTTCTTGTTGAGTCTGGCTAATGGTTTATCAATTTTGTTTATCTTCTCAAAGAACCAGCTTTTAGTTTCATTGATCTTTGCTATTGTTTCCTTCATTTCTTTTTCATTTATTTCTTATCTGATCTGATCTTTATGATTTCTTTCCTTCTGACAAGATGGCTTCACAGGCAAATTCCATCAAATATTTAGAGAAGAGATAACACCTTTCCTTCTCAAACTTTTCCAAAATATAGTAGAGGGAGGACACCCCCAAACTCATTCTACAAAACCATCACCCTGATACTAAAACCAGACAAAGATGTCAAAAAAAAAAAAAAGAAAACTACAGGCCAATATCACGGATGAACAAAGATGCAAAAATTCTCAACAAGATACTAGCAAACAGAATCCAACAGCACATTAAAAAGATCATACACCATGATCAAGTGGGTTTATCCCAGGAATGCAAGGATTCTTCAATATATGCAAATCAATCAATGTGATACACCATATTAACAAACTGAAGGAGAAAAACCATATGATCACTTCAATAGATGCAGAGAAAGCTTTTGACAAAATTCAACACACAATGGTAAAAACCCTCCATAAAGTAGGCATAGAGGGAACTTACCTCAACATAATAAAGGCCATATATGACAAACCCACAGCTAACATTGTTCTCAATGGTGAAAAAATGAAACCATTTCTTCTAAGATCAGGAAAAGGACAAGCCTTTCCAATCTCACCACTATTATTCAACATAGTTTTGGAAGTTTTAGCCCCAGTAATCAGAGAAAAAAAAAAGAAATAAAAGGAATCCAAATGGGAAAAGAAGAAATAAAGCTGTCACTGTTTGCAGATGTCATGATACTATACATAGAGAATCCTAAAGATGCTATCAGAAAACTATTAGAGCTAATCAGTGAATGTGGTAAAGTAGCAGCATACAAAATTAATGCACAGAAATCTCCTGCATTCCTATACACTAAAGATGAAAAATCTGAAAGAGATATTAAGAAAACACTCTCATTTACCATTGCAACAAAAAGAATAAAATACCTAGGAATAAACCTGCTTAAGGAGACAAAAGACCTGTATGCAGAAAACTATAAGACTCTGTTGAAAGAAATTAAAGATATAGAAACAGATGGAGAGATATACCATGTTCTTCGATTGGAAGAATCAACACTGAGAAAATGACTCTACTACCCAAAGCAATCTACAGATTCAATGCAATCCCTATCAAACTACCAATGGCATTTTTCACAGAACTTTAACAAAAAATTTCACCATTTGTATGGAAACACAAAAGACCCCACATAGGTAAAGCAACCTTGAGAAAGAAAAACGGAGCTGGAGGAATCAGGCTCCCTGACCTCAGACTATACTACAAAGCTACAATAATCAAGACAGTATGGTACTGGCACAAAAACAGAAATATAGATCAATGGAACAGGATAGAAAGCCCAGAGAAAAACCCACTACATATGGTCACCTTATTTTTGATAAAGGAAGCAAGAATATACATTGGAGAAAAGACAGCCTCTTCAATAAGTGGTGCTGGGAATACTGGACAGCTATAGGTAAAAGAATGAAATTAGAACACTCCCTAACACCATGTACAAAAATAAACTCAAAATGGATTAAAGACCTAAATGTAAGGCCAGACACTATCAAACTCTTAGAGGAAAACATAGGCAGAACGCTCTATGACATAAATCACAGCAAGATCCTTTTTGACCCACCTCCTAGAGAAATGGAAATAAAAAGAAAAATAAACAAATGGGACCTAATGAAACTTCAAAGCTTTTGCACAGCAAAGGAAACCATAAGCAAGACCAAAAGACAACCCTCAGAATGGGAGAAAATATTTGCAAATGAAGCAACTGACAAAGGATTAATCTCCAAAATTTACAAGCAGCTCATGCAGCTCAATATCAAAAAAACAAACAACTCAATCCAAAAATGGGCAGAAGACCTAAATAGACGTTTCTCCAAAGAAGATATACAGATTGCCAACAAACACATGAAAGGATGCTCAACATCACTAACCATTAGAGAAATGCAAATCAAAAGTACAAAGAGGTATCACCTCACACCAGTCAGAATGGTCATCTTCAAAAAATCTACAATAAATGCTGGAGAAGGTGTGGAGAAAAGGGAACCCTCTTGCACTGTTGGAGGGAATGTAAACTGATACAACCACTATGGAGAACAGTATTGAGGTTCCTTAAAAATCTAAAAATGGAACTACCATATGACCGAACAATCTCACTACTGGGCATATACCCTGAGAAAATCATAATTCAAAGAGAATCATGTACCAAAATGTTCATTGCAGCTCTATTTACAATAGCCCGGAGATGGAAACAACCTAAGTGCCCATCGACAGGTGAAAGGATAAAGAAGATGTGGCACATATATACAATGGAATATTACTCAGCCATTAAAAGAAACAAAATTGAGTTATTTGTAGTGAGGTGTGTGAACCTAGAGTCTGTCATACAGAGTGAAGTAAGTCAGAAAGAGAAAAACAAATACCGTATGCTAACACATATATATGGAATCTAAAAAAAAACAAAAGGTTCTGAAGAACGTGGGCAGGACAGGAATAAAGACGCAGATGTAGAGAATGGATTTGAGGACATGGGGAGGGGGAAGTGTAAACTGGGACGAAGTGAGAGAGTGGCATATACATATATACACTACCAAATGTTAAAATGATAGCTAGTGGGAAGCAGCCGCATTGCACAGGGAGATCAGCTCGGTGCTTTGTGACCACCTGGAGGGGTGAGATAGGGAGGGTGGGAGGGAGAGGCAAGAGGGAGGAAATGTGGTGATATAGTATATGTATTGCTGATTCACTTTGTTATAAAGCAGAAACTAACACACCATTGTTAGTCTTTCATTACTCAACCAATGAGTGTTGACAAAGACCATAGATCATTACATTTGCTGTCTTTCATTACTTTTAAGAGTTCCATCAACTGGTGCTGATTCATAACATTGCAGTAATATACTAAACAACTTCACCACTGTACTTTTGATATAGAGTCTGCTTCAGAACATTGAGCAAAATAGTTTTAATATGTATCACGCTGGGAATGAAGTAATAAGAGAAACATCATCCCATAAATCCAGATGGTTTTTTTTGGGTTTTTTTTTTGCGGTACGTGGGCCTCTCACTGTTGTGGCCTCTCCCGTTGTGGAGCACAGGCTCCGGATCGCGCAGGCTCAGCGGCCATGGCTCACGGGCCCAGCCGCTCCGTGGCATGTGGGATCTTCCTGGACCGGGGCACGAACCCGCGTCCCCTGCATCGGCAGGCGGACTCTCGACCACTGCGCCACCAGGGAAGCCCAAAATGGGACCTTTTTGACAGGGCTTCTGTGAAGTTTATAGGAGTTCATATATATAAAAGCATATTGCATAGTTCAAGGCACTGTTTGTCTTAACATAATATGAATTTAATCATCTAATTTTGCCTGAGCATTTATTCCAGGGACTCTTAAACTTTCAGGTACATCAGAATCATCTGATCTGTTATAAAGATCATGTTTGTTGGTCTCACCCAACACTGATTCAGTACTCTCTTGCAGTGCACAGGAATTTCCATTTTGCAAGAGATTCTACTATAAATAATTCTGGAACTACACATTGAGAAGCACTGTGTGTGATGAGATGCTCTCCATACCTTCCCTGTTATTCTCTCTAAATATATGTAAATCTAGGTGTATGGATACTGCATTCTGGTAATGCTATATCTATATTTGGCATAGGAATACAGCCTTTATGTAAGGGCAGAATATCATCGGTGAAGTCATTTACCAGGGAGAGAGAGACTTATGCTTCAGCCTAGAAAATAGAAAGCCAGATTTGAGTGGGAGGATTTTAATAGGTAGTCAACATAGGGGGAATTCAATTTATCTCTTTGTCTCTCTCTGTCTCTCTTTCATTCTCCCTACTATGAATTGTATTAGCTTGTCCAGGGGGATCTTTGGGTAATAGGTTGGTGAAAATAAGATAACTCAGTAGCTATAAGGTAAAGAAAAAAAATCAAGGCAAGGTGCTGCAAGATTGTATCAGCTATTTAGAGCAAGACAGCAGATGGACTAGGTGGGGCCTGTATAAACTGAATCATGTCTCCTTTTTGTGTTTTGTGCTATCTATGTTTGTTTTTTTTCACTCCCTTAGAATTTAGAGAAATATTTTTTTCGTTGAAAAAATTTCAACCTGTCTCAGTTATGCTAAGAAGAAACCAAGTGAAAGGGTTTGTTGGGCCAAAGCGTTAAGTTGCATCCTTCAGGGAAAAGTGAAAGTCAGAGTGATATAGAGTTAGTGCTTTTGATCAGCTGTCCTCCTCCTCAACCTGAGATTCAATTTCTAGTGATAAACTTTTGTCTGTATAATTTTACCGTAGAGGGTGCATCAGTCAACTTAATCCTACTACAAAGATGGCTGAAGCATCATCCATTCCACAGCTATCCCCAGGGCCAGAGAAGTCATGGATGGCATAGTTTAAGACTGGTAATATGTTTAGGGAAGCCAGATTCTTCAGTAGCTTCGTGTAGAAAGCTTTGGATCCTAGCTCTAAGGCAGATCATCATCCATCTTTATGACTAATTTATAACAATTCTGGCATTATATAGGTTTGACCAAATTTATCTTGAATGTATATGTATTTTAGTCTCTCAAGTCTTTGCCAAGAGGATTAGTGTTTTGTCTGTTTTAAAAAAACATCTTTCAGTAGTTTTTTTTTTTTTTTTTTTTAAGATATGCGGGCCTCTCACTGCTGTGGCCTCTCCCATTGCGGAGCACACGCGCCGGACGCTCAGGCTCAGCGGCCATGGTTCACAGGCCCAGCCGCTCCACGGCATGTGGGATTTTCCCGGACCAGGGCACGAACCCGTGTCCCCTGCATCGGCAGGCGGACTCTCAACCACTGCGCCACCAGGGAAGCCCTCTTTCAGTAGTTTTTAGCAAAGTATATACTATATCAAAAGTATACAAATGTTTTAAAATCTTTAAAGTTTAATGGTGAGCAAAACAGCAGTTATCTCATTGTAAGAATCTTATCAAGTAAGATGTAATATCCAGGTTTGAATACCTCAGATTATTGTGTTGTTCGTGGTGGAGGGTGTGCCGGGCGGGGTGTTAGGAAGTCAAACAATGGCACTCATCATTGATCCTTTCCTTATTATAGCCCAGTCCTCTTGAATCATTCACTCCCTCAGAGCATGCCTATCCATAACAGCACTGACTTGATTCCACCTCATATTGTATTCAGGTGACTACATTTCTACCTCCCTATTACACCTTGAACTCTTTGAGAAAAGAGACCACAACCTTCAACCTGAATTGTCTCCTGGAATATGTTTTCAGAAAATGCTCAGTTGATAAAATATAAGAAAAACAAACAAAGAAGCAGTTGTGTACAAAAATCAGCTGTAAAAACTAGTTATAAACCTAAAGGTCACCTTCGTTTATAGCAAGTTGAGATGAGACTAGGCTCTAAACAGACCTGAGCATCTGGTCTCAGGAGGAGAGATGATCAGGCCCAACATTACTCTTTCCACAGAGATGTTCTATTCATTTCCCTTAGAATAAATGATTCCCCAGGTGGCTTTCTTTATTCCCTTCCTCAGATAGAAACTATACATATCTTACATGGCTGCAGAGAAACTAAATGCAGCCTGAGTTGCTTAGCAAAGGATTCAGAGATGCCTGTCAATGAAGGTGTGTTAGTCACAGGCAACACTGTGGTAACAGACTCCTCCCAGTCCTCATCCTAATGTCTACACAACTAACATGTATTTCTTTCTTCTAGTATCTTTCCAATGCTGGTTGGCATGGGGAGCTCTACTCCAGTCACTCAGGGACCCAGGCTGATGGCACATGACCTTCCACACGCATTGAGTTGGCCAGAACTAGTACCATGATGCTGCTCAACATGAAGGGGGCTGGAAAATACATGGGAGAAAAAGGAATATTTGGTGGGCTTTACTGTCTTTGCCAAAGCAAGGCCAAAAGCATGTGGGAGGTTGAGTGGGTGGTGGTGAATTCTTGCATTAGGGGAGGAGCCTGGGATGACTGACGGCTGGTGGGTAGTGGCAGATAAAAACAGTTGGCAGAAAGAGAGTTTTATTTTGGATAATCTTGAATTCTATGCCAACAGAAGCAGCAGAACATCTTTTTGCCTTCTTTATGAAGTAAATTGGCCCAGTTAAAAAATAAGAATCCTAGAAGTTTACAGTTGGAAAATACCTTACTGGTTACCTAATCCAATCTCCTGTTGATGCACTAACCCTCTAGAAAACAACCCTGTTAAATTGCTGCCTGACCTCTCCTTTAGCATATATTTAGCAAGTATTTAACATGTATTGGTAAGGAAACTATATAATGTATCATCCAAACTGGAATACTATTGTGATTAAAAGTGGGCAGTATGAATAATTATGCTGGGACACAGGGTAGAACCTGGGACTTCTTTTCTGCACAAAATGGAATGTATGGTTACCATAGATGTTGCAGACTTATCTCTTAAGGTAATTCATTCCATATGGAATAATTCTTTAATTTTTTAAGGTAACATGTATATATAGTTAAATAGCACAACCAACCTCCAAACTTAGATAAATGCCTGGTTCTGGAGCAGCTGAGCAGCACTGGCAAACATTACAAAATTGGGTAATTTGGTACCAGTAAAAATTCGTTTTTTCCTTCCATTCTCAGCTAAAACCTTAACACTCACTGTCATTATTTATTTTTGCCTTTTGGCTGGTAGAATTACAGGAGTTTTTCTTGTCCAAAAGTCATACAACAAACCATGAGGTGAGGCTAAGACCTAGACCCAGATTTTCTTGGAGAGACTTTCACAAAGCTTCTTTTCCTACCAGCAGTGTCACATATATACATGTTTTAGAAAGCCAAATAGTAATATTGGACTTCTAAAGAAAAAACAAGCTGTCCTCTAATTCCCTTCACTTCTGATTCTCTCCACCCCAACATAATCACTTTAAACTGCACATATTTTGTCTGGTAGTTTCATATTTCTAAATAACAGTTATAAACTGTTATTTCTTTGTAATTTCTTTTGGTACTGACTGTTTACTTTCTTTCTTTCTTTTTTTTTTTAAGGAGGCTCACTATGCTTATGCTACAGGGAATAGATTTCAGAATGACCCTTCTAGGGAAAAGAGATCTGGACATGTGGTCTTCTTATAGTTGTATGATCTGGAAAAAGAAAAAAAACCCAACAAAGCAAGAAATTCAGCTCTGGTCTCTGTGGTCTAATGATAAAAGCTTATAGTAAGAATCTGGGAACCACGCTAAATACCAGAATTATTGATTTTGGGGAATTTGAGCTTTAGAAAGAATTTGAGTTCTTACTAGTTCTGTGTCCCTTTCTGCTGAAGACGATGTTACTGCTGCACACCCCTTGAACAGATTTTTTTTTGAAATGTAAAGTACTATTTTATTCAACTAGCTCTTTACTATCTTTTTTTTTTAACATCTTTATTGGAGTATAATTGCTTTACAATGGTGTGTTAGTTTTTGCTTTACAACAAAATGAATCAGTTATATATATACATATGTTCCCATATCTCTTCCCTCTTGCGTCTCCCTCCCTCCCACCCTCCCTATCCCACCCCTCCAGGCGGTCACAAAGCACTGAGCTGATCTCCCTGTGCTATGAGGCTGCTTTCCACTAGCTACCTACCTTACGTTTGGTACTGTATATATGTCCATGCCTCTCTCTCGCTTTGTCACATCTCACCCTTCCCCCTCCCCATATCCTCAAGTCCGTTCTCCAGTAGGTCTGGGTCTTTATTCCTGTCTTACCCCTAGGTTCTTCATGACATTTTTTCCTTAAATTCCATATATATGTGTTAGCATACGATATTTGTCTTCCTCTTTCTGACTTACTTCACTCTGTATGACAGACTCTAGGTCTATCCACCTCAATACAAATAGCTCAATTTCGTTTCTTTTTATGGCTGAGTAATATTCCATTGTATATATGTGCCACATCTTCTTTATCCATTCACCCGTTGATGGACGCTTAGGTTGCTTCCATGTCCTGGCTATTGTAAATAGAGCTGCAATGAAGATTTTGGTACATGACTCTTTTTGAATTTTGGTTTTCTCAGGGTATATGCCCAGTAGTGGGATTGCTAGGTCATATGGTAGTTCTATTTGTAGTTTTTAAAGGAACCTCCATACTGTTCTCCATAGTGGCTGAACCAATTCACATTCCCACCAGCAGTGCAAGAGTGTTCCCTTTTCTCCACACCCTCTCCAGCATTTACTGTTTCTAGATTTTTTGATGTCCATTCTGACTGGTGTGAGATGATATCTCATTGTAGTTTTGATTTGCATTTCTCTAATGATTAATGATGTTGAGCATTCTTTAATGTGCTTGTTGGCAGTCTGTATATCTTCTTTGGAGAAATGTCTATTTAGGTCTTCTGCCCATTTTTTTTTTTTTTTTTTTTTTTTTTTTTTTTTTTATGCGTTACGCGGGCCTCTCACTGTTGTGGCCTCTCCCGTTGCGGAGGACAGGCTCCGGACGCGCAGGCTCAGCGGCCATGGCCCACGGGCCCAGCCGCTCCGCGGCACGCGGGATCCTCCCAGACCGGGGCACGAACCCGCGTCCCCTGCATCGGCAGGCGGACTCCCAACCACTGCGCCACCAGGGAAGCCCCTTCTGCCCATTTTTGGATTGGGTTGTTTGTTTTTTTGTTATTGAGCTGCATGAGCTGCTTGTAAATTTTGGAAATGAATCCTTTGTCAGTTGCTTCATTTGAAAATATTTTCTCCCATTCTGAGGGTTGTCTTTTGGTCTTGTTTATGGTTTCCTTTGCTGTGCAAAAGCTTTGAAGTTTCATTAGGTCCCATTTGTTTATTTTTCTTTTTATTTCCATTTCTCTAGGAGGTGGGTCAAAAAGGATCTTGCTGTGACTTATGTCATAGAGGGTTCTACCTATGTTTTCCTCTAAGAGTTTGATAGTTTCTGGCCTTACATTTAGGTCTTTAATCCATTTTGAGCTTATTTTTGTGTATGGTGTTAGGGAGTGATCTAATTTCATCCTTTTACATGTAGCTGTCCAGTTTTCCCAGCACCACTTATTGAAGAGGATGTCCTTTCTCCACTGTACATTCCTGCCTCCTTTATCAAAGATAAGGTGACCATATGTGCGTGGGTTTATCTCTGGGCTTTCAATTTTGTTCCATTGATCTATATTTCTGTTTTTGTGCCAGTACCATACTGTCTTGATTACTGTAGCTTTGTAGTATAGTCTGAAGTCAGGAAGCATGGTTCCTCCAGCTCCGTTTTTCATTCTCAAGATTGCTTTGGCTATTCGGGGTCTTTTGTGTTTCCATACAAATTGTGAAATTTTTTGTTCTACTTCTGTGAAAAATGCCAGTGGTAGTTTGATAGGGATTGCATTGAATCTGTAGATTGCTTTGGGTTGTAGAGTCATTTTCACAAAGTTGATTCTTCCAATCCAAGAACATGGGATATCTTTCCATCTATTTGTATCATCTTTAATTACTTTCAACAGTATCTTATAGTTTTCTGAATACAGGTCTTTTGTCTCCTTAGGTAAGTTTATTCCTAGATATTTTATTCTTTTTGTTGCAGTGGTAAATGGGAGTGTTTTCTTGATTTCACTTTCAGATTTTTCATCATTAGTGTATAGGAATGCCAGAGATTTCTGTGCATTACTTTTGTATCCTGCTACTTTACCAAATTCATTGATTAGCTCTAGCAGTTTTCTGGTATCATCTTTAGGATTCTCTATGTATAGTATCATGTCATCTGCAAATAGTGACAGATTTACTTCTTCTTTTCCGATTTGGATTCTTTTTATTTCGTTTTCTTCTCTGATTGCTGTGGCTAAAACTTCCAAAACTATGTTGAATAAGAGTGGTGAGAGTGGGCAACCTTGTCTTGTTCCTGATCTTAGTGGAGATGCTTTCAGTTTTTCACCATTGAGGACGATGTTGGCTGTGGGTTTGTCATATATGGCCTTTATTATGTTGAGGAAAGTTCCATCTATGCCTACTTTCTGCAGGGATTTTATCATAAATGGGTGTTGAATTTTGTCGAAAGCTTTCTCTGAATCTACTGAGATGATCATATGGTTTTTCTCCTTCAATTTGTTAATATGATGTATCACATTGATTGATGTGCGGACATTGAAGAATCCTTGCATTCCTGGAATAAACCCCACTTGCTCTCATGTTGTTTAATCCTTTTAATGTGCTGTTGGATTCTGTTTGGTAGTATTTTGTTGAGGATTTTTGCATCTATGCTTATCAGTGATATTGGCCTGTAATTTTCTTTCTTTGTGACATCCTTGTCTGGTTTTGGTATCAGGGTGATGGTGGCCTCGTAGAATGAGTTTGGGAGTGTTCCTCCCTCTGGTATATTTTGGAAGAGTTTGAGAAGGATAGGTGTTAGCTCTTCTCTAAATGTTTGATAGAATTCGCCTGCGAAGCTATCTGGTCCTGGGCTTTTGTTTGCTGGAAGATTTTTAATCACAGTTTCAATTTCAGTGCTTGTGATTGGTCTGTTCATATTTTCTATTTCTTCCTGATTCAGTCTTGGCAGGTTGTGCCTTTCTAAGAATTTGTCCATTTCTTCCAGGTTGTCCATTTTATTGGCATAGGGTAGCTTGTAGTAATCTCTCATGATCCTTTGTATTTCTGCAGTGTCAGTTGTTACTTCTCCTTTTTCATTTCTAATTCTACTGATATGAGTCTTCTCCCTTTTTTTCTTGATGAGTCTGGCTAATGGTCTATCAATTTTGTTTATCTTCTCAAAGAACCAGCTTTTAGTTTTATTGATCTTTGCTATCATTTCATTCATTTCTTTTTCATTTATTTCTGATCTGATTTTTATGATTTCTTTCCTTCTGCTATCTTTGGGGTTTTTTTGTTCTTCTTTCTCTAATTGCTTTAGGTGCAAGGTTAGGTTGTTTATTGGAGATGTTTCCTGTTTCTTAAGGTAGTAATGTATTGCTATAAACTTCCCTCTTAGAACTGCTTTTGCTGCATCCCATAGGTTTTGGGTCGTTGTGTCTCCATTGTCATTTGTTTCTAGGTATTTTTTCATTTCCTCTTTGATTTCTTCAGTGATCACTTCGTTATTAAGTTGTGTATTGTTTAGCCTCCATTTGTTTGTATTTTTTACAGATCTTTTACTGTAATTAATATCTAGTCTCACAGCATTGTGGTTGGAAAAGATACTTGATACCATTTCAATTTTCTTATAAATTTACCAGGGCTTGAGTTGTGACCCAAGATATGATCTATCCTGGATAATGTTCCATGAGCACTTGAGAAAAATGTGTATTCTGTTGTTTTTGGATGGAATGTTCTATAAATATCAATTAATTTCATCTTGTTTAATGTATCATTTAAAGCTTGTGTTTCCTTATTTATTTTCATTTTGGTTGATCCGTCCGTTGGTGAAAGTGGGGTGTTAAAGTCCCCTACTATGAATGTGTTACTGTCGATTTCCCCTTTTATGGCTGTTAGTATTTGCCTTCTGTATTGAGGTGCTCCTATGTTGGGTGCATAAATATTTACAATTGTTATATCTTCTTCTTGGATCGATCCCTTGATCATTATGTAGTGTCCTTCTTTGTCTCTTCTAATAGTCTTTATTTTAAAGTGTATTTTGTCTGATGTGAGAATTGCTACTCCAGCTTTCTTTTGGTTTCCATTTGCATGAAGTACCTTTTTCCATCCCCTTACTTTCAGTCTGTATGTGTCTCTAGGTCTGAAGTGGGTCTCTTGTAGACAGCAAATATATGCATCTTGTTTTTGTATCCATTCAGCCAATCTGTGTCTTTTGGTGGGAGCATTTAGTCCATTTACATTTAAGGTAATTATCGATATGTATGTTCCCATTCCCATTTTCTTAATTGATTTGGGTTCGTTATTGTAGGTCTTTTCCTTCTCTTGTGTTTCTTGCCTAGAGAAGTTCCTTTAGCAGTTGTTGTAGAGCTGGTTTGGTGGTGCTGAACTCTGTCAGCTTTTTCTTCTCTGTAAAGGTTTTAATTTCTCCATCAAATCTGAATGAGATCCTTGCTGGGTAGAGTTATCTTGGTTGCAGGTTTTTCTCCTTCATCACTTTCAATATGTCCTTCCACTCCCTTCTGGCTTGCAGAGTTTCTGCTGAAAGATCAGCTGTTAACCTTATGGGGATTCCCTTGTGTGTTTTTTTCCCTTGCTGCTTTTAATATGTTTTCTTTGTATTTAATTTTTGACAGTTTGATTAATATGTGTTTTTGCGTATTTCTCCTTGGATTTATCCTATATGGGACTCTCTGTGCTTCCTGGACTTGATTAACTATTTCCTTTCCCATATTAGGGAAGTTTTCAACTATAATCTCTTCAAATATTTTCTCGGTCTCTTTCTTTTTCTCTTCTTCTGGAACCCCTATAATTCGAATGTTGGTGCGTTTAATGTTGTCCCAGAGGTCTCTGAGACTGTCCTCAGTTCTTTTCATTTTTTTTCTTTATTCTGCTCTGCAGTAGTTATTTCCAGTATTTTATCTTCCAGGTCACTTTTCTGTTCTTCTGCCTCAGTTATTCTGCTATTGATCCCATCTAGAGTATTTTTCATTTCATTTATTGTGTTGTTGATCATTGTTTGTTTCATCTTTAGTTCTTCTAGGTCCTTGTTAAATGTTTCTTGCATTTGGTCTATTCTATTTCCAAGATTTTGGATCATCTTTACTATCATTATTCTGAATTCTTTTTCAGGTAGACTGCCTATTTCCTCTTCATTTGTTAGGTCTGGTGGGTTTTTATCTTGCTCCTTCATCTGCTGTGTGTTTTTCTGTCTTCTCATTTTGCTTATCTTACTGTGTTTGGGGTCTCCCTTTTGCAGGCTGCAGGTTTGTAGTTCCCGTTGTTTTTGGTGTCTGTCCCCAATGGCTAAGATTGGTTCAGTGGGTTGTGTAGACTTCCTGGTGGAGGGGACTAGTGCCTGTGTTCTCGTGGATGAGGCTGGATCTTGTCTTTCTGGTGGGCAGGTCCACGTCTGGTGGTGTGTGTTGGGGTGTCTGTCGACTTATTATGATTTTGGGCAGCCTCTCTGTGAATGGGTGGGGTTGTGATCTTGTCTTGCTAGTTGTTTGGCATAGGATGTCCAGCACTGTAGCTTGCTCATCGTTGAGTGAAGCTGGGTGCTAGTGTTGAGTTGGAGATCTCTGGGAGATTTTCGCCATTTGATATTATGTGCAGCTGGGAGGTCTCTTGTGGACCAATGTCCTGAAGTTGGCTCTTCCACCTCAGAGGCACAGCACTAACTCTTGGCTGCAGCACCAAGAGCCTTTCAGTCACATGGCTCAGAATAAAAGGGAGAAGAAGTAGAAAGAAAGAATTAGTAGAAGTAGAAAGAAAGAAAGAAAGAAAGAAGGGAGGGAGGGAGGAGGAAGGAAGGAGGGAAGGAAGGAAGAAAAGAAAGAAAGAAGGTAAAATAAAATAAAATAAAGTAAGATAAAATATAATAAAGTTATTAAAATAAAAAAATAATTATTAAGAGGAAAGAAAACACAAAAAACATAAAAACGGATGGATAGAACCCTGGGACTAATGATGGAAGCAAAGCTATACAGACAAAATCTCACACAGAAGCGTACACATACACACTCACAAAAAGGGGAAAAGGGGAAAAAATCATAAATCTTTCTCTCAAAGTCCACCTGCTCAATTTGGGATGATTCATTGTCTAAAGGAGGGAAGGAAGGAAAGAAAGAATGAAGATAAAGTAAAATAAAATAAAGTTATTAAAATAAAATGTAATTATTAAGAAAAAAATTTTAAAAACCAACAAACAAAAAAACAACAAGAAACGGATGGATAGAACCCTCGGACAAATGGTGCAAGCAAAGCTATACAGACAAAATCTCACCCAGAAGCATACACATACACACTCACAAAACAAGGGAAAGGGGAAAAAAATCATAAATCTTGCTCTTAAAGTCCACCTCCTCAATTTGGGATGATTCGTTGTCTATTCGTGTATTCCACAGATGCAGGGTACATCAAGTTCATTGTGGAGATTTAATCCGCTGCTCCTGAGGCTGCTGGGAGAGATTTCCCTTTCTCTTCTTTGTTGGCACAACTCCCAGGGGCTCAGCTTTGGATTTGGCCCCGCCTCTGCATGTAGGTCGCCGGAGGGCGTCTGTTCTTCGCTCAGACAGGAAGGGGTTAAAGGAGCCACTGATTCGGGAGCTCTGGCTCACTCAGGCCAGCGGGGAGGGAGGATCTCAGAGTGCAGGGCGAGCCTGTGGCGGCAGAGTACAGCGTGACGTTGCACCAGCCTGAGGCGCGCTGTGCGTTCTTCTGGGGAAGTTGTCCGTGGATCCCGGGACCCTGGCAGTGGCGGGCTGTACAGGCTCCCCGGAAGTGGGGTGTGGATAGTGACCTGTGCTCACACACAGGCTTCTTGGTGGTGGCAGCAGCAGCCTTAGCGTCTCATGCCCATCTCTGGGGTCCACGCTATTAGCCACGGCCCACGCCCGTCTCTGGAGCTCCTTTAAGCGGCACTCTTAATCCCCTCTCTTCGTGCACCAGGAAACAAAGAGGGAAGGAAAAGTCTCTTGCCTCTTCAGCAGGTCCAGACTTTTCCCCGGACTCCCTCCTGGCTAGCCGTGGCGCACTAACCCCCTGCAGGCTGTGTTCACGCCGCCAACCTCAGTCCTCTCCCTGCGCTCTGACCAAAGCCCGAGCCTCAGCTCCTACTTTCTGTATGAACAATAATGACCACTTTCTCATAGACATTCCCATTGACCAGTGTGTGCTCACATGTATACACACACACACACACACACACACACACACACACACACTTCTTCCTATTCTCTCAATAGTTTGGTAACTTATTGTAACACGGTGCCAATTCTTCTCTTGTACAACCTGTTGCCTTACCTGGAGTTCATGGTACCTAGTTATTCGTCTGTTTACCTTTTTCTTGATCAATCATTAAGCATAAATATCTTTTAATTATGTTCAGAAATATTATATAATCTCTCAATTGCATTTTTTTTTGTTGAGGCCCTAGTTGCTCTCTAGGTCTGGTTGCTCTCTAGGTCTGCTACACAGCTGTAATCTTGGGAATATCCATTTTCAGGACAACTTTGGAATTCTCTTCTCTTCCATCTTGGGTTGGAGTTCCTGTTTTTTTGTTTGTTTGTTGTTTGGATCTCATTTTCTTTTCTTAAATTATGCTCTATTTTACTACAGCACCTATTCTAGCAGCTCCCTGAGAAAGAGTGTGTTGAAGGTAAATTTTTTTTAGTTCTTGTATATCTGTAAAGACATTTATTTTACCATCAAAACTGGTTAGTACTTTGGCAGGGTACAGTTCTAAGCTGGAAATAATTATTTTCCAGAATTTTGAAGGAATATCCCCATATTTTCCAGCTTTCAGTATTGATCTGAAGAAGTTTTTTTTTATTCAATATGTTGGAAATTAAGTGATCAAGTTACCTTACTTCTCTGTGTCTTAGTTTCCTAATGTATTAAAAGTGGAGATAATAATAGTAACTACCAACAACACAAATAATGTGACTTTACATGCAGCATCTTATTGAATTCTAATTAAGATGCTTTATGTAAAGTGCTTAGAATGATGACCTGGTGCATAGTAAGCACTATGTAAGTTTTACCTATTTTATTTCTTGAATTGTTCTACCTTATGGTAAGCTGAATAATGTCCCTCAAAAGATGCCCATGTCCTAATCCTGGGAATCTGTGAATATGTTACCTGACATGCCGAAAGAGACTTTGCAGATGTGATAGTTAAGGATCTTGAGGTGGGGAGATTTTCCTTGATTATCTGTGTGGGCCCAGTGTAATCACACAGGTCCTTATGAGAGGGAAGCAGTAAGGTCAGAATCAGAGAAGGAGCTCTGATAATGGAAGCTGGAGAGAGAGAGAGAGAGAGCGCTTGAAGATATTATGCTGCTGCTTTGAAGATGGAGGGATGGGGCCATGAGACAAGGATTGAGGGCAGCCACTAGAAGCTGGAAAAAGCAAAGAATAGATTCTTGCTTAGAGCCTCCAGTAGGAAGGTAGACCTGCCAACCAATTTTAGACTTCTGACCTCTAGAATTGTAAGAAAGGAAATTTGTGTTACTTTAAGCCACTAGGTCTGTAGTAATTTGTTAGAGCAGCAATAGGAAACTAATTCATTTCTGAATTACATATCTCATCAGAATTCCTTTGAAAACTGGGTAAACAGACCACCTATTCTTTCCTTTTTTAAAAAAAGTTTATTTTATTGTGGAGTATAGTTGATTTACAATGTTGTGTTAGTTTCAGGTGTACAGCAAAGTGATTCAGTTATACATATACATATACATATATCCATTCTTTTTCAGATTCTTTTCCCATATAGGTCATTACAGAATATTGAGACTTCCCTGTGCTATTCAGTAGGCCCTTGTTGATTATCTGTTTTATATATGGTAGTGCGTGAATGTTAATCCCAGGTTCCTGATTTATGTCTTTCATTATTTTTATTACTGTTTATTGGAATCTTTTATTTGAGGAGAGGGGAGAGGAAACAGATTATTCTTCATTTGTTTATGTATTCTTTCAGTAAGTATTTATTGGGAATTTTTTTTATGTCAGGAGCTATTCTACTTTCTGGGGACAAACCAGGATAAAAAAATCAGGCAAACGGTTTGCCTTCATGAAGATTATAGTGTGAAGATAGAAAATAAACAAATAGAGTTGGCCAGATGTGAAGTCCATTCTATTGAAGTTACATTTGAGCAGAGACCTGAAAGAAGGTAGGGAGCCATGAACTGGCAGAGAGTGTTGCAGGAAGAGGTGGGGCATACCTGATGTATTTGAGAATAATAAGGAGTGAAATGATGAAAAAGGAGAGTAGTAGAAGATAAAGTTTAAAAAGTTATTGAGGGTTTTTCAGGCCGTTATGAAGGCTTTGGCTTTTACTCTGAGTGAATTGGCAGGCTTTTGGATAATTTTGAATTGATGAGTAACATAGTATTATATATGTTTTAAAAGTTTCACTCTGGTTGCAGAGTGAAGAATAGGCAGTAGGGGATTCAAAAGTGGAAGCAGGAATCTGTGAGGCTGTTACAATAGGCCAGGCTAAAGATGATGGTGGCCAGAACTAGACTGGTAGCAGTGGAAACAGATGTGGTGAGATGTGGTGAGATTATGAATGTTCTTTGAAAGTAGACTCAACAGGATTTACTGATGGATTGAAAGTAGGAGGTGAGAAAAAGAATGAAGTTAAGATAACTCTCAAGTTCTTTGTGGCATCCATAATGGGAAAGTTGTAGTTGCCATTTGTTGAGATTATGAAGACTGTAGGAAGAACAGGTTTAGAAGTGAAAATCTGGATTTTGGTTTTGGATATATTAAGTTTGAGGTGCACTTTAGGGAAGATATCTGGTCTAGAAATGTAAATTCTGGAATTATAAGCATATAAAACTATTTAAAATGTAGAGACTAGTGGAGATCTGTTAAGGAATGAGTACAGAGAGAAGAGAAAAGATTTAAGCACCAAGCCCTAGGACTTTCCAACATTGGAGACAGAGAGGCTAAGAGTGGCTAGCAAAGGAGATTAATAATGAGCATCCAGAGCATAGGAGAAAAATAAAGAGGGGAGGGTATGGTATGCTAGAATCAAATATAACAAATGTTTCAAGAAGGAGTGAGTGGTCACATATCAAATATAGCTTAAAAGTCATATTAATTGTTTATAGGATTTGGATTTGGCAAAGAATTTGGCAAAGGTGGTATAAAGGGGTATGCTCTATAAAAGCATCAGTGGAGTGGTGGTAAATTGTAGTGGATTCAAGAGAGAACAGAGGGTGAAAAATCTGGGGTAGTAAGTTCAGACAACTCTTTTGAGGACTTTTATACTCTAAAGGGGAACAAAGAAATGGGGTTGTAGCTGAGAAGAGATGTGGGGTAAAGAGAAAGGTTTTTACAGATGATATATATTACAGAGTAGTCATGAGGATGATCCAGCAAAGAGGGAGGAGTGATGATGTGCAAGAGAGGGGGTAGAATTTTTTCAGTGCTATCCTTGAAGGGACATAGATGGCAACCAGGGCACAAGTGGAGGGGTAGGAGCAGGGATAGTTTATCCACAGTAGTGGGAAAAAGGCATAATATATAGGCATAATGTTGGTGGGTGAGTAGATGTGGTAAGCTTGTTAGACGTTTTCTTCTGATAGCCTGTCTTTTCTCAGTGACATAGGAAGAAAGGTCATCATTTGAGAGGGAGGTTGGGAAGGGGGTGTTGGTGGTTTCAGTAAAGATGAAGTGAGAAATAGTCTTCTAGGAGAGTGGGAAAATGTATGGAAAAGAAATGTGGTAGGATTGTTGAGTATCACCAAGGACCTACTTGACTTTAGACAGACCAACTTGATTATGAATGTTTTTGTCCAACCACAATCATAGTATTTGTAAAAGTATACAGCAGTCTGAATCTTGCACACAAAATGTTGAGCAAAAGGACCTCAGCTTTGGAGACAGACAGGCCTAGGTATGAACCACATACCCAAAAATACTTTTTTGATCTTGAGCAAATTATTTAACCTCTCTATGCTTCAGTTTAGTCATTTGTAAAATGTGGATAAATAATAATCACAGAATATGTTTTCATAAGGATTATGAGATAATACATGTGAAGTAGTTAAAGCAATGCCTGACACATAAAAAGCCCCACAATAATAGTTTCACTATTATTTCTGTTTTCATTACTATTGTGACTAAGAAAATTGTGGTTGGGGGAAGTTATTGATTTTTTTTCGATTTGACACCAGAAGTAAAGACAACAAAGGCAAAAATAAACAAGTGTGACTGCATCAAATTAAAAAGCTCCTGTCCTGCAAAGGAAACCATCAACAAAACAAAAAATCAACATATGGAATGGGAGAATATGTTTGCAAACCACACATCTTATATGGAGTTAACATCCAAAATATGTATTAAACTTGTACAACCCAATAGCAAGAAACCAAATAATCCAATTTAAAAATGGGCAAAGGACCCGATAAATATTTTTCCACACAAGACATACAAATGGCCAATAGGTACACGAAAAGCTATTTTTGCCCTTTTTCAATTCTGAATGAATTTTAGAATCAATCTATATAATTACATCAAAATAAAACAAAATACCAAAAATAAAGTTTGGATTTTGATTAGTATTGCATTGAATCTATCAGTTTTGAGAAAATGGACATCATTACAATATTGAATCCTTTAATTCATGAATACGGTATATACTTGAATTTACTTAAGTCTTATTTAATGTCTCTGAGTCTTTTACATTTTTTGTAATGGTCTACAACATCTTCTGTTGGGTTTATTTATAGATACTTGATTTGAGACAATGTATGGAATATAATGTACATATAGATATGTAACTATCTAAGGTGACCAACTTGCCCCAGTTTTCCTAGGACTCTCACCATTTTCCTGGGACTGTTCCACTTTTAGCATTGAAAGTACTACATTCCACAAACTCCCTTAGTCCAAGGAAATTGCAGGTAAGCTTCAACCACATAAAGAAACATTACAAGTACTCCAAAATCCCACCATATGCTCCCAACCACCAGCTAATCACTTTACATGAGTAGCCACTGTTCTGATTTTTTAATAGCATTACCTGTTTTTAAAGTTTATTTAAATGGAATCTTATAGTATGTTCTTTATTGTATCTGTGTTCTTACACTCAACATTATGTTTGTGATATTCATTCATGTTTTTAGGGTTGTAGATCAATGGTTCTTGAACTTTAGCATGCATCAGAATTACCAGGGGGCTTAGTTAAAACATGCATTGCTGGGTCACAGCCCCAGAGTTTGATTCAATATATCTGGGGTGGTTCGCAGGAGTTTGCATTTCTAACAAGTTGTTGCTGCTGCTGCTGCTGGTCCAGAGATCACCGCTGTAAATTATTCACTCTCATTGATTTATAGCAGGGGTCAGCAAACTTTTTCTTAAAGGGCCAGGTAGCAAATAGCTTAATACTTGTGGGCCAAGAGGCAAAATTGATAATATTATGTAGGTAATTATATAAGTATTTAAAATGTAATCATTTTAAAATGTAACATTCTTAGCTCAGAGGCTATAACAACAGTGGGATGGCCGAATTTGTCCTGTGGGCCACAATTTGTTGACTGCTGATCTATAGTATATCATTATGTCACTAAATTACAATTTGTTTATCCTTGAAACTGCTGATAGGGATTTGGGTAGCATCCAAATTGTTTGGCTCTTACATATAATACTTCTGTGAGAATTCTTGAATATGTCTTTTGGTGAAGATATATATGCATTTCTGTTGAGTATATACTCTAGAATAGAATTGCTGTGTAATACGGGTATGGATATCTTAAACTTTTAGAAGAAATTGCCAAAGAGTTTTCCAAACTGTTTGTATTAATTTATGCTCCCACCAGCAGTATGTGAGAATTATTGTTGCTCCACATCAGTGGTGTTCTGGAGGCAGGCCATACTGTCTTTCAAGAGCCAATTGTGAGTGTCTCTTCCCAACTGTGTTCAGTGACCTCAGGATGGTTGATTGAAATTGGCTGTGGTTGTAGTATATACACTGTTGAGAGTAGAAACTACAAAAATCATGGCTTCTACTTATTTTTTTAGAAACCCAGTTGTTAAACATTTACCAGCATACCATTGTAACACATTTTTGCCAATATTGGGTATTTTATATTTTTCATTTACATTTTAACCATTCAAGTGGGGATGTAGTGGTATCTCTTTATGCTTTTAATTTGCTTATTTGCTTCTCTCTGATGAGAATGAATTTGAACACCTTTTCAAATATATTGGATATTTGAATATCCTTTTTTGGTGGAGTTCTGTTCAAGTCACTTGCCTATTTTTTCTAGATGGGTTGTCTTTTTCTTATTGTTTTGTAGGAGTCCGTTGTATTTTCTTGATATAAGTTGCTTGCCAGATATGTGTATTTCAAATGTCATCTCCCATCCTGTGGATTGCTTTTTCATTCATGTGTTTTGATGAACAGATCTTAATTTTAGTGTGGCCAAAGTTATCAATTTTTTTCTTTCATCATTAGTGCTTTTTCTGTCCTGTTTAAAACATATTTTCCTATACCAAAGTCACAAGCAGATTTTTCCTTAGTGGTATTTTTCTATAAAAGATTGTTTTATATATATATAGGGCTTCCCTGGTGCCGCAGTGTTTGAGAGTGCGCCTACCGATGCAGGGGACACGGGTTCGTGCCCCGGTCCGGGAAGATCCCACATGCCGCGGAGCGGCTGGGCCCGTGAGCCATGGCCGCTGAGCCTGCGCGTCCGGAGCCTGTGCTCTGCAATGGGAGAGGCCACAACAGTGAGAGGCCCACGTACTGCAAAAAAAAAAAAAGATTGTTTTATATATATATATATATATATATATATATATATATACATACACACACAATGGAATACTACTCATTCATACAAAAAGAATGAAATCCTGTCAGTTGCAACAACATGGATGGACCTTGGAGGTATTATGCTAAGTGAAATAAGTGAGATGGAGAAAGACAAGCACTGTATTATTTCACTCATATGTGGAATACAAAAAACAAGACAAATGAACAAACAAAATAAAACAAAACAAACATATGGAGTTAACATCATAGATATAGAGAACAGATCAGCGGTTACCAGAGTGGAAGGGGGTTGGGGGGGTGGGTGAAACGGGTGAAGGGGGTCAACTATACTGGGGATGGATGGCAACTAGCTTTATTATGGTAATCATTCTGTAGTGTATACAGATATCAAACTATATTGCTGTACACCTGAAACATATAATATAAAATATTGTTTTATTTTTAGCATAAAACTGCAATTCATTTGCAATTCATATGGTATGTTTGGGATATAATTGCAGTTGAAAGACTATACTTTCACCTCTGCACTGCAGTATCACCTTAATAAAAATATCATGTGATACTATATGCCTGAACACTTTACTTTTTTACATTATACCCATGGTCATTCCAAATAGTATATCCTTGCACCAATATCACAGTGTCTTACTAACCATAGCATGATACATAGTAGTGTAAGTCCTCCAGATTTGTTCTTTTTCTTCATGATTGCTTTTGGCTATTTTAGCCCTTTGCATTAATATATGAATTTAGAATCAACTTGTCAATTTCTGCAAAAATCTCTGCTGGTATCTTAATTGGGTCATGAGGTAGATGAAAGATGCTCACAAATTGTTTGACACCTCTCATAGAGGACTACAATGTCATCATCTTTGATTAATCCTCTTTATAATTTTGAAATATCTCTCTTTACCTCTAGTACTGCTGCTTACTTTTTCTGATATTAATATAATAATACAAGGTGTTTTTGTCAATTATTTCATGGTATATCATTTTTGTCCTTTTATATTCAATTTTTTTGCATCTTAACATTTAAAGTTCACCTCTTGTAACTTGCATATATTTGGGCTTTCTAAAATCCAATCTGACAATCTTAGTGTTTTACTTGGGAATATTTGGTTTATTTATAGTTAATTGCTCACATAATCTGATTTAGAGTATATTTACCACCTATTGATACATTTTCTATTTGAGTCTTTTTTTACATTCCTTTTTTTCTTCATTCTTGCCTCCTTTTAGATTAATCAACATTTTAATTTTGTATATTTCCCTCTAATAACTTCAGTTATACTGTCTTCTCAGTTATATCTTCTTCTTTTAGTAATTACCTTAGAAAGTATAGCAGCAATCTCTGACTTATCACCGTTTAATAGAAATTATTTGTACCACTTCTCTGATGCTGCTAGAACCTTTAAACTCCATTCATCCGTTTCTCAGCTTTTGCATTATTTCTGTCAAGCACTTTAGCTTTACATATAAACTATAAAATATTACAATTATTGTAAGTATACACTTATATTTACCATGTTTCTGTCTGGGATCATTTTCCTTTTTCCTGAATAATTGTCTTTGCTTTTTTTCTTTTAGTGTTGGTCTGCTGGTGAGGAATTCTTTCAGTCTTTGTTTATCTGAAACACTCTTTATGTCACCCACATTGTTGAAGAATATTTTCTTTGGATATATAATTCTATGTTGGTAGTTCTGTGTGTTTATTTTTACTTTAGCACTTTAAAAATGTCACAACATTGGCTTCTGACTTGTGTTGTTTCTTTTGAGAAGTCTGCCTTCATTTCAATATTGTTCCCTTGAATGTAGTGTCTTTTATTCTGGCTGCTTAAAGATTTTCTCTGCATCTTTGGTTTTTAACACCTTGACTATGATGTGCCTAGGTGTGGATTTCTTGTTGTTTATTCTGCTTATCCTGTTCACTAAGGTTCTTGATTCTGTGGGTTTATGTCTTTCCTTAGTTTTGTAAACTTTTTGGATGTTGTCTGAACGTTGCTTCTACCCCATTCTTTCTCTTCTCCCATTACATGTATGTTATATCTTGACTGTGTCCTACATCTCTTATTCTCTGTATTGTTTTTTTTCCAATTCATTTTTGTGCTTCAGTTTTAGTATTTTTGTTAATTTAGTTTCAAGTTATATAATCCTGTTCTTTTGCATCCATCATCCTGTTAAACCCATGCATTGAATTCTTAGTTTTTCCCTTCTAGGATATCCAACTGATTCTTATTTTAATTAGTTAAAATTCTCTATAGAATTTCTTGACTTTTTTCATGTCTTTTCCTCTATTTCTTTTAAAATGTTAATCACAGCTCATTTTAAACTAATTTCCTGATGATTTCAATATCCAGATCATCTGTCTCTCTGCATCTCTTTTTTAATATTTTCTCTTGAGGTAATATGCCATATTACCTTAACTCTTTGCATATCTAGTGTTTTTTATTTTATTATTTATAATACACTCTTTTATTTTAGAACAGTTCTAGGTTCACAGTAATATTGAGTAGAGGAGGTAAGGAGATTTCCCATATGCACTCTACACCCAGTCTTGCATAGCCTCTCCTATTATCAACATCCCCCACCAGAGTGGTGTATTTATTACAATTGATGAGCCTATATGAACATATCATCATCATCCAAAGTCCATAGTTTACATTAGGGTTCATTCTTGGTGTAGTATATTCTG
The DNA here is from genome assembly GCF_008692025.1 of Phocoena sinus. Classification (NCBI taxonomy): domain Eukaryota; kingdom Metazoa; phylum Chordata; class Mammalia; order Artiodactyla; family Phocoenidae; genus Phocoena; species Phocoena sinus. Next base: position 128,665,380 of record NC_045784.1, on the reverse strand, counting down.
TGGACAAATCTATAATACGGTAAGTCCCCTACATATGAGCAAGTTCAATTCCGAGAGCATGTTCATAAGTTCAATTTGTTCATAAGTCGTAGATACCCAACTAAAACAGTTGGCTATATTGTACAGTAATGTAATAGGTTTATAATACTTTTCATACAAAAAATATATAAAAAACTAACAAACACAAAAAATATAGAAAACATTTAAAATCTTACAGAACAGCTGGCATCCAGGGGCTGGCATCGAGTGAACCGTCAAGAAGAGGCCACATGGGTGGCCTCTCACCAGGACGATGGGCGCTGGCAATGCCTGCACCCCCAAGACAACTGATCCCCCTGTGGCTCACAAGCCCAGGGCCCGGCCCTGCCCGATGGCGGCCACAGGACAGTCCCACAGCAGGGCGCGCGCCACCGAGCCAGGGACGTGGAGTCCCGAGGAACAACGGGGTGGCCCAGCAGAACACAAGCCCTGGGGGCCTCCCGCAGACCTCCTGCAGCCCCGGTCAAGGTCTTCCTTCCCAAGGTCCCAGGTGGGATCCCAGGTCCTGGGGTGGGTGCTGGCTGTGACCTCGTCCATCCCGTCCTTCCCGCCGGCTCCTGGGACTGGGCTCGGGGTCTCCACGCCACGCAGGACTTGGGGGAACTGCTCAGAGGAGAACACATGCACATTTCCACAACAACAGGCAGCGCTGGGCCTGAATCTATGCCCAGAAAGCACACGTTGAGCTCACGACACTGGCCCACAGAGACCAGAGCGTTGGCTGGCACGTGGCGCACCTCAGGGCTCTGCGGGGGGTCGATGGCTAGGGTGTGTGTGTTGGGGGGAGAGGAGCGGGGGCTGGGGGTTTCCCAGACACCTGGGTCCCTCTGGGGCCTACAGGGACACATTTGGGCTTGCCAGTACAGGGAGCCACCTGCCCCAGGGGATGATGAATAGGGGTCCCCTCTCAGGAGGGAGGCCCAGGCACCTTGAGTGGCCCCTAATATGGGGCCAGTAGGCTGCCAGGCCTGGCCTCCCCCTGCCTCCAAGCCTGGGGTCCCCGGGACCTGCTGAGCCTACTGGCCCGAGGTGGACCCCGGGGGGCTCATCTCTGCAGCCCCGTTCTCAATTCCCGGCTCTTCTGGGATGGGCTTGAGCCCCTCCTCGGGGCTCTCCTCGGCCTCCTGGCCTCCTGCCTGGGCGAGGCCCTCTGGCTCCCAGGCAGGACCTCCTGGGGCCACCGGGGAAGCACTGCCCATTCGGCCAGGCATGAGGACTCCGGGGGCATCTGAGGGAACTGTCTGACCTAGGCCTGCAAGGGCGGGACCACTTCCATCTTCCTGAGTAGCCGTGGATGCCTTGCTGGTCTCCCCAGGGCCAGGGGCTGCCCTGGCGGCACCATGGTCTTCAGGGCCCGCCTCACCAGCCTTGGCAGTGACGGCAACTGCCCCACTGGCCTCCTCATGTGCCGGGTGGTCCTCGGCGCTGCCTTCCTTGGAACGGGCGGCCTGGGCGGCTGCTGCCAGGCCTCCAACGTCCACACGGGCCTCTTCCTGCCCTGGGAAGTGCTCCCTGCTAGCCGGGTCGGCCTCCCGGGCCTCGGTCTTCTGGATGAGCCGCAGCATCCCCGCAAAGCCGGGAGGCCTCCTCATCAGCCGCATCGTCCTCAGCGTGTCCCGGAGCGTGTCGTTCAGCCGGGCCCGCATCACCACCTGCCGGGCGCGCGCCTGGTCCGCCATGGCCGGGTGGATGGCCCCCTTCTCCAGGGCCGACTGCAGCAGGCCTTCCAGGCGCATCACGTACGCAGAGAGAGTCTCCTGGGGCCGCTGGGCACAGGTCACGAACTTCAGCCGAGCACTCACCCGGGGGTCCTTGTTCCCAAACACCTGCACCAGCGCGGCCAGGCAGTCCTGGGCAGCCAGCTCGGGATCTTCCACCAGGAGGCCGCGCAGGAGGTCCAGCGCGGGGCCGCGCAAGCTCTCCACCAGCCTCCTCCTCCTCTCCCTCTCAGACACGTGGCGCCACAGTGCAGCATGTCGTTGGCCTGCTCCAGCCAGCTCTCAGAGGACTCTTCCCCATGGCCCGGCTCTTCCATCCCAGAGAAGGTTCCCAGCTCCTGGTAGCCCATGCTGTCTAGCAGGGGCTGCAAGGCCTGCCTCCACTGCTGGGTCCCGGGCCCTGCCTCACCCATGGCGCCTGCCGCTGTCACAACTGCTTCCTCAGGCACAGTCATTGCCATGCCCACGGGTCCTGCCGTACTCAGAAGTCCTGCCACACCTGCAACATTTCTGAAACCTGCAGCTCCTTCCTCATCTGACTCAGCTCCTGCTTCACCTTCAGCTCCTGCTCCACCTGCAGCTCCTTCCTCACCTGCAGCTCCTGCCTCACCTGCAACTCCTGCCTCACCTGAGGTTCCGTCGTCACCTGCAGCTCCTTCCTCATCTGACACTCCTGCTTCACCTTCAGCTCCTGCTCGACCCTCAGATCTTTCCCCACCTGTAGCTCCTGCCTCACCTGCGGCTCCCTCACCTGCAGCTCCTTCCTCACCTGCATCTCTTGCCTCACCTGCAGCTCCCTCGTCACCTGCAGCTCCTTCCTCACCTGCATCTCCTGCCTTACCTGCAGCTCCCTCCTCACCTGCACCTCCCTCCTCACCTGCACCTCTCTCACCTCCACCTCCCTCCTCACCTGCAGCTCCTGCCTCACCTTCAGCTCCCTCCTCACCTGCAGCTCCCTCCTCACCTGCACCTCCCTCCTCACCTTCAGCTCCCTCCACACCTAAGGCTTCCTCCTCACCTGTGTCTCCCTCCATACCTGCGACTCCCGCCTCCCTTGCAGCTTCCTCCTCCCCTGCAGTTCCTGAGTGACCTACAGTTCCTGCCTCACCTGCCCTGCCAACCACTGCTTGTCTCTGGGGCTGCGCAGGGAAATTGGGTCTATCCTGTGAATCAGCATCAGGGGCCTGGGGCAGGCAGACCACAGTCCAGGGCCCTCCCTTGCCTGGTATTTGGTGGGGGAGCAAGCTTCGATTTAAACACTCAGCAAACTCGACCAGGGCAACACTTGACCCCAGCTCCTTTCTGTAGACCTTGCCCAGCACTCGGTACCTGCCCAGGGAACGCAGGGCAGCCTGCACAGCCTCCTGGAATTCCTGGTCTTTGCAGTCATCTGGGATTCCCAGGATGAGCAGGGATCGCTGAGTGTTCACGCCCATCGACCTGCACCAGTCCTGTAATACCGCCAGAGCCATTGCCATCTTCGAGGACCTGAGGGTGGGGGGAAGTGATCAAACAGGTGTGCACAGGCTGCTGAAGTGTGGGAATCGGCCTGTGGGTGCAAAGAGGAGAGGATCATGTTTGTGCCACACAGCCCACCCTAGTGCCCCTCACAGCAGCAGTCTGGAGCACGTCTCAGCCCTGTTTTGTGTGTTTGATTTTAGGAAACTTCTTTTTGATAAATTAAATTTATTTACAAGTTAGAAGGCTAGGAACTTCCCTGGTGGCACAGTGGTTAAGAATCCACCCGCCAGTGCAGGGGACACAGGTTCGATCCCTGGTCCGGGAAGATCCCACAAGCCGCGGAGCAACTAACCCCACGCGCTGCCACCACTGACCCAGCGCTCTAGAGCCCACGAGCCACAACTACTGAGTCCACGTGACACGACTACTGAAGCCCACATGCCTGGAGCCCGTGCTCTGCAACAAGAGAAGCCACCGTAACGAGAGGCCTGTGCACCGCAACGAAGAGTAGCCCCCGCTCGCTGCACCTAGAGAAAGCCCGCGCGCAGCAACAAAGACCCAACGCAGCCAAAAGTAAGAATAAAATTTAAAAATAATAACAAAAGAGCACTTGTTGCGGACGACTCAAGAAACAATAATAAAATAAAATAAAATAATTTTTTAAAAAAAGACAGATAGAAGGCTCGTCACCTTTTCTACATTTCTGGTCTCAGTTTTAAGAAACTGCCTTTTTCCCAAGGAATTTTTCAAGTCTTCCAATTTGTTAGCATAAACATTTCCATAATATCACTATATCCTCTTTTTTAATGTACATCTCATCCGCTCTGGGTCCTGGAAGCCCAGCGCCCCACCATGTGTAGAGGTCAGACTGCCTCTCTCACCTCCCCACACCGGGGAGTCCTCCCCTGAGCACACTCAGCGCCAGGGGCTCTCGCCTCTCGCACCCCAGACGCAGAGCCCACCCCTCGTAATATCGACCACCCGGGAGCCGGAGCCCCCTACCTGCCATGTGCTCCCCCCCACCCCACGCCCCACCCTGGTGGGAGCTCCCCTATCGACTACTGTACCCACGCCTGGAGTCCTCCCCACCGACCCACGCCTCAGCCAGGAGTAGCTCCCCCTTCCTCCCGCCACACGCAGCAGCCATTAGCCCTCCCCTCTTATCTCGGCTCCGGGGGTGGGGCCCATACTCCCCACCCCCGCAGCCAGTCATCCTCTCCTCTGGCCCCAAAGCCGGCCCCACCCGACCGGCAGCAAGCCCTCCGCTCTGGCCCCACCCCCCACGCTTAGCCATTAGCCCCACCCTCTGCACCCCGACTCCAGAACGCCCCCTACCAGCCACCCCGGAAGCCAGCGGTCCTCCCCTCTGACCCGCTCACTGGGGGACCCTTCCCTCAGCCCCCCTTCAGCCCGCTACCCTCTGCCGCCGCTCCCCCACTCCCAACGGAGCAGCCCGTAGCCCTCCCCCGACCTCCACTCCTTCCCAGGGCCCCTGGTACCTGTGGAGTCCAGCCCCCGGCAAAGCCCCTGCCTGTCTCCTGACTTGCTCTGACTCTGTGGATGGCTCCGGAGTCCCGCTCACGAGGGGCTGAAGAGCTCGTCTCAGCAGAGCAGCCAGGAACTGTGCAGCCGACTGTCCCAGGCACTCTGTGCGAACGCCACGTGCGTTTCCGGCTGCTCCCGGAAGCCCCAGGAAGATCAGGGAGAACGTTCTAGACGTCTCTTTACAGAGAAAGTGGTTGGATCAGAAGAGCACGTGAGGAGGGGCTTTGCTACGGAAGCACCAATAGCCACGCGCACTGAGGGCCTGAGGTCCCAAGGCTTGGCGCCTCCGGAAGCAAAAGACACGCCCATTGGCCTTCCACCAATAGGAAGGCCTCCCTGCAAGGCTGCGGAGTTGGGGGAGCAAACTTGGCGATGCAGAGCCCATGGGGGCACATTGGTCAATCTGTCTTTACAGGTGGGTGTCTACTGTGATTGATAATGTTATCAAGCTATTCTTTTTTCTTTCTCTTTTTTAATTTAATTTAATTTTTTTTTTTATACAGCAGGTTCTTATTAGTTATCCATTTTGTACATATTAGTGTACATATGTCAATCCCAATCTCCCAATTCATCACACCATCCCACCCCTTGCCCCCACCACTTTCCCACCTTGGTGTCCATACGTTTGTGCTCTACATCTCTGTCTCTATTTCTGCCCTGCAAACCGGTTCATCTGTACCATTTTTCTAGGTTCCACATATTTGCATTAATATGCGATATTTGTTTCTCTCTTTCTGACTTCCTTGACTCTGTATAATCGTCTCTAGATCTACCCACGTCTCTACAAATGACTGAAGTTCGTTTCTTTGTATGGCTGAGTAATAAAGTTATAGTAATAAAGTAATTCTTTATATGGGCTGATTTCTTGTCTAGTTGTATCAACTAGGCATCTTCTCACATGGCAGAAGACGATGAGGCAGCTGTCTGGGGTCTGTTTTATAAGGGTGCTAATCTCATTCATGAGGGCTCCACCCTCATGGGCTAATCACTTCCCAAGGCCCCACCTCCAAATCCCATCCCTTTGGGGGTTAGAATTTAACAGGTGAATGAGGGAGAGAGCTTTATAAATATTCAGTCCATAGCACTATCTGTCCATCTATTTTTGCTTCTATGTTCCCTATTTCCTGCCTGGGATAATCAATCCTTTACATTATATTTTAACTTATATACTGCCTTTTTAGGCAATTATCACTGTTTGCTGTTCTAGACATTATAATATATAGTAAGTCCCATACATATGAACAAATTCCATTGTGACAGCCTGTTCATAAGTCCAATTTGTTTGTAAGTCCAGCAAAGTTAGCCTAGGCACCCAACTAACACAATTGGCTATATAGTACTGCATTGTAATGGTTTACAATACTTTTCACACAGATGATATATAAAAAACAAACACAAAAAATAGAGAAAACATTTTTAATCTTACAGTACAGTACCTTGAAAAGTACAGTGGTGCAGTACAACAGCTGGCATCCAGGGGCTGGCCTTGAGGGAAGAGGCAGGAAGAGTTACTGACTGGAGGAGAGAGAGGAGGTGGGAGATGGTAGAGCTGAAGGATCGTCAGCACTAGGAGTTGGAGGGCAAGCTGCAATGTCACTCACACCTGACGTTGTTGGAACACACGTGCACATCTTTCAAAGTTCACAACTTGAAGGTTCGTATGTAGGGGACTTACTCTAACATGTATCCACCATTATAGTATTATACAGAATAGTTTCACTGCCCTAAACATTCTTTGTTCTCTGCCTATTCATCCCTCCCTCCCCACACCCCCTGGCAACTACTGATCTTTTTACTGTCTTATAGTTTTGCCTTTTCCACATTTTCATATATTTAGAATAATACTGTGTGTAGCCTTTTCAGATTACCTTCTTTCACTTAATAATATACATTGCAGTTTCCTCCATGTCTTTTCCTGGCTCAATAGCTCTTTTGTCTTTAATGCTGAAGAATATTCCATCATCTGAATCTACCACAGTTTTATCTATCTATTCACCGACTGAAGGACATGTTGGTTGCTTCCAGGTTTTGTAAATTATGAATAAAGTGGTTATAAACATCTGTGTGTAAGTTTTGGTGTGCACACAAGTTTTCAGCTCCTTCAGGTAAATAACAAGAAGCATATATGATAAGAGTATGTATAGTTTTGTAAGAAACCTCTAACTTGTCTTCCAAAGTGGTCATACCTTTTTGCATTCCCAACAGAAATGAATGAGAATTCCTGTGCTCTACATCCTCACCAGCATTTGGCATTGTCAGTTTTCTGGATTTTGGCCATTCTGATAGGTATGTAGTCATTCTAGTAATTTTTTGTTGCATGCCATGCATAACATACAAAAGAGCCATAGTATTTCTAGATGAGATATTCCAGAGAGACTTCAAACTTTCCCTGTTTAGGCAGATAAGGTAAGGGGATGCTTTTCTCAATCCAATTCAATATTGAGCTGAGTCAGGGCTTGATTGCAGTTTAAGTAAAACAGGCTACTGTGGTTTGCTCTTCTTCTCTAGGATGTAAAACATTGATGGGCTTCTGTCTTTTAATCCCTGAAAGACTATGGAAAATCGAGATCTGCCATTTACAGTTTGCAGTCTCCTGTAGCTTCAAATTCTAGCACATCTCTGTTTCCTAAGAACTGGGTGGTTGCCGGAGATTTCACTTTACCGTTTAGAAGCATTTGACCTAGCTCCCTGTATTCTTGTGCAGTACCAGAAGTCAGCAAATGTCTGGTAGGGGAAATCTGCTGAGCATTTGTCTCATCAACTTTTCAGTTTGTCAACCAGCCCTGTCAAACTGTTAAAACTTTGTTGGTTTTTCTTTCTCTCACTAGAGGCATTTTGCCTGGGTAAGCCTGGTCGGCAGTCTCTTATTAGAGTTGGTACATTTTTCAGAGGAAAAAAACAATTGGAGATTGTCAGTTCACATTGAAAAAGTATTCCTCTCCTTGAATTGTTAATTTATTTAATCCTTGTTGTTTCCACCACTATTTGGTATGTTTAAAATTATTTTTGTATTCTAAGTGAAATAATTCAGACACAGAAAGACAAATACCATATGATTTCACTCATATGTGGAATCTAAAACAAACAAGCAAATGATCAAACAAAACAAAAAATAACTCATAGATACAGAGAGTAGATTGGTGATTATCAAAAGGAGGGGGGCTAGGGAATGTGCAAAATGTGTGAAGGCAGTCAATTGTAAGTAGACTTCTGGGGGTGACCACTTTGTAGTGTTTACAGATATCAAATTAAATGTTATACATATGAAACTTATACAGTGTAATATACCAATTTTACTTCAATAAAAAGTTTTTGTAAATTTTCCAGTTTTTTCTAGTTGTAGAGGATTGTTACCTCTCATGACCTTTTATTCAGAAGCAACCCAAATAGATATTCTTGATGCTATTGTGACTGGGATCTTTTAATGATTTAAACATTTCTTGCTCATTTATAGAAAATTGATTTTTGTATATCACTTTTGTATCCAGCAATTTTAATAACGTCCCTACTTGAATGTAATCATTTATCCATATATTCTTTTAGATTTTTCTATGTAATCAATAATATAATCTGTGAATAATGACAATTTTAAACTTCTTTTCCTATGTTTATGCTTTTATTTTTTGTTGTATTCTTAACACACTGAACTCACTAGTACTTCCACTACAATGCTGAATAGTAGTGATAATGGTAGCCATCATATCATATTCCCAATGTCAAAGAGAAGTATTTTAATATGTTATAGATAAGTGTGATGTGGTCAGTAAGTATATTTCTAGATACATTGTATCATATTTAGGAAGTTTTCTTGTATTCCTTGTTAACTATTTTTTTGGGGAAAGAATGCATATCAGATTTTATCAACTGCCTTTTCTCCTATGCCTCTTTGCATAATCAAAATATTGCTCTCGGGCTTCCCTGGTGGCGCAGTGGTTGAGAGTCTGCCTGCTGATGCAGGGGACACGGGTTCGTGCCCCGGTCCGGGAAGATCCCACATGCTGCGGAGCAGCTGGGCCCGTGAGCCATGGCTGCTGAGCCTGCACGTCCGGAGCCTGTGCTCCACAACAGGAGAGGCCACAACAGTGAAAGGCCAGTGTACCGCAAAAAAAAAAAAAATTGTTTTCCTCTAAAATGTTAATAGCATTTAAAAAAATTTAACCAGAATTGCATTTCTGGGATAAACCCAACTAGGCCATGATGTATTACATTATTTATATATTGTTGGATATGATTTATGTACATTTTTTTGTTTTTTGTTTTTGTTTTTGTTTTTTGCGGTACGTGGGCCTCTCACTGTTGTGGCCTTTCCCGTTGCGGAGCACAGGCTCTGGACGTGCAGGTTCAGCGGCCGTGGCTCATGGGCCCAGCCACTCCATGGCATGTGGGATCTTCCCAGACCAGGACACGAACCCGTGTCCCCTGCATCAGCAGGCGGACTCTCAACCACTGTGCCACCAGGGAAGCCCTGATTTATGTACATTTTTAAGGATGTTTTTATTCATGACCATGAATCAGAATGGCCTGTAATTTTGTTTCCTCATTCAGTCCTTGCCAGGTTTTGATTTCAAGGTTGTTAGCCTCATAAAATGATTTTGGGAGTGTTGCACCTTTCTATTTTATGGAAGAGTTTTTACTAGATTGTAATTACTTCTTTCTTAAATGATTGGTAGAAATTGCAGCAAAGCCATTTTGGCCTAGATTTTCTCTGAGGGAAAATTTTAGTTTTGTATTTTCTTAATAGAGCAATATTTAGGTGATCCTTTTGTTTTTGTCTTCTACAGTGCTTTCTTGTGATATAATATGTGTACAGTGAAAACCACATGCCTTTAATAAACAAAACGATGAATTTTGACAAAAGGATACATTCATGTAACCATCACCCAGATTGAGATAAAGAACATTCCATGATCCCTGAATATTCCCTTGTGCCCCTTCCAGTCACTGTCCCTCCTATGTCATTATTCTAACTTCTCTTATTATAAATAGTTTTGCCTGTTCCTGCACTTCATATAAATGGAATAGTAGATTGTGTACTCCTCTTTGATCTCACTTCTTTTGTTCAGCATCACATTTTTTGAGATCTATGCAGGTTGCTGTATTTATTAGTAGTTTGTTCTTTTTAATACTAACTAGAACACCATTGTATGACTGTACCATAGTTTGTTTATCGAGTTATTGCTATGGACTTTGTTTTTTCCCCATTTTTAAGCTATTATGAATAAAGCTGCTATGAACTTTCTTGTATAACTTTTTTGTGAACATGATTTCCTTTCTATTGGTTATATACCTATGAGTAGAATTGCTTGCCTGTAGGTATAGTTGTATGTTAAAATCTATGAGAAACTGCCAGAGTTTCTTAAAGTGGTTGCACCATTTTAAACTTTCACCATTCACGTGTGAGAGTTTTGCTTCACATTCTTGACAAGAGTGAATATAAATTAATCTTTTATCCATTCTAGTGAATGTGTAGTGATACTTATTATAGTGTTAATCTGACATTCTACAATGACTAATAATGCAACTTTTTCAGCACCTATTGGCCATTTGTGTATCTTTATAGATCCTCTTTTGTGCAGTGTCTATTAAAATAGTTTGCCATTTTTGTTACTTATAAATCATTTTAAACTCTAGTATAAATGTTAAAAAAAGTATAACTACAATAATTGTTTAACGGATGCACAATGTAAAAAAATGTAAATTGTGACATTGAGAATATAAAATATGTGTGGTGGAGAAAAAGGCTAGAGTTTTTATATGCAAGAGAAGTTAAGTTGTTATTGGGTTAAAATAGACTATTATAACCATAATAAGTTTTATGTAAGTCTCATGGTAACCACAAAGTGAAAACCCACAGAAGATACACAAGAGATAAAGAGAAAGAAATCAATGCATACCACTACGTAAATCATTAAGTCATAAAGGAAGATAGTTGGAGATGAAGAATGGAATAGTGGAACTCCAAAATAGCCAGAAAACAGTTAAGAAGATGGCAATATTAAGTTCTTCCATATCAATAATTACACAAATGGATTGAATTCTCAAATCAAAAGACACAGAGTTGCTGAATGGAAAAAAATCCGAGACTCAACTCTACACCACCTGTAAGAGATTCACTTCAGCTTTAATGATACACATAGGCTCAAAGTGAAAGGATAGAAATAGATATCCATGGAAATGGCAACCAAAAGAGAGCAGAAGTGGCTATATTTATATCAGATAAAATAGACTTTCAGACAAAATTGTTCACAAGAGACAAAGAAGGTCACTAGTGATGAAAGGGTAAATTCATAAAGAGGATATAACAATTATAAGTATATATGTACAGTAAGTCCCCTACATACAAACCTTCAAGTTGCAAACTTTCAAAGATGTGAACGTGCATTTGCATGTCCAATCACGTAAGTTAGTTCACATGTCTGGCGTACATTGTCATGTGTGTGCATCCTCTACAGGTGGTTGTGCTTTTGTGTACTTTACTGTACAGTACTGTATAGAGTACAGTAGTACAGTATCTTTATTTCAAGCCCAGGGTATCTGGAAGCAAGTGTAAAAGCAGTGGTGATGTAGCTGGTACTGCTCAGAAGCGCCAAGGGATAATGATGGAATTGGAGGCCCAGAGAAAGGATGAAGAGAGACAAGAGAAAGGAGAAGTAACTGCAGAACTGAAGAGATTCACAACGCAGGAAATGGCAAGGGGATTTTCTTTATTTGAGGAGGCACTGTTAGTTTTTGAAGCACAGGACCCACAGGACCCAAACATAGAATGGTACATGAAGGTTGCAGTAGCCATTCAGAATGCAATCCAGTGCTACCATGTCCATCTATGATAAGAAAAAAAGAGCTACTACCCAGACAGCACTGGATCATTTTTTCAAGAGGGTAGATAGAATTGAATCCAGCAAGGAACCAGAACCTGTGCCATCAATGTCAGGCATGAGTGACATTGCAGCTTGCCCTCTTTCTCCTATTGCTGATGATCCTTCACCTCTACCATCTCCCACCTCCTCTCCCTCCTCCAGTCAGTAACTCTTCTTGTCTGTTGCTTCGATGCCAGCCCCTGGATGCCAGCTGTTGTACTGTACTACTGTACTTTTCAAGGAACTGTACTGTAAGATTAAAAATATTTTCATTATTTTTTGTGCTTGTTTTTTAATGTATTATTTGTGTGAAAAGTATCATAAACCTATTACAGTACAGTACTATATTGCCGATTGCGTTAGTTGGATACCTGGGCTAACTTTGTTGGACTTAACGAACAAATTGGACTTACAAACACGCTCTCAAAACAGAATTTGCTTATATGTAGGGGACTTACTGTACCCAACACTGGAGTGGTTGAATGTTTAAAACAAATATTAACAGAACTGAAGGGAGAAATAGCAAGAAAATGACAGGACTTCAATACTCCACTTTCAACATTGAACAGATCATCCTGACAGAAAATCAATAAGGAAACAGCAGACTTGAATTACACTGTAGAACAAATGAACCTAACAGACATATCCAGAACATTCCATCCAACAGCAGCAGAATGCTCATTCTTCTCAAGTGCACATGGAACATTCTCTAGTATAGATCATATGCTGCACCACAGAGCAAGTCTCAACAAATTTAATATGATTGAAATCATATCAATATTGTTTATGTCCACAGTAGTATGAAACTGGAAATCAATAATAGCAAGAAAACTGGAAAACTCACAAATGTGTGGAAAATAAACAACACACTCCTGAAAAGCCAATAGGTCAAAGAAGAAGTCAAAAGGAAAATCAGAAAGTATCTAGAGACAAAAGAAAATGGAAACACAACATACCAAAACATATGGGATGCAGCAAAGGCAGTTTTAAGAGGGAAGTTAATAGTGATAAACACCTACATGAAGAAAGAGCGATCTCAAATAAATAAACAACCTAATTTTACACCTCAGGGAACTAGAAAAAGAAGAACAAACTAAACCCAAATTTAGCATAAGGAAGGATATAATAAAAATGAGAGCAGAAATAAAAACAGTAGAGACCAGAAAGGGAGAAATAAAAACAATAGAGACCAAAAAAATCAGTAAGCCCAAGAGTTAGTTTTTTGAAAAGATAAACAAAATTGACAAATATTTATGTAGATTAAACGAGGGGGGGAGGAGACTCAAATAAACACAATTATAAATGAAAGAGGAGACAGTAAACATTGTGACTGATACTACAAAAATATATACAAAGTATCATGTTATACTGTAATGAATAATTAGATACCAACAAATTGAATAACATAAAAGAAATGGATAAATTCCTAGAAATATACAACCTACCAAGACTGAATCATGAAGAAATAGAAAATTGGAACAGAACAATAATGAGGTGGAGATTACAGCATTAATTCACTGAATCTTAACAAATATGTAAGGAAGGATTAAGGCCAATCCTTCTAAAATTCTTCCAAAAAATTGAAGAGGAAGGAACACACCAAACATTTTTAGACCAGTAATACCATGATGCCATTGCCAGATAATTAGACTTCAAAAAAAGCAAACTATAAACCAATATCTCTGATGAATATAGATACAAATATTTCAACAAAATACTAACAAACCTAATTCAACAGCACGTTAAAAGGATCATACACTGTGATCAAGTTGGATTTATCCCTGGGAGGCAATGATGATTCAACATATGCAAATCAATAAATGTGATAACCACATTAATAAAATGAAGGGTAAAAATCATGTGATTATGTCAACAAATGCAGAAAAATCACTTGAAATAATTCAACATCCTTTTAGAATAAAAACTCCCAATAAATTGGGTGTAGAAGGAATGTACCTTAACGTAATCAAATCCATTTATGAGAGACCCACAGCTAACATAATACTCAATGGTGAAAGATTGAAAGCTTTTTCTCTAAGATTGGGATAAGTGTGCCCACTCTCACCACTCCTATTCAATATCGTACTGTAAATCCTATCCAGAGCAACTAGGCAAGAAAAAGAAATAAAAGGCATCCAAATCAACAAGGAAGAAGTTAAATTTTCTCTGTTTGCAGATGACATAATCTTATATATAGAAAATGCTAAAATTTCCACAAAAAATTATTAAGACTAATAAATGAATTAAGCAAAGTTGTAGGATACAAAATCAACAAAGATTAGTTATATTTCTGAACCCTAAAAATGAACTATCTGAAAAAGTAATTTAGAAAACAATCCCATTCACAATAGCATCAAAAACAATAATATTCTTAGGAATAAATTTAACCAAGGAGGTGAAAGGTTTATATATTGAAAACAATAAGACATTGATGAAAGAAACTGAAGGAACACAAACACAAATAAATGGAAAGATATCCCATATATATGGATCAGAAGAATTAATATTGTTAAAATGTCCATATGACTCAAAGCTATCTATAGATTCAATGCAATCCTTATCAAAATTTTAATGGCATTTTCACACAAATAGAAAAAAATTCTAAAATCCGTATGGAATCATCAAAGTCTCTGATTCACCAAAACAATCCTGAGAAAGAATATCAAAGATGGAGGCATCACACGTCCTGATTTGAAACTATATTACAAAGCTATAGTAATCAAATCAGTATGGTACTGGCATAAAAACAGACACATAGACCAATGAAACAGAACTGAGAGCCCCAGACATAAACCTATGCCTATATGGTCAACTTATATTTGACAAGGGAGCCAAGAATACTCAATGGGGAAAGGATAGTCTTTTCAATAAATGGTGTTGGAAAACCATATATTTCATGCAAAAGAGTGAAACTGGACCCCTATCTTACACCACTCATAAACATTAACTTGAAGTGGATTAAATCTTAAATGTAAGATCTGAAACCATAAAAGTTCTAGAAGAAAACGGAGGGAAAAATCTTCTGGACACTGGGGTTGGCAATGAATTTTTTGGATATGACACCAAAGCACAAACAGCAAATCAGAAGTCAACAAATGGCAACACATCAAACTAAAAAGCTTCTGCACAGCAAAAGAAACAATAAACACAATGAAAAGGCAGCCTACAGAATGGGAGAAAATATTTACAAACCATAATATATCTGATGAGGGGTTAAAATCTAAAACATTAAAAAAAGCTTATAGTACTCAATAGTAAAAACAAAACAAATAATCCAGTTAATCATGGGCAAAGGACCTGAATAGACATTTTTACAAAGAAGACATACAAATGGCTAACAGGTACATGAAAAGGTGTTCAACATAAAAAATCTTTAGGGAAATGCCAATCAAAATTACAATGAGATATCAGCTCACACTTGTTAGAATGGCTTTTATCAAAAACCAAGAGATAACCAGTTTTGGCAAGAATGTGGAGAAAAGGGAACTGTTGTGCACTGTTGGTGGGACTGTAAATAGGTGTAGCCATCATGGTAAACAGTATGGCAGTTCCTCAAAAAATTAAAAATAGAACTACCATATGATTCATCAGTTCCACCTCTGGGTACATATTTGAAGGAAGTGACATTAGTAACTTCAAGAGATATCTGCACCCTAATGTCCATTGCAGCATTATTCACAATAACCAAGACATGGAAACAACCTAAGTGTCTATTGACGAATGAATGGATAAAGAAAATGTGGTGTATATATGCAATGGAATATTACTAAGCCATAAAAAAGAAGGAAATCTTGATATTTATGACAACATGAATGAACTGTAAGGTCATTATGCTCAGTGAAATAATCAGGCAGAGAAAGACAAATTCTTGTATGACCTCACTTATATGTGGAATCTAAAAAAGGTGAACTCATTGAAACTGAGGGTAGATTGGTGTTTGCCAGGGGCTGAGCAAAAATTGAAAAGGAGAGAACACTCCTAAACTCGTTTTATAAGGCCAGCCAGATAAGCACACTACAAGGAAAAAAACTGTAGACCAATATCCCTGATGAATATATTGATAGATGCAAAAATTCTCAACAAAATATTAGCAAACTGAATTCAACAGTGCAATGAAAGGATCACACATCATGACCAAGTGGGATTTATCCCTGGGCTGCAAGAATGGTTCAACATACACAAATCAATAATTGTGATAAACCACATTAATAGAATGAAAGACAAAAATGATATGATCATCTCAATAGATACAGGAAAAGCATCCTTTCATGATGAAAATCCTCAACAAATTGTGTATAGAAGGAATGTACCTCAACATAATAAAGGTCATATATGACAAACCCACAGCTAACATCGTACTCAACAGTGAAAGATTAAAAGCTTTCTCTAAGATTAGGAACAAGACAAGGGTGCCCGCTCTCACCACTCTTATTGAACATAGTACTAGATAGAAGTCCTAGCTAGAGCAATCAAGCAAGACAAAGAAATAAAAAACATCCAAAAAGGAAAAGAAGAAGCAAATTGTCATTATTTGCAGATGATATAATCTTATGTATAGAAAGTCCTAAAGACTCAACCAGAAAACTTTTGGAACTAATCAAAAAGTTCAGTAAAGTTTCAGGATATAAAAATCAGTTGTATTTCTATAAACTAACAACATAATATCTGAAAAAGAAATAAAGAAAACTATCCCATTCACAATAGCATCAAAACCAGTAATATACTTAGGAATAAACTTAACCAAGGAAATGAAAGATCTGTACAATGAAAACTAAAGGACTTTGATCAAAGAAATTGAATAAGACACAAACAAATGGAAAAATATCCTTTGTTCATGGATGGGAAGAATTAATATTGTAAAAATGTCTATACTACCCAAAGCCATACATGGATGCAATGCAATCCCTACCAAAATTCTAATGGCAGTTTTCACAAAATAGTAAAACAATCCTAAAATTGCATGGAAACTCAAAAGACCCTGAATATCCAAAGCGATCCTGAGAAAGAAGAACAAAGCCAGAGGCACCACACTTCCTGATTTCAAACTATACTACAAAGCTCTTGTAATTAAAACAAGATTTTTTTCTTTATCTTTGATTTTCTGTAGTGTGAAAATGATATGCCTAGGTACAGTTTTTTGACATTTTTCATGTGTGTTGTTCTCTGAACTCCCACATCTGCGGTTTGGTGTCTGACAATATTTTGGGGAAATTATCAGTCATTATTGTTTCAAATATTTCTTCTCTCCTCTCTTACTTCTCCATCTGGTACTCCCATTATGCATATGTTACAATTTTTATAGTTTTCTCAAATCCTTGGATATTCTGTTCTACTTTTTTCAGTCTTTACTTTTCAGTTTTGGACAAAATTTTATGTTGATATATCCTCTAGCTCAGAGTTTTTTTTCTTATCTGTGTCCAGTCTACCAATAAGCCCATCAAAGGCATTCTCCACTTCTGTTACGATGTTTTTGATCTCTAGCATTTATTTTCGGTTCTTTCTTAGAATTTCCATCTCTTTGCTTATATTGCCCATGTGTTCTTGCATGCTGTCTACTTTATCCATGAGAGCCCTTACATATTAATCATAGTTGTTTTAAATTCCTGGTCTGGTAATTCCAACATCTTTGTCATGCCTGTTTGTAATGCTTGCTCTGTCTCTTCAAATTATGTTTTTTGCCTTTTGGCATGCCTTATAATCTTTTCTTGATTGTTGGACGTGATACACTGGGTATAAGGAACTGCTGCATATAAGCCTGTAGAATTGTTGTGGTGAGATATGGGGGGAAGGGAAGTACAATACATTCCTATGATTAGGTCTCAGCCTTTAGTAAGCCTATGTCTCTGCACTGTGAACTTCACAAATGCTTCTCAGTATTTTTCACCCCGCTTAGTTGTGTCAGGATGGCTAGAGTGTGATGGAGTTGGGTATTTTTCTTTTTACACACAAAAGACCAGAGATGAGTAAAGTTGGATATTTCTCTTTCTCCAGGTCAGTTAGGCTTTGATAATCCTCCAGCAGGTTGGGCTCTGGTTAACTACGTTCTCCTAAGGGCAGGCCTTATTAAGAACAGAGTACTCTGGTGTATTTCTAAATGGTTCCTTTGCCCTTCCTCCTGGTAGAGGAAGCAGGAAGGACTTTTTCTCCAATATTTATTGTGAGAACATGATTAAGTTCCTAGAGGTAAATTTCACAATATTGTGGAGGCTCCCCTATTACTGGGTGCTCCTGGAATTTTTAATTCTCATACTTGTCCACACTGAGCCTCCAGCAATTCATCAATTAACCCAGCATTGGATCCCCTGGCAGTTTCAGCTAGTGAGTCTCTGCTGTGGTAAGCTTTAACTCCTTGTATTCGCCTCTCTGTCTCTCCAGTCTTGGAGGCAGAAGTTTGCCTTGTGTCCTCACCTTTCTTATGTATCCAAGAAGTATTGTTTTTTCATTTTGTTCAAGGTTTACTTTCTGTTAGGATGGAGTGATGACTACCAAATTCCTTACATGGAGAACGGGAAATTGGAGGTCCACCTTAACTTTTCAAAGTTTGCTTAGAGTCAATGTTGCTGTATGTATTGATAGATCTTTTCCCTTAAATTTCAGCACTTTAAAGGTACATTTTTTTCTGATGAGAAGTCAATGGTTGATTATATTATTATTCCTCAGGCTGTTATTTTTTTCTGGATTATTTCAAGATTTTCCCTTAATATTTGGTTTTCATGTAGCTTGACTATGATGTACCTGGGTATTCTGCTTGGTGTTCACTGAGCTCCTTGAATCTGTAAATTTATGTTTCATTATATTTGGAACTAGTTCAGGCATTATTTTTCAAATATTTTTCCTTCTGTTTTTTGCCTTCTGGGACTCCACATTTATGTTAGAACTTTGATATTATCTAACAGATCACTGAGTCTCAATCTTTTTCAATCTTTTCTGTGTACTTCAGATTGAATAATATCTATTAATTTGCCTTCAAGTTAATTTACTCTTCTTTCATTTTCAATCTACTCTTAAGCCCACCCCATGACCTTTACTTTAGATTTTTAATTTTCAGTTCTAGAATTGGCATCTGTTGTTTCTTTTTAATTGTTTCTATACCTCTGATATAATTTTCTATTTGTTCATTAAAACTGTGTTTTCCTTTATTTCCATTAGTGTAGTTATGATAGATGCCTTAAAATCCTTTTCTGCTAATTTCAACATCTGGTGCATCTTAGGGCTGGTCTCCACTAACTGCCTTTTCTCTTGAGTATAGGTAATAGTTTCCTGTTTCTTTTTCTCCCCTAGCAATTTTGGAGTATACCCTAAATTTTGTGAATGATATATATAGGATATCTATACTCTCTTTCATTTCTCTATAGAGTATTGCTTTTTGTGTTTGTTTTAGTAGGCAATTAATGTGGCTGAACTGAAACACAAAACTCTCCTTTGTGGTGGGCAGCACTGAAAATTCTGTTTAATTTTTTCAGCTTTATTTAGGCTCTTTGGAATCTGTCACCACATGTATCATTTATGGCTCCATCAGCGATTTGGGCAGTTTATACACAGAATTGGGGTCTCCCACTCTGTAGTTCTCTCCATTATTGGATTTCTCTCATCGTTTTCCAGCTTCAGTTGTCATCCTGAACTCTGTCTTCTGGTTCTGCAAGCCACAAGGACTGTGAGCAGCTGTGTTACATAGCCAAATATCACTGGCTTGTCAGAGCCAACTCTGCACCTCTCCTCTCAATTTCATGTTGATAGAATTGGCCAGGGTGGGAGTATTTACACTATGGAAATTGGGAAATACTATGAATCAGGCTTTTATTTATTTTTTCCTGGAGATCCAGTTGTTAAACATTTAACAGCTGCAACACCTACTTGTAGTTTCTCTAGAATTTTAGTTATTGCTTTGGCCTGGGGCCTGCCCTCAGGCAGACATTTTAAAAAAAGGGCAAACTCACTTAGTATTGCTCCTTTCTTTCAATTGTCAACTCTTCCAATTTATGACTACTTATGATTAATTTCCAATGCATTTGGATGATTGTTTGTTGTCCAGAGTTTATTATTGCTATGCACAGCATAATTGGTTTCATAGAAACTGCTCCACCACTACCAGAAGTGGTCCTAGTAAAATTTCTCTGTGGTTTGCAGTGAACTGAGAACATTTATGAAAATGCTATTAATTTTTAAGCTATTAATACAGCTAAAATTGTATGATTTAAATTATAATTTTTGTTATGAGAGTATCCTCATCTAACTTATTTGAATTAAAATACCTTTTCTTTTAAAAATGATGGTGCCCTAGATGGTTTATTTGTTTAGTATCTTTATCTGCCAAAAGCAAAACTTTGCCACTGTAGTGGGTTGAATAGTGTCTCCCAAAAATTCATGTCCACTCAGAACCTAAGGATGTGATCTTATTTGGATGTGTAGTCTGCAGAAGTAATTAGTTAAATATCTTGAGGAGAAATCATCCTGGGTTTAGGCTGGGACCTAAATCCTATGACTGGTGTCTTTATAAGGGAAAAAACAGGGAAATTTGGTCACACAGAGACAGAGGAGAAGACAATTTGAAGACGGAGGCAGAGATTGGAGTGATGCTTCTATAAGCCAAGGAATTCCAGGAGCCACCAGAAGCTGGAAGAGTCAAGGAAAGATTCTCCTCTAGAGCTTTTAGGGAAAGTGAGGCCCTGCTAACACCTTAATGTCAGACTTCTGGCCTCCAGAATTATGAGACAATAAACTTCTGTTGTTTTAAACCACCAAATTTATGGTAATTTGTTATGGCAACCCTATGAAATAATACAGCAACCTATGACAGTTCATAATATTTCCTTTTGCCATTTCGCTAATCCAAATCCAATGGGCATTTATGCAAACAAATGTACAAAAAAATACGTACCTCTGCAGGAAGGAGTGTGCATAGTTATGTGCCCACATACACTTGTTTTATGTATAACTTACATGTTGCTTTGGTAGACAAAAATACTGTACCTGGGGTCAGCAGTCTGGGTGAGGGTCTTGGTTCTGTCACTAATTCACTATGACGTTGTGTGAGCTATATTTTTTCTTCAGGCCAGCTTCTCTTTCTGAAAAATGAGATGGTTATTTTTTTTATTATTTTTTATTGCAGTATAGTTGCTTTACAACGTTGTGTTAGTTTCTGCTGTACAGCAAAGTGAATCAGCTATACGTATACATATATCCCCTCTTTTTGGGATTTCCTTCCCATTTAGGTCACCACAGAGCACTGAGCAGAGTTTCCTGTGCTATACGGTAGGTTCTCATTCGTTATCTATTTTATACATAGTAGTGTATATATGTCAATCCCAATCTCCCAAGTCATCCCACCCCCCATTCCTCCCCTGGTATCCATATGTCTGTTCTCTACATCTGTGTCTCTATTTCTGCTTTGCAAATAAGTTCATCTGTATCATTTTTCCAGATTCCACATATAAGCGATATTATACAATATTTGTTTTTCTCTTTCTGACTTACTTCACTTTGTATGACAGTCTCTAGGTCCATCCACGTCTCTGCAGATTGCACAATTCAAAAAGATACATGCACTCCAATGTTTATTGCAGCACTATTTACAATAGCCAGGACATGGAAGCAACCTAAATGTCCATCGACAGATGAATGGATAAGAAGATGTGGTACATATATACAATGGAATATTACCCAGCCATAAAAAGGAACGAGATGGTTATCTTTATGGGTCCTTCCAGCTCAGTGACTGAGCCTATGGATCCCTATCTCTCTATATACTCAGTATATGGGTATATGCATGTAGTCAGAGTGGAGCATGTGTGCCTCAATGAACAGAAGTAGAGAGTATTAGGATTTTTTTTGGGGGGGGGACCAAACAGGATAGTGGTTTAGATAGAAATAGCACAACATGGGGAACATTTTAAATGCCTTCCTTTTCCCAGTCACTACATACATATTGAGGTCAGTACGCTAAACACACATAATAAAACACATGTTCAATCAGATGCCCTAAAGGACCATTTTGATTCTCTGACTAAATGGGCTGAAAAACCACAGTATGAGGGGTTTGATTAAGAAAACTTTTATGCTAATCATTATATATAGGTAGAAGCTGAATTCTTTGTTAGGAGCAGCTCTTTACACATATGTTCCTATTCATATTGCTCCTGAAATGCTCAAAAGGGAATGTTGTGTCACTGTGATTTGGGGACTCACCTTTTTAATTTGGTAGTCTATATTTCACTCTTCACAGATCAACTCCTTCACCCGGAATTTTCCTGTCTTAGAGATCATGCACATCCATTGCCATTCATTTTACCATTGAGGATAATGAGGGCCAGATTGAAGAAGTGACTTGTCAAAGGTAATAGTCAAGTAATTTTCAGAGGCAGGACTGAAACCTAAGTTCCTTTATTTTATTCTCAGTCTAGGTCTCTTTCTACCCCCTGTTGCATTGTTACTATACTTTACCCAGGTTTTTCCCCCAATGGGAACATAATTCTTTTATACTTTGAGTTAATTCATCTCCTTCCCTCTCTTCTTCCTCCTTGTGCAAACTCACACACTTACATACACCTATATTCCTTTCAGAGGTTTTTGAAAGGAAAGCATTGTGATTCTGCTGCTTGTCTGTTTTGCCTGGAGCTGACAGTTCTGTTTTGGGTCTACACTTCTACTTAGTTGGGGGTGGGGGTGGCAGTTAGGTCATTGGCAGATCAATGTGGCCGAACCCTTTCTTCCTAGTGAAGTGGGAATGGCAACCTCTTTGATGTAATTTTTTTTAGCTCATTATCGTCCTCAGAGATGTATGTGAACAGACAGATTTGTCAAACCTTTATTTGGAGCCTGGGCTAAGAAGGCGCACCCAAAGGGATGGAAGGGAGACAGACCACTCATCTTCCGTCTTGGAGCAGCTAGCTAGTAAGCATCACATGTCAACTATGGTAATCCATACTTCCTTTATCCTCCTATTCGCTCTAACCCTTTTGCTCTCTTTCCCTTCCCTTTGCTCCCTCTGCTCTTCCCCTTCTCTCCGAGTTTCCCTCTATTTCTCTGCTGGATACCTTAAAGAATAAAATACTACTTTAGTCTTTCCTAAAAAAAACACAGATCCAAACCTTTGCAGCGCTGTTTTCTGAGCCCCAGCACAGCCGCGTGCTCAGCACCAAGCAGTGGTGATTCCAAAACCAGCAAAGGGGGAGGGGAAGAGGGAAGGGAGGGGGGTGAGAGAGAGGAAGGGAGGGAGAGGGGGAGAGAGGGAGAGGGAGAAGCAGAGGGAGAGGGAGAGGGAGAGGGAGGAGGGAGAGAGAGCGAGAGAGAGAGCGTGAGCGCGCGCAAGCTAGCGAGCAAACCAGAGAGAGAGAAGAGAGATAGACCCAGAGAAAGAGAAGAGGAAGCCGAGCTCTGTGAGGGCTGAACGTCCAACTTGTTTCAGTTCATTCATCCTTCTCTTCTCTCCGCTTCGGGGAAGTGACTGTGGCGCTTGGTAAGAAACATAGCTTTCCCTACTTCCCCCTCCCCCAAGCTCAGGTCTCCTTTAGCGATAGCATCTCTCCCCCGTTCTGAGAGTCTCCTTGGGTTGGCCAGCGAGGCGAGACACGCTCTGCAGCTGTGATGCTATCCTGGGTTCCCCAGTGGGGCTGGTGGAAACCCAGAGTCGGCATCTGGGCAGGGAGGCACAGGGGTAAAACCTGATTTGAGGAAGGGGGGTTGCGATGTGGTGTATGCGCTATTTGCTTCATTGTCAGTGAATTGTTTTGTTCCTCTTTGGAAGCAGGTCAGCATTGACCTTGCAAATTGCTTGGGGGGCCGGCAGCTGCTGCAGAAAGCCACTGAGTGACCCCGAGCCAGAGCAGAAAGCACTGTCATGACCCCCCAGACAGCCCTAGGCACAGGGATGGGGTAATGGCTGGAGCTTCCTTTCTCCTTTAACTCTTTCTCTGCAGCTGCTTCTCATTGCTGGAAATGAGAAAGAAGGAGAATACCGTACAGCCTCTTTCCCCATCTCCCTATTATAACTCCCCCAGATGCAAGTGAGTAGAAAGTTGTAAATAACTGTTTCCTTTGAAAGCAGGTTGAGACCTCCCCCCTTCCTTTAAGAGGCTCATTGTAGGGTTGGGCCTGAGTTCCTTCACAAACTTGGGAGGCTTCCCTTGCTTCTCTGTGGGAAGCCCCCATTGCCTGTCCACTCCCCATTCCAGGTAGATGAGCTGACAGACTAGACCAGGGATTCAGATATCCCACCCCATCCTACTGGCAGGCGTGGTATTAGGTCCAGCTGTGTCCTTGGGAGGGAAGAAACACCTGATGGTTTGTTTGGAACTGGATTTCCAGTTTGCTGCTCCTCTGGCTGTGGCTGCGGCTGGCATAGGCAGGAGGACTGGGGGAGGGGTGGCTCTTAGATTGAGAAAAAGAGAGAGAGAGAGAGAGAGAGAGAACGAGAGAGAGAGCAGGGTGAAGAGCCAGGATTCCTGGTATGAATGGTATGATTTATTGAGGGTCAGCAGGTTCTGGATGTCTGTAGCTATGCAAGGGTTGGCTAAAGCTCTTGTACTATAGCCCCTCTGAACTGTCAGGGGTAGAGATCTGGTTGCTTGATGGAGGCTTTTGTGAGTTGGCAACACTGCCATACCCATGGTACTAATTATAACACCCACAATACCAATTGCTAACATTGTTGAGTGCTTAGAATGTTTTGGATCTTGGGCTGAGGGTTTAATATGAATTATTCTTACATTAACCCTATGAATCAGATACTATTGTTATCCTTGGTTTACTGATGAGGAAACTGAGGCACAGAGAGGTTAAGCAATTAAATGTCCTGACTGGGAATTAAAACACGGGCAACCTGGTTCCAGAATGCATGGTCTTGACCATTAAGCAGTACTGCCTCCTTGGGGAGAATTTTGCATCCTTGTATGTTAGGCAAGTGTAAGTATAGTAGGAAGGGTGCTGCTTGGCAATTTTTTTGAAAGTAGTAGAGTCCTTTGTGTAAAGTAACAGGAACTTAAGAGTGCAGGATAGTGGAGCCAGGCCTCATCTGGGTTTCCTGGAAGGGCTGGGTTTCCTTGGACAGCCTGCTTTCCTTGAAAAGAATGCCAGGAAAGACTTCATATTTCCACTGTCATAGCCTCATCCATCTCACATCCAGCAAAAGACTTCTTTGGGGACCAGATCTTTTTTTTGTTGTTGTTGTTGTGGGTAGGAGTTTATTAATGAATTAATTTTATTTTTGCTGTGGTGCGTCTTCATTTCTGTGCGAGGGCTTTCTCTAGTTGTGGCAAGCGGGGGCCAGTCTTCATCGCGGTGCGCGGGCCTCTCACTATCGCGGCCTCTCTTGTTGTGGAGCACAGGCTCCAGACGCGCAGGCTCAGTAGTTGTGGCTCACGGGCCCAGTTGCTCCGCGGCATGTGGGATCCTCCCGGACCAGGGCTCGAACCCGTGTCCCCTGCATTAGCAGGCGGACTCCCAACCACTGCGCCACCAGGGAAGCCCCAGATCTTTTTTTTTTTAACATCTTTACTGGAGTATAATTGCTTTACAATGGTGTGTTAGTTTCTGCTGTATAATAAAGTGAATCAGCTATACGTACACATATATCCCCATATCTCCTCCCTCTTGCGTTTCCCTCCCACCCTCCCTATCCCACCCTTTTGGTGGTCACAAAGCACTGAGCTGATCTCCCTGTGCTATGCGGCTGCTTCCCACTAGCTATCTATTTTACATTTGGTATTGTATATATGTCCTTGCCACTCTCTCACTTCGACCCAGCTTACCCTTCCCCCTCCCCATCTCCTCAAGTCCATTGTCTACATCTGTGTCTTTATTCCTGTCCCACCCCGAGGTTCTTCAGAATCTTTTTTTTTATATTCCATATATATGTGTTAGCATACAGTATTTGTTTTTCTCTTTTTGACTTACTTCACTCTGTACGACAGACTCTAGGTCCATTCACCTCACTACAAATAATTTCATTTCTTTTTATGGCTGAGTAATATTCCATTGTATGTGTGTGCCACATCTTCTTTATCCATTCACCTGTCAATGGACACTTAGGTTGCTTCCATGTGGGACCAGATCTTTCTCTTATTTTCTGAGAGCTTAGAGTCACCTTGTTCTGAAAATTTTAGCATACTAAAACCTTGGAACTGGAAGGATCCCTAAAGTTTATTAAGCTTTACTTCTCCAACCAGTTCTTGAATTTGTCCTAAGCATCCAATTCATTGACTAATTTCTATTTGAACTCCCTGCAGTGACAGAGAGCTCACTAGGTGGCTCTTTCTATATTTAAGCAATGCTGATTGTCAGGAAGTAATCCCCATTATAAGCCAAGATCTGTCTCCCTGTAACTTCTATTCATTGGTTCTTTGGGACTATCTAGAACAAATTTGCTTCTTAATAATAGCTCCTCAGATAGTTGAAGACAGCCATCTCTCTCCCCTCAAGGCTTGAATCTGAAGGGACCACAAGGAAGGGACCATCATTTGCCTCATTTTGGGGACTAGACTTTTATTAATATCGCCTATTATCCCATCCTCTTGGTTGTCAGCCACAAACTGGTCATACTGAGTTTTCTAAAGCAGCCTTGATATTGTATGTTCTCTTCCTTGGAAAAGCTTGCTATCTGGTATCAGGTGGACTGATGGAAACAAAAAAGGTCTCTGTTCTTTTTCTAAAAACCAGAAATCAGTGCTATTTCTTCTGAAGCCCCAGAATGTCCATATAGCAGCCAGGTAATAGGCATGTGGGAAGTTTAGGGAAGAAAGGGTTAGGGGAAATTTTAAAGGAAAAACTTGAAATCATCATGGTTCAAGGTTCACAGTATATAAAAGGTAGAAGAATAAATTGTTATATCGGAAAGTATCTTAGAAACAATGACATCACTGAGGGGATGGTACAGACTGGGATTGGGTGGAATAGAAGTGAGCATGCAGTGTGCTAGAGTGGAAAACTGACCTGGGTATTAGGAAAGTTGAGTTCTATTGCTAGCTCTGAAAAATTGCCATTTACCTTGGACACATGATTTTCTCTGCATGGATCTCAGCTTTTCCATCTATAAAATGATGAGGTAGACTTTATCACCAAGGGTTTCTTAGCGCTGCAATTCTCTATCTCAAGTAAATTGTAAAATCTCAGGGTTCTAAGGGACTTCAGAAATCATCTAGGATGAAATTTAATGTGCAAAAGGATGTGCAAAAGAATCCCCTGAGGATCTTGTTAAAATGTTAATTCTGATTCAGAGGGTCTGGGGTGGGACCTGAGTTTTGCATTTTAACAAGCTGACAGGTAATCCTTAACCTGCTGTTCCAGTGCTTTTCAAACTATCTTGGTGAAGGACCAGTTTTTAAAATTTTTCCAATCCATCACAGATAGTTACTTTAGTAAAATACATTAACTATGAATTACTAGAAAAATAAAAGACATATAAAATATAAGCTCACATTTCATTGTTAGATTCAACAGACATAAAATTAATTTTTTTTCAAGTTGAGTTGCTACAACATTTTGTAAGTACATATTCTCAATTTCTGCCCTTGTGTGTTTCTCAATTTCTGTACTTAAGTCATTGTTGCCTGGTAATAAAAGTTCATAGATAAGCACTGATCCTTGGACCACACTTTGAGCAGCACTGGTCTAGGCTACCTGCCCATCTAATTTAAGAGACCCGGATTGGGCCCAGTTATAATTTCTAAATCATCCCTGCCAGATGATCTTTCACCCTCAGGTTAAGTATCTCCTTTGATGGAAAACTTAATATCCTCACAAAGTAATATTACTTGGGTGTTGTGACTGCAATAAAGGTTTTTTAAAGCTTCTATAAATTCCACTCTTAGATTATATATTCCAAGCAAGTAGGGGGCTGTGTCAGTCTGGTTTATTGTAACATCAGCCACTATCCTAGTATATGGCATAGAGTAGGTGTTTAATAAGTGTTTGTTAAGTTAAAGGAACAGACCGGTTGGTGTTGGTTATGCCTTTTGGGGCCATATATTTATTTTTTGAAAAGGTACTTTTGTTTTCCTTCTAACATTTGGGGGGCAATATTCATCCTATTTTACAAATTTCTTATGTTGAATAGAAGGCAAGCTCACCTGTCCCAGATAGCTACCTGGCATCGTAATTTTACTTTGAATTATAGGAGACCAGGGAAATATTTTTTACATTTTAAGTCTCAAGTTTTTACCTTTAACACAGTCATTCATCAGTTCAGTGATGTGGTTAGGCATCATGCAGATGTTAGAAAGGTGAGGTAAACAAACATGGTACTTGCTTATTTGGAGCTTACAGTTTGATGGGGAAGAGGTCATAAATCAGATAATCACACAACTGTGTTATTTTGGTCAGCAATAAATGTTATGAATGAAAAGTATGGGGGGTAGGGCTATGAAGGTATATAACAGAGGAAATCTGATCTAGCTTGGGGTTTAAGAAAAGCTTCCTTGAGGAAGTAATATTAAGGCCGAGTAGAGACATGGGGGTGGGTTGGGGGTGATGGAGGGGGTGGAGCAGTTTTCTAGATGAAGGGAAGAGCATGCATGAGGGCCATGAGATAAGAGAAGCGTAGTGAATTTGGAAAATTGAACAAAAGCTGGGGTGGCTAGAATGGGACACTGTAATGATTTTGGTCTTTATTCCAGAAATAAGCGG
Organism: Phocoena sinus; assembly: GCF_008692025.1. Taxonomy (NCBI): domain Eukaryota; kingdom Metazoa; phylum Chordata; class Mammalia; order Artiodactyla; family Phocoenidae; genus Phocoena; species Phocoena sinus. The sequence continues at coordinate 128,637,143 of NC_045784.1, read as the reverse complement.
ACTGATTAAAGGCTTTTCAGCAGGGTGACTGATATGACCTAAATTGAATACATTCAGTAGATTATTAAGTGCACACTATGGACCAAAGGCAATGTGGGAGATACAGACTTATTTAGGAATAGCTTCTGCCCTCCAAGATGACACAGTCAAGTAGGAGAGAGAAGAAGTATACAAATAACTATAATACTATGAGAATGAGATCCACACTCATGAAAGAGGGGGAAAGGGCTTCCAGCCAAGCAAGAGTTTGGGGGATGGGAAAGGTGTTCTAGGCAGAGTCCAGAAAAGCAGAAGGCATGTATTGGGAACAGTTAGTTCAGTTGCACTGGAGAATGGTAAGTATGTGATAAATGTTTTGTGAGATAGTTGGAGGGCTTGACTATAAATAATATTGAATGCTAGCTTGGAAACTTAGGACTATGCTCTATATGTAGTGGAGAGTCAACGCCCTCATTTTATGTATGAGCAAACTGATCCTGGGAGGTGGAGTGACTTGATTTGACTGAGGTCACGCAGGTAGTGCTACTGCTATAGTCCGCCAAGAGGTGCTGGGTACAGTTGGAAAAAAATATTGGATTGGAGCTCTGGAAAGAAGTTAGCTGGAGAGAGTGATTTGAGAGTCATTGGTAAAGAAGCAGTACTTGAAGTAGAAAGAAGGGGTCTAAGGATTTCTTCTTTGGGGAATGCTTATCTTTAGAATATGGGAAAACAAAGATGAGCTTGTGTGAAGGCTACAAAGGTGGAGAGGTCAGATGTGGAAGGAAAATTAGGAGAGTACAGTATTATGAAAGAACCAAGAGAGGAGAGGCCTCATTCATTGATAGGACAAATATTTAGTATATACATATGATTGACTAAACATGGAACATATAATAGTGAGAAAAATAGACATGGTCATTGTCTCCTTGGGGCTCATGGTTTAGATGTGGAGATAGATATTATTCTATAAACTGTTGAGCTATATAATTATAAATTGCAATTAGTGTGTAGAGGAAAATGTACTGCTTTAAGAATGAAGGTGTGGTCAACATTGTTAGACTTTTCACCAAAGTTGACTACTGAAAAATGACACCCAGTACTAACAGTCTTCCCCCACTTTGATGCTCACAGTGCTTACTAACAGTTAATATTGGGTGATGCATATCCCTTTTGCAGATGTTCAACAGATGATAGTGCTGTAAGGAAAGGTTATATGTCATGTTGTTTAACTGAAACTCTCAATGAGCTGGTACTCCTCCCAGATCCCCCAACTTTCCCCATTAAACAAATTAGAGAAAGAGGCCCTTGATAAGAAAAAAGTTATGAAGAATTAGATATTAGAGATCTCTCTTAAAATAGGATTTCGGATAGCCTAGTCTAGATTCTAGCCCTGAAATGGATGCTGACTTAGGTTCTTGTGACAAATCACTTGTCTTGTTTGGGTCTCAGTTTTCATAACTATAAAATGAGGAGGGGGCTTCTCTGGTGGCGCAGTGGTTGGGAGTCCGCCTGCCGATGCAGGGGACATGGGTTCGTGCCCCGGTCCGGGAAGATCCCACATGCCGCGGAGCGGCTGGGCCCGTGACCCATGGCTGCTGAGCCTGTGCGTCCGGAGCCTGTGCTCCGCAACGGGAGAGGCCACAGCAGTGAGAGGCCCGCGTACCGAGAAAAAAAAAAAAAAAAAAAAAAATGAGGAGGGTTGGATTAGACCTGGATGATTTATAAAGACCCTCCCAGCTGTAAGTTTCTATGATTCATGCTCTATTCTATACTACATTCTCATGGTCCTGTGTAGGTAGTTCAGGCTCAGTCACTTATTTAAACAACCCTAAGGATTTTATATGGAATTCTGAAGGTTGCTAATTTTGGTGGAATAATTCACAGGGTTTGGAAGAGTTCACAGGAAGGCCCTTTCCTTGTTCCATTCGTGAGATTGCTGAAATCACGACTGTTCTGATAGCTAAGGAAAGAAATGACTGTATTCTAAAATCTGTAGTAAATCTGGGTATTGGGTGATATTTCCACTATTGCTGGTTTGAAATAAACTAAGAGCACTGAAAAAAAATGGTACAGGATACTGTGAAATAGAGGCAAGGTGATTATCTTATGTTCTTAAATGTAATGGTCCAGGAAGTCTCTTCCTAGGGGGAACATATATGGTGAAGGGAAATATTGGTTGGTAATAGAAAAACATTTTTTATATTTCAACCATGATTTTTAAAGTATTGATGTTTGTACACAGTATGTCTCCTCACCATACACAGAAGGAAGAATAAAAACCTCCAGGATATGTATTTTGAAGGGTGCTTTTTCTCTTTAAAAATGATTTCTTAAAAGAAGTCAAGTATTACATAGATTTTTTGAAGGGAAGGGGAGGTGGATGGGGATGGAATTATGTAAATGATCATAGCATAAAATAACTTTTTAAAATAGTATAAGAGGAGCTCATATGACATATATTTTGAGTATTTTCTATATGAGATACTTCAGTTTTCAGTATCACCCTTAATACATAATATCCAAATCTGGACCCAGTACTCAAGGCATGGCTGACCAGCACCACCATTAAAAACATTTTGCACATTTATTAATCTACCTTAAGGCTGTAATATCTACATTAAACTGCTTTTTTTTCTGGATATAATAATAGAACAGTCTCATAATAGAAAATTTGGAAAATGGAGAGAAGTTAACACAAATCACCTCTGAATACCTAGCCCCAAAATAACTTGCTCTACCTACTTCCAGATGTTTCCATGTTTACATAATTGGGATCGTACCTTATATGTACTATTTTATATGTGGCTTCTCCATTGGTATAATATTGTGAACATTTCCGCATGTGACTCAACAACCTTCAAACAATTTTTAACAGCTACTGTACATAATTTTCAGTTGTATAATTTATACCAAAATTATTTAACAGATCCCATATTGGTCATTTAAATTATTTTCAATTGTAAGTTATTGTGAATAGCCCTGCAATGTATCCTTTTCTACATAAATCTTTGATTCTTTGAACCTCACCTCATTCATGTCTTTATTCAATGTCACCTCTGCGTGGTCTTCTATAACAACTGTACATAAAAATGCAAACCCTTCTCCCTTAAAACTTACTATTTTCCTTTCTTGCCTTACTTTTTCTCTCTGGTCTGTATCATCACCTAACAAACTACATATTTTATTTATTTACTATCTTAATCCTTGTTTTAAAATGTAAGCCCTTCAAGTACAGGGATTCTTTTTTTCTATTTTGTGTATTGTTGTATCTCCCAGTACCTAGAACAATGTCTGACACATTGTAGATTCTTACTAAATACTTGTTGAATGGATAATTTTCTTAAGACGGGTTTTTATAAGGAGCATTACTGTGCTTAAGGACATTAAATTTTTAAAGGTTCTTGATACATGTGTGAAGTTGTCTCACTGTATAAAATAGCCAATTTCTGCTAGTAACCCTATGCCAGTACAGGGTATTGTTATTCTTTAAAAATCTTTGCCAATCAGACAGAATCAAAATGGTATCTTAAAATTTTAATATATTTCTTTTATTATAGTGAGCATGGATGCTTTCTTGTGTTTCTTGGTCACTTTGTTTCCTTCCTACGAACATATATTCATGAGCTGTGTACATTTTTCTTTTGAGAACTTCAGTGTTTCTTATTCATTTGTGTGGAGAGATGTATACATTTAGTAGACATTAGACCTTTCTTCTGTGATATATGTGGAATATATTTTCCAAGTTTGTGTTTTAAATTAACTTTTATGCACAAATTAACTTTTATGTAATTATTTCTCTCTCTCTCTCTCTCTCATTTGTAATTGTTTCTGATAAGTTAATGTTTAAGAAGTTTTTCCTCATCCAAAAGGGAATAAGTGCTTAAATGGATTGTGTTTTCATTTTTACTGCTTACATTTAATTGTTTAATCCCCCTGGAATTTATTGTGGTGTGAGGTAATTTTCTAAATTGTTTTCCTCTTCAACTGTTTCACAATACCAAATATTTAATAAATCATTTTTCCCACTGTTGTGTGATGCCACATTTAATATATATAAATTGTTATATATAGTAGGTTTTCTTTGGGTTTTACCTGTTTTTTTCTTCTAGTTTGTCTCTTCTTGTCCTAGTTGCAAAGTTTAAACCTTATTGCAGTTGCAATTTTTATTACCTCAGTCCTACTTACTGTGTGGTCTCTAAGCCTCAATTGTCTAACTGTATAGAGTGTATAATAGCAGTAACATTTATTTTATGCTTTTAATTTTGTGAAGGGGATCTCTCTATCTTTATTTCTGCTAATTGGTTATGGCTGGTATACAGGGAAGATGCTCTTTATAATTTTAACTTATTTCTTCACTTTACTCAAATTTATTATTATAAATTTTATTTACATGTTTATTTTCTTTTATTTTTTAATTTTGAAGAATTAAAAATATTTACAAGGAAACTCAGAGAAGTATCTAAAACAATGAGCAAATAACCACATATACACTGCTCAGAATGAACAAGTGTCAGCATTTTGTCATTTCTGCTTCAGATATGTCTTAATGAAATAATGAAATAAATAAAACATTATAGATAAACTTTATCTTCCCTTTGAGTCTAGGCCCAGCTTCATTTCATTCTACATCCTTCCAAAATATAACATGCAGAGCCACCCACATTTGCTTATTTTTCTGTTTGGTCACTTTCTACTAACTGATTTGTAAGAATTCTTATATATTCTGAATACTATTTGTCAGTTATATATGTTGCATATATCTGCCTCTAGTATGTCACCTTGGCTTTCTATTTTGTTTATGGGGGCCTTTACAATAAAGAAGTTTTAGATTTTCATTATAAATTTATCAATCTTTCCCTTCATGAATTGTGATTTTTGTGTCATATTTTCTTATCCCATGATTAAAAAAGATTTTCTCCAAATGTTCTTTAAAATTAAAAAAAAATGTGCTTTACACTTACTTTTTTTTTTTTTTTTGCGGTACGTGGGCCCCTCAGTGTTGTGGCCTCTCCCATTGCGGAACACAGGCTCCGGACGCACAGGCTCAGCAGCCATGGCTCACGGGCCTAGCCGCGCCGTGGCATGTGGGATCTTCCCGTACCGGGGCACGAACCTGTGTTCCCTGCATCAGCAGGCAGACTCTCAACCACTGCGCCACCAGGGAAGCCCTACACTTACTTTTTAAAACCGTCTGGATTTTACTTTTACATGTGATGTGAAATGTGGGTTGATATTTTTCTATGTAAAATACCATTTGCTTCAATATAATTTATACACAACTGGTTTAGAATGCAGAGTCCATCATATAACTTAATTTCCATAGATACTTGCATCTATTTCTAGGCTGCCTACATGCTCCATTAATCCATTTGTCTACACTTGTGCTGCTTTAATTATGAATGCTTTATAATCAATGTTGATATTTGTAAGATCAACTTACTTTTCACTCTCTGCAGTTACACCACTTTTCATGTTCTTTCTGAATTGTCTTATTTTTCGCCCTTTGGTCCCTTTAAATTAATTTTTAAAATAAGATTTTCAAATTCCAATAAAATCATGCTGATTTTTCTTGGAATTTTATTGACTATGTAGAATGATTTGGAAAAGAATTGACAACTTTTTGATAAAGAGATTTACTATTTATGAATATTATATCAGTATTATTTAAAGTCTATTTTTATAATCTTTGATAGAGATTTGTAATTACAAATACTCTTACATATAAGATACAGTCTTAGGCATCTTTAATTTTTCTACTCAGATTTATTAAGACATACTTCACATGAAATAAAATTTACCCTTGAAAGTATACAATTCAAAGAACTTTAACAAATGTATATGATCATATAAGCATGACCACCACCACAATAAAGATACAGAAAATTTCCCTCACGTCAGAAGACTCAGTTGTGCCCATTTGCAGGCAATTATCTCCCACCACCTACAACCCTGGAAAAACTTTGATCTGTCTTTATGGTTTTGCTTCTTCTATAATATCATATAAATTGAATCATATAGTATGTAGTCTTTTGTATCTGGCTTCTTTCACTTAGCACATGTTTTTAATTTCATCCATGTTATTATATGCATCAGCAGTTTGTTCTTTGTTTTTAAACATCTTTATTGGAGTATAATTGCTTTACAATGGTGTGTTAGTTTCTGCTTTATAACAAAGTGAATCAGCTATACATATACGTATATCCCCATATCTCCTCCCTCTTGCATCTCCCTCCCATCCTCCCTATCCCACCCGTCTAGGTGGTCACAAAACACCGAGCTGATCTCCCTGTGCTATGCAGCTGCTTCCCACTAGCTGTTTTACATTTGGCAGTATATATAAGTCCATGCCACTCTCTCACTTCATCCCAGCTTACCCTTCCCCCTCCCTGCGTCCTCAAGTCCATTCTCTACGTCTGCGTCTTTATTCCTATCCTGCCCCTAGGTTCTTCAAGAACCTTTTTTTTTTTTAGATTCCATATATGTGTGTTAGCATACAGTATTTGTTTTTCTCTTTCTGACTTATTTCACCCTGTATGACACATTCTATGTCCATCCACCTCACTACAAATAACTCAATTTCATTTCTTTTTATGGCTGAGTAATATTCCATTGTATATATGTGCCACATCTTCTTTATCCATTCATCTGTTGATGGGCATTTAGGTTGCTTCCATGGCCTGGCTATTGTAAATAGTGCTGCAATGAAGATTGGGGTGCATGTGCCTTTTAGAACTACGGTTTTCTCTGGGTATATGTCCAGTAGTGGGATTGCTGGATCATATGGTAGTTCTAGTTTTACTTTTTTAAGGAACCTCCATACTGTTCTCCATAGTGGCTGTATCAATTTACATTCCCACCAACAGTGCAAGATGTTTCCCTTTTCTCCACACCCTCTCCAGCATTTATTGTTTGTAGATTTTTTGTTGATGCCCATTCTGACTGGTGTGAGGTGATACCTCATTCCAGTTTTGATTTGCATTTCTCTAATGATTAGTGCTGTTGATATTCTTTCATGTGTTTGTTGACAATCTGTATATCTTCTTTGGAGAAATGTCTATTTAGGTCTTCTGCTCATTTTTGGATTGGGTTGTTTGTTTTTTTGATATTGAGTTGCATGAGCTGCTTGTAAATTTTGGAGGTTAATCCTTTCACAGTTGCTTCATTTGCAAATATTTTCTCCCATTTTGAGGGTTCTCTTTTCATCTTGTTAATGGTTGCCTTTGCTGTGCAAAAGCTTTTAAGTTTCATTAGGTCCCATTTGTTTATTTTTGTTTTTATCTCCATTTCTCTAGGAGGTGGGTCAAAAAGGATCTTGCTGTGACTTATGTCATAGAGGGTTCTGCCTATGTTTTTCTCTAAGAGTTTGATAGTGTCTGGCCTTACATTTAGGTCTTTAATCCATTTTGAGTTTACTTTTGTATATGCTGTTAGGGAGTGTTCTAATTTCATTCTTTTACCTGTAGCTGTCCAGTTTTCCCAGCACCATTTATTGAAGAGGCTGTCTTTCCTCCATTGTATATTCTTGCCTCCTTTATGAAAGATAAGGTGACCATTTGTGCGTGAGTTTATCTCTGGGCTTTCTATCCTGTTCCATTGATCAATATTTCTGTTTTTGTGCCAGTGCTACACTGTCTTGATTACTGTAGCTTTGCAGTAGGGTCTGAAGTCCAGGAGACTGATTCCTCCAGCTCCATTTTTCTTTCCCAAGTTTGCTTTGGTTACTCGGGATCTTTTGTTTTTCCATACAAATTGTGAAATTTTTTGTTCTAGTACTGTGAAAAATGCCATTGGTAGTTTGATAGGGATTGCATTGAATCTGTCAATTGCTTTGGGTAGTAGAGTCATTTTCACAGTGTTCATTCTTCCAATCCAAGAGCATGGTATATCTCTCCATCTGTTTGCATCATCTTTAATTTCTTTCATCAATATCCTATAGTTTTCTGCATACAGGTCTTTTGTCTCCTTAGGTAGGTTTATTCCTAGGTATTTTATTCTTTTTGTTGCAATGGTAAATGGGAGTGTTTCCTTAATTTCTCTTTCAGGTTTTTCATCATTAGTGTATAGGAATGCAAGAGATTTCTGTGCATTACTTTTGTATCCTGCTACTTTACCAAATTCATTGATTAGCTCTAGTAGTTTTCTGGTAGCATCTTTAGCATTCTCTATATATAGTATCATGTCATCTGCAAATAGTGACAGCTTTACTTCTTCTTTTCTGATTTGGATTCCTTTTATTTCCTTTTCTTCTCTGATTGCTGTGGCTAAAACTTCCAAAGCTATGTTGAATAATTGTGGTGAGAGTGGGCAACCTTGTCTTGTTCCTGATCTTAGTAGAAATGCTTTCAGTTTTTCACCATTGAGGATGATGTTGGCTGTGGATTTGTCATATGTGGCCTTTATTATGTTGAGGAAAGTTCCATCTATGCCTACTTTCTGCAGGGTTTTTATCATAAATGGGTGTTGAATTTTGTCAAAAGCTTTCTCTGCATCTATTGAGATGATCATATGGTTTTTCTCCTTCAATATGTTAATATGGTGTATCACATTGATTGATTTGCGTATATTGAAGAATCCTTGCATTCCTGGGATAAACCCCACTTGATCATGGTGTATGATCCTTTTAATGTGCTGTTGGATTCTGTTTGGTAGTATTTTGTTGAGAATTTTTGCATCTATGTTCATCAGTGATATTGGCCTGTAGTTTTCTTTCTTTGTGACATCTTTGTCTGGTTTTGGTATCAGGGTGATGGTGGCCTCGTAGAATGAATTTGGGAGTGTTCCTCCCTCTGGTATACTTTGGAAGAGTTTGAGAAGGATAGGTGTTATCTCCTCTCTAAACGTTTGATAGAATTCGCCTGTGAAGCCATCTGGTCCTGGGCTTTTGTTTGTGGAAGATTTTTAATCACAGTTTCAATTTCAATGCCTGTGATTTGTCTGTTTAGATTTTCTATTTCATCCTGGTTCAGTCTTGGAAGGTTGTGCATTTGTAAGAATTTGTCCATTTCTTCCAAGTTGTCCATTTTATTGGCATATAGTTTCTTGTAGTACTCTCTCATGATCCTCTGTATTTCTGCTGTGTCAATTGTTACTTCTCCTTTTTCATTTCTAATTCTATTGATTTGAGTCTACTCCCTTTTTATCTTGATGAGTCTGCCTAACGGGTTATCAATTTTGTTTATCTTCTCAAAGAACCAGCTTTTAGTTTTATTGATATTTGTTATTGTTTTCTTCATTCCTTAGCAGTTTGTTCTTTATTATTGTTGAGTCATGTACCCATTCACTAGTTGATGGACATTTGGATTTTTTCTACATTTTGGCTATGATAAGTAATGCTGTAGTAAATGTTCTTGTACAATTTTTTGTTTGTACATATATTTACATTTAAATTCCCTATGACGGGAATTTCTGGGTTGTATAGGAATTGAATATCTGAAGTTATAATAAACTGTCAAACTGTTCTTCAAATTAGCTATACGACTTTTTATTCCCACTAGAGAGTCCTAGTTGCTCAACATTCCCAGAAACATGTGGCATTTTCAGTCATTTTTATTTAATAAACTTTACTTTTAGAAAAGTTTTAGGTTTACCAGAAAGCCGATAAAAAATTATGGAGAGTTACTTTATACCCCCCTCACTTTCCCCTTTTACTAACATCTTGCATTAATATGGTACATTTGTTACAGTTGATGAACTGACATTGATATAATCATTAAGTGAAGTCCATAGTTTCAATTTGGGCTCATTCTTTGTGTTCCTCAGTTATATGAATTTTGATGAATGTATGTCATGTATTATAGTATCATACAGAATATTTCACTGCCCTAAATATCCTCTCTGTTCCACCTGTTCATCCCTCCCTGTCTCCTGAACCCCTGGCAACCACTATTCTTTTTACTGTCTCTATAGCGTTGCCTTTTCCAGAATGTGATATTGTTGGAATCTTATAGTATATAACCTTTTCAGACTGGTTTCTTTCACTTAGCAATGTGTATTTAAGGAGCTTCCATGTATTTTCAAGGCTTTATAACTCATTTCTCTTTATTGAAAAATAATATTCCATTGTCTGGATGTACCACAGTCTTTTTTTCCCATTTATCATAGAAGGACATTTTGGTTGCTTCCAAGTTTTGGCAGTTATGAATGAAGCTGCTATAAACATCTGTGTGTAGGTTTTTGTGCAGGTATGTTTTCAACTCATTCGAGTAAATACTAAGGGGCACAATTGTTGGATCACATGGTAAGACTATGTTTAGCTTTGTAGGAAGCTGCCAAATTGTCTTCCAAAGTGGCTGCACTGTTTTGCATTCCCGCCAGCAATGAATGAGAGTTCCTGTCACTCCATATTTTCATCAGCAATTGATGTTGTCAGTGTTTTGTTTAGCTGCTCTAATGGTTTTGTAGTGGCATCTCGTTGCTTTACTTTGCAGTTCCCTAGTGACATATGAGTTGAATATCTTTTCATATGCTTATTTGCCATTCATATATATTCTTTGCTGAGATGTCTGTTCGGATCTTTTGCCTATTTATAACTGGGTTGTTTGTTTTCTTATTTTTGAATTTTAAGAGTTCTTAGAATATTTTGGATACAAATTCTTTATCATATATGTGTTTTACCAACATTTTCTCCAGTCAGTATCTTGTGTTTTCATTCTCATAACATTTGCCTTTCTCAAAGCAAACATTTTTTATTTTAATGAAGTCCAATTTATTATTTTTTCTTTCATGGATATGTTTTGGGTATTAAATCTAAAAATTCATCACCAAAACAAAGGTCACCTAGATTTTCTCCTTTGTTATCTTCTAGAAATTTTACATTTATGTCTATGATCCATTTTGAATTAATTTTTATGAAAGGTGTGAAGTCTGGATCTAGATTCATTTTTGTGTTTGTGGATATCCTGTTGCCCAGCACCATTTATTGAAAAGAGTATTCTTTTTCCAGTGAATTGCCTTTGCTCATTTGTCAGAGATCAGTTGACTATATTTGTGGATCTATTTCTGGGCTCTCTATTCTTTTCCATTGATCTGTTTGTGTATTCTTTCACCAATACCAGATTCTCTTGATTACTATAACTTTCTAGTAATTCTTTCCATTGTGTTGAGTCAGTCCTTTGATTGTATTCCTCTTCCGTATTCCTCTTCTTCAGTATTGCTTGAGTATTGTGGGTCTTTTGCCTTTCCATATAAACTTTAGAATTAGTTTGTTGATATCCACAAAATAACTTGCTGGGATTTGGATTGGGATTGTGCCAAATCTATAGATCAAGTTGGCAAGAACTGAACTGAACAATATTATATCTTCCTATCCATGAACATGTAATATCTCTCCATTTATTTAGATCTTCTTTGATTTCTTTCATCAAAGTTTTGTGGTTTCCTCATATAGATCTTATACGTATTTTTAAAAAATTTTATACCTATTTCATCTTTTGGTATTAATGTAAATAGTGCTGTTTTTAATTTCAAATTTCAATTCTTCATTGCTGGTATATAAGGAATTGACTTTTGTATATTAACTTTATATCTTGCCTCATCAGTCTTTTAATTTTAGCCATTCTAGTGAGTGTGTAGTGGTAGCTCATTGTGGTTTAATTTGCAGAACCCTATGACTCATGATACTGAACACCTTTTCATATGCTTATTGGCCATCTCTATGTCTTTTTTGGAGAAACGTCTACTCAAATTTTTTGCCCAACTTAAAATTGGGATGTTTATACTCCTATTACTGAGTTGTAAGATATATATATATATATATATACACACACACACACACACACATACATATATATATTTATGACAATCCTTTAAAATATGTGTTCTGAAAATATTTTCTCCCATTACGTGACTTATCTTTTTATTTTCTACATGACCTTTCTATATGACTTTGACTTTTTGTATTCTGAGAAGTCTTTGCCTTAACTAGGTTCATAATCATCCTCTCATTTGTTTTCTTCCAGAATTTTATAGTTTTAGTTCTTTGATTTATGTCTTTGATGCATGTTTAGATGATTTTTGTCTTTGGCAAGGTAAAGTTTGTTTTTGTAGTTTTCATTATATAGGTTTGAATATATTTTGTTAATTTTATTCTAAGTATTATATTTTTATGGCATTATAAATGACACATTTTCAACTTTTTAAGTATTTATTTAACTATAGTTGATTTAAAATACTGTGTTAGTTTCAGTTGTACAGCTTCAGATTTTTTCCACCATAGGTTATTAAAAGATACTGAGGGCTTCCCTGGTGGCGCAGTGGTTGGGAGTCCGCCTGCCGATGCAGGGGACACGGGTTTGTGCCCCGGTCTGGGGGGATCCCACGTGCCACTGAGCGCCTGGGCCCGTGGGCCCGTGGGCCATGGCCGCTGGGCCTGCGCGTCCGGAGCCTGTGCTCCGCAACGCGAGAGGCCACAATAGCGGGAGGCCACAACGGTGAGAGGCCCGCGTACCGCAAAAAAAAAAAAAAAAAAAAAAAAAAAGATACTGAATATAGTTCCATACTATACAGTAGATCCTTGTTGTTTATCCATTTTATATGTAGTGGTGTGTATCTGTCAATCCCATATGCCTAACTTATCCCTCCCCCTCCCCTTTCCCCTTTGGTAACCATAACTTTGTTTTCTATCTCTGTGAGTCTGTTTCTGTTTTGTAGATAAGTTCATTTGTATCATATTTTGGATTCCACATGTAAGTGATATCATATGATATTTGTCTTTCTCTGTCTGACTTATTTCACTTAGTATGATAATCTCTAGGGTCATCCATGTTTCTGCAAATGACATTATTTCATTCTTTTTTATGGCTGAGTGGTATTCCATTGTGTATATATACCACATCTTCTTTATTCATCTGTTGATGGAAATTTAGGTTGCTTCCATGTCTTGGCTATTGTAAATAGTGTGTCTATGAACACTGGGGTGCATGTATCTTTTTGAATTGGCGTTTTCTCTGGATATATGCCCAGGAGTGGGATTGCAGAATCAAACGGTAGCTCTATTTTTTAGTTTATAAGGACCCTCCATACTGTTTCATAGTAGCTGTACCGATTTACATTCCCACCATCAGTGTAGGAAGATCCCTTTTCTCTACACTCTCTCTAGCATTTATTCTTTGCAGACTTTTTGATGATGGCCACACATTCTGACCTGTGTGAGGTGATGCCTCATTGTAGTTTTGATTTGCATTTCTCTAATAAGAAACAATGTGGAACATCTTTTCATGTGCCTGTTAGCCATCTGTGTGTCTTCTTTGGAGAAATGTCTATTTAGGTCTTCTGCCCAATTTTTGATTGGGTTGTTTGTTTTTTTTGATATTGAGTTGTATAGCTGTCTGTATATTTTGGAAATTAAGCCCTTGTTGGTCTCATCATTTGCAAATATTTTCTCCCAATCCATAGATTGTCTTTTCATTTTCTTTGTGGTCTCTTTTGCTCTGCAAAAGCTTATAAGTTTGATTAGCTCCCATTTGTTTATTTTTGCTTTTATTTCTTTTGCCTTGGGAGACTGATCTAAGAAAATTTTGCTACAATGTATGCCCAAGAACGTTTTGCCCATGTTCTCTTCAAGAAGTTTTATGGTATCATGTCTTATATTTAAGTCTTTAAGCCATTTTGAGTTTATCTTTGTTATGGTGTAAGGGAGTATCCTAACTACATAGATTTACATGCAGCAGTCCAGCTTTCCCAACACCACTTGCAGAAGAGACTATCTTTTCTCCATCATATGTTCTTGCTTCCTTTGTTGAAGATTAATTGACTATAGGTATGTGGGTTTATTTCCGGGCTTTCTATTCTGTTCCATTGATCTATGTGTCTGTTTTTGCACCAATACCATGCTATTTTGATTACTGTAGCTTTGTAGTATTCTCTAAAGTCTGGGAGGATTACACCTTCCACTTTCTCTTTTTCCTCAGAATTGCTTTGGCAATTCTGAGTCTTTTGTGTTTCCATATAAATTTTATGATTATTTGTTCTAAGTCTGTGAAAAATACCATGGGTAATTTGATAGGGATCACATTAAATCTATAGATTGCTTTGGGTAGTATGGCCATTTTAACAATATTAATTCTTCCAGTCCAAGAACATGGGATGTCTTTCCATTTCTTTGTATCATCTCCAATTTCCTTTCTCTGTTTTATAGTTCTCAGTGTATAGGTCTTTCACATCCTTTGTTAGGTTTATTCCTAGGTATTTTTTGACACGATTTTAAATGGGATCATTTTTTACTTTCTCTTTCTGATATTTGATTGTTTGTGTAACTAAATGCAACAGATTTCTGTATATTGATCTTTTATCCTGCTACCTTGCTGAATTCATTTATTAGTTCTAATAGTTTTTATGTGGAGTCTTTAGGGTTTTCTATATAGGGTATCATGCCATGTGCATACAATGAAAATTTTACCTCTTCTCTTTCAATTTGGATACGATTTATTTATTTTTCTTGTCTGATTGCTGTGACTAGGACTTCCAATATTATATTGAATAGAAGTGGTGAGAGTGAGCATCCTTGTTTTGTTCCAGAATTTAGTGGGAAGTGTCAGCTTTTCACTGTTGAGTGTTATACTGACTGTGGGTTTGTCATAAATGGCTTTTATTATGTTGAGATATGTTTCCTCTATACCCATTTTGGTGAGAGTTTTTATCATGAATGTTGTTGAATTTTATCAAATGCTCTTTCTGCATCTATTGAGATGATTGTGTGTTTTTTGTCTTTTCTTTTGTTGATGTGGTATATCACATTGATTGATTTGTGTATGTTGAACCATCCTTGTGACCCTGAAATGCATCCAACTTGATCAAGGTGTATGATATTTTTATGTATTGTTGGATTCAATTTGCTAATATTTTGCTGACAATTTTTGTATGTATGTTCATCAAAGATATTGGCCTGCAGTTTTCTTTTTTGGTAGTGTCTTTGTCTTGTTTTGGTATCAGGGTGATGGTGGCTTCATAGAATATCTTTGGCAGTGTTCCTTCCTCTTCAGTCTTTTGGAAGAGTTTGAGAAGGATTGGTATGAGTTCCTCTTTGTATGTTTTGTAGAATTCCCCAGTGAAGCCATCTGGTCCTTTTGTTTGAAGGGAGGTTTTTTTTTTTGTTTGTTTTATTTTACAAATTCTATTTCACTTCCAGTGATAGGTCTGCTTAAATTACCTGTTTCTTCTTGATTCAGTTTTGGCAGGCTGTATGTTTGTAGAAACTTGTCCATTTCTTCTAGGCTATCTATTTTGTAGTCATGTAACTGTTCATAGTAATTTCTTATGATTTTTTGAATTTCTGTGGTATTGGTTTTATTTCTCCTTTTTCATTTCTTAATTTGTTTGTTTGTGTCCTCTCTCTTTTCTTGTTGGTCAGCCTGGCCAGAGGTTTATCAATCTTGTTTAACCTTTCAGTAAACCAGCTCTTGACTCTATTAATTTTTTCTATTGTTTTATTTAAAAAAATTTATTTTTAAAATTTGTATTGGAGTATATTTTGCTTTACAATGTTCTGTTAGTTTCTGCTGTACAACAAAGTGAATCAGTTAAATGTATACATATATCCCCTCTTTTATAGATTTCCTTCCCATTTAGATCACCACAGAGCACTAAGTAGAGTTCCCTGTGCTCTACAGTATGTTCTCATTAGTTACGTATTTTATACATAGTAGTGTATATATGTCAATCCAAATCTCCCAGTTCACCCCACACCCCCTTCCCTCCTTGGTATCCATAAGTTTGTTCTCTACATCTGTGTCTCTATTTCTGCTTTGCAAATAAGTTCATCTGTATATTTTTCTAGATTCCACATATAAACAATATTATATGATATTTGTTTTTCTCTTTCTGACTTCTTTCACCCTGTATGACAGTCTCTAGGTCTATCCATGTTCTGCAAATGGCACTATTTCGTTCCTTTTTATGGCTGAGTAATATTCCATTGTATATATATATATATACCATATCTTCTTTATCCATTTATCTGTCGATGGACACTTAGGTTGCTTCCATGTCCTGGCTATTGTGAATAGTGCTGCAGTGTACATTGGGGTGCATGTATCTTTTCAAATTTTGGTTTTCTCCAGATATATGCCCAGGAGCAGGATTGCTGGATCATATGGTAGCTCTATTTTTAGTTTTCTGGGGAACCTCCATAGTGTTCTCCATAGTGGCCATATCAGTTTACATTCCCACCAAGAGTGTAGGAGGGTTCCCTTTTCTCCACACCTTCTCCAGCATTTATTATCTGTAGACTTTTTGATGATGGCCATTTTGACTGGTGTGAGGTGATACCTCATTGTAGTTTTGATTTGCATTTCTCTAATAATTAGCGATGTTGAGCATCTTTTCACGTGCCTTTTGGCCATCTGTATGTTTTCTTTGGAGAAATGTCTGTTTAGATCTTCTGCCCATTTTTTTATTGGGTTTGTTGGTTGTTCGTTATTGAGTTTTATGAGCTGTTTGTGTATTTTGGAGATTAATCCCTTGTTGGTTGCATTGTTTGCAAATATTTTCTCCCATTCTGTAGGTTTCCATTACTCTAGGAGGTGGATCCAAAAAAATATTGCTGCGATTTATGTCAGAGTGTTCTGCCTATGTTTTCCTCTAGGAGTTTTATAGTATCTGGTCTTACATTTAGGTCTTCAGTCCATTTTGAGTTTATTTTTGCAAATGGTGTTAGAGAATGTTCTAATTTCATTCTTTTACATGTAGCTGTCCAATTTTCTCAGTACCACTTATTGAAGAGACTGTCTTTTCTCCAGTGTATATTCTTGTCTCTGTTGTCAACCTTTTTAAAAGATTTTTTAAATTGAGATGTAATTAACATATATTATTTTGTAAATTTAAGGTGTACAATGTGATGGTTTTATACATGTACATATTGTGAAATATTTACCAGAATAATATTAACACATCCTTCACCTCACAAAATTACCATTTTGTTGTTGTTGTTATGGTGAGAATATTAAAGCTCTCCTTTCATAGCAACTTGTTAACTATAGTCACCATGCTGTATCTTAGATCCCAAAACTTATCCATGTTATAACTGAAACTTTGACCAACATCTCCCCAATTCCCCTGCCTTTAGTCCTAGCCAAACCACAATTCCACTCTGTTTCTATTAGTGCAATGATTTAGATTACACATATAAATCCTATCATATAGCATTTGTCTTTCTCTGCCTTATTTTACTTAGCATGATGCCCTCAAGGTCTGCTCATGTTGTCACCAATGGAAGAATTTCCTTCATTTTTATGGCTGAATAATATCCCATTTTGTGTATATACCATATATTCTTTATCAATTCATTTGTTGATGGATGCTTAGGTAGTTTCCATATCTTGGCTATTGTGACTAATGCTGCAAATGAACACGGGAGTGCAGTTATCTCTTTGAGAGTAATTTCATTCCATTGGATATATATGCAGAAGTGAGATTGCTGGATCATATGGTAGTTCTATTTTAATTTTTTGAGGAATCTCCATACTGCTTTCCATAGTGGTGAACCAATTGACATTTTCACTAATAGTTCATAAAAGTTCACTTTTCTCCACATCCATGACAGCATTTGTCTTTCTTGTCTTTTTGATGATACCTTTACAGATGTGAACTGATGTCTCCTTGCGTTTTTTAATAACTGTCGTTTATTGAGTATCTAATATGTGCTTTACATGTTTAATCTCATGTAATCCCCATAAGACTCTTTAAAGTATGTTATTTTACAGATGCAGAAACACACGTGTAAAGAGGTGATTTCACCTCTTTCCCAAGGTCACACAGCTAGTTGGACTCAAGGTCATGTTTTAGTCCTAGTCCTATCTGCTTTTCACCAAAGCCATGATTTAATCATGCTCCTCCTTCATGCCCCTTGTCTACCCCAACTCTAGCCACTCAACTCCTTGTGGTTTTGATTTTGCATTTCCTTAATGATTAGTGATGTTGAGCATCTTTTCATGTACCTTTTGGCCATTTTCCTATCTTCTTTGGAGAAATGTCTATTCAA
Source organism: Phocoena sinus (assembly GCF_008692025.1). NCBI lineage: Eukaryota > Metazoa > Chordata > Mammalia > Artiodactyla > Phocoenidae > Phocoena > Phocoena sinus. Next base: position 128,619,190 of record NC_045784.1, on the reverse strand, counting down.
GTTCTCTACCCTTTTTTTTTTTTTTTTTTTTTTTTGCGGTACGTGGGCCTCTCACTGCTGTGGCCCCTCCCGTTGCGGAGCACAGGCTCCGGATGTGCAGGCTCAGCGGCCATGGCTCATGGGCCCAGCTGCTCTGCGGCATGTGGGATCTTCCTGGACTGGGGCACAAACCCGTGTCCCCTGCATCGGCAGGCTGACTCTCAACCACTGCGCCACCAGGGAAGCCCCATCTACCCATTTTTTTATTGGATGTTTTTTCTTTTGCTATTGAGTTTTATGGGTTCCTTATATATTTTGGACATTAATTCCATATCAGATATACATTTTGTAAATATTTTCTCCCATTCTGAAGTTTGCCTTTTAATTTTGTTGAATATTTCTTCTGATGTGTAGAAGCTTTTTAGTTTGATGGAACACCACTTGCTCATTTTTGCTTTCGTTGCTTGTGCTTTTGGTGACATATCAAAAAACTCATTGCCAAGACCCATGTCAATGAGCTTTATCCCTATTTTTTTTCTAGGAGTTTATCGGTTTCAGGCCTTATGTTTAAATCCTCAATCCATTTTGAGTTAATTTTTGGGAGTGGTGTAAGATAGTGACTCAATTTTTCTGCATGTGGTTATCATTTCCCCACTGAGTATTCTTAGCTCCCTTGTCAAATATTTGTTGACCATATATGTGTGGGTTTATGTTTACTTTTATGATTACTAAAGCTTTGTCCCTAGCCATCTCTATATATCTTAGCTTTGCCAGTCTGGGTGGGGTGAAATCAAGTGGGTCCTTCATGCAGTGCTCCAGAGACTGGAAGATGGTCACTCATCCCACTCTCCCTTTTCCACAAAGGGGAACTCTTTCTTGCTGGGGAGCTCCCTCTTGGAACTGAGTAGTGCCAGCCTGGAGAACAGGATGATGCCAATAAAATGAAGCTGTTCATCCTTCCCTTTTGTACAGTTATTCCCTGGTTTTTTGTTCTATTGTTGCTGGTTTCTTAAATTGACTCCTGAGCTCTCCCAGAGTCATTTTTGTTTATGGATAGCTATCTAATTGTTGATCTTTGTGGTGAGATGGAGCCTGGGGTTTCCTATTTTGCCATCTTGATGATGTCCTTAAAAGGGTTTTAAGTTACAGTTTCAATTTCTTTAATATTGTGTACTGTTCTGATTTTCTATTTAACTTGAATCCATTTTGGTAAGTTGTATCTTGCTAGCAATTTATACCATTTAATTATATTTTCAAATTAATGGCATATATTTTTTCATAATATCTTATATTTTTAGTATCTGTAGGATCTGTAGTTTATATCCTTTTTACATTCCACACTTTATTTGTGCTTTCTCTTTTTTTCTTCATTGGTCCTTCTAGAGTTTTACCAAATTTGTTATTCTTTTCAAGGAAACAATGTTTGGTTTTGTTGATCCCTTTGATTGTTTTCTGTTTCGTTTATTTCTGGTCTTATTTAATTCCTTCTGCTTTCTTTGGGTTTAATTTGCTTTCTTGTTTTAGCTTAATGAGATGATGCTTAGCAGGTGATTTTCAACTTTTCTTCTTTGTTAATATATGCTTTTAGGGTCACAAATGTTCCTCTAAGCATGACTTTAGCTGTAGCCCACAAGCTTTTGTATGTATTATTTTCAACAATAATTTGGTTTAAAATATTGTCTAATTTTTAATGTGATTTTCCCATAGAACCAGGGTTATTTAGAAGTGTATTTCTTTTTTTCCCCATTTTTTTTTTTTTTTTTTTTTTTTGCGGTATGCGGGCCTCTCACTGTTGTGGCCTCTCCCGTTGCGGAGCACAGGCTCTGGACACGCAGGCTCTGCCGCCATGGCTCACGGGCCCAGCCGCTCCACGGCATGTGGGATCTTCCTGGACCGGGGCACGAACCCGTGTCCCCTGCATCGGCAGGCAGACTCTCAACCACTGCGCCACCAGGGAAGCCCCTTTTCCCCATTTTTAACAGCTTTATTGAAGCTAAATTGGTATACAATAAACTACACATGCACAATTTGATATGTTTCAACATACTTATATACCCAAGGTCAAGATAATAAACAACAATCAACATAATGAACACATTATATCCCCCAAAGTTTCCTCCTGTAACCCCTTTCCTCCCAAACCTAAAGTTAAGTGTATTTCTTAAGTTTCAAATGATGGAGCTTTTCTAATTGTCATTCAATTATTTATTTCTTGCTTAGTTGCACTGCGGTCAGAGAGCATACTCTAGAATTTTCCACTGTTTGAAATTTTTTTGAGAGTTGCTTCTTGGTCTACAACAGAAGTCAGCAAATTATGGTCTACATGCCAAATCTTGCTTATAGAATGTTTTTGTATGGCCCTCAATCTAAAAATGTTTTTTACACATTTAAGAGGTGGTTAAAAAAGAAAAATATATGATTGTGATCTCATGAGGCTCACAAAGCCTAAAGTATTTATTATCTAGCACTTTACAAAAAGCTTGCTGATCTCTGGCCTAAAATATGTTCAGTGCATGTAAATGTTTCATGTGTTTATGAGAAGAATATGTATCTGCAGTTGTTGAGTATAGTTTCCACATATGCCACTTAGGTTCAATTTGTTAATGTTATTCAATGTGGTGTATTCTTACTGATGTTTTTTTTTCCCTCCTATTCCATCAGTTATTGAGAAAGATGTATTAAAATATCCCACTATGATCTTGTATTTGTCTGTTTCTGATTGTGGTTTTGTCTAGTTTTTCTTCATCTCATATCTTACCTCATATCTTTTGATGCAATATTAGTTGCATACAAATTTAGAATTGCATATTTCTGGTGAATAGAATCTTTTATCATTCTGAAGCGTCTCTTTTTATTGCTGGTAATGATTTTTGCCTTAATGTGTACTTTGTCTGATATTGATTTAGCCACACCAGCTTTCTTTTGATTGATTTTGTTTGGTGTATCTTTTTCCATTCTTCTATTTTCAACCTTTCTGCATTCTTATATTTTAGATGTGTATCTTGTATGTAACACATAGTCTTTGTACATTCAGTATGATAATATTTGCCTTTAATCAGAACACTTAAACAGTTTATATTGAATGTAACTATTAGTATATTTGATTACAAATGCACATTATTATAGAATGCTTTCTATTTGTTCTGATTTTTTTAAGAGTTTACTAGGAAAAGGGATATTGAGTTTATGGGGATATGATGTCTATGCAAGATAGACAACATGGTGCATTGTGGAATCAGAAAGGAGGACCATGTGGCTTGAGATTGGTAGATGTAGTCCCGATGTGAATATAGGGCTGAAGAAGTAGTTCGGACCTGACCATGAAGTTAATTTGTGCCTAGGTTAATAATTTTAAATTTCCTTAAGATTACTCTGAAGGCTTCGAGGTATTTAAAGTGGTGAGGGAGCTACTGACAAAATGAGATTTTTGAAATGCTAAACTTGGCTGCAGTGCGTAGAATGGGTGAGGAGACAAAAGTAGATTCCAGGAAACCAGTTAGCATGATATCAGATATAAAGTAGATGCTTAGCAAATATTTCTTGTGTGAATGAGGCTTTAGCAGTGGTCAAGAGAGTTCGTGACAGCTTGCACTAGGGTTGTGGTGGAACGTGTGAAGAGAAATAAATGTTTCTGAAAGGGGCTTAAGGGGTAAAATTGGTAGAACTTTAGGTACAGTAATATGGGTATGTTGAAGAGGGAGATGTGAAAGATGACGTCTAGGTTTCTGATTCTGCAGTTGGATGAATGATGGTACCATTTATCGAGATAGGGAATAATGGAAAAGCATTTGGTTTTGGAAAAATGCTGGGACACAGAGAAAATGAATTCAGTTACATGGTTCAAAAATAAAATAAAATAATGATATACAAAAGAAATTTTGCTCCTATCACAGTCTTTAGCAATTCTGTTCTCTTCCCCCAATCTTACAACAGCTAACTTTTAAATTAATGTATTAGTTATTCTTCCATAGTTTTAAAATGCAAATATCTTATTGTTTTACAGTGTATTTCTCTGATTACTCTTGAGGTTGAATATATGTCTATATGTTTATTATCCATTTGTAATATTCTACTGTGAATTTTTTATGCATATCCTTTGCTCAATTTTATATTTTGTTTCATTTTTTACTTACTGATTCATATTAGCTCTTTATGTGTCAGAAATATTAATATTTTGTTTCTAAATCTTAGTCTGTTGTTTATCTCTAACCTTATTGATGAGATCTTTTTGCTACAGAGAAGTTTAAAATTAATACATACTTAATCTCTTTCTTTTTATGGCTTATGAGTTTTAGGCTTTACTTAGCAAGCTCTTTCCCACCTGAAGAGTACATTCAGTATTTGTTAATTACATGTAGTAGCATTATATTCCATTGTGCACAATGGGTCTCACATTTTTTCTAAATGGATAGCCATTTGTCCAGTGCAATTTATTGAACAGTACATAATTTCCTCAGTGGTCATAAACTGTTCCTTCATCTTACACTAAATTCCTATAAATACATGGATCTGTTTTTGGATCTCTCTGTTTAATTACAGTGATTCTTTTTTTCTATTTTTGCCCCAGTACTAAGCTTTAATTTTTTTTAATTTGTTTTTTAAATAAGTAACTCATATGCAAAGGTCATAATCCAAAGGGTAAAAAGTGGTATATATTGAAAAATAAATCTCATTCTCATTCTTACCCAAACAGCCACCCAGGTTTCCTCCCAGGAGGCAATTCCTGTTACCAGTGTTTTGGGGCATGTACATATCAACATGAAAATATTCTAGTACTACAATATTTTGTTAGATTTATAGTATGTTTGCTCTTCATTAGGTCAAATGACCTGTTATACTTTTTTTTTAAAAGGTAGTTGCAAGCAATTCCTTACAAACTTTAAAATAAAATTGACGTTTTATTTTAAGGAAATGGTGTTGAGACTTTTATTAGGATTACACTGAATTATAAATAAACTTGGAAACATTGGTATCTTTTAGCTAATTAGCACTCCCCAGCCAGAAACATGCTATGTTGCCATTTATTCAGGTCTCTTCAGTAATTTTTTTTGGTTTAAAGTAAGCTTTTTGATTAAAATGTAACATACATAGGGAAAAAAAGCAAAATCATAAGTGTACAACTCAATGAATGTTTTTCAAAGGTACAAACCTGTGTACCACCATCTGGATCAGGAAATACAAAAAAATAACATCCCAAACCACGCCTTCATGCCTTTTCTAAGTCACTGTCCATACTCCCCTCCCCCAAAATAACTAATATCTTGATTTCTTATGCTACAGATTAGTTTCACCTGTTTTTGAACTTTATCTATAAGTGGGATAATATAGTATATACTCCCTTGTACATGGCTAGTAGCACTCGACATAATGTTTTTGACATTCATTTATGTTGTTATGCTAGCTATAGTTCATTAATTTTCAGTGCTGTATAGTAGTCCATTCTATAAATAAACCACAACTTATATATCCATTCTACTGTTGATGATGGAATTTTGATTGTGTCCAGTGTTACAATATAATGAGTAATATTTAGTAAGGTATTTGTTTACAATTTGTTGCTGAACATATGTCTTCATTTCTGTTGTTTATATAACTAGGAATAGGATTGCTGGACCATAGGGTATGCATGCATTCAACTTATTAGAAACTGCCAAGGAGTTTTACAAAATTTTGCACCAATTTACACATCTACCAGCAGTGTACAAGGGTTGCAATGACTCTCCATTCTTTTCAGCACTTAGTACTGTTAAACTTTGAAGATTTAGCCATCAAAATATGTATATTTTAGAATCTCATAGTAGTTTAAATTTGCATTTCTTTAACTGAAGTATAGTTGATGTATAATATTATATAAGTTAGAGTTGTACAATACAGTGATTCACAATTTTTAAAGGCTATATTCCATTTATAATTTTTATAAATATTGGCTCTATTCCCTGTGTTGTACAATATATCTTTATAGCTTATTTTATACATAATAGTTTGTACCTCTTAATCCCTGACCCCTATATTGCCCCTACCCCTTCCTTCTCCCCACGAGTAACCACTAGTTTGTTATCTATATTTGTGTCTGCTTCTTTTTTGTTACACTCACTAGTTTGTTGTATATTTTAGATTCCACATATAAGTGATGTCATACAATATTTGTCTTTCTCTGTATGACTTATTTCACTAGCATAATGCCCTCCAAGTCTATCCATGTTTCTGCAAATGGCAAAATTTTGTTCTTCTTTATAGCAGAGTAGTATTCCATTGTATATATATACACCACATCTGTTTTTTCTACTATGCATTTTTTAATTGAAGTATAGTTAATTTATAATGTTTTAGTTTCAAATATACAGCAAAGTGATTCAGATATATATACTTTTTCAGATTCTTTTCCACTGTAGGTTATTACAAGATATGGGCATACTTCCTTGTGCTGTAATTAGGTCATTGTTGTTTACCTAAATATATATAATAGTGTGTATATGCTAATCCCAAACTCCTAAGCTATCTACCCCCCAATCCCACTATCCCCTTTGGTAACCATAAGTTTGTTTTCTATGTCTGTGAGGCTATTTCTGTTTTGTAAATAAATTCATATGTATCTTTTTTGTTAGACTTCACATACAAGTGATATTATATGATATTTGTCTTTCTCTAACTTACAGAGACTTAATATGATAATATGGTAATCTCTAGGTCTATACATGTTGCTGCAAATGGCATTATTTCATTCGTTTTATGGCTGAGTAATATTCCATTGTATATATATATATATATATATATATATATATACCACATATTCTTTATCCATTCATCTGTTGATGGACATTTATGTTGCTTCTGTGTCTTAGCTATTTCAAATAGTGCTGCTACGAACACTGGGATACATGTATCTTTTCAAATTAGAGTTTGCACCTTTTCCAGATGTATGCCCAGGAGTAGGGCTGCTGGATCATATGGTAGCATTATTATTAGTTTTTTGAGAAACCTCCGTAATGTTTTCCACAGCAGCTACACCAATTTACATTCCCATCAAGAGTGTATGAAGTTTCGATTTTCTCCACACCCTTGCCAATAATTTGTTATTTGTTTTCTAATTGATGATAGCCATTCTGACAGGTGTGAGGTGACAACTAATTGTTTGTGTTTTTTTAAAATTTGTATTAGAGTATAGTTGATTTATAATGTTGTGTTAGTTTCAGGTGTACAGGAAAGTGAATCAGTTATACATATACATATATCCACTCTTTTTTAGATTCTTTTCCCATAGAGGTCATTACAGAGTATTCTTTTTTTAACAAGTTTACTGAAGTATAATAGCTTTACAATGTTGTGTTAGTTTCTGCAGTAAAACAAAGTGAATCAGTGATATGTACACATATATCCCCTTCATCTTGTATCTCCCTCACACCCTCCCTATCCCACCCCTCTACATGGTCACAAAGCACTGAGCTGATCTCCCTGTGCTATGCGTCTGCTTCCCACTACCTATTTATTTTACATTTGGTAGTGTATATATGTCAAGTGCCACTCTCTCACTTCATCCCAGCTTACCTTTCCCCCTCCCGGTGTCCTCAAGGCCATTATCTGCGTCTTTATTCCTGTCCAGACCCTAGGTTCTTCAGAAATTTTTAATTTTTTTTTAGATTCCATATATATGTGTTAGCATACAGTATTTGTTTTTCTCTTTCTGACTTACTTCACTCTGTATGGCAGACTCTAGGTCCATCCACCTCACTACAAAAACTCGATTTCGTTTCTTTTTATGGCTGAATAATATTCCATTGTACATATGTGCCACATCTTCTTTATCCATTCATCTGTTGATGGACACTTAGGTTGCTTCCATGTCCTGGCTATTGTAAATAGTGCCACAATGAACATTGTGGTATATGACTCTTTTCGAATTATGGTTTTCTCAGGGTATATGCCCAGTAGTGGGATTGCTGGGCCATATGGTAGCTCTATTTTTAGTTTTCTGGGGAACCTCCATAGTGTTCTCCATAGTGGCCGTATCAGTTTACATTCCCACCAAGAGTGTAGGAGGGTTCCCTTTTCTCCACACCTTCTCCAGCATTTATTATCTGTAGACTTTTTGATGATGGCCATTTTGACTGGTGTGAGGTGATACCTCATTGTAGTTTTGATTTGCATTTCTCTAATAATTAGTGATGTTGACCATCCTTTCATGTGTTTGTGGGCAATCTGTATATCTTCTTTGGAGAAATATCTGTTTAGGTCTTCTGCCCATTTTTGGATTGGGTTGTTTGATATTGAGCTGTATGAGCTGCTTGTATATTTTGGAGATTAATCCTTTGTCACTTGATTCATTTGCAAATATTTCCTCCCATTCTGAGGGTTGTCTTTTCATGTTGTTTATGGTTTCCTTTGCTGTGCAAAAGGTTTTAAGTTTCATTAGGTCCCATATTTTAAATTTTGTTTTTATTTCCATTTCTCTAGGAGGTGGGTTAAAAAGGATCTTGCTGTGATTTATGTCATAGAGTGTTCTGCCTATGTTTTCCTCTAAGAGTTTTATAGTGCCTGGTCTTACATTAGGTCTTTAATCTATTTTAAATTTATTTTTGTGTATGGAGTTAGGGAGTGTTCTAATTTCATTCTTTTACATATAGCTGTTCATTCAATCCAGTACCACTTATTGAAGAGGCTGGTTTTCTCCATTGTATATTCTTGCCTACTTTATGAAAGATAAGGTGACCATATGTGCATGAGTTTATCTCTGAGCTTTCTATCCTGTTCCATTGATCTATATTTCTGTTTTTGTGCCAGTACCATATTGTCTTCATTACTGTAGCTTTGTAGTATAGTCTGAAGCCACCAAGCCTGATTCCTCCAGCTTCATTTTTCCTTCTCAAGATTGTTTTGGCTATTCGGGGTCTTTTGTGTTTCCATACAAATGGTGAAATTTTTTGTTGTAGTTCTGTGAAAAATGCCATTGGTAGTTTGATAGGGATTGCATTGAAACTGTAGATTGCTTTGGGTAGTATAGTCATTTTCACAATGTTGATTCTTCCAATCCAAGAACATCTCTCCATCTGTTTGTATCATCCTTAATTTCTTTCATCAGTGTTTTATAGTTTTCTGCATACAGGTCTTTTGTCTCCTTAGGTAGGTTTATTTCTGGGTATTTTATTCTTTTTGTTGCAATGGTAAATGCGATTGTTTCCTTAATTTCTCTTTCAGATTTTTCATCATTAGTGTATAGGAATGCAAGAGATTTCTGTGCATTAACTTTCTATCCTACTGTACCAAGTTCGTTGACTAGCTCTAGTAGTTTTCTGGTAGCATCTTTAGGATCCTCTATATATACTATCATGTCATCTGCAAAACAGTGAGAGTTTTACTTCTTCTTTTCTGATTTGGATTCCTTTTTTTTTCTTTTTCTTCTCTGATTGCTGTGGCTAAAACTTACAACACTATGTTCAGTAATGGTGAGAGTGGGCAACCTTGTCTTATTCCTGATCTTACGGGAAATGGTTTCAGCTTTTCAGCATTGAGAACGATTTTGGCTGTGGGTTTGTCATATATGGGCTTTATTATTTTGAGGTAAGTTCCCTCTTTGCCTACTTTATGTATAGTTTTTATCATATATGGGTGTTGAATTTTGTTGAAAGCTTTTTCTGCATCTATTTAGATTAGCATATGGTTTTTATCCTTCAATTTGTTAATATGGTGTATCACATTGTTTGATTTGCATATATTGAAGAATCCTTGCATTCCTGGGATAAACACCACTTGATCATGGTGTATGATCCTTTTAATGTGCTGTTGGATTCTGTTTGTTAATACTTTGTTGAGTAATTTTGCATCTGTTTTCATCAGTGATATTGGCCTGTAGTTTTCTTTGTCTGGTTTTGGTATCAGGGTGATGGTGGGCTCATAGAATGAGTTTGGGAATGTTCCTCCCTCTGCTATATTTTGGAACAGTTTGAGGATAGGTGTTAGCTCTTCCCTAAATGTTTGATAGAATTCGCCTGTGAAGCCACCTGGTCCTGAGCTTTTGTTTGTTGGAAGATTCTTAATCATAGTTTCAATTTCAGTGCTTGTGATTGGTTTGTTTATATTTTCTATTTTTTCCTGGTTCAGTCTTGGAAGGCTGTGCTTTTCTAAGAATTTGTCCATTTCTACCAGGTTGTCCATTTTATTGGCAGAGAGTTGCTTGTAGTAATCTCTCACGATCCTTTGTATTTCTGCATTGTCAATTGTTACGTCTCCTTTTTCATTTCTAATTCTGTTGATTTGAGTCTTCTCCCTTTTTTTCTTGATGAGTCTGGCTAGTGGTTTATCAATTTTGTTTATCTTCTCAAAGAACCAGCCTTTAGTTTTATTAATCTTTGCTCTTATTTCCTTCATTTGTTTTTCATTTATTTCAGATCTGATCTTTATGATTTCTTTCCTTCTGCTATGGGTCCTTTTTGTTCTTCTTTCTCTAATTTCTTTAGGTATAAGTTTAGGTTGTTTATTTGAGATGTTTCTTGTTTCTTGAGGTAGGATTGTATTGCTGTAAACGTCCCTCTTAGAACTGCTGTGGCTGCATTCCATAGCTTTTGTGCTATTGTGTCTTCATTGTCACTTGTTTCTACGTATTTTTTGATCTCCTCTTTGATTTCTTCAGTGATCTCTTGGTTATTTAGTAGTGTATTGTTCAGCCTGCATGTGTTTGTATTTTTTACGTTTTTTTCCTTGTAGTTGTTATCTAGTCTCATAGCACTGTGGTCGGAAAAGGTAGTTGATCAAATTTCAATTTTTAAAATTTACCAAGGCTTGATTTGTTACCCAAGATATGATGTATCGTGGAGAATGTTCCATGAGCACTTGAAAAGAAAGTGTATTCTGTTGTTTTTGGATGGAATGTCCTATAAATATCAGTTAAGTCCATCTCGTTTAATGTGTCATTAAAGCTTATGGTTCCTTATTTATTTTCATTTTGGATGATCTGTCCATTGATGAAAGTGGGGTGTTCCAGTCCCCTACTATTATTGTGTTACTGTCAATTTCCCCTTTTATGGCTGTTAGCATTATTTATTGAGGTGCTCCTATGTTGGGTGCATAAATATATATATATTTTTAATATCAAGGGGGTTTTTTTTATTTATTTATTTATGGCTGCGTTGGGTCTTCGTTTCTCTGTGAGGGCTATCTCTAGTTGTGGCAAGCGGGGGCCACTCTTCATCACGGTGCACGGGCCTCTCACTATCGTGGCCTCTCTTGTTGTGGAGCACAGGCTGCAGACACACAGGCTCAGTAATTGTGGCTCACAGGCCCAGTTGCTCCATGGCATGTGTAATCCTCCCAGACCAGGGCTCGAATCCGTGTCCCCTGCATTGGCAGATTCCCAACCACTGTGCCACAAGGAAAGCCCGGGTTCATAATTATTTACAACTGTGATATCTTCTTCTTGGATTGATCCCTCGATCATTATGTTGTGTCCTTCTTTGTCTCCTGTAGTAGTCTTTATTTTAAAGTTTACTTTGTCTGATATGAGAATTGCTACTCCAGTTGTCTTTTGATTTCCATTTGCACGGAATATCTTTTTCCATTCCCTCACTTTCAGTCTGTATGTGTCCCTTGGTCTGCAGTGGGTCTCTTTTAGACAGTATATATATGGGTCTTGTTTTTGTTTCCTTTCAGCCCGTCTATGTCTTTTAGTTAGAGCATTTAACCCGTTTACATTTAAGGTAATTATCAATATGTATGTCCTTATTACCATTTTCTTAATTCGTCTGGGTTTGTTATTGTAGATCTTTTCCTTCTCTTGTGTTTCCTGCCTAGAGAAGTTCCTTTAGCATTTGTTGTAAAGGTGGTTTGGTTGTGCGGAATTCTCTTAGCTTTTGCTTTTCTGTAAAGTTTTTAATTTCTCTGTCAAATCTGAATGAGATCCTTGCTGTGTAGAGTAATCTTGGTTGTAGGTTTTTCCCTTTCATCACTTTAATGCTGGAGAGGGTGTGGAGAAAGGGAACACTTTTGCACTCCTGGTGGGAATGTGAATTGGTACAGCCACTATGGAGAACAGTATGGAGGTTCCTTAAAAAACTACAAATAGAACTACCATATAACCCAGCAATCCCACTACTGGGCATATACCCTGAGAAAACCATAATTCAAAAGGAGTCATGTACCAAAATGTTCGTTGCAGCTCTATTTACAATAGCCCGGAGATGGAAACAACCTAAGTGCCCATCATTGGATGAATGGATAAAGAAGATGTGGCACATATATACAATGGAGTATTACTCAGCCATAAAAAGAAACGCAATTGAGCTATTTGTAATGAGGTGGATGGACCTAGAGTCTGTCATACAGAGTGAAGTAAGTCAGAAAGAGAAAGACAAATACCATATGCTAACACATATATATATGGAATTTAAGGAAAAAAATGTCATGAAGAACCTAGGGGTAAGACGGGAATAAATACACAGACCTACTAGAGAATGGACTTGAGGGTATGGGGAGGGGGAAGGGTAAGCTGGGACAAAGTGAGAGAGTGGCATGTACACATATACACTACCAAATGTAAAATAGATAGCTAGTGGGAAGCAGCCACATAGCCCAGGGAGATCAGCTCGGTGCTTTGTGTCCACCTAGAGGGGTGGGATAGAGAGGATGGGAGGGAGATGCAAGAGGGAGGAGATATGGGAATATATGTATATGTATAGCTGATTCACTTTGTTATAAAGCAGAAACTAACACACCATTTTAAAGCAATTATACTCTAATAAAGATGTAAAAAAAAAAAAAGAGAGATGTCCTGCCAGTACCTTCTGGCTTGCAGAATTTCTGCTGAAAGGTCAGCTGTTAACCTTATGGGGATTCCCTTGTATGTTATTTGTTGCTTTTCCCTTGCTGAGTTTAATATTTTTTCTTTGTATTTAATTTTTGATAGATTGATTAATATGTGTCTTGGCGTGTTTCTCTTCGAATTTATCCTGTGTGGTACTCTCTGCACTTCATGGACTTGATTAACTGTTTCCTTTCCCATATTAGGGAAGTTTTCAACTATAATCTCTTCAAATATTTTCTCAGTCCCTTTCTTTTTCTCTTCTTCTTCTGGAACCCCTATAATTCGAATGTTGGTGCGTTTAATGTTGTCTCAGAGGTCTCTGAGACTGTCCTTAGTTCTTTTCATTCTTTTTTCTTTATTCTGCTCTGCAGTAGTTATTTCCACTATTTTATCTTCCAGGTCACTTATCCGTTCTTCTGCCTCAGTTATTCTGCTATTGATTCCTTCTAGAGAATTTTAAATTTCATTTATTGTGTTGTTCATCATTGCTTCTTTGCTCTTTAGTTCTTCTAGGTCTTGTTAAGCGTTTCTTGTATTTTGTCCCTTCTATTTCCATGATTTTGGATCATCTTTACTATCATTACTCTGAATTATTTTTCAGGTAGATTGCCTATTTCCTCTTCATTTGTTTGATCTGGTGGGTTTTTACCTTTCTCTGTCTTCTCATTTTTCTTAACTTACTGTGTTTGTGGTCTCCTTTTCTCAGGCTGCTTGTTCATAGATCCTGTTGTTTTTGGTGTCTGCCCCCAGTGGGTAAGGTTGTTTCAGTTGGTTGTATAGGCTTCCTGGTGGAGGGGACTGGTGCCTATGTTCTGGTGGTTAAGGCTGGATCTTATCTTTCTTGTGAGAAGCACCACATCCAGTGGTGTGTTTTGGTGTGTCTGTGAACGTATTATGATTTTAGGCAGCCTCTCTGCTAATGGGTGAGGTTGTGTTCCTGTCTCTCTATTTGTTTGGCATAGGGTAGGGTGTCCAGCACTGTAGCTGGCTCATCATTGAGGGGAGCTGGATCTTAGCGTTGAGACAGAGATCTCTGGGAAAGCTCTCGCTGATTGATATTACATGGGGTGGGGAGGTCTCTGGTGGTCCAGTGTCCTGAACTCGTCTCTCTCATGTCAAAGGCTCAGGCCTGAGACCCGCCTGGAGCACCAAGACCCCAGGTATGTGGGGAGTTTCTTTTTTGCCTTTGGGAAATCTGAAGTCTTCTGCCTGTATTTGGTAGGTGTTATGTAGGAGTTGTTCCACATATAGATGTATTTGTGGGGAGAAAGGTGATCACGTCTTACTCCTCCACCATCTTGGAGGTCCTCTCATTACAGAGTATTGAGAAGAGTTCTGTGTGCTACAAGTTGGTCCTCATTAGTTACCTATTTTATATATAGTAGTGTGTATCTGTCAATCCCAGTCTCCCAAATTATCCCTTCCCTCACTGCTTTCCCCCCTGGTAACGATATGTTTGTTTTCTACATCTGTGACTGTATTTCTCTTTTGTAAATATGTTCATTTGTACCGTGTTTTAGATTGTATGAATAAGTAACATCATATTATATCTGTCTTTTTCTGTCTGACTTATTTCACTCACTATGACAATCTCTAGGTCCACCCATGTTGCCACAAATGGCATTATTTCATTCTTTTTTATGGCTGAGTAATATTCCATTATGTGTATGTCATGTATGTGTGTGTGTGTGTGTGTGTGTGTGTGTGTGTGTGTGTGTGTGTATCACATCTTCTTTATCCATTCCTCCATTGATGGACATTTATGTTGCTTCCATGTCCTGGCTATTGTAAATTGTGCTGCAGTGAACATTGGGGTACATGTATGTTTTTGAATTTTGGTTTTCTCCAGATGTATGCCCAGGAGTGGGGTTTCAGGGCCATATGGTAGGTCTACTTTTAGTTTTTTATGGAACCTCCATACTGTTCTCCTTAGTGGCTGTACGAGTTTACATTCCCACCAACAGTGTAGGAGGGTTCACTTTTCTCCACACCCTCTCCAGCATTTATTGTTTGAGGACTTTTTGATGATTGCCATTCTGACTGGTGTGAGGTGATACCTCATTGTAGTTTTGCTTTGCATTTCTCTACTAATTAGTGATGTTGAGCATCTTATCATGTGCTTGTTGGTCATCTGTATGTCTTTTTTGGAGAAATGTCCATTTAGATCTTTCACCCATTTTTTGCTTGGGTTGTTTGTTTTTTTCATGCATTTTACTGATGATTAGTGGTGTTGAGCATCTTTCCATGTGCCTGTTGGCCATCTGCATGTCCTCTTTGGGAAAATGTCTATTCAGGTCTTCTGCCCATTTTTTAATTGGGTTTTCTGTTTTGTGTTTTTTTATGTTGAGTTGTATGAGCTGTTTGTATATTTAGGATATTAGCCTCTTTTTGGTCATATTATTTGCAAGTATTTTCTCCCATTCAGTAGATTGTTATTTTGTTTCATTGATGGCTTCCTTTGCTGTGCAAAAACTTTTAATTTTAACTAGGTCCATTTGTTTATATTTGATTTTATTTCCATTGCTTTAGGATATAGATCCAAAAAATTGCTACAATTTATTTCAAAAGATGTTCTGCCTATGTTTTCCTATAGGAGTTTTATGTTTTCTGGTCTTACATTTAGGTCTTTCATCCATTTTGAGTTTATATTTGTACATGGTTTTAGAGAATGTTCTAATTTCATTGTTTTACTTGTAGCTGTCCAGTTTTCCCAGCACCATTATCGAAGAGACTGTCTTTTCTCCATTTTTTCTTCTTGCCTCCTTTGTGGTAGATTAACTGACCATAAATTTGTGGGTTTATTTCTGGGTTCTGTACCCTGTTCTATTTATCAATGTGTCTCTTTTTGTGCCAGTAGCACACAGTTTTGATTATTGCAGCTTTGTAGTAAAGTGTGAAGTCAGGGAGCATGATTCTTCCAGCTCAGTTCTTCTTTCTTAAGATTATTTTGCCTATTGAGGGCCTTTTGTGTTTCCATACAATTTTTAAAATTATTTGTGCTAGTTCTGTGAAAAATGCCATTGGTATCTTGATAGGGATTGCATTGAATCTGTAGATTGCCTTGGATAGTGTGGTCATTTTAATAATACTGATTCTTTCAATCCAGGAACATGGTATATCTTTCAGTGTGTTTGTGTCATATTCAATTTCTTTCATCAGTGTCTTATAGCTTTTTGAATAGAGATCTTTTACCTCCTAAGGTAGCTTTATTCCTAGGTATTCTTTTTAATGCAGTGGTGAATGGGAGTGTTTCTTTAATTTCTCTTTCTGATAGTTCGTTGTTAGTGTATACAAAGGCAGAGGATTTGTGTATATTAATTTTGTATCCTTTAAGTTTACCAAATTCATTCAACTACATTCATTCTAGTAGTTTTCTGGTGGTGTCTTTAGGATTTTCTATGTATAGTATCATGTCATCTTCAAACAGTGGCAGTTTTACTTCTTTTCTAATTTGGGTTCCTTTTATTTCTTTTTCTTTTCTGATTGCTGTGGCTAAGACTTCCATTACTATGTTGAATAGAAGTGGCGAGAGTGGACATCCTTGTATTTTTCCTGATATTAGAGGAAATGCTTTCAGCTTTTCACCATTGAATATGATGTCAGCTTTGGGTTTGTCATATGTGGCCTTTATTATGTTGAGGGATGTTGCTTCTATACCCATTTACTGAGCCTCCAATTATTTGCCCAGCAATTGTTTGTGTTTTATTTTTTTTTTCCTGCGGTACGTGGGCCTCTCACTGTTGTGGCCTCTCCCATTGCGGAGCACAGGCTCCGGACATGCAGGCTCAGTGGCCATGGCTCACGGGCCCAGCCACTCTGCAGCATGTGGGATGTTTTCAGACCGGGGCATGAACCCATGTCCCCTGCATCAGCAGGCGGGCTCTCAACCACTGCACCACCAGGAAAGCCTGTGTTTGTGTTTTTTGCATTTTTTCCCCTAGAATTTGATATCTAGTCTCAGTGTTGTGGTCGGAAAAGATGCTTGATATGATTTCAGTTTTCTTAAATTTACTGAGGCTTGTTTTGTGGCCTTGTGTGTGATCTATCCTAGGGAATGTTCCATGTTCACTTGGAAAGAATGTGTATTCTGCTGCATTTGGATGGAATGTTCTACATATGTCAATTAAGTCCATCTCGTCAAATATGTCATTTAAGACCAGCGTTACCATCTTGATTTTCTGTCTGGATTATGTGTCCATTGATGTAAGTGGGATGTTAAGGTCCCTTACTATTATTGTGTTACTGTATATTTCTTCCTTTATGTCTGTTAATATTTGCTTTATATATTTAGATGCAACTATGTTGGGTACATATGTACTTACAATTGTTATATCTTCTTGGATTGATCCCTTGATCATTACATAGTGTTATTCTTTGTATCTTGTAACAGTCTTTATTTTAAAGTCTATTTTGTCTGATATAAGTATTGCTACCCCAGCTTTCTTTTGATTTCCATTTTCATGAAATACATTTTTCTTTCCCCTCACTCTCAGTCTATGTGTGTCTGTAGACCTAAAGTGAGTCTCTTGTAGGCAGCATATATATGGGTCTTGTTTATGTGTTCATTCAGCCACTTTATATCTTTTGATTGGAGTATTTAGTCCACTTACATTTAAGGTAATTATTGATACAAGTGTTCTTCTTTCCATTTTGTTAATTGTTTTGGATTTGGTTTTCTAGGTCTGTCTTTCTTTCTCTCTTTCTCTTTCTTTCTTTCTCTCTTTCTCTTTCTTTCTTTCTTCCTTCCTTTCTTCCTTCCTTCCTTCCTTCCTTCCTTCCTTCCTTCCTTTCTTTCTTTCTTTCCTTCTTTCCTTCTTTCTTCTTTTCTTCTCTTCTCTTGTGATTTGGTTACTATCTTTAGTGTTATGTTTGGATTCCTTTTTCTTCTTTGTGGGTATATCTATTATAGAGTTTTGGTTTATGGTTACCATGAGGTTTTTATATAGCAATCTCAAAATATACCTGATTGTTTTAAGTTGATCTCTTAATTTCTAATGCATTTTAACAACCCTTCTTTTGTACTCTCCTCCCCACATGATTACTGTTTTTGATATCATATTTTACATCTAATTGTTTGGTGAATCCCCTTACTGCTTACTGTGGATATAGATGATTTTGCTCCTTTTGTCTTTTAACCTGCATACTAGATTTGTGTGTAGATGATTTCCTACTTTTATTGTATGTTTGATTTTACTGATGGACTTTTTCATTTCATAATTTTCATGTTTCTAGTTGTGGCCTTTTCTTTTTTGCTTAGAGAATTTCCTTTAACACATCTTGTAAAGCTGGTCTGGTGATTCAGAGCTCTTTTAGCTTTTGCTTGTCTGTAAAACTTTTGATCTCTCCATCCAGTCTGAACAAGAGTCTTGCTGGGCAAAGTATTCTAGGTTGTAGGTTTTTCCTTTTCATCACTTTAAATATATCAAGCTACTCCCCTCTGGCCTACAGAACTTCTGCTGAAAAATCAGCTGATAACTTTATAGGAGTTCCCTTGTATGTTATTTGTTGCTTTTCACTTGCTGCTTTTAATATTCTCTGTTTATCTTTTATTTTGTCATTTTAATTACAATGTCATGGTGTGTTCCTCTTTGGGTTTATCCTGTATGGGACTTTCTATGCTTCCTGGACTTGGGTGACTCTTTCCCAGTTTAGGGAAATTTTCAGCTATTTTATCTTCAAACATGTTCTCAACCCCTTTCTCTCTCTTCTCCTTCTGAGACCCCTATAATATGAATCTTTGTATGCGTGATGTTGTCCCAGAGGACTCTTAAACCGTCCTCATTTCTTTTCATTCTTTTTTTCATTTTTCTCTTCAGCATCAGTGATTTCCACTATAGTGTCTTCCAGCTTGCTGATCCATTCCTCTGTATAATTTAGGCTACTGTTGATTCCTTCTAGTGTATTTTTCATTTCAGTAATTGTATTTTTCATCTCTGTTTGGTTGTTCTTTATATTTTTAAACTCTTGTTAACAAACTTATAACTTCTCTGCGCATCCATTTTTCTCCCAAGTTACTTGATCATTTTTACAGTCACTACCCTGAACTCTTTCTCAAGTAGATCGCCTATCTCCATTTCACTTAGTTCTTCTGGGGTTTTATCTTTTTCCTTCACCTGGAACATGTTCCTCTGCTGCTTCATTTTGCCTAAATTGCTGTTTGTATTTTTATGTATCTGGAAGGTTAGTTACATTTTCCCCCCTTGGAGAAGTTACCTTGTGTAGGAGACATCCTGTGTGTTCCAGCTGTGCATTCACCTCTCGTCATCCAACCTATATGCTCTAGGGGTTCCCCCTATGAGGGCTCCATGGGTCCTTCTGTTGTGGCAGACTGACTATGTGGGCAGTCTTATAGGCCTGATTGTTACCTTGCCTGGTTTGTTGCCAGGCACTCTTTTGTGGAGGTTTCCAGCTACTTGTTTTCAGGGCTGGGTCATGAGGCAGCTGGACAGCTGACTTCAGAACCCCAGGGGGACCCAGGGTTAGTTCTGGCTCACTTCTTGGTGGAGTCAGAGGTCCAAAAGATTCCAGGGCTGTTGCCTGTCCACTTGTGGGGTTAGTGCTGGACTACTACCAGACAGAACTGGTTCCTAGAATCTGGATGCAGTGTCCAGGGATCCCAAAGTTGGTGTCAGATTATTGGTGGGGGGACTGATTCCTGACATAGTTGAATTTGGGTTCCACAGTGTTCCAAAACTTGTGTTGGTCTGCTAGTGGGCCCTGGGACTGGTGCTTGCTCACTGGTGGATGGAGCTGGGTCCTGAATCCTCTGGCGGGCAGGGCCGAGTCCAGAGAAGGCTGTGGTCTCAGGAGGTATTTAGGCAGCCTGTCTCCTTATGAGTGGGGCTGTGTCCCCACCCAGTTGCCTGAGGCATCCCAGCACTTTTGCCTACAGGCTGTTGGGGGGGGGGCAAGTTGTGGTACTAATGAACTAGGGGGAGAATTCCACAATGGTGCCCACCAGCACCAGCATCAATTCAGTAGAAGGAGCTCTGAAGAAGCTGCTGCCAGTGTCTTTGTCCCCAGAGTGAGCTGCAGCTTCCCCTTACCTCTCCAGGAGACTCTCGAAGACCAGCAGGTAGGTCTGGTCTAGGTTCCTATCAAATTACAGCTTTTCCCTAAATCCCAGAGTGTGTGTTTTTGTGTGCAACCTTTAAGACTAAAATCTCTATTTCCCCCAATACTATGGGCCTCCTGAGATTAAGCCCCAATGGCCTTCAAAGCCAAATGTTCTGGGAGCTCATCTTTCCAGTGCAAGACCCCTGGGCTGGAGAGCCTGATGTGGGGCTCAGAGCTCTTACTCCTGTGGGACAATCTCAGTTTGTGAGTCACCCACCCAGTTGACTATATCGTGAATTCACCTCTCCAACTTGTCTCATTATGGTTCTTTCTTTATGTATTTAGTTGTAAAAGATCTTTTCTGGTAGGTTCTGGTCTTTTCATCAGTGGTTGTCCTGAAAATAGTTGTGGTTTTGGTGTGCTTGTGAGAGGAGGTGAGCTCAAGGTCTTTCTACTCCACCATCTTGGCTGATTCTATACTACATTTTCTTAATCCATTCATCTGTTAGTGGACACTTAGATTGTTTCCATGTCTTGGCTATTGTAAATAATGCTGCAGTGAATATGGAGGTACATGTCTTTTTGAGTTAGTGTTTTTGTTTTCTTCTGATAAATATCCAGAAGTAAAATTACTGGATCATATGGTAGTTCTATGTTTAATTTTTTAGGGAACCTCCAAATTGTTTTCCAAAGTGGCTGTACCAATTTACATTCCCACCAAGAGTGCTCAAGTATTCTCTTTTGTCCAGATCCTCACCAATACTTTTTATTTCTTGTCTTTTTGATAATAGCTATTCTAAGAGGCATAAAGTGTTATCTCATTGTGGTTTTTATTTGCATTTCCTTGATGATTAGTGATGTTGAGCATCCCTTCATGTACCTGTTGGCCTTCTGTATGTCTTTGGGAAAATGTATATTCAGATTCTCTGCCCATTTTAAAATCAGGTTGTTTTTATTTTTGCTGTTGAGTTATATGAGTTCTTTATATATTTTGGATATTAACACCTTATTTGATATATAATTTGAAAATATTTTCTCCCATTCAGTAGGTTGTCTTTGCTTTTGTTGATATGCAGAAGCTACTTAGTTGGATGTATGTAATCCCTCTTGTTTATTTTAGCTTTTGTTGCCTTTGCTTTTGGTGTCAAATATGAAAAACCATTGCTGAGAAAGATGTCAGGGATTTACTGCCTCTGTTGTCTCCTAAGAATTTCATTGTTTTGCATCTTACTTTCAAGTCTAATCCATTTTAAGTTAATTATTGTGGGTGGTGTAGCTAATGGTCCAGTTTTATTCTTTTTGCATATAGCTGCCCAATTTTCCCATCACCATTTATTGAAGAGGCTGTCGTTCCCCCCTTATATATTCTTGGCTCCTTTGTCATAAATTAATTGACCATATATGCATAGGTTTATTTCTGGGGTCTCTATTCCATTCCATTGATCTATGTGTCTTTTTTTATGCCAGTACCATAATGTTTTGATTACTATAGCATTGTAACATAGTTTGAAATCAGGAAGAATGATACCTGCAGATTTATTCTTTCTCAAGGTTCCTTTGGCTACTTGGGGTCTTTTGTGGTCCCACGTAAATTTTAGGATATTTTGTTCTATTTCTGTGTAAAATGCCATTGGAATTTTGATAGAGATTACATTAAATCTGTAGATTACTTTGAGTAGTATGGACATTTAAACAATATTAATTATTCTAATCCATGAGCATGGATTATCTTTCCATTTATTTGTGTCTTCTTTACATTCTTTCATCAATGCCTTGTAGTTTTCAATGTGTAGGCCTTTCAGCCCCTTAGTTAAGTTTATTCCTGGGTATTTTATTCTATTTTAAATAATTTTTATTGGAGTATAGTTGATTTACAATGTGTGTTAGTTTCAGGTGTACAGCAAAGTGAATCAGTTATACATATATTCACTCTTTTTTAGATTCTTTTCCCACATAGGCCATTACAGAGTATTGAGTAGAGTTCCCTGTGCTATACAGTAGGTCCTTATTTGTTATCTATTTTATGTATAGTAGTGTGTATATGTCAATCCCAATCTCCCAATTTATCCCCCTTTGGTAACCATAAGTTTGTTTTCTACATCTGTAGCTCTATTTCTGTTTTGTAGATAAGTTAATTTGTACTCTTTTGTTTAGATTCCACATATAAGTGATATAATATGATATTTGTCTTTCTCTGTCTGACTTACTTCACTCAGTATGACAATTTTTAGATCCATCCATGTTGCTGCAAATGGCATTATTTCATTCTTTTTAATGGCTGAGTAATATTCCCTTGTATATATGTACCATATCTTCTTTTTCCATTCCTCTGTTGATGGACATTTAGGCTGCTTCCATGTCCTAGCTATTGTAAATAGTGCTACAATGAATATTGGGGTGTGTGTATCTTTTTGAATTATGGTTTCCTCTGTATATATGCCCAGGATTGGGATTGCTGGATCATATGGTAACTCTATTTTTAGTTTTTAAGGAACCTCCATACTGTTCTCCATAGTGGCTATATCAATTTACCTTCCCACCAACAGTGTAGGAGGGTCCCCTTTTCTCCACACCCCTTCCTTAGTTACATTTATCCCTGGCTATTTTATTCTTTTTGATGAAATTGTAAATGGTATTGCTTTCTTAATTTCTCTTTCTGATAGTGTATTAACTATAGAAACACAACAGATTTCTGTCTTGCAACTTTACTGAATTTATTTATTAGCTCTAAAATATTTGGTGGAGTCTTTAATGTTTTTTATATACAATATTATGTCATCTGCAAATAATGACATTTTTACTTTTTCCTTTCCAATTTTGATGCTTTAAAATTTTTTTCTTGCCTAATTGCTCTAGCTAAGACTTCCAATATTATGTTGAATATAAGTGGTGATAGTGGGCATTCTTGTCTTTTTCCTGATCTTAGAGAAAAACCTTTCAGTTTTACCATTGAGTATGATGTTATCTGTGGGCTTGTCATATGTGGTCTTTATTATGTTGAAGTATGTTCCTCATTGGACCTTTAATACAACCAACTTTTGACTTGCTGGACCTCCTTATTATAGATGTTTTATTTTATTACATTCTGATTATATATATATTTTTCTTCTTTCTACTTTTAATTTGTTTTTATTTTACTATTTCAGAAGGAAAATTAGATTATAGACTTAGATCCTTTTTTTTCTTTTCAAACGTATGCATAAAAGGCTATAAATTTTTGATGGTAATAACTGTTATATCTTAGTTGTTTTCTTTGATGTATTTTTATTTTCATGCAGTGCAAAATATTTTCTAACTTAATTTGAGTTTTTTATTTCACCCATGCATTATTTACAAGTGAACTGCTTAATTTCCAAATTGTGATTTTATAGTTATCTTCTTTAGTAAAGATGTCTAAATTAAGCTGTTGTCAGAGGTCAAATAATATATTCTGATTTCAGTACTTTTATATGAATTTAGGTTTGCTTCATGGCCCATTTGACTTAAATATATATATTTAGGTTAAGTAATTTAGGTTAAGTTTGCTAATCATTTCATTGAAATATTACATATATCTTTATTGAATTCTGATAGCCTAAGATATCAGTTATAATTATTACATCCTAAAATTCAGTCATTACATTTTTTTCAGTTCTAGAATATCTGTTCATTTTATAGATTCCAGTATTCTGTGAAATTTTTCATTGTATCTATTTTCTTAGAGTTAATCATTATCTTATAGTATGTTCTGGCATTTCCAGTATGAGGATTGCATCTGGGACTTTTTCAAAGGAAGTTTTTCTTTGGGAGTTTTAGCTCATCTCATTCATGATAATTTTTTGTTTGCATGCTGGGCATTTTAAGTGAAAATGGAAAAGGGCTTGGTTGATGCTATCTTTTAAAAACCTTTTTATTTTAAATAAAATTATAAATTCATGGGTAGATGCAAAAATAGTATATAGAGCCCTCCGAAACCTTTAGACAGCTTCCACCAATGGGAGTTCTAATATGATTATAGTGCAATATTAGCTAGACTACAGGCCTCATTAGCATTATTGCAATTATATAAGCATTATAAGCATTACTGCAATCATATAAGCATATTTTGCATGTAATCATGTGTGTATGTATTTGTGTAGTTCTATGCAGTTTAATCCCATGTGTAAATTTGTGTAACCACCACCACAATCAAGATACAGAACTAGAGTCCCTCCCATCAGGAAACATACAGAAGCCTCTTAGATAGCCTCATCCACCAGAGGGAAGACAGCAGTAGCAAGAAAACTACAATCCTGCAGCCTGTGGAACAAAAACCACATTCACAAAAAGATAGACAAGATGAAAAGGCAGAGGGCTATGTACCAGATGAATGAACAAGATAAAACCCCAGATAAACAACTAAATGAAGTGGAGCTAGGCAAGCTTCCAGAAAAATAATTCAGAATAATGATAATGAAGATGATCCAGGACCTCAGAAAAAGAATGGAGGCAAAGATTGAAAAGATGCAAGAAATGTTTAACAAAGACCTAGAAGAATTAAAGAACAAACAAACAGAGATGAACAATATAGTAACTGAAATGAAAACTACACTAGAATGATTCAATAGCAGAATAACTGAGTCAGAAGAACGGATAAGTGACCTGGAAGACAGAATGGTGGAATTCACTGCTGCAGAACAGAATAAAGACAGAAGAATGAAAAGAAACGAAGACAGCCTAAGAGACTTTTGGGACAACATTAAATGCAAGAACATTCACATTATAGGGGTCCCAGAAGGAGAAGAGAGAGAGAAAGGACCCGAGAAAATATTTGAAGAGATTATAGTCAAAAATTTTCCTAACATGGAAAAGGAAATAGCCACCCAAGTCTAGGAAGTGCAGAGAGTCCAATAAACTCAAGGAGAAACACACTGAGACACATAGTAATCAGACTGGCAAAAATTAAAGACAAAGAAAAATTATTGAAAGCAGCAAGGGAAAAACAAAAAATAACATACAAAGGAACTCGCATAAGGTTAACAGCTGATTTCTTAGCAGAAACTCTACAAGCCAGAAGGGAGTGGCATGATGTACTTAAAGTGATGAAAGGGAAGAACTTATAGCCAAAATTACTCTACCCAGCAAGGATCTCATTCAGATTCAATGGAGGAATCAAAAGCTTCACAGACAAGCAAAAGCTAAGAGAATTCAGCACCACCAAACCAGCTCTACAACAAATGCTAAAGGAACTTCTCTAAGTGGGAAACACAAGAGAAGAAACGGACCTGCAGAAACAAACCCAAAACAATTAAGAAAATGGTCATAGGAACATACATATTGATAAGTACCTTAAACGTGAATGGATTAAATGGTCCAACCAAAAGACACAGGCTTGCTGAATGGATACAAAAACAAGACCCATATATATGCTGTCTACAAGAGACCCAATTCAGACCTAGGGACACATACAGACTGAAAGGAAGGGGATGGAGAAAGATATTCTATGCAAATGGTAATCAAAAGAAAACTGGAGTAGCCATTCTCATATCAGATAAAATAGACTTTGAAATAAAGAATGTTACAAGAGACAAGGAAGGACACTATATAATGATCAAGGGATCAATCCAAGAAGAAGATATAACAATTATAAATATATATGCACCCAACATAGGAGCACCTCAATACATGAGGCAACTGCTAACAGCTATAAAAGAGGAAATCAATAGGAACACAATAATAGTGGGGGACTTTAACACCTCACTTACACCAATGGACAGATCACCCAAAATGAAAATAAATAAGGAAACAGAAGCTTTAAATGACACAATAGACCAGATAGATTTAATTGATATTTATAGGACATTCCATCCAAAAACAGCAGATTACACTTTCTTCTCAAGTGCGCACGGAACACTCTCCAGGATAGATCCCATCTTGGGTCACAAATCAAGCCTCAGTAGATTTAAGAAAATTGAAATCATATCAAGCATCTTTTCTGACCATAACGCTATGAGATTTGAAATGAATTACAGGGAAAAAAAAACGTAAAAAACACAAACACATGGAGGCTAAACAATACGTTACTAAGCAACCAAGAGACCACTGAAGAAATCAAAGAGGAAATCAAAAAATACCTGGAGACAAATGATAATGAAAACACGATGATCCAAAACCTATGGGATGCAGCAAAAGCAGTTCTAAGAGGGAAGTTTATAGCTATGCAAGCCTACCTCAAGAAATAAGAAAATCTCAAGTAAACAATCTAACCTTACAACTAAAGGAACTTCAGAAAGAACAAACAAAACCCAAAGTTAGCAGATGGAAAGAAACCATGAAGATCAGAGCAGAAATAAATGAAATAGAAACAAAGGAAAAAAATAGCCAAGGTCAATAAAACTAAAAGCTGGTTCTTGGAGAAGATAAACAAAATTGATAAACTATTAGCAAGACTCATCAAGAGAAAGAGGGAGAGGACTCAAATCAATAAAATTAGAAATGAAAAAGGAGAAGTTACAACAGACAGCGCAGAAATACAAAACATCCTAAGAGACTACTACAAGCAACTCTATGCCAATAAAATGGACAACCTGGAAGAAATGGACAAATTCTTAAAAAGGTATAACCTTCCAAGTCTGAACCAGGAAGAAACAGAAAATATGAACAGACCAAACACAAGTAATGAAATTGAAACTGTGATTAAAAATCTTCCAACAAACAAATGTCCAGTGCCAGATGGCTTCACAGGTGAATTCTATCAAACATTTAGAGAAGAGCTAACACCCATCCTTCTGAAAGTCTTCCAAAAAATTACAGACCAAGGAACACTCCCAAACTCATTCTATGAGGCCACCATCGCCATGATACCAAAACGAGACAAGGATAATAAAATAAAAGAAAATTAAAGACAAATATCACTGATGAACATAGGTGCAAAAATCCTGAACAAAATACTAGCAAACAGAATCCAACAACCCATTGAAAGGATCATACGCCATGACCAAGTGAGATTTATCCCAGGGATGCAAGGATTCTTCAATATATGCAAATCAATCAATGTGATACACCATATTAACAAATTGAAGAACAAAAACCATATGATCATCTCAATAGATGTAGAAAAAGCTTTTGACAAAATTCAACACCAATTTATGATAAAAACTCTCCAGAAAGTGGACATAGAGGGAACCAACCTCAACATAATAAAGGCCGTATATGACAAACCCACAGCAGACATCATTCTCAATGGTGAAAAACTGAAAACATTTCCTCTAAGATCAGGAACAAGACAAGGTTGCCCACTCTCACCACTATTCAACATAGTTTTGGAAGTTTTAGCCACAGCAATCAGAGAAGAAAAAGAAATAAAAGGAATCCAAATTGGAAAAGAAGAAGTAAAACTGTCACTGTTTGCAGATGACATGATACTATACATAGAGAATCCTAAACATGCCACCAGAAAACTAGTAGTGCTAATCAATGAATTAGGTGAAGTTTCAGAATACAAAATTAATGCACAGAAATCTCCTGCATTCCTATACACTAATGATGAAAAATCTGAAAGAGAAATTATGGAAGCACTTCCATTTACCATTGCAACATAAAGAATAAAATACCTAGGAATAAACCTACCTAGGGAGACAAAAGACCTGTATGCAGAAAACTATAAGACACTGATGAAAGAAAATAAATATGATACCAACATATGGAGAGATACACCATGTTCTTGGATTGGAAGAATCAATATTGTGAAAATGAATATACTACCTAAAGCAATCTACAGATTCAATGCAATCCCTATCAAATTACCAATGGCATTTTTTATGGAACTAGAACAAATCATCTTAAAATTTTTATGGAGACACAAAAGACCCCAAATAGCCAAAGCAGTCTTGGGCGAAAAGTCTGGAGCTGGAGGAATCAGACTCCCTGACTTCAGACTATACTACAAAGCTACAGTAATCAAGACAATATGGTACTGGCACAAAAATAGAAACATAGATCAATGGAACAAGATTTCAACTAATCTATGACAAAGGAGGCAAGGATATACAATGGAGAAAAGACAATCTCTTCAATAAGTGCTGCTGCAAAAACTGGACAGCTACATGTAAAAGAATGAAATTAGAACACTCTCTAACACCATAGACAAATGTAAACTCAAAATGGATTCGAGACCTAAATGTAAGACAGGACACTATAAAACTCTTAGAGGGAAACATAGGAAGAACACTCTTTGACATAAATCGCAGCAAGATCTTTTTTGATCCACCTCCTGGAGTAATGGAAATAAAAACAATAATAAATAAATGGGACCTAATGAAACTTCAAAGCTTTTGCACAGCAAAGGAAACCATAAACAAGACGAAAAGACAACCCTCAGAATGGGAGAAAATATTTGCAAATGAATCAACAGACAAAGGATTAATCTCCAAAATATATAAACAGCTCACGCAGCTCAATATTAAATAAACAACCCAATCCAAAAATGGACAGAAGACCTAAATAGACGTTTCTCCAAAGAAGACATACAGATGGCCAAGAAGCACATGAAAAGCTGCTCAACATCACTAATTATTAGAGAAATGCAAATCAAATCTACAATGAGGTATCACTTCACACCAGTTAGAATGGGCATCATCAGAAAATCTACAAAGAATAAATGCTTTAGAGGGTGTGGAGAAAAGGGAACCCTCTTGCACTGTTGGTGGGAATGTAAATTGATACAGCCACTATGGAGAACAGTATGGAGGTTCCTTCAGAAAGTAAAAATAGAACTACCATATGATCCAGCAATCCTACTACTGGGCATATACCCAGAGAAAACCATAGTTCCAAAAGACACATGCACCCCAATGTTCATTGCAGCACTATCTACAATAGTCAGGTCATGGAAGCAACCTAAATGCCCATCGACAAATGAATGGATAAAGAAGATGTGGTATATATATACAATGGAATATTGCTCAGTCATAAAAAGGAATGAAATTGGGTCATTTCTAAAGACATGGATGGACCTGGAGTGTGTCATACAGAGTGAAGTAAGTCAGAAAGAGAAAACCAAGTATCATATATTAATGCATGTATGTGGAACCTAGAAAAATGGTACAGATGAACTGGTTTGCAGGGCAGAAATTGAGACACAGATGTCGAGAACAAACATATGGACACCAAGGGGGGAAAACCGTGGTGGGATAGGGATGGTGGTGTGCTGAATTGGGCGATTGGGATTGACATGTATACACTGATGTGTATAAAACTGTTGACTAATAAGAACCTGCAGTATAAACAAACAAACAAAAATGAATACTAAACTTTCTTTTGGTTATTTGTATGGAAATATGTTAATATAAATCTTTCAGACATTACATGAAAAAAAAAGATACAGAACTGTTCAATTGCTGCAAAGATACTCCTTCATGTTACCTCTTTATTGTAGCACCCACTATTTTCCACCTGTCTCTTTCCCCAGAAACCATTAATGTGCTCTCCATCTCTATAGTTTTGTCAGTTTGAAAATATAAAAATATGTTTGTATACCATGTAAACTTTTGGAGATTGGCTTTTTAAAAATTAATGGACTTTATTTTGTAGAGAAGTTTTAGGTTTACAGAAAAATTGAGCAGAAAGTACAACGAGTTCCTATGTACCCTTTCCCCCTCCCCCACTAATTTCCCCTATCATTAACATCTTAGATTAGTGTGGTACATTTGTTACAATTGATGAACAACTATTGATACGTTATTATTAACTAAAGTCCATAATTTTCATTTAGGTTCTCTCTTTGTGTTTTACAGTTCTATGAGTTTTGATAAATGTATAATGTCGTGTATCCACCATTATGCTGTCACACAAAATTTCACTTCCCTAAAAACCCTCTGCATTTCACCTATTCATCTCACCCTCTCTCCTCCCTGAACCCCTGGCAACCATTGATCTTTTTAATCTTTATATCATTGCCTTTTCAAGAATGTCATGCCATTGGAATCATACAGTATGTAGCCTTTTCACACTGGCTTATTTTACTTTGCAGTATGCATTTATGGTTCCTCCATGGCTTGAGAGTTCATTTCTTTTCACTGAATAATGTTGCATTGTATCGATGTTTCATTATTCGTTTATCCACTCATCTGTTGATAGACATCTTCGTTGCTTTCAATTTTTAGCAATTATGAGTATCGTTGCTAACAATATTCATGTGTATGCTTTTGTGTCTAATAAGTTTTCAACTCATTTGGGTAAATACCTTGGAGCACAATTGTTGGATCACATAGTAAGACTATGTTTAGCTTTGTAAATACCTGTCACACTGTCTTCCAAAGTCGCTGTACCATTTTGCATTCCCACCAGAATGAGTGAGAGTTCCTGTTGCTCCACATCCTTTTTCAGCATTTGGTGTTGTCAATGGTTTGATTTTTAGCCATTCTAACAGATGATAGTGGTATTTTATTGTTGTTTTAATCTGCAACTTCCTAATGATATATGATCTTGAGAATCTTTTCATATACTTTTTATTATCTATATGTTTTCTTTGCTGAAAGACTGACATTTTTACTAAACATGATACACTTGAGATCCACCCAAGTTGTTGAATGATCAATAGTTGGTTCCTTTTTATTGCTGAGTAGTATTCTGTAGTATGGATGGGATGTACCAGAATTTGTTTAGCAGTTCACCAGTTGAAAGACTTTTGTGTTGTCTCCAGTTTGGGGTTATTATGTATAAAGATGTGAACATGAGAATATAGGTTTTCGTGTGCACATAAAATTTCATTTATTTAAGATATGCGATTGATAGTTTTTATGGTACATGCATGTTTACTTTCTAAAGAAACTACCCAACAGTTTTCCATAGTGCTTAAACTATTTTGTGTTTCAACCAGAATTGATTTTTAATTTTGTTTTCATACTTTTAGGTAGCATATAAAGCTGCTAGCATTGCAACTTTTTTAGAATCACAAATGGCTGTTGGATTTTGTGAAATTATTTTTCTGCATCAATTGATATGATTATATGCTTTTGCTTCTTTAGCATGTAGTTATGGTGGATTACATTGACTGATATTCAAATGAACCAGCTTTGCATAACTGGAATAAATCTTATTCAATGTTCATGAATACTATCAGCCTGTAGTTTCCTTCCTTCCTTCCTTCCTTCCTTCCTTCCTTCCTTCCTTCCTTCCCTCCTTCCCTCCTTCCCTTCTTCCTTCCTTCCTTCCCTCCCTCTGTCCCTCCCTCCCTCATTTGTTAGTTTGTTCATAATGCCTTTGTCCTTCATTTGGTTTTGTGATTAGGACAATACTGGTCTCATGAAATGAGTTTGTTACTTTCTCTCCTCTTCTAATTCTAGAAGAGAATTTGTCAAATTTGTTCCATATCTTCTTTAAGTATTTGGTAAATTCTCTGGTGAAACCATCTGGCTAGGATTTCTTTATTCAAGGTTTTTTGATGAAAAATCAACTGATGATCTTATTGTGGATCCCTTACATGTGATGAATCACTTCTCTCTTGATGCTTTCAAGATCTTCTCTTTGTCTTTCAACAATTTGATTACAATGTGTCTTGGGGTGGATTGCTTTGAATTTAACGAACTTGGCATTTGTTGAGGCTCCTGGATGCATAGATTCATGTCTGTCTTTATATTTGGGAAGATTTTGGCCATTATTTCTTCAAATGTTCTTTCTGCTCCTTGCTGTCTCTCTCCTCTTTATCTGGGACAATATTATGCAAATATCCCACAGGTCTCTTAGACTCACTCATTTATTTATTACCATTTTAACGTGTACACCTCAGTGGCAATTAGTACATTCACATTGTTGTGCAACCATCACACTACTAGTTCCAATATATTATGTCACCTCCATAGGAAAGCCCATACCTTGTGCTTCCTATTCTCCCTTTTCCCAGCTCCTAACATCCACTAATCTGCTTTCTGTGTCTATGGATTTACCTATTCCTGATATTTCATATCAATCAAATCATACAGAATGGTCTTTGTGTCTGTTTCCTTTCACTTAGCATGACATCGTTAAGGTTGGTACAGCATTTATCACTATTTCATTTCTACCTATGGCAATTTCTTTGTATGACAATGGCACACTTTATTTATCCATTCATCTGTTGATAGACATTTGGTTTGTTTTCATCTTTTGTCTATTGTGAATAGTGCTGCTGTGACCATTCATGTACAATTTTTTACTTAAACCCTGATTTTGAATTCTTTTATTTGTATTCCCAGGAGTGTAACTGCTGAGTCTATACTAATTTTATGTTTACTGATTTCTATGGCAGCTTAATCATTTTGCATTCCCAACAACAATATATGAGGGTTCCAATTTCCCCACATCCTTACAAACAATTGTTATTTTATCTTCTTTTTCTTTATAGACATCTTAGTGGGTGTGAGATATTATCTAATTTGGTTTTGATTTACATTTTCCTAATGAATGTTTTCATGTATTTGTTGGTCATTTGTATATCTTCTTTGGAGAAAGGGCTATTCAGTTTCTTTGCCCATTTAAAAAAATTTGATAGAAAGCAGGAAGCTTTATGTGATCCTTTCTTAAACAGCTTTATTGAGATATAATTCACGTACCATAAAATATACACTTTGACCATGTTTTAATCAGTTTGCTTTTCTTTCTTATTGAGTTGTAAGAGTCCTTTTTATATTTTGCAGATACTAGATTCTTTTTTGTGTGTCAGCATGTCCACTTCTATTTATTCTTTTTTTAAAATTAGTTTTTATTGGAGTATGGTTGCTTTACAATGTTGTGTTATCCTCCACTGCACAACAAAATGAATCAGCCATACACATACAGGTATCCCCTCCCTTTTGGACTTCCCTCCCATTTAGGTTACCACAGTGCATTAGGTAGAGTTCCCTGTGCTATAAAATATGTTCCCATCAGTCATCTGTTTTATACATAGTATCAATGATCTATATGTGTCAATCCCAGTCTCCCAATTCCTCCCTCCCCATGCCTTTCCCCCTTGGTATCCATACATTTATTCTCTATGTCTATGTCTCTATTTCTGCTTTGCAAATAAGGTCACCTATACCATTTTTCTAGATTCCACATATATGCATTATTATACAATATTTGCTTTTCTCTCTCTGACTTGCTTCACTCTGTGTGACACACTCCAGGTCCATCCATGTCTTTAGAAATGACCCAATTTCATTCCTTTTTATGGCTGAGTAATATTCCATTATATATATGTACCACATCTTCTTTATCCATTCCTCTGTTGATGGACATTTAGGTTGCTTCCATGTCTTGACTATTGTAAATAGTACTGCTATGAAAACTGGGGTGCATGTGTTTTTTGAATTATGGTTTTCTCTGGGTATATATCCAGTAGTGGGATTGTTGGGTCATATGGTATTTCTATTTTGAGCTTTTTGAGCAACCTCCATACTGTTTTCCATAGTGGATGTATCAATTTACATTCCCATAAAGAGTGCAGGAGGATTCCCTTTTCTCCACACCCTCTCCAGCATTTATTGTTTGTAGATTTTTTGATGATGGCCATTCTGACCGGTGTGAGATGATATCTCATTGTAGTTTTGATTTGCCTTTCTCTAATGATTAATGATGTTGAGCATTCTTTCATGTGTTTGTTGGCAATCTGTATCTCTTCTTTGGAGAAATGTCTATTTAGGTCTCCCGCCCATTTTTTGATTGGGTTGTTTGTTTTTTTGATATTGAGCTATATGAGCTGCTTGTAAATTTTGGAGATTAATCCTTTGTCAGTTGTTTCATTTGCAAATATTTTCTCCCATTTTGCAGGTTGTCTTTTCCTCGTTTGTGGTTTCCTTTGCTGTGCAAAAGCTTTTAAGTTTCATTAGGTCCCATTTGTTTATTTTTGTTTTAATTTTTATTACTCTAGGAGGTGGGTCATAAAAGATGTTGCTGTGATTT
This sequence comes from Phocoena sinus, assembly GCF_008692025.1. Classification (NCBI taxonomy): domain Eukaryota; kingdom Metazoa; phylum Chordata; class Mammalia; order Artiodactyla; family Phocoenidae; genus Phocoena; species Phocoena sinus. Next base: position 128,585,487 of record NC_045784.1, on the reverse strand, counting down.
ATGTCAAAGTGTGTTTGGCCTGTTTTCCTCTAAGAGTTTGATAATGTCTGGCCTTACTTTTAGGTCTTTAATCCATTTTGAGTTGATTTTTGTGTATGGTGTTAGGAAGTGTTCTAATTTCATTCTTTCACATGTAGCTGTCCAGTTTTCCAGCACCACTTATTGAAGAGGCTGTCTTTTCTCCATTGTATATTCTTACCTCCTTTGTTATGGATTAGGTGACCATAGGTGCATGGCTTTATCTCTGGGCTTTCTATCCTGTTTCATTGATCTATATTTCTGTTTTTGTGTCAGTACCATACTGTCTTGATTACTGTAGCTTTGTAGTATAGTCTGAAGTCCGGGAGCCTGATTCCTCCAGCTCCATTTTTCTTTCTCAAGCTTGCTTTTGCTATTCGGGGTGTTTCGTGTTTCCATACAAATTGTGAAATTTTTGTTCTGGTTCTGTGAGAAATTCCATTGATTGTTTGATAGGGATTGCATTGAATCTGTAGATTGCTTTGGGTAGTATAGCCATTTTCACAATATTGATTCTTCCAATCCAAGAACAACATGGTATATCTCTCCATCTGTTTATGTAATCTTTGATTTCTTTCATCAGTATTTTATATTTTTCTCACTACATGTCTTTTGCCTCCTTAGGTACGTTTATTTCTGGGTATTTTATTCTTTTTGTTGCAATGGTAAATGGGATTGTTTCCTTAATTTCTCTTTCTGCCCTTTCATTGTTAGTGTATAGGAATGCAAGAGATTTCTGTGTATTAATTTTGAGGATACTAGATTCTTTATTTTTAGATTCTTATAAGATATATTATTAGCAAATATTTTCTCTCATTTGTGGATTGTCTTTCATTCTCTTGATTGTGTCATTTGATGAGCAAATGGTTTTAATTTTGATGGAGTCCAATTTATCTTTTTTTCTCTTTTGTTCCATGTGATTTTGGTATTTCAAAGAAACCATTGCCTAATCCATGTTTGTGAAGATTTAATACTAGTTTTTCTTCTAAGCATTTTATAGTTTTAACTTATATTGAGGTCTTTAATCCTGTTTGGATTAATTTTTATATATGCTGAGTGGAAAGGATGCAACATTCATCTTTTGTATGTGGGTATCTGGATATCCAGTTATTCCAGAATGACTGTGTTCAATTTTCTTCATTCTTTTTGGGGTTTTTTTGTCTTCAGGTAAGAAAAACTTAATTGAACTATCTTCAAGTTTGATGATTCTTTTTTTCTGCTGGTCAAATATACTGTTGAACCTCTCTAGTGAATTTTTCATTCCAGTTATTGTATTTTTCAACTTCAGAATTTATAATTTTTATTTCTTTATTGATATTTCTCTCTTTGGTGACACATTGTTCTCCTGATTTTCGTTAGTTCTTTGAGGAGTTGATTTGAAGTCTCTGTCTAGTAAGAGCAATGTCTAGGCCTCGTCTAGGACAGTTTCTGTTAATTTCCTTTTTTCCTATGAATGAGCCATACTTTCCTGTATCTTTTCATGCCTTGTGGGTTTTTTTTTTTTTTTTTGGTAAAGTAGACATTTTTAATATTATACTGTGTTGACTCTGAAGATCTTGTTCTTCTCCCTCCCCATGGTTTGGTTTTACTTTTTGTGGGTTATAGTCTTTTTATTTGTTCAGTGGCTCTCATAAACAATTTTCTAAAGACTGTATTCTTGGTCCTTATGGTCACAGAAGTCTCTGTTTTGTTAGCTAGTTAGCTATTAACTTCACAGAAATTTACTTAAACATTGAGAACAAAAAATGTAATATGTCCTAGCTCTCCAGATTACCCCAGATTTGGAATCCAGACTCCCTACTCAGCTACTGCTAGTGCCCTGTCCGTAGAAAAGGGGATCATCATGTCATACTTCTTGTACTGCTGGATAGATTTGCGAGTTCTGACTTCTTACTTGGTTTCCCCTGCCCCTCACTGCTGGTGGTGGAGTGTTTGTTGAGGTTGGCTAGGGTAGGGCAGGTATTGTCAGTAAGTTTTCTGTATTGCTAGGCTGTCCCTTTTCTTGGTCCTTTGTCTAGAGAGAGCAGGCTTTTCTTAGGGCTTTTTTGGGGTCTACTTCTGTTGGTGGTTCTTGTTTGCAGGCTTTTCTAGTGCCTAGTTTGGAATAATTGGGAGGTAAAAAGAAAATGCAGGGACTCACTGTCATGTTGTTCCATAAGTCCCAAGATCCCTAGACAGTCTACCTTTTCCTTTCCAACTCTCAGCATCCTCAAATGATTTTCTGTTGTATTAATGTCTAGTGTTTTAATTGTAATGATGTGGGAGAAATAGGTAGAAATGAATCTATTTTTGTCTGGTAACAGAAATCCTCTGTTATATTTTTTTAGAGTATTTACTTTAGTATGTACATTCTTTTTTTTTTTTTTTTTTTTTTTTTTTTTATTGGTTACGCGGGCCTCTCACTGTTGTGGCCTCTCCCGTTGCGGAGGACAGGCTCCGGACGCGCAGGCTCAGCGGCCATGGCTCACGGGCCCAGCCGCTCCGCGGCACGTGGGATCCTCCCAGACCGGGGCACGAACCCGTGTCCCCTGCATCGGCAGGCGGACTCCCAACCGCTGCGCCACCAGGGAAGCCCAGTATGTACATTCTTGCACACAATTAAAGTGGAAGCAGATTACCTTAATCCAATCAAAGATTGAGATACTTCAAGGTGAGGTTTCTTTTTGAGATACTTCAAGGTGAGGTTTCTTTTTGTTTGTTTGTTTTTGCTGGTGGTTTGTTGCTTGTTTGTTTGTTTTGGTAAGGCGTGTATCTTTGTGACTCACCCTTACTCTTTGTGTAGTCCTTAAGCATCCTAGCTGAAATTTTGGGGGTTTATCAGGGACTCTTCACCTTCGTGGGCCTCAAGCTCCAAGAAAGTACTAATAACTCTGTTTAGCTTGTCATCATTTTAACATCCCTTTTCTGCTTGTGTTCTCCAGCACAGCCATTTAGAAATCAGTAATTACCTCCATGGAAAAATTTGGCTCAGATTATCAGACCCAATTTCTCTGCTCTTTTCCTTTCTCCTAAATCTTGTGTTTTAAATCTAAGTTACTTGAATCCCTGAACTTTGATTTTTGTCTCACCATCTCTATGAGACTGTGGAAAGTTCTGTTAAGCTTCTTTATCTATCTCTTAGTAGCTACTTTCTGCCTAATTTTTAAATGTCTCTTAATTTTTTAGCCTCTCTCTTAATTAGCAGTCAGCTAATTCCTACAGGGGCTAAGAGGTGTAGTATGTGGGGCTCATGTCAGTGAGTTTCCCTTCACTCCAAGATCTTTGCCCCTCAGATTCTGTTTACCTTGGTAGCTCTCTGATGGAATAACACACACACACACACATATTTTACCACAATTTTCTAGATTTTCTCGGTGGGTGAGTTGGTCTGTTGTATAAAGTTGTTCCTCACAGTCATAAGAAGTTCTTAGTAAATTTTTATAGTTTTCTTTAATTAGATTTAAACATTTATTTTGTTATATGTATTTCTCAGTTTTTATAGCTTTGTTGCTAATATGAATTGTCCTTTTTACCTATTATATTTTCTAATTGGTTATTGCTGGTATTTACAAAAGATGTTGACTAAGTGTACTTGGATCTACAACTGGCCCATCTTATAATAAATTCTTTATTTATTCCATTGCAAACTGATAGTTTTTTCTTTTCTTTTCTAATATTTATTCATTTTTCCTTAGCTTAATTCATTGCTATGATTTTATAATAATATACTAAAATAGTAGTAATGCTAACAGTCAGTTTTATCTCCTTCCTCACTTTATTGAAAATCCTTTTAATGTTTCTATAAATTATGAAGTTTTCTGTAGACTTCATGTGAATATCTTTTATTGAATTGGGATTTTTCAAAAAAAGTTCCTTCTTAAGACAAGTTATTTCTTTTAACAGGTCTAAGTATTAACTCTTATAAACATCCCATTTCTTCTTGAAATCTCTTTCAAGTTTTCACTAAAATAAAACCTTCCTTCTGCAATTTTATACTTTGTTCTTTTCAAATCATGATTAATTTCTCCTTCTCCAATTGGCTAACAGCACAGTGGTTATGATGTTGTTTCAGTTATTTAGTTCTTCCTAAAGTAAATGTTAGTTATTTTTGTTTACACCCTTGAGACTTTGTGTCTTTTAAAATATATGTATCCCCATTCTTGGTACAGTATCTGTCCCATGCTATATAGTCAATGATTTTTATAGAATTAATTATCTCAATATTTTTGTCATGCTATTTGACTGTCCACATCCTTGTATTCCTTTGCTATTACCGAAGAATTGGTAGGGTTGGGGATTTCTAGTCCTAAGCAATGCTTAGACCTAGGGAAAGAAATGTAAATATGGACCCAATGCTGCTTATGTTCCTACATTGTCCTCAGTTGATATTTCTCTGAACTGAATATTAGATCCAGAAGTTTAGTCATCATCTAGCTCAATCCATTCATATTACAATTAGGAAACTGAGACCCAGTATAGGAAGTCAGTTGTCCCAAACTCAGAGCTAATATAAAATCTATTCTATAAATTTATCTGTGTAGCAAAAAGAGATGGCATCATACAGACATTATCTTGTCTTTGCTCTGTGGTAATTGCTATGAATTCCCTACTGTCATTCCTCTTCTTGACATGTAGACAGTGTGCAATGGATGGGTAAAGATCAACATGTGCTTCAGGCATCTGAACATTCTACAGGAGAGAAAAAAGAGGTTTACTTTCATCAGCTTCTGGAATAGCAGATTCTGCCTTGGTTCACTATTTATATGTGTATGAACAGTTTTCCTTAGTGGAATCCTGTACTATTGTGTTTCTGAATTTGAACATGTAAGAGTACCTTGGCTAGACTTGCTTTTGTTACCTGCAGTTGCTTTCTAGCTTCACGTATCATACTGGATTTATATCTGAGATTCTTGAACTTTGAAATAAAGCTGAATTTTAGAGCTTTTGGGAAGGTTTTGCAAGTGAGCTGAAGAAGCAGGAAGCAGAGAGGATTAATGGATTTGGCTGAAACTAGAACACTCTGGGTTTAAGAACTACATGGTTTTTGCACTTCAGACAGCTATATCAGATTTCTAAATCCCTAACTGCTGATTTCCACACAGCCTTATCCAAACCTCTACATCCTATAGTCTCCACTGCTCCCTTAAAGTGGTTTCCAAGTAGACCCATTGTGAAAATATATTTCTTGTAAATACTCAGGATTCATTCCTAGAGCATAGGCCAACACTGTGCTACATCGGAGGCATCAAAAACTTGGCCAAAAAGTACTTCCCATTATCCCAATAGCATAACTGAATTCTCACCATCATAGTAACTCCTTTAGGAAGTATTCATTTTTTAACTAAGCTATGGAAATAACACTTAACCAGGAGTCAGAAGTTTTGGATTCAGTCCCTCTCTGACTCTTATTAGTTACTGGTTTGTGACCAAGTAAAAACCTCTTTGTGTTTTTTTCTTTTTAACATCTTTATTGGAGTATAATTGCTTTACAATGATGTGTTAGTTTCTGCTTTATAACAAAGTGAATCAGTTATACATATACATATATCCCCATATCTCTTCCCTCTTCATCTCCCTCCCTCTCACCCTGCCTATCACACCCCTCTAGGTGGTCACAAAGCACCGAGCTGATCTCCCTGTGCTGTGTGGCTGCTTCCCATTAGCTATCTATTTTACATTTGGTAGTGTATATATGCCCATGCCACTCTCTCACTTTGCCCCAGCTTACCGCTCCCCCTCCCTGTATCCTCAAGTCCATTCCCTAGTAGGTCTGCCTCTTTATTTCCGACTTGCCTCTGGGTTCTTCATGACATTTTTTTAGATTCCATATATATGTGTTAGCATATGGTATTTGTTTTTCTCTTTCTGACTTACTTTACTCTGTATGGCAGACTCTAGGTCCATCCACCTCACTACAAATAACTCAATTTTGTTACATTTTATGGATGAGTAATATTCCATTGTATATATGTGCCATATCTTTATCCATTCATCTCTTGATGGACACTTAGGTTGCTTCCATGTCCTGGCTATTGTAAATAGAGCTGCAATGAATATTGTGGTACATGACTTTTTTGAATTATGGTTTTCTCACAGTATATGCCCAGTAGTGGGATTGCTGGGTCGTATGGTAGTTCTATTTTTAGTTTTTTAAGGAAACTCCATACTGTTTTCCATAGTGGATGTATCAATTTACATTCCCATAAAGAGTGCAGGAGGATTCCCTTTTCTCCACACCCTCTCCAGCATTTATTGTTTGTAGATTTTTTGATGATGGCCATTCTGACCGGTGTGAGATGATATCTCATTGTAGTTCTGATTTGCATTTCTCTAATGATTAATGATGTTGAGCATTCTTTCATGTGTTTGTTGGCAATCTGTATCTCTTCTTTGGAGAAATGTCTATTTAGGTCTTCTGACCATTTTGGGGTTGGGTCGTTTGCTTTTTTGATATTGAGCTGCATGAGCTGCTTGTGAATTTTGGAGATTAATCCTTTGTCAATTGCTTCGTTTGCAAATATTTTCTCCCATTCTGAGGGTTGTCTTTTTGTCTTGTTTATGGTTTCCTTTGCTGTGCAAAAGCTTTTAAGTTTCATTAGGTCCCATTTGTTTATTTTTGTTTTTTTTCCATTTCTCTAGGAGGAGGGTCAAAAAGGATCTTGCTGTGATTTATGTCCTAGTGTTCTGCCTATGTTTTCCTCTAAGAGTTTGATAGTGTCTGGCCTTACATTTAGGTCTTTAATCCATTTTGAGTTTATTTTTGTGTATTGTGTTAGGGAGTGTTCTAACTTCATTCTTTTACATGTAGCTGTCCAGTTTTCGCAGCAGCACTTATTGAAGAGATTGCCTTTTCTCCATTGTATATCCTTGCCTCCTTTGTCATAGATTAGTTGACCATAGGTGCGTGGGTTTATCTCTGGGCTTTCAATCTTGTTCCATTGATCTATGTTTCTATTTTTGTGCCAGTACCATATTGTCTTGATTACTGTAGCTTTGTAGTATAGTCTGAAGTCAGGGAGCCTGATTCCTCCAGCTCCGTTTTTCTTTCTCAAGATTGCTTTGGCTATTCGGGGTCTTCTGCGTTTCCATAGAAATTGTGAAATTTTTGTTCTAGTTCTGTGAAAAATGTCAGTGGTAGTTAGGTAGGGATTGCATTGAATCTGTAGATTGCTTTGGGTAGTATAGTCATTTTCACAGTATTGATTCTTCCAATTCAAGAACATGGTATATCTCTCCATCTATTTGTATCAACTTTAAATTCTTACATCAGTGTCTTATAATTTTCTGCATACAGGTCTTTAGTGTCCTTAGGCAGGTTTATTCCTAGATATTTTCTTTGTTTTGCAATGGTAAATGGGAGTGTTTTCTTAATTTCACTTTCAGATTTTTCATCATTAGTGTATAGGAATGTAAGAGCTTTCTGTGCATTAATTTTGTATCCTGCTACTTTACGAAATTCATTGATTTGCTCTAGTAGTGTTCTGGTAGCAACTTTACGATTCTCTATGTATAGTATCATGTCATCTGCAAACAGTGACAGCTTTACTTCTTTTCTGATTTGGATTCCCTTTACTTCTTTTTCTTCTCTGATTGCTATGGCTAAAATTTCCAAAACTATTTTGAATAATAGTGGTGAGAGTGGGCAACCTTGTCTTCTTCCTGACCTTACTGGAAATGGTTTCATATTTTCACCATTCAGGATGTTGTTGGCTGTGGGTTTGTGATATATGGCCTTTATTATGTTGAGGTAAGTTCCCTCTATGACTACTTTCTGGAGGTTTTTTTTTTTATCATAAATGGGTGTTGAATTTTGTCAGAAGCTTTCTCTGCGTCTATTGACATGATCATATGGTTTTTATTCTTCAGTTTGTTAATATGGTGTATCACATTGTTCGATTTGCATATATTGAAGAATCCTTGCATTCCTGTGATAAACCCTACTTGATCATGGTGTATGATCCTTTTAATGTGCTGTTGGATTTTGTTTGCTAGTATTTTGTTGAGGATTTTTGCATCTATGTTCATCAGTGATATTGGCCTGTAGTTTTCTTTCTTTGTGACATCTTTGTCTAGTTTTGGTACCAGTGTGATGGTGGCCTCATAGAGTGAGTTTGGAAGTGTTCCTCCCCCTTCTATATTTTGGAAGAGTTTGAGAAGGATAGGTGTTATCTCCTCTCTAAATGTTTGATAGAATTCGCCTGTGGAGCCATCTGGTCATGGGCTTTTGTTTGTTGGATGATTTTTCAGCACCGTTTTGCTTTCAGCGCTTGTGATTGTTGTGTTCCTATTTCCTCCTGATGCAGTCTTGGTAAGTTGTGCCTTTCTAAGAATTTGTCCATTTCTTCCAGGTTGTCAATTTTATTGGCATAGATTTGCTTGTAGTACTTTATCATGATCCTTTGTATTTCTGCCGTGTTAGTTTTTACTTCTTTTTCATTTCTAATTCTATTGGTATGCGTCTTCTCCCTTTTTTCTTGATGAGTCTGGCTAATGGTTTATTAATTTTGTTTATCTTCTCAAAGAACCAGCTTTTAATTTTATTGATCTTTGGTATCATTCCCTTCATTTCTTTTTCATTTATTTCTGTTTTGACCTTTATGATTTCTTCCTTTCTGTTAACTTTGGGGTGTTTTTATTCCTCTTTCTCTAATTGCTTTAGGTGTAAGGTTAGGTTGTTTATTTGAGATGTTTCTTGTTTCTTAAGGTAGGATTGTATTGCTGTAAACTTCCCTGTTAGAATTGCTTTTGCTTTATCCCATAGGTTTTGGGTCATCGTATTTTCATTGTCATTTGTTTTTAGGTATTTTTTGATTTCCTCTTTGATTTCTTCAGTGATCACTTCGTTATTAAGTAGTGTATTGTTTAGCCTCCATGTGTTTTTACATTCTACAGATTTTTCCTGTAATTCACATCTAGTCTCATAGCATTGTGGTTGGAGAAGATAGTTGATATGATTTCAGTTTTCTCAAATTTACCAAGGCTTGATTTGTGACCCAAGATGTGATCTATCCTGGAAAATGTTCCATGAGCACTTGAGAAGAAAGTGTATTCTGTCGTTTTTGGATGGAATGTCCTATAAATATCAATTAAGTCCATCTTGTTTAATGTATCATTTAAAGCTTGTGTTTCTTTATTATCATTTTGGATGATCTGTCCATTGGTGAAAGTGGGGTGTTAAAGTCCCCTACTATGATTGTGTTACTGTCGATTTCCCCTTTTATGGCTGTTAGTATTTGCCTTATGTATTGAGGTGCTCCTATGTTGGGTGCATAAATATTTACAATTGTTTTATCTTCTTCTTGGATTGATCCCTTGATCATTATGTAATGTCCTTCTTTGTCTCTTGAAATGGTCTTTGTTTCAAAGTCTATTTTGTCTGAAATGAGAATTGCTACTCTAGCTTTCTTTTGATTTCACTTTCAGTCTGTATGTGTCCCTAGGTCTGAAGTGGGTCTCTTGTAGACAGCATAGATATGGGTCTTGTTTTTGTATCCATTCTTCAGGTCTGTTTCTTTTGGTTGGAGCATTTAATCCATTTACATTTAAGGTAACTATTAATATGTATGTTCCTATTATCATTTTCTTAATTGTTTTGGGTTTGTTATTGTAGGTCTTTGCCTTCTCTTGTGTTTCCTGCCTAGAGAAGTTTGTTTAGTATTTGTTGTAAAGCTGGTTTGGTGGTGCTGATTTCTCTTAGCTTTGGCTTCTCTGTAAAGGTTTTAATTTCTCCATCAAATCTGAATGAGATCCCTGCTGGGTAGAGTAATCTTGGTTGTAGGTTTTTCCCTTTCATCACTTTAAATATGTCCTGCCACTCCCTTCTGGCTTGCAGAGTTTCTGCTGAAAGATCAGCTGTTAACCTTATGGGGATTCCCGTGTATGTTATTTGTTGTTTTTCCATTGCTGCTTTTAATATTTTTTCTTTGTATTTAATTTTTGATAGTTTGATTAATATGTGTCTTGGCGTGTTTCTCCTTGGATTTATCCTGTATGGGACTCTCTGTGCCTCCTGGACTTGATTAACTATTTCCTTTCCCATATTAGGGAAGTTTTCAACTATAATCTCTTCAAATATTTTCTCTGTCCCTTTCTTTTTCTCTTCTTCTGGGACCCCTATAATTCGAATGTTGGTGCATTTAATATTGTCCCAGAGGTGTCTGAGACTTTCCTCAATTCTTTTCATTCTTTTTTCTTTATTCTGCTCTTCAGTAGTTATTTCCACTATTTTATCTTTCAGGTCACTTATCCATTCTTCTGGCTCAGTTATTCTGCTATTGATCCCTTCAAGAGAATTTTAAATTTCATTTAATTTGTTGTTCATCACTGTTTGTTTGCTCTTTATTTCTTCTAGTTTCTTGTTAAACATTTCTTGTATTTTCTTCATTCTATTTCCACGATTTTGGATAATCTTTACTGTCATTATTCTCAGTTCTTTTTCAGGTAGACTGCCTATTTCCTCTTCATTTATTAGGTCTGGTGGGTTTTTACCTTGCTCCTTCATCTGCTGTGTGTTTTTCTGTCTTGTCATTTTGCTTAACTTACTGTGTTTGGGTCTCCTTTTCACAGGCTGCAGGTTTGTTGTTCCTGTTGTTTATGGTGTCTGTCCCCAGTTGTTAAGTTTGGTTCAGTGGGTTGTGTAGGCTTCCTGGTGGAGGGGACTAGTGCCTGTGTTCTTGTGGATGAGGCTGGCTCTTGTCTTTCTGGTGGGCAGGTCCACATCTGGTGGTGTTATTTGGGATATCTGCCTTATTATGATTTTAGGCAGCCTCTCTGCTAATGGATGGGGTTGTGTTCCTGTCTTGCTAGTTTTTTGGCATAGGGTGTCCAGCACTGTAGCTTGCTGGTCATTGAGTGAAGCTGGGTCTTTGCATTGAGATGGAGATGTCTGGGGGATTTTCGCCATTTGCTGTTACATGGAGCTAGGAGGTCTCTTGTTTACCAACGTCCTGAACTTGGCACTCCCACCTCAGAAACACAGCCCTGACGCCTGGCTGGAGCACCAAGATTGTGTCATCCACATGACTCAGAATAAAAGGGAGAAAAAATAGAAAGAATGAAAGAAGGTAAAATAAAATAAAAGAAAGTTATTAAAATAGAAAATAATTATTTAAAAAAGATTTTAAAAAAGGAAGAAAGAAAGAAGAGAGCAACCAAACCATAAAAGAAATCCACCGATGATAACAAGCACTAAAAACTATAGTATACAAAGAAACAAACAAAAAAGGACAGACAGAACTATCAGACAAATGGTAAAAGCAAAGCTATACAGACAAAATTACACAGAGAAGCATACACATACACACTCAGAAAAAGAGAAAAAGGGAAAAAATTATATATCATTGCTCTCAAAGTCTACCTCTTCAATTTGGGATGATTTGTGGTCTATTCAGGTATTCCACAGATGCAGATACATCCAGTTGATAGTGGAGATTTAATCTGCTGCCCCTGAGGCTGCTTGGTGACATTTCCCTTTTTCTTCTTTGTTCATGCAGCTCGTGGGGTTCAGCTTTGGACTTGGCCCTGCCTCTGCCTGTAGGTCACCTGAGGGCATCTGTTCTTCACTCAGACAGGATGGGGTTAAAGGAGCAGCTGATTCAGGGGCTCTGGTTCACTCAGGCCGGGGGGAGGGAGGGGTACGGATGCGGGGTGAGCCAGTGGTGGCAGGGGCCTGCGTGACGTTGCACCTGCCTGAGGCGCGCCGTGCGTTCTCCCAGGGAAGTTGTCCCTGGATTACAGGACCCTGGCAGTGGCGGGTTGCACAGGCTCCCTGGAGGGGATGTGTGGATAGTGACCTGTGCTGGCACACAGGCTTCTTGGTGGCTGCAGCAGCAGCCTTAGCGTCTCGTGCCCGTCTCTGGGGTGCACAGTGATAGCCGCGGCTCGTGCCTGTCTCTGGAGCTCCTTTAAGCAGTGCTCTTAATCCCCTCTCCTCGCGTACCAGGAAACAAAGAGGCAAGAAAAAGTCTCTTGCCTCTTCGGCAGCTCCAGACTTTTCCCCGGACTCCCTCCCGGCCAGCTGTGGTGCACTAACCCCCTGCAGGCTGTGTTCACGCCGCCAACCCCAGTCCTCTCCCTGCGCTCCGACCGAAGCCCGAGCCTCAGCTCCCAGACCCGTCCGCCCTGGCGGGTGAGCAGACAAGCCTCGGGCTGGTGAGTGCTGGTCGGCCCTGATCCTCTGTGTGGGAATCTCCTCGCTTTGCCCTCTTCACCCCTGTTGCTGTGCTCTCCTCCGTGGCTCCGAAGCTCCCCCCTCTGCCACCCGCAGTCTCTGCCCTCAAAGGGGCTTTCTAGTGTGTGGAAACCTTTCCTCCTTCACAGCTTCCTCCCACTGGTGCAGGTCCCATCCCTATTCTTTTGTTTCTGTTTTTTTCTTTTTTCTTTTGCCCTATGCAGGTACATGGGGAGTTTCTTGCCTTTTGGGAGGTCTGAGGTCTTCTGCCAGCGTTCAGTAGGTGTTCTGTAGTAGTTGTTCCACATGTAGATGTATTTCTGATGTATTTGTGGGGAGGAAGGTGATCTCCACATCTTACTCTCCCGCCATCTTGAAGCTCCTCTCCCTTTTTGTGTTTTAGATTCTTATTCATTATATAAGTTGGAAAATTCTTAACTGGCTTACCTTTAAGGGTTGTGATAAGGATAAAATCTGGTAATGAATGGTAAAATGTTATCATAAGTGTACAGATAGAATTTACTATTAATATAACATCATTTGCAACTATTTATTGGATGCCCATTATATGCTGTATAAATATGCTATTTATGCTTATAAATGAATTCTGTCTCTCATTTTATATATAGATTTTATAAATATATATATTATACTTATATATATAATTTTCTCATTAAATCAGCACTCAATCCAAAAGAAACAGCTATTATTTTCCTCCGCTTAGATAGAAAGAACTAAGTATATTAGTTTCTATTGCTGATGTAACAAACTACTACAAATCTAACAGTTTAAAACAACAGGGACTTCCCTGGTGGTCCAGTGCTTAAGACTTTGCCTTCCAATGCAGGGAGTGTGGTTCGATCCCTGGTCAGAGAACTAAGATCCCACATGCCTTGCAGCCAAAAAGCAAAACATAAAACAGAAGCAGTATTATAGCAAATTCAATAAAAACTTTAAAAAATACATTTTTTTTGGTCTCACGATTCTGTAGGTCATTAGTTTAGTTGATAGAGCTGGGTCCTTAACTTAAAGAGCCTGACAAGGCTGAAATAAAAATGTTGTCAGGATTGCATTTCTTTTTTTGGAGGCTCTAAGAATTAATCTGCTTCCAAGCTCACTCAGATTATCAACCAGTTTCAGTTCCATGTGGTTGTTGAACTGACATCCCCATTTCTTTGATGGCCAGAGGTCTTTCTCAGCTTCTTAACTAGTTCCATCTATAAAGTCTCTTTGACCATGTAACATTATCATATTCACAGGTATAATTTCGAGGGGTGAAGATCGCAGGGACCAAAGTCTTGCTACAACACTAAGAGAGTCATTTTTATTTCATTTTAATGTCTATATTCTTAACCAGACAACTAATAATCCTATTAATAAAGCAAATTAATGAATGTGAGTAAATATTTCATACACTTCAACGTGATGTGTGTATACACGTATGTTTGTATATATCTCCTCTCTCCTCAAGGGGAGAGATCTTCCCTTACCCAACTTCTCTGCCCCAGATTCTTACTTGCAGTGTTGAGGTTCCCACTGTATGATATTCGTTTTAGCTCTCCTATGTAAAGATCTTGATTCCTACTACAGAAGATAGCATTGGGCTGTTTAATGATTTAGTTGTCAAATAAGTTAGCCACCAGTGTTCACTTGGATTATAGATGTAGGGGTTCTCAGAAGAGCTTCAAAACTATTCCTGTAGAATTTCACTGTCTTCCTCCCAGCTGTTCCAGAATTACTGCACCACATTTGATTCCAACTTCTTTCTCCATTTACCAACATCAATTTTGCTTTCTGTCTTACTCCGTTTTACCCTTTTAGAGCCCAATCTGCACCCAGCAAGCAGAATTCTCTAATATGCAGATATGTTTGTGTTACAACATCCTTCATTGATTTCTCTTTGCTCTAAATATCAAACCCAAGCCCTTTGTAGTCGTTTGCAAGACCATGCATGAACTGGTCTCTGCTTACATCTCTGGCCTTATTTCTAGCGCCTCTTCTCCTTTCTTTCCTTGTTCCAGAAGTACTGAACTACTTTCATTTTTCCAGCAGAGCATGTTATTTCACTGTTTTTGTTCTTCATGTGTGATAGAAAATTCTTCCTCTTTTTTTTGTTCCACTCTGAGCTTCATGAGTTCATCATTTAGGTTTCTGTTTAAGTGTTACTTCTTCTGTGATATCTTCCTTTATTCCCCAAATCTCATTTTAAATGTCTTTTCTTTTTTTAAAAATGTATTTTATTGAAGTATTGTTGATTTACAACATTGTGTTGATTTCTGCTGTACAGCAAAGTGACTCAGTTATACATACATATATATATATATATATATATATATATATATATATATATACACATACACTCTTTTTCATATTCTTTTCCATTATGGTTTATCATAGGATATTGAATATAGTGCCCTGTGCTATACAGTAGGACCTTGTTGTTTATCCATTCTATATGTAATAGTTTGTAAAATGTCTTTTCTATATTTTCATAGCACTCTGTATTTTCCCTATCATTGTATTTTTACTTTACTATAATTTCCAGTTCTCCAGTAAACTGTTTTTCTTCCAGTAAACTATCAACTCCTTGAAGGTGAGCATCATGTCTATTTTGTTGAATGTTGTGTTGTCAGAACTTAGCACAACTGAAATATTTTGTTCCGGACATGAATAAATGAATAAAACTTGTGTCTGCTCAAGCATTTTCTCTCCTAGTCTGAGTGGGTGTGATGGTACATCTCTACTTTCTTCAGATACAAGAATTGGGACTGGGGTTAACCCTTCATAATCTGTCTGTTGTCCCTGCTCTGATTTGGATGGTCTTTACTAGACTAGGAAGTTGGCCTCTTGGGAGCTCTGCTATAATATGACCAAATTCTCATTCTCTCCAAACAGCATTCAAACTTTTCTCGTGCCTTCTGAGACTTAAAAATTTTTCCCCTTGCAGGATGACTATATATTGGTATATCATGACTGTCTTCACAAGTGTCTCACATATAGTTTCCTACACCATGGTTCTTCACTTCTTTTCTATGTTCTTTACTGTGGTCATCTGATCCCCTTCCATGTTTGTTTGCTTGTGCACTGTGGTATTCTGAGCAGACAGCATAATTGTATGCTTTTATACTTAGGGCCACCTACTCCCACCATTTGCTCATGCACCATCACTGTCTAAACATGTCTTTTCATATATTTTGACCTCCTGCTTATGAATCTCTGGTTTATTAAAAAATATGTTATGATCATTTACTTCCACCTAAGGACTATCTGCTCCAATACCATGTTTGTTTGCTTCTGCATTATGGCTCTCTCTGTGGAATTGTGGACTTAGGTTTATGTATGATGATTGCTTCATTATAATTACCTGATTCTGCACCTTTACTATGGCCTTTGGTTCCTGCTTCATTGTCTTCAGCTTTTTAAAAAAAAAACCATGGTTACTGTTAACAGTGACTTTAATGTTCCTGAAGCATGGACATCAAAACAAACAAATGGCATGTTTGGTTGCATAACATGGTCAACTGCTAATATGTTATAGTCATTTGAGCATTCGCTATAGCCACCTACTCCTGCACCATAGGCACCTTCTTCAGCAGCAAGGTGATCGGTGCATATGCTGAGGTTTATGTGTCATGGTGATCTGAACTTAATCATAGTATAAGTTCCTATACCAAGGCATACTATGACTTGAGCACATACCATGATCATCTTGGCATAAATCATAGGAAAATGATCTTATATTTAAATTATATCTGTGGTTTCCTTCCCCTGCAGTATGGTTTTACCACTCTAATGTGAGTTTCTATACTTCAGACATCCAAGCAAGCACCACAGTCTTCTGTTCCTGAATCATTAGTATCTCTTCCTATATAGTAAGAGCTTATGCACATGGATCTGAACCATGATCATGACGTCATTATCATGATTTTTAAGCATATGTCAGTTATGTCTGCCCGTGTATCATAGTTCTTTTAGCACTTACCATGGTCATTTCTTGATATCATGATTCTTTGAGTAAAGCCAGGGCCTATAGCTTTCATGTGTACAATTTACATTGTTTATAATTTACCTTATGTTCACCATGACATTGTATAATTATACAGGAGTATTAGGCCACTGTCATATGATTACTAGCTCATGAATCATTATTTTCTTGACATGCTACATTAAACTTATATGTCAATGCAGTCTTCTCATATACAATGTTAACTACAGTCACAAGATAGATACTTGTAAATGACTACTCTCTACTTCTGATAGATGACTGTCAGCACACTGTACTGTGGCTGTCTACTCATATAATGTGGCTGAGTGATAATATTTGAAGGTTTTCTGAGTGTGCATTTTGTTCGAGTGGTAAAACTACGGAGACATATTTATATATAATACAGTCATTTAAGCATGCACCATGACTTCTCTTTTTGCAATAATACCATTTCTATTAGTTTTCTAGGGCTTCCGTAAGAAAGGGTGGCAAACTGGGTAGTTTAAAACACAAAGAAATTTATTTTCTCACAGTTCTAGAAGCTAGATAGTCCAAAATCAAGCTGTTGGCAGGGCTGTATTCCCTCTGAAGGCTCCAGGAAAGGATTCACCCTTGCATCTTCCAGTTTCTGGTAATTGCAGGTATTCCTTGGCTTGTGGCATCATTATGCCAATCTCTACCTCCATCATCACATGTCATTCTCTCCTTTTCTGTCTGTGTCTAAATTTCTCCCTTCTTATAAGGACACCAGCCATTGGATTTAGGGCCCACCCTAATCCACTATGACCTCATGTTAACTTGATTACACCTGCAAAATCCTATTTCCAAATAAGGTCACATCCGCAGGTACCAGGAATTGGAACTCCAATGTCTCTTTTTTGGGGGGACATAATTAAACCCATAAGAGTATCTATACTTGAAGATGTTTGCTTTCCAAAAAACTTTTCAATAATATTTATAATTTACGTAAAAATACTCTAAAATTTTTAGACATAATGAAGCACTAAATAGAATTTTCAAAAGTACCAAAATTGATACAATGGTGCAATCTAGACTTAGAGTCCATCTTGCTGTAAGATGTGATGTACCTACTAAAGTGAGAAAACAATATTTTGGAAAATATAATGACTAAGACAATGAAATTCCAATCACTATCAACTAATATTCAACTGTTTCAACATTTGTTTTTATACTATGGCTTTTTAATTAGGCATTATGTCCATCTGATTAAGCACCACAGTTTGTTTGTTCATATACTCCTGATGTTTGAGCTTCATCTGTGTCATAATTGTCATATTGGGCAGCATTGTTACTAACTCATGTATCAGTCACATCTGCCTCTATTTCAGCATTGCTTTTTGCTCCTATACCATGTCCACCTGCCCCTGTATTTTTTTTAACATTTTTATTGGAGTATAATTGCTTTACAATGTTGTGTTAGTTTCTGCTTTATAACAAAGTGAATCAGTTATACATATACATATGTTCCCATATCTCTTCCCTCTTGTGTCTCCCTCCCACCCTCCCTATCCCACCCTCCAGGTGGTCACAAAGCACAGAGCTGATCTCCCTGTGCTATGAGGCTGCTTCCCACTAGCTATCTATTTTACATTTGGTAGTGTATATATGTCCATGCCACTCTCTCACTTTGTCACAGCCTACCCTTCCCCCTCCCCATATCCTCAAGTCCATTCTCTAGTAGGTCTGTGTCTTTATTCCCGTCTTGCCCTTAGGTTCTTCATGACCATTATTTTTTCTTAGATTCCATATATATGTGTTAGCATACGGTATTTGTTTTTCTCTTTCTGACTTACTTCACTCTATGACAGACTCTAGGTCCATCCATCTCACTACAAATAACTCAATTTCATTTCTTTTTATGGCTGAGTAATATTCCATTGTATATATGTGCCTCATCTTCTTTATCTATTCATCTGTTGATGGACACTTAGGACAGCTACATGTACAAGAATGAAATCAGAGCACTCCCTAACACCATACACAAAAATAAACTCAAAATGGATTAAAGACCTAAATGTAAGGCCAGACACTATCAAACCCTTAGAGGAAAACATAGGCAGAACACTCTATGACATAAATCACAGCAAGATCCTTTTTGACCCACCTCTTAGAGAAATGGAAATAGAAACAAAAATAAACAAATGGGACTTAATGAAACTTAAAGGCTTTTGCACAACAAAGGAAACCATAAACAAGATGAGAAGACAACCCTCAGAATGGGAGAAAATATTTGCAAATGAAGAAACTGACAAAGGATTAATCTCCAAAATTTAAAAGCAGCTCATGCAGATCAATATCAAAAAAACAAACAACCCAATCCAAAAATGGGCAGAAGACCTAAATAGACATTTCTCAAAAAAAGACATACAGATTGCCAACAAACACATGAAAGAATGCTTAACATCATTAATCATTAGAGAAATGCAAATCAAAACTACAATGAGATATCATCTCACACCAGTCAGAATGGCCATCATCAAAAAATCTACAAACAATGAATGCTGGAGAGGGTGTGGAGAAAAGGGAACCCTCTTGCACTGTTGCTGGGAATGTAAATTGATGCAGGCCCTGTATTTTTTATATTTTCTTGTGATATGTCCTATATCATCATTCATGCCTCATATTTTGGGGTTATCAGAATATACCTCATGATCAAATGCTCAAACACAAGAGGTGGCTGTTCATGTACAATAGCCATCTGAGCATATGTCCTGGGGTCTCATTTTGCACCATTGTCATCTTATCCTTGACTGCAAGAACTTGATTCTGTATTGTGGACATTGGATCATGATGTGCATCTGAATAAATCGCTCAATGTTTATTTGCTCCTGTCCAGCTGTTTGTGTACTGTATGTGTTTATATATATATATGAGATGGATGTTGCTCATCCATCATGAGTATGTAAAAAAGAAGCAGCATGATCTTATGTGTAGGGAATGACGACTTCTATAACATGGATGTTAGCTCTTGGATTGTGGTCATTAGCTCCTGCACAATGATTGCTTCTTCCATATTTGCTGTCTGCTCCTGTGCCATGTCTGCTAAATGTATCACAGCTGTTAGTTCATATAATGGCATAGTTTGAGTGTATAATGGGATAAAATAGGAATTCTGGTTATTCACCATGATTATTTAAAATAAGGCATTATGTCCATCTGAGTCTCCTTTTGTACCAGTGTCATCTCCCAGACCAAAGTCATTCATTATTTGTATCGTGATTTTTATTACATACCATATCTATTTGAGTAAGAATTATATCACGACTTATTTCTACACCATGTACATCTGCACCTGTATCATAATTGACAGCTTATGTCCTATAGGCATGTGGGTGTGATCTGTTCTTGGACCAATGCCATACATTTTGATAATTCAGGACAATCATCTGAGTAGTTTTTCACGCTGTGGTTCTTTCCTTGTGTACCATACAAGTGCCCTCTTTCATATATGAATTGACTCATCCTTCATGATAGTCTAAACATGTATAATGGATTTCTGTTCATATAATGTTTGAAATCGTACTATAGATTTCCACTTAAAATACTATGCTTGTGTGATAATACACTATCAGTCTGCTCTTGTACTAAGAATACTTTGTACCATGTATATTAGTTTGTGCACCATGATTTGCTATTGCAATGAATTTTCTCTCCTTTGTCTTCACTGTCTACTCCTATAATTTGGGTGTGAGCTCATGTTGCAGGATCTTCTGTGTGTACATCGTGGTCAAATGCTCAGACTCCTTGGTGGCTGCTTATGCACCACGGATGTTTGAGCATGTGCTATGGTGTCTACTGTTGCAACATTGCCATCTGATTCTGGAATAAAGCCATTCATTATTCTGTTTTTAATGTATATCAGAAGAATCAAAGAATATTGTCATTTATTGTACTATTTAAGAGAATGGATAGTGGAGCCAAAATGACTGGATTTGGATCTTGAATTATCTACTTACAAGATGTGATACCTTGGACATATCAGTTTGCATCTCCATGTTTCATATTCTTGCAAAATGATAAAAATAACACCTCATAAGATTATTTTGAGAATTATATGAGTTATTATACATAAACATTTCAAACACTGCCTATCATGTAGTAAGATATATGTGGTGCTGATAATGATGATAATACTGTGTCCCTTGATTCTGTATCATGATGTCAGCTCAAATTCTGGGGTTCTCTAGGTGTGCATCATGGTAAACTGCTCATATATTTGTGATAGTGTTTTACAAAAACATGATATGAGCATATGCCATGGGGTTTCCCTTTGAATCATTGCCATCTGCACTGTCCTATTAGCTCCTGCACTACCATTTCTTTTCTTCCATCATCACTATCTTTTCTAATATACTTGTTCATCTGACCCTATATTGTTGTTATCAGCTCATTTTCTTGGAATGTCTGGGTGTACATCACAGTAAAATGCTCACACGTTGGTAGTTCTTCATGTACCATGACTGTCTTACATGTGCCATGTTACCCCCTCTAGCATTATTACCATATACTGCTGGCCTAAAGAAAATGTATTCAGGTATTATGTTTCCTTTATTCATATGCCCAGTCCATTTGAGCATGCTTGTCTGCTCATACTCCATGGTTCCTGAGCAGGAACCGTCATTGCTACTGCTCTACAGGCAAATGGTGTCTTGTGCATCATGTATATCAGTTTGTGTTTTATGGTAATTTGCTCCTATTCCATGGCTCTCTACTCTTCGATCACTCCTGCCTTTTCCTGCACCTTGTCTGTATATTCCAAAATAATAGCTTTTAATCTTATGCCATTGGTTTGCCTGAGTGTGCATCACAGTCAAATGCTCAACCTCCTAGTGTGGCTGTTCATGCACCTGATTGTTTAAGCATGTACTGTGACTTCACCTCTTTCATCATTGCCTTCTGCTCCTAAACTAAAGGAATGTGTTGTGTCTTTTAAATTACCAACCATATCCATTTCAGGAAGTATAGTGGCATGTCTACCTGCTTTTGTGTCTTCATTTTCAATTCATGTCATGGAGTTGTATAGGTAAGCATCATAATCAAATGCTCAAATATTAGTTGTGGCTGTTAATGCAACATGGTCATATAAATACTTGGTGTCAGGTTTCATTTGGCATACCTGACATCTATTCATGGACAAAGCTATTCACTCCTTACCATGACTTTTTCTGTAAGGCACAATACCTAACTGAGTAGCAGATATGAGCATTACAACATGGTTTTCTTCTCAGAAAACAAGTTTGTGTACCATATCCTGTCTCATAGCTCCTGTGTCTTGACTGCTATGACATATTGTAGTGTTTTTGCTTACTTGCATACAGCATGATCAAATGATCAAACACCACTGATGGCTTTCATCAACTGTTGTTATCTGAGCGTGTTCCATGATTTCTCTGTTGCTATCTGCTTCTGAAACAATCATTCATGTATTGAGATGATTTGATCATGTACCATATCCATCTGTGATGTTTCCACTCATGGTTATTTTTTACTCTACCTTGTCTCTTGGCTCTAAATTGGTGTTGGCTCATTATCCATGGTAGTATGAATGTGCATAATACATTTTACTATTTTACTGTGTTTGAAATTTACTACAGTCTTCTGTTCATTCATCATGTGTGTGAAAATGCACATCATTGTCTGCTTTGTAATAAGAATGGAAATTTCTGTACCATGAATATCATTTTGTATACCATGATTATTTGTTACTTCAATGTGTTTGCTTCCTCCTTCGTCTTTAGTATCTACTCCTATACGCTGGATGTCAGCTCATGTTGCAGGATCTTCTGAGTGTGCATCGTAGTCAAATGCTCAGACTCCTGTGGTGGCTGCTCATGCACCACGGATGTTTGAGCATGTGCTACGGTGTCTACTTTTGCTACATTGCCGTCTACTTCTGGACCAAAGCCATTTGTTCCTGTACTCTGTGTTTTTAATCTTGTACCACGTTCATCTGAGGAAGCATGGTGCCATCAGTGTATATGCAAAGTGCTGACTCTGAAGTTAGAATGCTTGTATTTAATCCCACTTTGCCATTTAAGCTTGATGTCTTTGAGCAAGTCATTTCACCCCTTTGTGTCTGTCTCTGTTTTCTCAACTGCAAAATAATGATAATAATACCTACCTCATAGGGTTGTTGTGAGGATTCAAAGAGTTAAATGTAAAATGCTTAGGTTAGTGCCTGTCACGTGATAAATGCTAAGTATTTGTTGATAATATTAAATTACTATGTCTCTTTGTTCTTTATCGTGATTGTCAGCTTGCATTCTGAGATTAGTTGTGCATCTCATTCCCATGCTAAGTTACTGGGGGTGGCTGTCCTTTTAACATGATGCCTTGATTTCTCCTTTTGCAATAGTGTCTCTACTTCAACAAAGCCATTCATTGCTGTGTTGTATTCTTCATTACTCATCCATTACATCTCCCCTAGCAAGAATAGCATAATTGACAGTACCATTTCTACCTGTACCTGTATCATAATTGATACCTCACATTTTAAGGTATATTAGTGTGTATGTATCATGTTCAAATACTCAAACACCTTTAATTTTTTTTGTATTGTGGTCATCTGAGTATATATCATGGTGTCTCCCATCATTACTATCTGCTCCTGGACCAAGTAATTCCTTCGCATATTGTGCTTTTCGATCATATATTGTGACTATCTGTGCAATTTCCACTATGTGATTGTTTTCTTTGTACCATTCTGTCTTCTCTTACATATAGGTTTTGGCTCAGTTTTCCATGGTAGTCTGGACATGCATAAGGAATTTATGTTCATATACAGTGTATTGGATTATACTACAGATTTATGCTCATACACTATGATTCTGTGAAAATTAAGTCATTGTCTACTTCTGAATTGAGAATATAATCTTCTGTATCATGAATAACAGTTTATTAATTGTGACAGCATTGAGTTTGCCTATATCTCCATCATCCTGGATATCAGCTCATGTTTCCTGGATTATGCCTTGTGGTCAAATGTTCTGACTACCATGGTAGATGCTCATGTACCACAGATCTTTAATAGTGGGCTATGTATCTACTTATGCAATAGTGCTTGCTATGTGTATCAGAAATATAGCCATTAGTTACTTTACTGTGTGTGTGTCTTTTCTGGTCTCCTACCATGTCCATCAGAGGTAGCTTAGCACCACTTATGTATATAGTGAGGTTAGATGTACAAGTCACTTCCTATCTTTCTGCCTTAGTTTCCTCAGTCCTAAAATAATGATTGTTATGAGAGTAAAATTACTATATGTAAATATAATATGCTTGTTGTGAGAGTAAAATAGTTATTATAAGTAAAGTTCTCAGTTGCTTGCATACAGTAAGTACTAAGTAAGTATACATTTATTATTATCATTATCACTGTCATTATTATTATACTAGTACTGTTTTCCTTTGTTCTCTATCCTGAGCGATAGGCTGTGTTCTGAGATTATCTTGGTTTACATTATAGTCAAATGATTAAGCACTGGCGGTATCTTTACAACACACAAATGTAGTCTGAGCATTTGCCATAATGTCACTTATGGGGTCATTGCCATGTGCTCCTAGACCACTCCATGTTATCTTATTTTATAATTTCCTAAATATTGTACCATGTTAGTAAGTATTATTCTATGGCTTTCTCTACCTACCATTTCTAACTGCTCTTATAACATACTTATGTGTGCCTTAACCATGTTATCTGTTATGCTCACATACCATGGTTTTCTGCATATGACAATGGAGACACGACGACCCAAAACCTATGGGATGCAGCAAAAGCAGTTCTAAGACAGAAGTTTATAGCAATACAATCCTACCTTAAGAAACAGGAAACATCTCAAATAAACAACCTAACCTTGCACCTAAAGCAATTAGAGAAAGAAGAACAAAAAAACCCCAAAGTTAGCAGGAGGAAAGAAATCATAAAGAACAGATCAGAAATAAATGAAAAAGAAATGAAGGAAATGATAGCAGAAATCAATAAAACTAAAAGTTGGTTCTTTGAGAAGATAAACAAAATTGATAAACCATTAGCCAGACTCATCAAGAAAAAAAGGGAGAAGACTCAAATCAACAGAATTAGAAATGAAAAAGGAGAAGTAACAACTGACACTGCAGAAATACAAACGATCATGAGATTACTACAAGCAATTCTATGCCAATAAAATGGACAACCTGGAAGAAATGAACAAATTCTTAGAAATGCACAACCTTCTGAGACTGAACCAGGAAGAAATAGAAAATATGAACAGACCAATCAATCACAAGCACTGAAATTGAAACTGTGATCAAAAACCTTCCAACAAACAAAAGCCCAAGACCAGATGGCTTCACAGGCGAATTCTATCAAACATTTAGTGAAGAGCTAACACCTATCCTTCTCAAATTCTTCCAAAATATAGCAGAGGGAGGAACACTCCCCAACTCATTCTATGAGGCCACCATCACCCTGATATCAAAACCAGACAAAGATGTCACAAAGAAAGAAAATTACAGGCCAATATCACTGATGAACATAGATGCCAAAATCCTCAAAAAAATACTCGCAAACAGAATCCAACAGCACATTAAAAGGATCATACACCATGATCAAGTGGGGTTTATCCCAGGAATGCAAGGCTTCTTCAATATACGCAAATCAATCAATGTGATACACCATATTAACAAATTGAAGGAGAAAAACCATATGATCATCTCAATAGTTGCAGAGAAAGTGTTCGACAAAATTCAACACTCATTTATGGTAAAAAGCCTGCAGAAAGTAGGCATAGAGGGAACTTTCCTCAACATAATAAAGGCCATATATGACAAACCCACAGCCAACATCATCCTCAATGGTGAAAAACTGAAAGCATTTCCACTAAGATCAGGAACAAGACAAGGTTGCCCACTCTCACCACTCTTATTCAACATAGTTTTGGAAGTTTTAGCCACAGCAATCAGAGAAGAAAAGGAAAAGGAATCCAAATTGGAAAAGAAGTAAAGCTGTCATTGTTTGCAGATGACATGATACTATACATAGAGAATCCTAAAGATGCTACCAGAAAACTACTAGTGCACATGACATAATCATGTCTACTGTTATAATGCAATTGCCATTTCCCATGTTATAGAAATAAGTTTATGTAGCAAATTTATTTCATTTTGAACCCCCTTTTTATAGTTTCCCATTGTTTCTGTCAGTTTCTCTATCATATCCTTTTGCTCTCAGCATGTATTTTGAAGTTATTTGATTGTACATTAGAAACTCAAATACCAGTGATATTTGTTCAAACCCCATTGCTATTTTAAAATATATTGTGTTGTTTTCCTCTTTACACTATTTCCATGTGCTTTTGCCCCCAGATATTTCTTCCTGTATTGTAGTTCTTTAATTTTTATTTTATATTGGAGTATAGTTGATTAACAATGTTGTGTTAGTTTCAGGTGTACAGCAAAGAGATTCGGTTATACATATACATGTATCTGTATTGTAGGTTTTTTTTCTATCTTATACCATATCCATGTTGAACAAGCTCTAAACCATGTTTCTCTGCTCCTTTAAGTTTTTGATCATTCATGATGCTTTTCTGTGCATAGTCCATATGATATCACAGTTTTCTTAGCATGAACTATTAGAGTTAGATTCTGTACTAAGAATACCATCTTCTATATCTTAGACCATGCATTAGCTTATGCATGCTGTTTTCAGATCCTGCACTGAGGTGTTCTTTCCCTCCATCACTGATGTCTACTCCTATACCAGCTACCTATATCATGGCAAAAAGGTCATTTTGCAGAGTTGTCCGAGGGTGCGTTGTGATCATATGGTATTCGTGGTCTCTTTGTGCATCATTGTCATCTGCTCTATCCCTTCATCTATCAATTACTGCCTGCATTTGGGCCATATGGAATCTCTTGAATCATTGTTCCTCCTATATAATGACTGTCAGCTCATGTTGCAGGGCTTTTTGATTGTGTATCATAGTCAAATGCTCAGACTCCAGTAGTACCTCTTCATCATGCACTGCGGTAATTTGGGCATATTTTTTTACAGGCTTTTTATTCATGCTGCCAGATTGTTTTCAAGGAAGGTTGCATAGATTTATGCTCTCATCAACAGATACACACACACACACACACACACACACACACACACATATCTAGGATTCCTGTCTTGTCCTATCTTCAACCAAATTGTTTAGCATTTAAAAACATCTTTTTTTCATTTGATAGATGGAGTGGTGCCTCATTGCTTTAATTACATTTCTTGAATCAATATTAAGACTATATTTTTAGAGAAATATATCAATATAATCAACATCCTGAAATTTGTAGCATTTAACTGGCATAGTACTTATTTTTCTGAATTTTAATTTTAAAAATATGAGATATAATATATATATATAGAAATATCATATAATGATACACACTGTTTAAGAATAATTATAATTATTATAAGTATAAAGTGCACATCTGTACAACCACTATCCAAATCAAGATCTACAACATTGTGCGTACTCCTGAAGCCTGTAATGAAAGTATTTCTTATCTCAACCTTTTCTTTACCCACCAGAAGTAATGACTATCCTGGATCTTACTTGTTTTTCTTTATAGCTTTATCATGTATATCCAAATGTAGTTTAGTTTAGCCTCTTTTTGAATTTTATATGAATAAAACCATACTGTGTTCCTTGCTCTGTTTGCTTAACATTAGGTTTGTGATATGTATCCAAGTTGATGCATGTAATTGTACTTCTTTCTATTTCATTGTTATATGGTACTCCATTGTATGAATATACCATGATTTATCCATTTTATTTTAAGGTGGACACTCAGGTTGTTTCCAGTTCTTTTTTTAGAACAGTGCTGCCATGAAAATTCTTTTACATTTACAATTATCCTAGTGCATTTGCACATAAGTTTTTAAAGGTATACATCTAACAGTGGAAATAGTGGATCATGGGTATATGTATCATCAACTTTACAATCTAATGCCAAACTGCTCTCCAAGGAGGCTGTAACATTTTATACTCCCATCAGCAGTGTAGGAAAATCTCTGTTGCTTCATATCCTTGTCAAACTTGGTGTTATGAGACTTTAAAATTTTTGGCAACCAATAAAGGTGTAATGAAAACTTATTGTGGCTCTAATTTTCCTTTCCATGATTACTAATGAATTAAGCATCTTTTCTTAAGGTAATGACAGTTTGGAGTTCCTCTTTTGTGAAGTACCTCTTCAAATCTTTTGTCCATTTTTGCTATTGGATTTTCTCTCTTTTTCTTATTGTGTTGTAGGAATTCTTCATATATTTTGAATAATGTTTCTTTAAGAGATATATGTGTGGTGTGTGACAAGACTATACCATTCTATGCTTGTTCTTTACTCTTTTTCTTGCATCTTTTGATGAACAGAATTTTGAATTTTAATATACTCTAACAATTGCTTCCTTCATGGTTAGCGCTTTATATATGTTTAAGAAGTACTTTCTCCAACTTTGTGAAGTTCATTCTGTTATGTAGTCTTTATAGTTTGGGCTTTCATATTTATGTTTTCAACCCACCTGTAATAAATTTTTGTATGCTATGGGTAAGACTCTAATTTAATTATTGTATAAGGTATGAAAATAACCAATTGTCCTACAACAATTTATTGAAAATCCTGTGTTTACCAGACAATTCTTCAGTGCTAACTCAGTCATAAATCAAGTGTTCATATATGCGTGGATTTGTTTTTGAACTCTCCATTCAATTCCCTTTGTTTTTTTTTCCTGGCATTAATACACTTCTACCCCAATTACAATTTTTTTTTTAAACATCTTTATTGGGGTATAATTGCTTTACAATGATGTGTTAGTTTCTGCTTTATAACAAAGTGAATCAGCTATACATATACATATGTTCCCATATGTCTTCCCTCTTGCGTCTCCCTCCCTCCCACTCTCCCCATCCCACCCTTCCAGGCTGTCACAAAGCACCGAGCTAATATCCCTGTGCCTTACGGCTGCTTCCCCCCAGCTATCGACCTTACTACGTTTGTTAATGAGTATATGTCCATGACTCTCTCTCGCCCTGTCAAAACTCACCCTTCCCCCTCCCCATATCCTCAAGTCCGTTCTCCAGTAGGTCTGCGTCTTTATTCCTGTCTTACCCCTATGTTCTTCATGACATTTTTTCCCCTTAAATTCCATATATATGTGTTAGCATACGGTATTTGTCTTTTTCTTTCTGACTTACTTCACTCTGTATGACAGACTCTAGGTCTATCCATCTCATTACAAATAGCTCAATTTCATTTCTTTTTAAGGCTGAGTAATATTCCATTGTGTATATGTGCCACATCTTCTTTATCCATTCATCCGATGATGGGCGCTTAGGTTGTTTCCATCTCCGGGCTATTGTAAATAGAGCTGCAATGAACATTTTGGTACATGACTCTTTTTGAATTTTGGTTTTCTCAGGGTATATGCCCAGTAGTGGGATTGCTGGGTCATATGGTAATTCTATTTGTAGTTTTTTAAGGAACCTCCATACTGTTCTCCATAGTGGCTGAACCAATTCACATTCCCACCAGCAGTGCAAGAGTGTCCCCTTTTCTCCACACCCTCTCCAGCATTTATTGTTTATAGATTTTTTGATGATGACCATTCTGACTGGTGTGAGATGATATCTCATTGTAGTTTTGATTTGCATTTCTCTAATGATTAATGATGTTGAGCATTCTTTCATGTGTTTGTTGGCATTCTGTATATCTTCTTTGGAGAAATGTCTATTTAGGTCTTCTGCCCATTTTTGGATGGGGTTGTTTGTTTTTTTTGTTATTGAGCTGCATGAGCTGCTTGTAAATTTTGGAGATTAATCCTTTGTCAGTTGCTTCATTTGCAAATGTTTTCTCCCATTCTGAGGGTTGTCTTTTGGTCTTGGTTATGGTTTCCTTTGCTGTGCAAAAGCTTTGAAGTTTCATTAGGTCCCATTTGTTTATTTTTGTTTTTATTTCCATTACTCTAGGAGGTGGGTCAGAAAGGATCTTGCTGTGATTTATGTCATAGAGTGTTCTTCCTATGTTTTCTTCTAAGAGTTTGATAGTTTCTGGCCTTACATTTAGGTCTTTAATCCATTTTGAGCTTATTTTTGTGTATGGTGTTAGGGAGTGATCTAATCTCATACTTTTACATGTACCTGTCCAGTTTTCCCAGCACCATTTATTGAAGAGGCTGTCCTTTCTCCACTGTACATTCCTGCCTCCTTTATCAAAGATAAGGTGTCCATATGTGCGTGGGTTTATCTCTGGGCTTTCTATCCTGTTCCACTGATCTATCTTTCTGTTTTTGTGCCAGTACCATACTGTCTTGATTACTGTTGCTTTGTAATATAGTCTGAAGTCAGGGAGCCTGATTCCTCCAGCTCCTTTTTTCGTTCTCAAGCTTGCTTTGGCTATTCGGGGTCTTTTGTGTTTCCATACAAATTGCGAAATTTTTTGTTCTAGTTCTGTGAAAAATGCCAGTGGTAGTTTGATAGGGATTGCATTGAATCTGTAGATTGCTTTGGGTAGTAGAGTCATTTTCACAATGTTGATTCTTCCCATCCAAGAACATGGTATATCTCTCCATCTATTTGTATCATCTTTACTTTCTTTCATCAGTGTCTTATAATTTTCTGCATACAGGTCTTTCGTCTCCTTGGGTAGGTTTATACCTAGATATTTTATTCTTTTTGTTGCAATAGTAAATGGGAATGTTTTCTTGATTTCACTTTCAGATTTTTCATCATTAGTATATAGGAATGCTAGAGATTTCTGTGCATTAATTTTGTATCCTGCTACTTTACCAACTTCATTGATTAGCTCTAGTAGTTTTCTGGTAGCATCTTTAGGATTCTCTATGTATAGTATCATGTCATCTGCAAACAGTGACAGCTTTACTTCTTCTTTTCTGATTTGGATTCCTTTTATTTCCTTTTCTTCTCTGATTGCTGTGGCTAAAACTTCCAAAACTATGTTGAATAAGAGTGGTGAGAGTGGGCAACCTTTTCTTGTTCCTGATCTTAGTGGAAATGCTTTCAGTTTTTCACCATTGAGGATGATGTTTGCTGTGGGCTTGTCATATATGGCCTTTATTATGTTGAGGAAAGTTCCCTCTATGCCTACTTTCTGGAGGGTTTTTATCATAAATGGGTGTTGAATTTTGTCGAAAGCTTTCTCTGCATCTATTGAGATGATCATATGGTTTTTCTCCTTCAATTTGCTAATATGGTTTATCACATTGATAGATTTGCGTATATTGAAGAATCCTTGCATTCCTGGAATAAACCCCACTTGATCATGGTGTATGATCCTTTTAATGTGCTGTTGGATTCTGTTTGCTAGTATTTTGTTGAGGATTTTTGCATCTATGTTCATCAGTGTTATTGGCCTATAGTTTTCTTTCTTTGTGACATCCTTGTCTGGTTTTGGTATCAAGGTGATGGTGGCCTCGTAGAAGGAATTTGGGAGTGTTCCTCCCTCTGCTATGTTTTGGAAGAGTTCGAGAAGGATAGGTGTTAGCTCTTCTCTAAACGTTTGATAGAATTCACCTGTGAAGCCATCTGGTCCTGGGCTTTTGTTTGTTGGAAGGTTTTTGATCACAGTTTCAATTTCAGTGCTTGTGATTGGTCTGTTCATATTTTCTATTTCTTCCTGATTCAGTCTTGGCAGGTTGTGCATTTCTAAGAATTTGTCCATTTCTTCCAGATTGTCCATTTTATTGGCATAGAGTTGCTTGTAGTAATCTCTCATGATTTTTTTTATTTCTGCAGTGTCAGTTGTTACTTCTCCTTTTTCATTTCTAATTCTATTGATTTGAGTCTTCTCCCTTTTTTTCTTGATGAGTCTGGCTAGCGGTTTATCTATTTTGTTTATCTTCTCAAAGAACCAGCTTTTAGTTTTATTGATCTTTGTTATCGTTTCCTTAATTTCTTTTTCATTTATTTCTGATCTGATTTTTATGATTTCTTTCCTTCTGCTAGCTTTGGGGGTTTTTTGTTCTTCTTTCTCTAATTGCTTGAGGTGCAAGGTTAGGTTGTTTATTCGAGATGTTTCCTGCTTCTTAAGGTGGGCTTGTATTGCTATAAACTTCCCCCTTAGAACTGCTTTTGCTGCATCCCATAGGTTTTGGGTCGTTGTGTCTCCATTGTCATTTGTTTCTAGGTATTTTTTTATTTCCTCTTTGATTTCTTCAGTGATCACTTCATTATTAAGTAGTGTATTGTTTAGCCTCCATGTGTTTGTATTTTTTACAGATCTTTTCCTGTAATTGATATCTCGTCTCATGGCGTTGTGGTCAGAAAAGATACTTGATACAATTTCAGTTTTCTTAAATTTACCAAGGCTTGATTTGTGACCCAAGATATGATCTATCCTGGAGAATGTTCCATGAGCACTTGAGAAAAATGTGTATTCTGTTGTTTTTGGATGGAGTGTCCTATAAATATCAAGTAAGTCCATCTTGTTTAATGTATCATTTAAAGCTTGTGTTTCCTTATTTATTTTCATTTTGGATGATCTGTCCATGGGTGAAAGTGGGGTGTTAAAGTCCCCTACTATGAATGTGTTACTGTTGATCTCCCCTTTTATGGTTGTTAGTATTTGCCTTATGTATTGAGGTGCTCCTATGTTGGGTGCATAAATATTTACAATTGTTATATCTTCTTCTTGGATCGATCCCTTGATCATTATGTAGTGTCCTTCTTTGTCCCTTTTAATAGTCCTTATTTTAAAGTCTATTTTGTCTGATATGAGAATTGCTACTCCAGCTTTCTTTTGGTTTCCGTTTGCATGGAATATCTTTTTCCATCCCCTTGCTTTCAGTCTGTATGTGTCTCTAGGTCTGAAGTGGGTCTCTTGTAGACAGCATATATAAGGGTCTTGTTTTGTATCCATTCAGCCAATCTGTGTCTTTTAGTGGGAGCATTTAGTCCATTTACATTTAAGGTAATTATCGATATGTATGTTCCTATTCCCATTTTCTATATTGTTTTGGGTTCGCTACTATAGGTCGTTTCCTTCTCTTGTGTTTCTTGTCTAGAGAAGTTCCTTTAGCATTTGTTGTAAAGCTGGTTTGGTGGTGCTGAACACTCTCAGCTTTTGCTTGTCTGTAAAGGTTTTAATTTCTCCATCAAATGTGAATGAGATCCTTGCTGGGTAGAGTAGTCTTGGTTGCAGGCTTTTCTCCTTCATCACTTTCAGTATGTCCTGCCACTCCCTTCTGGCTTGTAGGGTTTCTGCTGAGAGATCAGCTGTTAACCTTATGGGGATTCCCTTGTGTGTTATTTGTTGTTTTTCCCTTGCTGCTTTTAATATGCTTTCTTTGTATTTAATTTTTGACAGTTTGATTAATATGTGTCTTGGCGTATTTCTCCTTGTATTTATCCTGTATGGGACTCTCTGTGCTTCCTGGACTTGATTAACTATTTCCTTTCCCATATTAGGGAAGTTTTCAACTATAATCTCTTCAAATATTTTCTCAGTCCCTTTCTTTCTTTCTTCTTCTTCTGGAACCCCTATAATTCGAATGTTGGTGCGTTTCATGTTGTCCCAGAGGTCTCTGAGACTGTCCTCAGTTCTTTTCATTCTTTTTTCTTTATTCTGCTCTGCAGTAGTTATTTCCACTACTTTATCTTCCAGGTCACTTATCCGTTCTTCTGCCTCAGTTATTCTGCTATTGATCCTATCTAGAGTGCTTTTTATTTCATTTATTGCGTTGTTCATCGTTGCTTGTTTCATCTTTAGTTCTTGTAGGTCCTTGTTAACTGTTTCTTGCGTTTTGTCCATTCTACTTCCAAGATTTCGGATCATCCTTACTATCATTATTCTGAATTCTTTTTCAGGTAGATTGCCTATTTCCTCTTCATTTGTTAGGTCTGGTGGGTTTTTATCTTGCTCCTTCATCTGCTGTGTGTTTTTCTGTCTTTTCATTTTGCTTATCTTACTGTGTTTGGGGTCTCCTTTTTGCAGGTTGCACGTTCGTAGTTCCCGTTGTTTCTGATGTCTGTCTCCAGTGGCTAAGGTTGTTTCAGTGGGTTGTGTAGGCTTCCTGGTGGAGGGGACTAGTGCCTGTGTTGTGCTGGATGAGGCTGGATCTTGTCTCTCTAGTGGGCAGGTTCACGTCTGGTGGTGTGTTTTGGGGTGTCTGTGGCCTTATTATGATTTTAGGCAGCCTCTCTGCTAATGGGTGGGGTTGTGTTCCTGTTTTGCTAGTTGTTTGGTATAGGTTGTCCAGCACTGTGGCTTGCTGGTCGTTGAGTGAAGCTGGGTGCTGGTGTTAAGATGGAGGTCTCTGGGAGATTTCCACCGTTTAATATTATGTGGAGCTGGGAGGTCTCTTGTTGACCAGTGTCCTGAAGTTGGCTCTCCTACCTCAGAGGCAGAGCCCTGACTCCTGGGCTGGAGCACCAAGAGCCTTTCATCCACATGGCTCAGAATAAAAGGGAGAAAAAATAGAGAGAATTAGTAGAAATATGAGGAAAGAAAGAGGGAAAGGAGGAAAGGAAGGAAGGAAGAAAGAAGCCAAGAAGGAAAGAAAGGAGGGAGGGAGGGAGGGAGGAAGGAAGGAAGGAAGGAGGGAAAGAAGGAAAAAAGACAGAAAGAAAGATGATACAGTAAAAATAAAATAAAGTATAATATAGTTATTGAATTAAAAAATATTTAGAAAAAAAAAAAAAGGGACGGATAGAACCTTAGGACAAATGTTGGAAGCAAAGCTATATAGAAAAAATCTTACACAGAAGCATACACATACACCTTCACAAAAAGAGGTAAAGGGGGAAAAATCATAAATCCTGCTCCCAGAGACCACCTCCTCCACCTGGCGTGATTCGCTGTCTAAAGGAGGGAAGGAAGGAAGGAAAGAAAGAAAGAACGAAGGTAAAGTACAATAAAGTTATTACAATTAACATTAATTATTAAGAAAAAAAATTTAAAAAAAAAAAAAACCATGGACGGATAGAGCCCTAGGACAAATGGTGGAAGCAAGAGTATACAGACAAGATCTCACACAGAAGCATACACGTACACATTCACAAAAAGAGGAAAAGGGGAAAAAAATCACAGATCTCGCTCCTAAATTCCACCTCTTCAATTTGGGATCATTCCTTGTCTATTCAGGTATTCCACAGATGCAGGGTATATCAAGTTGATTGTGGAGCTTTAATCCGCTGCTTCTGTGGCTGCTGGGAGAGATTTCCCTTTCTCTTCTTTGTTCTCACAGCTCACAGGAGCTCAGCTTTGGATTTGGCCCTGCCTCTGCGTGTAGGTCGCTGGAGGGCGTCTGTTTTTTCGCTCAGACAGGACGGGGTTAAAGGAGCCGCTGATTCGGGAGCTCCGGCTCACTCAGGCCGGGGGTTGGGGGATGGGGGAAGGAGGGGCACTGCGTGCGGGGCAGGCCTGCGGCGGCAGAGGCGGCGTGACGTTGCGGCAGAGGCCGGCGTGATGTTGCACCAGCCTGAGACCCGCCGTGCGTACTCCCGGGGAAGTTGTCCCTGGATCCCGGGAACCTGGCCGTGGCGGGCTGCACAGGCTCCGCGGAAGAGGGTTGTGGAGAGTGACTTGTGCTCGCACACAGGCCCCTTGGTGGCGGCAGCAGCAGCCCTAGCGTCTCCCGCCCGTCTCTGGGGTCCGCGGTTTTAGCTGCGGCTCGCGCCCGTCTCTGGGGTTCGCGCTTTTAGCCGCGGCTCGCACCCGTCTCTGGGGTTCGCGCTTTTAACCCGGCTCGCGCCCGTCTCTGGAGATCCCCTAAGCAGCGCTCTTAAACCCCTCTCCTCGCGCACCAGGAAACAAAGAGGGAAGAAAAAGTCTCTTGCCTCTTCGGCAGGTGCAGGCTTTTCCCCGAACTTCCTCCCGGCCAGTCGTGGTGCACTAACCCCTTCAGGCTATGTTCAAGCCGCCAACCCCAGTCCTCTCCCTGAGCTGCGTCCAAAACCAAAACCCGAGCCTCAGCTCGCAGCCCCTCCCGCCCCGGCGGGTGAGCCGACAAGCCTCTCGGGTTGGTGAGTGCCGGTCGGCACTGATCGTCTGTGCAGGAATCTCCCCGCTTTGCCCTCCGCACCCGTCGCTGTGCACTACTCCGCGGTCCCGAAACTCCCCCCTCCACCTCCCGCAGTCTCCGCCCGCGGAGGGGCTTCCTAGTGTGTGGAAACTTTTCCTCCTTCACAGCTCCCTCCCACTGGTGCAGGTGCCGTCCTTATTCTTTTGTCTCTGTTTTTTCTTTTTTTCTTTTGCCCTACCCAGGTACGTGGGGAGTTTCTTGCCTTTTGGGAGGTCTGAGGTCTTCTGCCAGACTTCAGTAGGAGTTCTGTAGGAGTTGTTCCACGTGTGGATGTATTTCTGGTGTATCCGTGGGGAGGAAGGCGATCTCCGCGTCTTACTCTTCTGCCATCTTCCACCAGCCCCTCCCAATTACAATTTTTAAAAGCAGTCGTCTTATCAGTGGATCAAATCCTTTAATCTTCTTCTTCTTCAAGAATTCAAAAAACTATTCTTGGTTCTTTGTATTTCCATATAAATTTTAGAATAAGCTTGTCAAGGCTGACCAATTAATCAGTCAAAAAATAAATTGAGCAGTATTGACATCCTGAAAATACTGTATTTAAAGTTCTATTTCTGAATAAAATTCTATACTTCTATCACGTGGAGGCTTTGTACATCATTTGTTAGATTTATTCCTAGACCTAGGTACTTAATTTTATGCTGCTATATGTATAATTTTTAAAATTCAGTATATAATTATTTGTCTTTAGAATTTTATTGATTTCTGGTTATTAATTTTATATCTAACTATCTTGATAAACTCTCTTACAAATTCTAATAATTTATCTGTTGATTATCTAGGATTTTCTACATAGACATTCATATCATATCCAGGTAATGAAAGTTTTATTCCTTCTTTTCCAAACTTTATCTCTTTTCTTCTTATTGTTTTACTCTACTACCTGAAAATTTCAATAGAATGTAGAATAGGAGTTGAATCACGTTCCTAATCTCAAAGGTACGGTTTTCATAATTTATCCCTTGGGTATTTTGCTTTCTATAGGTTGTTTTGTAGATACCTTTCATCAGATCAAATAAATTACCTTTTACTCTTACTTATATTGGTATAACTTAAAAAAAATCTGTTGATGTAGATTATATTAGTTATATTAATAGATATTCTCATATTCAACTAACCTTGAATACCTAGGATAAAAACAATTTGACCATGATGTATTATTCATTTTAAATATTGGATATAATTTACTAAGTTTCTTCTGAATTTTTGCCAGTAATTTTCTTTCCTCATGCTGTCATTATAAGGTTTTGGTATTAAGGTTATGCTAATTTAGTGACATGAATTAGGGATGTTGTATCTTTTATTATCTTATGGATGAGTTTACAAATAATTTACATTATTTCTTTCTTGAATGCTCAGAAAAACTTACTGGTAAAGCTATCCTGGCCCTGGGTTTTCTTTTTGGGTAGATTTTTGACTACTATTTCAATTTCTTTACTGCTTATAGGACTATTCATTTTCTCTAATTTCTTCTTGATTCGGTTTTAGTATATTTTTTAGACATTTGCTCATAAAGTTGTTCAACTACACTCTTATGATCTGTCTAATGTTAGTTATTTCAATGAATCAACTTTTGGCTTTCTTTTTTTTTTTTTTTTTTTTTTTTTTTTTTTTTTTTTTTTTTTGCGGTACGCGGGCCTCTCACTGTTGTGGCCTCTCCCATTGCAGAGCACAGGCTTTCGGACGCGCAGGCTCAGCGGTCATGGCTCACGGTAGCAGCCGCTCCGCGGCATGTGGGATCTTCCCGGACCGGGGCAAGAACCCGTGTCCCCTGCATCGGCAGGCGGACTCTCAACCACTGCGCCACCAGGGAAGCCCCTACTTTTGGCTTTCTTAATCATCTCTTTTATAAGTTATTTTCCTTTTTAAAAATTGATGCTCATGTCTTTATTAGCATGTTCCTTCTCCATGGGCTTATTTTGATCTTCTTTTTCTAAGTTATTGGGATATGTGCTTAGCTAATTTTTTTTTTCTTTTTAAAATACATATATAAGGCCACATGTTTTTCCTAAAGTACTGCGAGCTACTTGCCATAAGTTTTATTTTTATTTTTTTAAAATAACTTTATTGAAGTATAACTGCTTTACAATGGTGTGTTAGTTTCTGCTTTATAACAAAGTGAATCAGCTATACATATACATATATCCCCATGTCTCCTCCCTCTTGCGTCTCCCTCCCACCCTCCCTATCCCACCACTCTAGGTGGTCACAAAGCACCAAGCTGATCTCCCTGTGCTATGCGGCTGCTTCCCACTAGCTATCGGTTTTACATTTGGTAGTGTATATATGTCCATACCACTCTTTCACTTTGTCCCAGCTTACCCTTCCCCCACCCCATGTCCTCAAGTCCATTCTCTAGTAGGTCTGTGTCTTTATTCCTGTCCTGCCCCTAGGTTCTTCATGATCATTTTTTTTATATTCCATATATATGTGTTAGCCTACGGTATTTGTTTTTCTCTTTCTGACTTACTTCACTCTGTATGACACACTCTAGGTACATCCACCTCACTACAAATAATTCAATGTCATTTCTTTTTATGGCTGAGTAATATTCCATTGTATATATGTGCCACATCTTCTTTATCCATTCATCTGTCAATGGACACTTAGGTTGCTTCCATGTCCTGGCTATTGTAAATAGAGCTGCAATGAACATTGTGGTACATGACTCTTTTTGAATTATGTTTTTCTCAGGGTATATGCCCAGTAGTGGGATTGCTGGATCGTATGGTAGTTTTATTTTTAGTTTTTTAAGGAACAGTGATTTTGCTATTATATACTAAAGATGTTCTAATTTGTATTTTATTTTACCATGAGTTATATATATCCTATATTATTTCAGTCATTTGAAATTTGTTGTGATTTGCTTTATATTCTTATAAATTTTTGTAAATATATCTAGTGAGATTAAGTATAATGTTTATTTTTGCCACCAATGAGTACAATATTCTCTATATTTCTACTTGGTCAGTTTTATTACTTATCTTGTTCAAACCTTCTATATCTGTCCTGATTTTTAAAATCTGTCTAATCTGTCAGTTTATGAAGTGGCTATTGTAAAGTCTCCCATTATTATCATAGATATGTCTATGTTTCTTTGTAGTTCTGTCAATTTTTGCTTTACACATTTTGAAGCTGTGTTATTAGG
Source organism: Phocoena sinus (assembly GCF_008692025.1). Taxonomy (NCBI): domain Eukaryota; kingdom Metazoa; phylum Chordata; class Mammalia; order Artiodactyla; family Phocoenidae; genus Phocoena; species Phocoena sinus. The sequence continues at coordinate 128,547,116 of NC_045784.1, read as the reverse complement.
TGCTTAGACCTTTATTCTACTTCTTGGTAAGTTGAATCTTTTATTATATGGAGTTTTCCTCTTTATCTCTAGTAAAACATTTGAATTAAAGTTGTTTCCTGGAATTCCCAGGCAGTCCAGTGGTTAGGACTCTGTGCTTCCACTGTAGGGGACATGGGTTTTATCCCTGCTTGGGGAACTACGATCCTGCAAGCCACATGGCATGTCCAGAAAAAAAGTTATTATTTCCTGAATATTAAAAGTAATATTATAGTTATTATTTGTATAGCATATCTTTTTGTTTTTACTTTCAACTTTTATTTCTCTTGTGTTTTAGATATGACTCATAAATAACATGCAGTTAGTTAATTTTATTATTTTAATCTAGTCTGATATCCTTTATATTTGAACTAGGGTCTTTAGGTCATTTACATATAATAAAATTGCTGATAGATAAATATCTGAGTTTAAAACTATCATTTTCTTTTTATTTAGCTTTTATTTATGCTTTTTATTTAGACTGCCTAGTTTATGTTTATTTTTCATTCATTTCTTCCTTATTTGGATTGATATTTCTTAAATAATTTTATGTTTTCCTTCTCTTCTAATGTAAAAGATATACAAGCTGTTTCTATATATATTTAGTGCATGTCCTAATAAAATACACACTTTACTTTTCAAAGTCTTTTTACTTACAGAAGTTGTATTTGGTTCTTTTTCTAGTTTATTCTACTTTCTTCTAGTTTATTGTTTTTATTGTAGTTTTATTCTAGTTTATTGTTCATAATATCCTGTTCTCTGCAGATATTTTAAGCTTTTTATGTGGAGGTCATAGTTCTTTTATCATATGTGTCTGATAATTCAAAATATGCAGTATGTGGGGCTTAGTTTCTCTTCTAATTGTTTCTGTTGTTTCTTTTTCATAATTCGTAGACTCTTTGGTTCTTGGTTATCTTTTATACCTATCAGTGCCTCTGAAAATATTGTTTGTGGGGGTTCCAGAAAACCAAATTTGAATATATTATTTTCCAGAGATATTTATGTTTGCTTTTGTAGGTCACCTTGTGCATATTTTGCAGCCACGTAAAAGTAAATTCATGATGAGTTTTCTTGAATGAAACGTTAATGTGAATTTAGGTTGCAAACCTGAGAGAAAAGCTTCCTGTGGTTTAAAACCTTTGGGGAGAAGAATCTTTCTGTCTTTATTTCTCCATGTTCAGTTCAAACTGAAGCAACACTCCTGTAGTCTCCTGAGTGTTGGAGATTAGACACAGACTTACTTCTGATTCATTGATACTCTGAAATTTTGGCTCCTGGAGCATCTGAGCTCATGTGAGTGAGTGAGTGAGTGTGTGTGTGTGTGTGTGTGTGTGTGTGTGTGTGTCTGTTCATATGTATGTAGTCAAAGTCCCCATCACTGGAAACTTTTGTTTTGGTTTATACCTGCCTACTGTATGATATAGTCAAAACCAAAACTTGTTTTTGTAATTTTATTTTTTTCTCTAACTTTTCCTCTGGCAATTGTTTTTATTTTATTTTCTTGAGATATTCTTCATTCTGTTTTGTGTAATTAAAGGTGTTGAAGAATGTTGGTTTATGTATTTATCTGTCCAACTCTGGGTTCATTCCCCCCAAAATAAAGTTTTATTTTGTAATTTTAGTTTTTTAATTTTCCTTGAGACGGGGCTTGAAAAGAAGTACTATTATGTGTTATTTACAGTAGAAATGTCAGTTTATGTTTGTCAGTTGTATTAATTATGGTGTTTGATTTGTCTTCATCTTTGTCAGCTTAATCTGTTGCAAACTGAGTAGTATGTTAATTTACCTCAACAACGCAATATCTTTCCTTTATCTTTTAGTTGTAAGTTCTTGTTTTATGTATCCTAAAGTAGTGTTATTGAAAGTAGAAAGTCTTATGAGTTGCCACTACTGGTAGGGATGAGGAAAAATAGCATCTATACCTGTATATGTTTCAAAGAACATTACAGTACAAGATACATTATATCACCACATACATTTTTAGCTAATTCAGCCTTTAGGTTTCTAAGTTATGGTATTTGTGTGACATTATCTTGTCTTTCCTAACAACTTTTGGGTCTATATATTCTGTTTTAAAAGATGGAACATGTGTCATGTAGTTTATCTTAATTCATTCTTGACAGCAATGTGTACCATTAAATTTCCTTTTAAGACATTGAATTTTGTCTGTTTTCCATTACTTTTGACAATAAGACTCTTCCCTCACTGGTTTTTGTTGCTATCTCTTCTAATGAGAAGTTGAGAAGACATATCTTGAATTGTACTAATTCAGAACCAGGGAGCCCCAAATTTTAGAGGTATCCAAATAGAAGCCTACAAAGGAGATGGACTAGAAATGAACAAAGTTGTATTATAACTAGGATGGTAACATGGAGTCCAAGGAATTTTAGAGGAAGAAGTTGTGGTCAGTTCTATCAAAAAGAAAAAAAAATAAAAGAAAAGAAAAAGAAAAAAGAGAAAGAAAGGAAGTTCAATCTAATTGGTGCTCTTAAGTGTGGGTTATATTTTTAGTACCCACATTACTGGTGATCACTGACATAGTACATAGTTTCAGTGAAATGATCAGGGAAGAAAGCAGAATGTAGTTGTTAAAAGAATGAATAGAAGACAAATAAGGTGGATTTAACAATTACAAATTACTCATGCAAGAAACTTGATTGATGAAGAAAGGAAAGAAGATAACTAGAAAAGAGCATATCAATAGAATATTTTTTTAGATGGGAGAAACTTGATTATGTTTACAGTCTAAGAGAAAGGAGTCATTAGGGAAGAGGGATCTAAGATACAGGTGAGTAGGAGAGTTGATGGAGGGAAAAGGAGTTGATGAGATCAGGATCTTGGGTTGATGGATTATCCTTAAAGTGGACAGGTTAACCTTGCTTTATGAAATGAATAGAAGAGAAATTAAGGGTAAATATAAAAGTGAATGTTTTTTGTAGGTTGGGGCAGGGCTGATGTCTTAAGTTCAGTTCCACAGAAACAGACTCTGAGATTAGGATTCATGTGAAAGTAGTTTATTAGGAAGTAATCCCATGAAAAACCAGAGGAGTGGAAAGTGAGGCAAGGAAGGGAAGGAGGGCAAGCAAGGATAGTATGTCAAGCAAAGTATCATGGAGACAGTGTGGGTCACACCTCAACGTTGTCCCCATCAGAGAGCTGCAGTATTTGTACCTCTGCACCTGTTAATACCGTTTAAGGGCTACCCAGGTTCGGAGAGAAGGCACAGCAAAGTCAGTATAGAAGAAACTGATAAAAAGATACAAGGGGATATGGGTGAAATGCTGTTAGTATGTGCTATGGATGTTTTGTCTTTCCTGAGCATCTTGACTTTTTCTTAAGAATGTTGTAAATTTCCTTGAATAGGCAACTTGAGATGAATGACAAGTTTAGAGCAAACAGTTGAGAGGAGTAGTGGAGAGGGCTGATTTATGACAAATCAAAGAATTGAATGGTTCTGGCCTTGGAGACTGATTTGTTGTGGGGCTGCTTTGCATGACGTGGAGTTTTCTTCAGCAGCAGTCACCAGTCTAAGAGAACACAGATTTTTTTTTTTTGGTTTATTGGTCCAAGAAAGTATTTCTGAGCAAATATGGTGGAAGGTTGTATATGCAAGGTTCTGGTGAAGGAGTAATTCAGGTGATTTACTATTGGCTCCAGCCTTGAAATGAAAGGAAGTAGCACTAAGCAAGCCTAAGAGAATAGGCGATAATGGAAGGATCAATAGACACAAGCTCTAATTTCAAAGAGCAAGTGGAGTAGAAGTAATAGTTTAAAAACTAGAAGAATAACATAATAAAGACAGAAATTAAAGATACTGGAGTTTAAGATTTTTGATGTAGTTATGGAGCAATTATGTATAAGATAGAATGTGGCTGTGAGCATAGATTGATAAAGTGGAATATATAGATACATTATCAACACCAACAATGAAATACTGAAGATGATGGAAGGACATAAAAAGTGTGAGTTGAGCACTGTTTTTGAATCAATGTGGGGAGGCTATAAGGAGGTTGGTGTAAGACTAATGAGGGCAGAGGGTGTTACAGATAGATGGCATGAACCTCAAATGACGAGTGTATGCACACAGGAGAAGAATAGTTTCAAAGTGGCATTAAAGAGATGAGATAATTCTGATCCTGTCTCTCAGTTGCATAATGTGTGGGACTATGCACATGCTACACTTCAGAGGAAAGTTAATGAAGTAATGTCTTTGACGTAAACCCAACTTACTTAAAGCAGGGAGAAGGGGAGATTTTTCTGTTAAGAGGTTGAGGACACAGGAACATTTGTTTCCCATAAAATGAAGGATTGAAAGGCATGGGGGAAAGGTAGTCTTCAGAATATATCTCTGAGAAGGAAAGGATCCCTAGAATAGTGTGGGCATGAACGCAGAAAGCATTCTTTTTTCCAACAAATACTTTACTGAGTAGCTACCATATGCCAGGCACTGTTCTGTGGCTTGGAAATAGAGATAAGGTCTCTGTTCTAATGAAACATACCTAGTGGGGGAAACAGAAAATAAACAAGTAAATATATGATGTAATTTTAGGTAGTGCTATATCCTATAAGAAAAATGGTGCTGGGTAAGGGGATAGAGAGAGATGAGAAAGGAGCATGCAGTTTTGGATAACAGTGATCAAGGAAAGTTTCTCTGAAGCAGGGGCACAGAACTAGAATCCTAAAGAAAGTAAAGGAGTGAGCCAAAATGATTTATGGAAGAAGAGCATTTATGACAGAGAAGAGCAAGTGCAAAGCCCCTAAGGCAGGAGCATGCTGGATACTTTCAAGGAACAGTAGGAAGATCAGTTTAACCTGATATGAGTAGTGGAGAGGGAAAGTAGAAAGAGGTGAGATTCAGAGGTAGCCAGTGGTCAAATCAAGTAGGTCCTTATAGGTCATGACAAGTACTTTGGATCCAATGAAAATCCACTGGAAAAATTTGAGAATGGAGTGTTATAATCAGACTTATATTTTTAAAAACTCACTCTGGCTGCTGTGCAGGTAATGGACTGTAGGGGACAGGAGAGGAAGGAGCAAGACAAGTTATGAGGCCATTCACGGCAGTCATGGTGGTGAGAGATGATGGTTTAGATAAGCTTGTGGGCATTGGAGGTAGTGAGAAGTGGTTAGAGTCTGAATCTGTTTTGAAGTCAACAGGATAAGCTGATAGTTTGGATATATGGTGTAGAAGAGAGAAATCAAGGTGTAGATGTGGTTTGGGTATGGGTGGATTTGATGTGAGGTGTGTGAGAGAGAAGAGTTCTTGGTCTAGTGTTGTTTTCACTTCATTGATTCCCTTTTACTCTGTTTTGTTCACTGCTGTACTCCCAGCACCTAGAACCTGGTAAGTAGATGGTGCTTCATAAGTTTTGAATGAATGAATAGTGAGTGGTTTAGGTGGAGTGATAGGTGAAAATACTTGATTGGCATAAGGGGAATCAGAAAATGAGAAGTGAAGAAGTTGACATAGTGATATCAAAAATTATTAACTGAATTACCATAAATGGAAGCAGAGAAATTAGGAAAGAGGTGGAGGGGGATGTCAGGTCAAGGGAGGGCTTCTTTTTTTTTGATCATGGATGATAATTACATCATTTTTTTATGCTGCAGGAAATGAGCCAGTAGATAGGGAAAAAATGACAAGTGTGGGAGAGAGAAGAAAATCACTGAATTAAAATCCTTGAGCAGGATACAGGGAATAGGATCCAGGGCACATGTACGAGGGATAGCATAAGATAAGACTAGACACCTCTTGTAACAAGGGAAAGGTAGAGTATATGCCTGAGATTCAGGTAGATTGTAATAATTGATATTATGAGGATAAAATCTTCTGATTGTTTTATTTTTCCTGGAAAATAAGAAGCAAAGCCATCTGTTGAGAGTCTGGGAGAAGAGTTACTGGAGAATTAAGGAGAGAAAAGAAAGTAAAAAATAGTTGTTTCAGAAAGTGGGAGAGTAAATTGGTTTGGCAAATGTAAAAGGATCATGGGACGTAAAAGGATCATGGGACATTTGAAGTATGTTGGGGAAAATTTAGAGAGAGACCAGTCAGGAATAATTATGGATTTTTCTCCAGCTATATTTAGCTGCTTAGTTGCAGGCAAAGAGATGGATTTAACCAGGGCTTATATTTTTTTCCAGGCAGTCACAACAGAGTAAGGGAAAGGCAAGTGTGTTGAGGGTTCACAGCAGAGAATGATTGTAATGATTTTAATTACGTACTATGTATGTAATCCAAGTAGGATAAGAAAGTAAGAACACCAAGGTGATGATGGGAAATTTAAAGGTGGTAAGATCAAGGGATTAGAGATAGGACGGTAGAAGGGTTGACAGTATAAAGGTACTGGATGAAAAGGGTTGGAAATATATGATCAGATAGTTATTTGAGACCATAGATTGGTAATGACAAGATTTAAGCTATGACCATGGGAGTGAGTGGCTAAATTAGGATGGAGCTGAGGCTTGTTGGAGGGCAAGAGATCAAGGAATTTATTTGTAGGTTACAGTGACCAAGGATTATTATATATCAAACATAATGCTTAATTCTGTACATGAATTACACCATTTAATTCTTATAACACTCCTATGTGTCAGTAGTACCATTATCAACATTTTATAGATGAGAATATTGAATCAAATCACTCACCCAATGTCAGATTTCTATGTGGTAAACCAAGGATTGGAACTAGGATCTTTCTTACTCCAAAACGTTTAATAGTGACAGTGACCTGAGGCTGGGTAGAATTAGATGGCCTTAAATGAAACTCTGGTGACAAATTGAGGCAAAGAAATGGCAGATTTGGCTTCATAGTATCTGGGTAGCAGCACTTGGGATACCTCTGTTCAGGTAAAGTTCTGGCAGATAGTGCCTCATAGCATCCAAGCAGGGGAGTTGGTGGGCAGAGTGTTGGTATCTAGTACTTTCTAAGCACTAAGGTAAAGGAGTTTTAGGAATTCTTATAGAAGAATGTACTGTATCGGTGCCTTGTACAAAATGGATGCTCAAATGTTTGTGACAAAATGAATTTATATTTGGACAGGATATAACAGCTGACTCATCCTGGTAACAGGTCTTTAGCCAGGCATTTTATGTATGTTATATTATTTAATCTTTAGAATTCTTAGAGGATGAGTATTATTACCCCCATTTTATGTAAAAGAATGAGGTCTTTAAAGCCTAACATGACTAATATTTGGTAATTCCAAGTAGTCTCTTAATCTAGTGTGTTCCAAAGCCCATCCTACACCCTATCCTTTATACTATCTTACCTCATTTAGGGATGTGACTTTTTCAAAATAACATTCATTAGCTATTTATTAAGTATGCATTATTTATCAAGCACTTTTCTATGCATTGGACATATATCTATGGATAAAACAAGCAAAATTCCTTGTCCCCATTGAGCTTATATTCTACTGGGGAAAGAGACGATAAAAAAAAACATAAAATATATGCTAGAAGTGCTAAAAGGGAAAATAGAGCAGGCAACTGCATAGGAAGTATCTGGGATGTGTAGAAGGATTGAATTTTTAGATAGGGTGGTCAGGGAAGGCCTCAATGAGAAAGGTGATATTTGGATAAAAACCTAAAGTGAAGGAATGAACAAACTATCTGGAAATTTGATGGAAGAATATTCCAGGTAGAGGCAATAGCAGATGCAAAGGCTCTAGAGCTGGAGCAAGCCTGGCATATCCAATGAGTGGCAAGGAGGCCATATGGCTGAAATGGAGTGAGTAAGAGAGGAGGGTAGTAGAGGTTAGCCAGCTATTTGGGGATAAGATCATGTAGGTTCTTGTAGGTCATAATAAGGCTTTTTGAAATGGGAAGTGATTGGATGGTTTTGAACAGAGGAGAGACATGATCTGACTTAACACTTTATAATTTCACTCTGTCTGCTGTTTAAAGAACAGACTGTAATGGAGCAAGGGCACAGGCAGCAAGACCAGTTAAGAGGCTTTTATAATGATCTCAGCAAGAGATGACAAGCCAGAGTAGCAGCAGAGGTGATGACCAGTGGTTTTATTCTGGATATGTTTCCTTTCTAATGGAATGCCCATGAGACTTGTTTATGGATTGAATGTGGGGTGTGAGAGTAAAAGTGGAGTCAAGAATGACATCAGAGTTTTTACTGAGCAGATGGAAGGGTGGGGTTACTATTACTTGAAATGAGAAAGACTGCAGGAGGACCAGGTCTGTGTGTGTGTGTGTGTGTGTGTGTGTGTGTGTGTGTGTGTGTGTGTGTGTGTGTAGGTGGATATTTGAATGTGTTAGGTTTAAGATGCTTCTCAGACATCTAAGTGCAGATATGGGTTGCAGGAGAGATCTAGGATGGAGATGTTAATTTGTAAGTTATCAGCTAATAGAGATTTCCCTCTGGTTAGTTCCTTGTACCTTCCTTTAGTTCTTGAGCAGAGTGAATTGATTGAGTAACCATTGTTATTTTGGCTATGCAATTACATATTATGGTGACTTGAGCATGTGTCATGATTGTGTGTTCCTGTACCATAGATAATACATTCTAATACCAAGATTCTCTGAGCCTGCACAAGGGTTGTTACCTCCTATATTATAGCCAATCTGCCCCTACCAGAGGGATCTGCCACTGTGACCATGGTTATCTGAATACACTCATTGGTTTTAAGCTCATGTGTCATCGGTGTTTATTCATTTGCTCTACTTATATGAGCCATCAGTGTTTATTCATTTGCTGTATTTATATGAGCATACACCATGGTTGTCTACTTTTGCAGTGTATACCGGCTTCTTTATACTAACTTTAAAACTAGTATTAGGTTTTACATTCTGCTCATGCAACATAGTTGTTTGAATATTCATGTCATTAGATGATGTTCTTTGCTGTAATTTTCAGTATATTCATCATGGGTATGTGTAGTATTATATTTGTTTGTTTATGTTATAAATAGCAATTTATTCACCATGGTCATCGTTACTTGAAAGATATCTATTCTTCATTATGGTCACTTGCATCTATACCTTACCTCTCAGCTCCAGTGGAAAAATTTGAGCATGTCAACCTACTCTTGGACCATGGCTCCTGTTCCTGCATCATGGCAGTCTAGCATGGCCATCTACCCCTAAACCATGTCACTTAATTCTTGTATCATGGTTGCCATGATACACACATTGTATATGCACACATCGTGGTTAAGGACTAATATACCAAATACTTCTTCACATTCATCATGGTTGTTTAAGCATATACCATAGTTGTCTCCAGCTAGGTAGATGCTTCATCATGTTTGAAGGCTCTTTATTCAAGTGTCATGGTTTATGCACTATGGTCACTTGAAAATTCAGCAAGGTTGTTAGAATAACTTTGAGTGTCTGCTCTTCTACTGTCCTTCTCTGTACTGTTTGATGATCATCTGAGCATGTACATGGATTTATGTTCATTTAATGCTAATATATTCTAATGTGCCATATTTCTCTGTACATATATCAGGGTTGGGTCTGTTTTATAGATATTTGCTAACTTGCTAAGACTCTGCTTCTTCCAGTAGCATGTTGTTTTTTAATTAGAACATTAATTCTGGGCTTCCCTGGTGGCGCAGTGGTTGAGGGTCCGCCTGCCGATGCAGGAGACGCGGGTTCGTGCCCCGGTCCGAGAAGATCCCACATGCCGCGGAGCGGCTGGGCCCGTGAGCCATGGCCACTGAGCCTGCGCGTCCGGAGCCTGTGCTCTGCAACGGGAGAGGCCACAACAGTGAGAGGCCCGTGTACCGCAAACAAACAAACAAACATTAATTCTGGTAAAAAAAAAACACATGACAATCAACCATTTTAACTGTACAGTTTAGTGTTGTTAAGTATATTCACATTGTTGTCCAGCAGTCTAGTGGCATTCTTTTGATCATGTGCAATGTCTTAATGAAATGTGTACCAAGGCCCTCTTCTCTTGTTCAGTGGTTAGTAGGTTTATGTGCTATGGTTTTCTGACATATACCATAGCCAAATGGTTTTATATCATAAATGTGTTCACATGAATAATAATATTGTTTGCTAGCAAGTGTCATGGTAGTTGGAGGGCATGTATTATGTCTAACCTCTTTTATATATAATGGATGTCTTCTCATGCATAATGGTTATTTGAACATGTATCTTAGTCATGAGTTTATATAACATTGTTGTCTTCTTATGCATCATAGTTTTCTCCTTCCAAATCATGGGCATTTGTTTCTGTGTCATTGGCATCTATGCTTAGTGTGAAGATTTGCTCCTTGTTTACCATGATCATTTGAACATAAGCCATAGTTATATACTAGAATAGCATAGTTGAACATACACTATGAGTATCTTTGCTCATGCAGCATGGCCATCTTCTCCTAAACCCAGGATTGTTACTCAGGCACTCATGTTTTTTAAGCATGCATCATAGTTCTGTCCTATATTCCATGTATTATTTCTACAATTTAGACTTCATATCCTGTACCAAGTCTCTTTGTTCCTGTAGAGTAATTGTCAATCATGATTATATGAGCATTAACCTTTGTCATGTGATTTTCAACCTTAGGGTCTTCTAAAGCCCTGTGGATGTTTGAGCATATGTCAGAGAGTTATTGCCCATACTACAGCTGTTTCTCTTGCCCCAGAATTGTCTGTTTATGTACCATATTTTCTTACTCATATGCTATGGTTTTCTTAACTGTACTGTTTCTGTTGATTTCTGTAAAATAGCCATCAACTCTTGTACAGCTCATGAATCATGAATGTCACAGCACATATTAAATTGAGCATAAGAAATTGCTGTTTTGTGAAAGAAAAATTGTCAAATATTGGCAAATTTATGTGATACAGCCAAATACTATGACTATTTCTATCTATAATGTGGACATTTTCTCATGTCAGAAATCCATCTTTTCCTGTATCATAGTTTTCTATGCCTGTATCAGATTCAATCTAATATAGAACCTAGTGGCTGCCTTGGGGCGGGGGTGGGGTGGAGTGGTTAGGATCAATTTAGAAAGATTTTGTTCTTCATCTTCTCATCTACCAGAATAGCTCTTCAGCATGTATCTGTTTTACATATTAGTGTCTTGTACAAACTTTCCTTAGGAAAAACGTTTCATATCCTTCTATGCCCTCTGAAAATTAAACCACCTATATGACTGTAAAAGAGTATGGTGCTGGGTCAGAATTAGGTTTCCTTCAAGTGGTCAGTGTCTCAAATTCAAAGAAGCCATAAGGTTTAGAGGTAACAAGCAAGTGCCTCTTTACACTGTTTTCTTAACCCCATGTCCTGGGTAAACCTCCACCAATCCAGAGTTCATAAAACAGCCTTGCATATAGGCAACTCAAAATTGCATAATTCTATCGTCAGCATAGTTTGCTGACCACGTAGGGACTTCTGTACCAGGAGACTAGGCTTGGATTTCTTTATGTTGTGGCCCCTATATGGGACTGGTTTTGCCCTCAAATATCTCTTTACGGGAAAACATTGCATTCCTATTCAGGAATCATGGTGTCTCATCATTCAGCATTTTCTCAACCCGATTCAGAGGATACAGTCCATCTTCTCCAGGCCCTTTGATATTTTGGAAAACTGCTTAACTGTATCAAGATGAGAATCAATCCCAAAAATTCTATAAAGAGACTCCAGGTCTTAATATTCTAGGATTTTCTACAGTATTATACAGTTATTCATGGAAAAGGCATTTGTGATAGTAAAAAATCAAACAGGATGGGGGAAAAATAAAGTGAAGACATGAGAGATTATTTTAAGATCTCAGATTATAAGAGGTAACTGAGGCTAAGAGAAGTTCTGTGACTCACCTAGTTAAAAGAAGACAGGGAAAAAGATGGCGTTGTAACCTAAGTATTCCAATTACTGATTTAGGGTCTTTATACTACCCTCTATTGGTTAGGCTCTGGTATAATCAAGAGAGGGATATGCCAGGAGTGAATTTTGGTGGCATTGATGAACTGCAGAAGGAGGACTGTAACAGTAAGCATTTAGTAGCTGTATATTCTGGAAGTTAAATGGCTCTAATAGAGTTGAATAAAATATTTTTTTTCACCACTTCTTCCTCCTTCCCTTTGTCTTCTACTCCTTTCCCCTTCCTCTTTCCCTGAACATGGAACTCACAGGTCTCTCCAAGTTGGTGCCTAAGAAGATGATAATCACACAAATAAGTCAGTTCTACATGACTAGCCTTGGGGTTCTCTTCCTGATTAATATTCTCCCTGGAACAACTGGCCAAGGGGAATCAAGGCGACAAGAACCTGGGGACTTTGTGAAGCATGATATTGGCGGGTAAGTACCCTTAACTCCTAGAACAAAAGAAGACTGTGATAAATTATTGCCTTTGACCAGAGCTTTCTTTTTTAATTGAAGAATAGTTGAGTTACAATATTGTGTTAATTTCAGGTGTAGAGCAAACTGATTCAGTTATATAAATATTCTTTTTTTCAGATTATTTTCCATTATTGGTTGTTACAAGATATTGAATATTGTTCCCTGTGATATACAGTAAATACTTGTTGCTTATCTGTTTTATATATAGTAGTGTGTATCTGTTAATTCCATACTCCTAATTTATCCCTCCCCCTCCCGTTCCCCTTTGGTAACCATGAGTTTGTTTTCTATCTCTGTGAGTCTGTTTCTGTTGCATATGTAGATTCATTTGTTAAGGAGGGAAACTTGTAAGAAGTAAGGGAAGTGAGATAGGGAAGGAGCAAAAGTAAAACAAAGGTGTGATTTCACTTGAAGTGTAGCTTCCATTTGACCCCATGGGGAGATACGGAGCATGAATGGCTTTTGTAGCTTCATCTCAGTCAGTCATTGTCCTCCCAGGCATTTTACAGTGAGATGGTTCCCTTCAGCTGATGGTAATACCCTGAAGTAGCCGGGGGATGGTTTTACTGGCATAGTAAAAGAAATCTTGACGTAGTAGTAACAGTAAATTCTATATTTGGTTTCTTCATGCTTTTATAGCTATGCTTTCTACCCTTCACTTTACAGATTCAATCAATCCCTAAGATCTGTCATTTCTTCCTCCCACATTCCTTGGATTCATCTACTTTTTTCCAACTTTCCTGCTACCACCCTAGTTTAATCTGATGTTGTCTTCCACTTGGACTACTGCAAGAGTCTCTAATTGGTTTTACTTCCTAAAGTATGTAGCCAGTGTTTCTTCCACAATGCATGTTGCATTATATCTGTCCTATTTAGAGTTACTTAATGACTTTCTATTATCCCTAAAGTCCCAACTCCTTAATATGATTTTATAAGACCCAGTATGACCCAGCCTCCACCCATTTGTTACCCTTATTTCTTAGTCCTCCTGTCACCAAACTTTATGTTCTTCAGCTATTTTGAACTTCTTTTGACTTTAAAAGTCAACCTCACTCAGAGAATATCATTACTAGAAATCACCCCCCTTAGCCTCTACATATTTCAATATTACGGAGGATATTTTACTCTTTGGTAGTGTTTGTTGTTGTTTTACATTTGGCTATTGTCCCATATACTTGGAAGCATTAGGACGTGTTCCTAATTATTTTTGCAGAGTTGATTATCTTAATGTACTCTGAGTCTTTCCATCTTCTATCAGCATTTTCAACAATAATCTCTGGGGCTGAGGGCTACACAACTGGACTGATATGTCCTTAGAAACGTGGCCCATGTGGCCCTGTTTGTTCTTTATCCCAGTGTGGGAAAGAAAGACTAATTCTGTCTTATTAACTTCTCATGTATGTGATTTCATTGGGCATGATAGATGTTCTAAATAAGATGGAAGTTCTAAATAAATGAATCTTACCTCTTCAAATGTTAAAGGCTTTTTAATTTTTTTTTTTTTTTTTTTGCGGGCCTCTCACTGTTGCGGCCTCTCCCGTTGCGGAGCACAGGCTCCGGACACGCAGGCTCAGAGGCCATGGCTCACGGGCCCAGCCGCTCCGTGGCATGTGGGATCTTCCCGGACCGGGGCATGAACCCATGTCCCCTGCATTGGCAGGCGTACTCTCAACCACTGTGCCACCAGGGAAGCCCAGTCTTTTTAATTTTAACTCTGAGAATTAAAGTTCTCTAAAAATGTATTGCATGCTATCTAATAATCCTAAACAAGGATTTTGAACAGAATAGTCCCACTTCTTGGAGACTCTGATCATCATAAAGAGCATTCATTGTGTTTATCCTATATCTGCTATTTTTCTTTTTGTGTCTCCATCCTCAGTGTCAGTTGTCACCTCTCCTGTTTACATCAGTTTGTTTATGTCCTGTTGGTGCTTAGAAAATCAAATAATCAAGCCTTTTAATAATTATATTAAAGAGAAGGCCAAAACATCCTGCTTGAAAAAGCAGAGACTGTTGAGGAGTACTGGTTTATTGACCAGTACTTTGTTCTAACATGTTCTAATCATGTTCTAAATGCAATGGTTCTCAATGTTTGGTATGTGTAAGCAAGGAAGCAGGCTCCACACGTGGAGAATTTGATTTAGTAGCTCTGGGGATAGTGCCTAAAATTTGCATTTTTATCAAGTGCCCCACATGATTCTGATGTAAGGAATCTTTGAACAATACTTTGGGGACACAGTCCTTGTTTTCAAAGAACTTACAGTATAGTTAGGAATATGGGATTCTGAAATTTTAGAATAGCAGACATGGGAAAATGCATAGAGAGCATCTAGTCTGATTCCTCACTTTGTGCATGAAGAAATTTCTTCTTTTCTAAGACTTTACAGAAAATTAATAGTAGAGCTAGGTCTAGAACACCAGTCTCTGATTCCAAGTCCCATATTTTTAAAGAAAAGCTACAGGGAACAATTTCAGCTTCATGTAATAAAGGAATTTCTTATACTCCTGCTTCCTCGTTTGACCATTAACAAATGAGAACTATATGTGTGAACAGTGTTAGGTTGGGGCATTATGAAAATGTCATTTCTCTGGGTCAAAATGGTTGAATATAAGCAATTTCATGATGGGTCAACCTCAGTAGCAAGTAAATGCCAAATGGATATTCTGTTCAGGTCTGACTGAGATTTGTTGAAACTTGAGATGTGTATCAGACAGGATCCCAAAGAATACAGATGGGACATTTCAAATAAGACTATTTGAGGAGGGTACATTTGCAAAGGACTTAACAGTAAAGGTATGGTCTGGGTGTAGATACACCTCCAACAGATACAGCAAGAACCTAAGGCCAGCAGTAGGTATGTCATGTAAAACAAGTTTACTTAAGAGGTGAAGAGATCTTTAGTGGAGGAGATTTCACAGGAAGAGAGCCAAGAGATTACATACCCAGACTTTCCCTTCTTTTTCCCTCTGTCTTCTGAAGCCAGAGGCTGTGGCAGCCCTGCTGATATATTTCATATAGTTTACCGTTATAAGAAAGAGAACAGGGTGAAGAGTGTATAATATATCTGGAAGGGGAAATGAAAGACACTGGGCACAAGGCTGTACATTTACATGGCACCATATCACCACTTTTTCTGCAACAAGATTACATAGTGCTGGCAGTGGTGAGAGCAGATACTGTGAATTTAAGAGGAAATGGTTGAACTGTTGATTCATTGTCTCTGTCACATTCATAGTCTGACTTGGTGCCATGTTCCATAGGTCCTTGTAAGTGTCTGCTTTCATTGTGAAATATATTTTCTCAGTTCTCTTAATCTCAGAATAAACTGGCACCTGTGGCCACACATGTAAATACTAAGTTACTAAGAGAAACATGAAGGACTTGGTTTTTATTTTACTTTAACTCAGTGAATAATGAGGACAGGCATGGCACATGTTGAGTGGGAATGTCTCAAGCTAATTTTGACTTGAATTATAAGTATGCAAATTCTAATCTCTTCTATGTGTATATAATCTCTATTATGGAATCAATACATTAATACTTTTACCATTCAATCACCAAATCTTAAAATTTAAGAATCAGATGTGGGACCTGAGAAGCTGTAAGTCCTAAGCTCCTACCCTGATCAAGAATCCCTCTTGCATTATGCTTTATGATTGACCTACCAGTGTGAATCCCTCCAGTAGTAAACTGCATTATTACCACAGGCATATAGCTCTAGGGATTGGAAAGTGCTTCCTATGTTGAGCAGAAGTCCACCTTCCTCTAATGCCTACCAGTTTTAGGCCCCTGTGGCACTTGCTTCCTTTTCCACATAACAGGTCTCAGAGCTACTCCATGCTTTCTTGTCTACAGGATAACTCTTATTACTTTCAACTATTCTCCTGACATGATATGATTTTCCAGACATTGCTTAAAACTGAACACTCTCCTTTGTTCTCTAATTAGATTTTTTTGAAACTTAGTTCAATACTTTATTCTTATTTATAGTTTTCATATCCTATCCTGTTACTTTAAAACTTATGTTTAAATAACTCTTACTATGTACCAAGCACTATTCTAAGTGCTTTACATAGGTTAATCCATATAATCCTTATAACAGGCCTGCTACCTAGGTGCCGCTACTATTCCTGTTTCACAGATAAAATATGGAGACACGGAGAGGTCAAGTAACTTGCCAAAGCTCACACAGTTAAAAAGTGGCAGAGCCAGGACTGAAACCCAGACAGTCTGGCTCCAGAGTACATGCTATTAATTGCTACAATGTATTGGTTTTCATGTGTTTGGTCAATTTTAAGTATGAATTAGGCACATGTCCATTTATTTTGTGTACCTGAACATCTACTTATGTATAGTAATACCTCAATCTCTGAATACTTAATATCTCAGTCACATGAGTGCCTAGCCTGTGCTAAAATGGGGCAAGTGTAATTTTCTTATAGGACCTAGAGGAATAAGAAATATCATTTTCCATTTTGAAGTAGAAGTGTAGAATTTGTAACACAGGGCAGAGCTGGACATTTGAAGGCAGGATCAAGAATATTTGGTAGATGACACTGTGACTTCCTATTGTATCATGTCAGGAGGCAAGGTCGTCTCAGTATTACTGATGCTAAATGTGATTTCTTGGTTAAGGTGATGACTGTCAGAACTCTCCATTGTAAGGATACTAGTCACTAGGATTGATTGAGAGACTTGAGGCCATGACCAGCTCATTGCTTTGGTCATGGCCATGGTTGTGGGGTAGAGAGTAAATAATAGTGGGGTAGAGAATATGCCTAGTACTGTAGTTTCCCTTCTTTTGTGTCATAATTCTTTTCTCCACATAGGCAGTGTTATAAATGGTTCTCAGGCTGGCCTATGAAAGTCCACTTAATGAGAAATGTTGCTGAAATAGTGCTCGTGCATTGGCAATTACAATCATTCAGATAAATTATGAGAAATAAAGACTTGTGTAGCCTTGCCTGGAAAAGTAGCTACCCTTTATGGCATTGTTTCAAAGGAAGAATGTGCCTTTAACTCTTTGCAAACTTTGGAATACAACCCATTTTAAGTTAGGGTACACCTGCTGATGTTCACATATGAAATCATATCTCTAAGGTTAGTACCTTGTCATTTAATCATTCACAAGATACAGTAGTCAGATCTTCTCGTGTGTTTCGTGAAGCAGTGGCTTTTAGTTACTAAGAAGGTATGAAGGACTTGGTTTTTATTTTACTTTAATTCTGCAAATAGTGTGAACAGGTGGACCACATAGTGAATGGGTGTGTCTTAAGCTAATACTTCTTTAGTTTCATAACCAGTCTATAGAAGCCATTTAAGAAAAAGACAGTTGTCTTTTTGAGATATATTGGACATATTCTAGTCAAAAATCAGTTTATTATTTTTTCTTTAAGTGGCTTCTGTAAAAACATTAGAATGTATGTTATTGAATTCCAGGTGTTTCTCATTCCCTTCCCAGTATATAACTGGTATCCCTAGTGCTGAATTTTTAGCTAGACCTTTCCACTTATTGGAATGACTGGACTCGGAAAATGAAAACATGGGGAGTATTGGGAAATGGTGAATAATCTGATATGGCTATGATTTCTGGTCAGAAAGAGAAGTAGTGGAATGTACACCTGTAAAAGTATATTGGGAATAGATTGCAGATTCACAGAAAGCCATGAATATCAGTCCAAGGAGCTGGATTTTATTTGGTAACCATGAAGACTTATGAAAGGTCTGTGAACATTGCAGATACATGATCTGGAAAGGAATTTTTAAAAATACTTTTTTAAATCGAAATATAATTGACATATAACATTGTGTAACTTTAAGATGAAAAATGTTTTGGTTTGATACATTTATATATTGCAATATGATTATAGTAGAGTTAGCTAATGCCTTTATGATGTCACATATTTATCATTTCTTTTGTGTTGAGAACAGTTAAGATTTAGTCTCTTAGTAACCTTGAAGTTTATAATATAGTATTGTTTACTATAATCACTATGTTGTATATTAGAGCTCCAGAACTTATCTACTACTTGTAAGTTTGTACCTTTAAACGACATCTCCCCATTTCCTCACCAACCCTAACCTCTGGTAACTACCATTCTACTATCATTTGCACAAGTTCAGTTGTTTTAGATTCCACATATAAGTGATATCATACAGTATTTGTCCTTCTCTAACTTATCTCACTTAGCACAATGCCTTCAAGGTCCATCCATGTTGTCACAAATGGCAGGATTGACTTCTTTCTCATACACATGCCATATTCTCTTGTATATGTGTGTGTGTTTGTGTATGTATGTGTATATCTCACATTTTCTTTTCCATTGGTGGATACTTAGGTTGTTTCTGTACCTTTGCTATTGTGAATAATGCTGCAGTGAACATGGGGATGCAGATATCCCTGTGCAACACTGATTTTAATTCCTCCAGATATATACCGAGAAGTGGAATTTCTGGATAATATGGTAGTACAATATTTACTTTTTGAGTAATAACCATACTGTTTTCCATAATAGCTATACCAATTTACATTCCCACAAAGAGTGCATAAAGGTTCCTATTTCTCCACATCCTTGCCAACATTTGTTATCTCTTGTCTTTTGGATAAAAAGCCATCCTAGCAGGCAAGTTGATGTCTCATTGTGGTTTTGAGTTGCATTTCCCTGATGATTAGTGATGTTGAACACATTTTCACACACCTGATGGCCATTTGTATGTCTTCTTTGGAAAAATGGCTACACAGGTCCTTTGCCCATTTTTTAATTGGATTATTTTCCCTTTTGCTGTTGAGTTGTATGAGTTCTTTATATGTTATGAATATCAATTCCTAATCAGATATATGGTTTGGGAGTATTTCCTCCCATTCTGCAGGTTTTCTTTTCCATTTATTGTTTGTTTCCTTAGCTGTTCAGAAGCTTTTTAGTTTAATGTAGGCCAGCTTGTTTATTTTAATTTTTGTTGCCTGTGCTATTGGTGACTTATCCAAGAAATTATTGCCAAGACCAATGTCAAGGCTCTTTTCCCCTATGTTTTCTTCAAGGAGATTTACAGTTTCAGGTATTACATTTAAATATTTGGTCCATTTCAAGTTAATTTTATGTGAGTGGTGTAAGGTAGGGGTTCAGTTTTATTCTTTTTCAAGTGGATATCCAGTTTTCCCAATATCTTTTATTGAAGAGACTGTCCTTTCCCCAATGTGTGTTCTTGGCTCCATCATCAAAAATTAGTCGAGAATATTTGTGAGGTTTTATGTCTGGGGTCTTTATTTTGTTCCACTGATCTATGTGCCTATTTTTATGCCAGTAACATACTGTTTTGATTACTATAGCTTTGTAATATAGCTTGAAATCAGGTATTGTTATACCTCCAGCTTTGCCCTTCTTTCTCAAGATTGCTTTGGCTATTCAGGGTCTTTTGTGGTCTGAAACAAATTGTAGAATAATTTTTCCTATTTCTGTGAATAGGAATGTCTTTGGAATTTTGACTGGGATTACATTGAATCTGTAGATCATTATGGGTAGTATGGACATATTTACAGTATTAATCTTCAAATCCAGGAACCTGAGATATCTTTTTATTTATTTGTGTCTTCTTTAATCTCTTTCAATCAATGTCTTATAGTTTACAGTGTGCAGCTCTTTCACCTCCTTGGTTAAATTTATTCCTCAATATTTCATTATTTTCAATGCTATTGTAAATGGGATTGCTTTCTTAACTTCTCTTTCAGATAATTCATTGTTAGTGTATAGAAATGCAACTGATTTCTGTGTATTGATTTTGTATCCTAAAACTTTACTGAATTCATTTATTTGTTCTAACAGTTTTTTAGTGGAGTCTGCAAGGTTTTCTACATGTAAGATTATATCATCTGCAAACAGAAATGATTTTACTTCTCCTTTCTGATGTGGGTGTTTTTATTTCTTTTTCTTGCCTAATTGCTCTGGCTAGAACTTTTATTATTATGTTGAATACAAATGGTAAGAATGGGCATCTCTGTATTGATCTTACAGGAAAGAGTTTTAACTTATTACCACTGAGTATGATGTTATTTGTGGGCTTGTCATAGATGACCTTTATTATGCTAAGGAATATTCCTTCTATACCCAATTTAATGAACATTTTCATCATGAAATGATGTATTTGTCAAATACTTTTTCTGCCCCTGTTGAGATGATTATATCATATTTATCTTTCATTCTATTAATGTGGTGTATTACATTTGTTGTTTTTCATGTGTTAAACCATCCTTGCATCCCAGGGATAAATCTCACTTGATCAAGGTGAATGATTTTTTTTTTTTACACCTTTATTGGAGTATAATTGCTTTACAATGGTATGTTAGTTTCTGCTTTATAACAAAGTGAATCAGTTATACATATACATATGTTCCCGTATCTCTTCCCTCTTGTGTCTCCCTCCCTCCCACCCTCCCTATCCCACCCCTCCAGGCAGTCACAAAGCACCGAGCTGATCTCCCTGTGCTATGCTCATTGCAGCTCTATTTACAATAGCCCAGAGAAGGAAACAACCTAAGTGTCCATCATCAGATGAATGGATAAAGAAGATGTGGCACATATATACAATGGAATATTACTCAGCCATAAAAAGAAACGAAATTGAGCTATTTGTAATGAGGTGGTGAATGATATTTTTAATGTGCTTTTGAAAACAGTTTGCTAATATTTTGTTGAGAATTTTTACATCTTTATCGGGGATATTTGTCTGTAATTTTATTTTCTTGTGGTGTCTTATTTGGCTTTGATATCAGGGTAATGCTGGCTGCATAAAATGAATTTGGGAGTGTTCCCTCCTCTTCAGATGTTTGCAACAGTTTGAGAAGGATTGGTGTTAATTCTTCTTTAAATGTTTGGTAGAATTCACTGGTGAAACCATCTGATCCTTTGCTTTTCTGTGTTTGGGAGTTTTCTGATTACTGATTCAATCTCCTTAATTGTTAAGGGTTTCTTTAGATTTTCTATTTATTCATGATTCATTTTTTGGTGGGTCATATGTTTCTAGGAATTTATCCATTTCTTCTCGGTTATCCAGTTTGTTGGCATATAATTGTAGTCTCTCATAATTTTTTATATTTCTGTGCTATCAATTGTAATGTCTCCTCTTTCATTTCTAGTTTTATTTATTTGTGTCTTCTTTCTTGTTTTCTTAGTTAATCTGGCTAAAGCCTTGCCAATTTTGTTTATCTTTTCAAAGAGCCAGCACTTAGTTTCACTGATCTTTTCTATTGTTTTTCTGGTCTCTATTTCATTTATTTCTGCTCTGATCTTTTTTTTATTAAGTCTATTTTGTCTGATATGAGAATTGCTACTCCAGCTTTCTTTTGGTTTCCATTTGCATGAAATATCTTTTTCCATCCTGTTACTTTCAGTCTGTATGTGTCTCTAGGTCTGAAGTGGGTCTCTTGAGGACAGCAAATATATGGGTCTTGTTTTTATATCCATTAAGCTAATCTGTGTGTTTTGGTGGGAGCATTTAGCCCATTTACATTTAAGGTAATTATCGATATGTATGTTCCTATTCCCATTTTCTTAATTGTTTTGGGTTCGTTATTGTAGGTCTTTTCCTTCTCTTGTGTTTCTTGCCTAGAGAAGTTCCTTTAGCATTTGTTGTAGAGCTGGTTTGGTGGTGCTGAACTCTGTCAGCTTTTGCTTGTCTGTAAAGGTTTTAATTTCTCCGTCAAATCTGAATGAGATCCTTGCTGGGTAGAGTAATCTTGGTTGCAGGTTTTTCTCCTTCAACACTTTCAATATGTCCTGCCACTCCCTTCTGGCTTGCAGAGTTTCTGCTGAAAGATCAGCTGTTAACCTTATGGGGATTCCCTTGTGTGTTATTTGTTGTTTTTCCCTTGCTGCTTTTAATATTTTTTCTTTGTATTTAATTTTTGATAGTTTGATTAATATGTGTCTTGGCATGTTTCTCCTTGTATTTATCCTGTATGGGACTCTCTGTGCTTCCTGGACTTGATTAACTATTTCCTTTCCCATATTAGGGAAGTTTTCAACTATAATCTCTTCAAATATTTTCTCAGTCCCTTTTTTTTCTCTTCTTCTTCTGGAACCCCTATAATTCGAATGTTGGTGCATTTAATGTTGTCCCAGAGGTCTCTGAGAGTGTCCTCAGTTCTTTTCATTCTTTTTTCTTTATTCTGCTCTGCAGTAGTTATTTCCAGTATTTTATCTTCCAGGTCACTTATCTGTTCTTCTGCCTCAGTTATTCTGCTATTGATCCCATCCAGAGTATTTTTCATTTCATTTATTGTGTTGTTCATCATTGTTTGTTTCATCTTTAGTTCTTCTAGGGCCTTGTTAAATGTTTCTTGCATTTTGTCTATTCTATTTCCAAGATTTTGGATAATCTTTACTATCATTATTCTGAATTCTTTTTCAGGTAGACTGCCTATTTCCTCTTCATTTGTTAGGTCTGGTGGATTTTTATCTTGCTCCTTCATCTGCTGTGTGTTTTTCTGTCTTCTCATTTTGCTTATCTTACTGTGTTTGGGATCTCCTTTTTGCAGGCTGCAGGTTCGTAGTTCCCGTTGTTTTTGGTGTCTGTCCCCAGTAGCTAAGGTTGGTTCAGTGGGTTGTGTAGGCTTCCTGGTGGAGGGGACTAGTGCCTGTGTTCTGGTGGGTGAGGCTGGATCTTGTCTTTCTGGTGGGCAGGTCCATGTTTGGTGGTGTGTTTTGGGGTGTCTGTGGCCTTATTATGATTTTAGGCAGCCTCTCTGCTAATGGGTGGGGTTGTGTTCCTGTCTTGGTAGATTTTTGGCATAAGATGTCCAGCACTGTAGCTTGCTGGTCGTTGAGTGAAGCTGGGTGCTGGTGTTGAGATGGAGATCTCTGGGAGATTTTCGCCATTTGTTATTATGTGGAGCTGGGAGAGCTCTTGTGGCCCAGTGTCCTGAAGTTGGCTCTCCCACCTCAGAGGCACAGCACTGACTCCTGGCTGTAGCACCAAGAGCCTTTCATCCACATGGCTCAGAATAAAAGGGAGAAAAAGTAGAAAGAAAGAATTAGTAGAAGTAGAATGAAAGAAAGAAAGAAAGAAAGGAGGGAGGGAGGAAGGAAGGAGGGAAGGAAGGAAAAAAGAAAGAAAGAAGATAAAGTAACAAAATAAGATAAAATATAATAAAGTTATTAAAATAAAAAAATAATTATTAAGAAAAGAAATAAAAAAATTTTTTAAAAAACGGACAGATAGAACCCTAGGACAAATGGTGGAAGCAAAGCTATACAGACAAAATCTCACACAGAAGCATACACATACACACTCACAAAAAGAGGAAAAGGGGAAAAAATCATAAATCTTGCTCTCAAAGTCCACCTCCTCAATTTGGGATGATTCGTTGTCTATTCATGTATTCCACATATGCAGAGTACATCAAGTTGATTGTGGAGCTTTAATCCACTGTTTCTGAGGCTGCTGGGAGACACTTCCCTTTCTCTTCTTTGTTCTCACAGCTCCCAGGGGCTCAGCTTTGGATTTGGCCCCGCCTCTGCATGTAGGTCGTTAGAGGGCGACTGTTCTTCGCTCAGACAGGACGGGGTTAAAGGAGCCGCTGATTCGGGGGTTCTGGCTCACTCAGGCCAGGGGGAGGGTGGGGCACGGAGTGCGGGGTGAGCCTGCGGTGGCGGAGGCCAGCGTGACATTGCACCAGCCTGAGATGCACCGTGCGTTCTCCCGGGGAAGTTGTCCCTGTATCCTGGGACCCTGGCAGTGGTGGGCTGCACAGGCTCCCGGAAGGCGGGTGTGGACAGTGACCTGTGCTCGCACACAGGCTTTTTGGTGGCAGCAGCAGCAGCCTTAGTGTCTCCTGCCCGTCTCTGGGGTTTGCGCTTTTAGCTGCGGCTTGAGCCCGTCTCTGGAGCTCCTTTAAGCAGCGCTCTGAATCCCCTCTCTTCGCACACCAGGAAACAAAGAGGGAAGGAAAAGTCTCTTGCCTCTTTGGCAGGTCCAGACTTTTCCCTGGACTCCCTCCCAGCTAGCCGTGGTGCACTAACCCCCTGCAGGCTGTGTTCATGCCGCCAACCCCAGTCCTCTCCCGGCGCTCTGACCAAAGCCCAAGCCTCAGCTCCCAGCCCCGCCTGGCCCGGCAGGTGAGCAGACAAGCCTCTCGGGCTGGTGAGTGCTGGTCCGCCCTGATCCTCTGTGCAGGCATCTCTCCCCGCTTTGCCCCCCCGCACCCCTGTTGCTGTGCTCTCCTCCATGGCTTCGCAGCTTCCCCCTCTGCCACCCACCGTCTCCGCCCGTGAAGGGGCTTCCTAGTGTGTGGAAACCTTTCCTGCTTCACAGCTCCCTCCCACTGGTGCAGGTCCCGTGTCCCTATCCTTTTGTCTCTGTTTATTCTTTTTTCTTTTGCCCTACCCAGGTACGTGGGGGGGTTTCTTGCCTTTTGGGAGGTCTGAGGTCTTCTGCCAGTGTTCAGTAGGTGTTCTGTAGGAGTTGTTCCACGTGTAGATGTATGTCTGTTGTATCTGTGGGGAGGAAGGTGATCTCCACGTCTTACTCTTCTGCCATCTTCCCGGAAGCTCTGTGTTCTGATCTTTGATAATTCCTTTCTTCTGTTAACTTTCGGCTTAGTTTGTTCTTCTGTTTGTAGCTTGTTTGAGATCTTTCTTGTTTCTTAATGTAGGCATTTATTGCTATACACATCCCTCTGGGAACTGCTTTTGCAGCATCCCACATGTTTTGATATGTTGTCCTTCCATTTTCATTTGTTTCAAAATATTTCTTGATTTCCATGTTGATCTCTTCTTTAACCCATTTGTTGTTCGGGAGCATGTTGTTCAATTCCACATATTTTCAATTTTCCAGCATTCCTCCTGTTATTGATTTCTAGTTTCATATTTCTGTGGTTGGAAAACATAGTTTTTATGATTTCAATCTTCTTAAATTTGCTAAGACATGTTTTATGATATATCACATGAACCATCCTGGAGAATGTTCTGTGTGTGCTAGAGAAAATGTGTATTCTGCTGCTGTTGGATGGGATGTTCTGTAAATGTCTGTTTGGTTTATTTGGTCCAAGGTATCATTCAGATCCATTATTTCCTTATTCATCTTCTATTTGAATGATGGATCAGTTATTGAAAGTGTGGTATTGAAGTCCCCTAGTGTTACTTCATTGCTGTCTATTTTTCCCTTCAGATCCATTGATAACTGTTTAATATATTTATGTGCTACAATATTGAGTGTGCATGAGTTTACAGTTGTTATATCCTTGTGAAGAATTGACCCTTTTATCATTATATAATGACCTTCTTGTATCCAGTTACAGTTTTTTACTTAAAGTATCTTTCGTCTGATATAAATATGGCTACCCCTGCTCTCTTTTCATTTCCATTTGCTTGAAATACCTTCATCCCTTCACTTTCAGCCTGTGAGTGTGCTTAATGCTTAAGTGAGCCTCTTATAGGCAGCATATAGATGGGCCTTGGTATTTGTTGTTGTTGTTTTTATCCATTTAGCTTCTTTGTGTCTTTTAATTGAAGAATTTAAAACATTTATATTTAAAGACATGATTGGATAAAGACTTACTATCACTAAATTTTAATCATGATTTCTGATTGTTTTGAAGTTCCTTAGTTTCCTTCCTCCTCTCTTGCTGTCTTTTTGTTAGTTGATGATTGTTTTAGTGGGTTGCTTTGATTCTTTTCTCTACATTGTTTGTGTATCTAATTTTTGCTCTGTGGTTATCATGAGGCTTTCATAATGTATCTTATAATCTTCTATTTTAAGCTGATAACAACTTCAATTGCATAAGAAAGTTTTACACATTTACTTGCCCCCACAGTTTATATTGATGCCTCACTTTTCATCTTTTTATGTTATGTATCTATCAACATAATATTATAGCTGTAACTATTTTCTTTTTTTCCTATCAGACAAAATGTATTTTATTTTTTTATGCTTCTTCAAGATTAACATCTTTTTTATTAAATTTTTTTTATTGAAATATGGTTGATTTATAATGTGTTAGTTTCAGGTATACAGCTCAGTAACTCATATATGTATAACTGAGTTTTTTATATATATATATTCTTTTTTATAATATCTTCCATTATAGGTCATTACAAGATATTGAATATAGTTCCCTATGCTATACAGTAGGTCCTTGTTGGTTACCTATTTTATATAGAGTAGTAGGTATATTTTAATCCCGAACTCCTAATTTATCCCTCCCCCCTTCCCCTTTGGTAACCATAAGTTTGTTTTCTATGTCTGTGAGTCTGCTTCTGTTTTGTAAATAAGTTCATTTGTATCATTTTTTTAGATTCCACATATAAGTGATATCATATGATATTTGTCTTTCTCTGTCTGACTTACTTCACTTAGTATAATCTCTTGGTCCAGCCATATTGCTGCAAGTGGCATTATTTCATTCTTTTCATGGCTGAGAAATATTCCATTGGTGTGTATATGTATGTGTATATGCATGTATGTGTGTGTGTGTGTGTGTGTATATATATATATATATATATACATATATATATTTCACACCTTCTTTATACATTCATCTATCGATGAAAAACTTAGGTTGCTTCCATGTCTTGGCTACTGTAAATAGTGCTAAAGTGAACAGTGAGGTGCATGTATCTTTGCAAGTTATGGTTTTCTCCGGATATATGCCCCGGAGTGGGATTGTAGGATCAATAATATGGTAGCTGTATTTTTAGTTTATTAAGGAAGCTCCATACTGTTCTCCATAGTGGCTGTACCAATTTACATTCCCACCAACAGTGTAGGAGTGTTCCTTTTTCTCCACACCCTCTCCAGCATTTATTATTTGTAGATATTTTGATGTTGGTCATTCTGACTGGTGTGAGGTGATACGGGTGTGGTGTATTGTATTTTGATTTGCATTTCCCTAATACTTAGCAGTGTCGTGCATCTTTTTATGTGCCTTTCTGCCAACTGTATGTCTTCTTTGGAGAAATGTCTTTTTAGACCTTCTGTCCATTTTTTGATTAGGTTGTTTGTTTTTTTGATATTGAGCTGTATGAGCTGTTTGTATATGTTGAAAATTAATCCCTTTCAATCATATCATTTGCAAATATTTTCTTCCATTCTGTAGGTTGTCTTTTTGTTTTGTTTATGGTTTCCTTTGCTGTGTAAAAGCTTTCAAGTTTAATTAGGTCCCATTTGTTTATTTCTGTTTTTATTTCCATTACTCTAGGAGACGGATCCAAAAAGGTATTGCTGCAATTATGTCAAAGAGTATTCTGCCTAAGTTTTCCTCTAGGAGTTTTATAGTATCTGGTCTTATTTTTAGGTCTTTAATCCATTTTGAGTTTATTTTTGTGTATAGTGTGAGTAGTCTAACTTCATTGATTTACATGTGGCGGTCCAATGTTCCCCTGCCACTTGCTGAAGAGACTCTCTTTTCTGCAGTGTATATTCCTGCCTGCTTTGTCATAGATTAGTTGACCATATGTGCATGAGTTTATTTCTGGGCTTTCTATCGTGTTCCATTGACCTATGTCTGTTTTAAATGCCAGTATACTGTTTTGATTACTGTAGCTTTGTAGTATAGTCTGAAGTCAGGGAACCTGATTCCTCCAGCTCCGTTTTTGTTTCTCAGGATTGCCTTGGTTATTCAGGGTCTTTTGTGTTTCCATAAAAATTAAAATTTTTTTGTTCCAGTTCTGTGAAAAATGCCATTTGTAATTTGATAAGGATTGCATTGAATCTGTAGATTGCCTTGGGTAGTATAGTCATTTTGACAATATTAATTCTTCCAATCCAAGAACATGGTTTATCTTTCCATCTGTCTGTGTTGTCTTCGATTTCTTTCATCAGCATCTTATAGTTTTGGGAGTACAGGTCTTTTGCTTCCTTTGGTAGGTTTATTCCTAGGTATTTTATTCTTTTTGATGCAATGGTAAATGGGATTGTTTCCTTAATTTCTCTTTCTGACCTTACATTGTTAGTGTATAGAAATGCAACAGATTTCTGTGTATTAATTTTGTACCCTGCAACTTTACCAAAATCATTGATGAACTCTAGTAGTTTTCTTGTAGCATCTTTAGGACTTTCTATGTATAGTATCACGTTATCTGCAAACAGTGACAGTTTTACTTCTTCTTTTCCAATTTGTATTCCTTCTATTTCTCTTTCTTCTCTGATTTCCATGGCTAAGACTTCCAAAACTATGTTGAATGAAAGTGGTGAGAGTGGACCTCCTTGTCTTATTCCTGATCTTAAAGGAAATGCTTTCAGCTTTTCACCATTGAGTATGATATTACCTGTGGGTTTGTCATATATGGCCTTTATTATGTTAAGGTATGTTACCTCTCTGTCCACTTTCTGCAGAGTTGTTATCATAAATGGATGTTGAATTTTATCAAAACCTTTTTCTGCATCTATTGAGATGATCAGAAGGTTTTTATTCTTTGATTTGTTAATGTGGTATATCATACTGATTGATTTGTGAATATTGAAAAATCCTTGCATCCCTCAGATAAATCCCACTTGATCATGTATATGACCCTCTTAATGTATCGTTGGATTTGGTTTGCTAGTATTTTGTTGAGGATTTTTGCATCAATGTTCATCAGTGATATTGGCCTGTAATTTTCTTTTTTTGTGATATCTTTGTCTGGCTTTGGTATCAGGGTGATGGTGGCCTCATGGAATGAGTTCATAAGTATTCTTTCCTCTGCAACTTTTTGAAGTAGTTTCAGAAGCATAGGTGTTAATTCTCTAAATGTTTGATAGAATTTGCCTGTGAAGCCATCTGGTCCTGGACCTTTGTTTGTTGGGAGTTTTTAAATCACAGATTCAATTTCAGTACTTGTAATTGTTCTGTTCACATTTTCTATTTCTTCCTGGTTCAGTCTTGGGAGATCGTACCTTTCTAAGAATTTGTTCATTTCTTCTGTGTTGTCCATTTTATTGGCATATAGGTGCTTGTAGTAGTCTTTTATGGTCCTTTGTATTTCTGTGGTGTTGGTTGTAACTTCTTTTTCATTTATAATTTTATTGATTTGGGCCCTCTCCCTTTTTTTCTTGATAAGTCTGGCTAAAGGTTTATCAATTTTGTTTTTCCTTTCAAAGAACCAGCTTTTAGTTTCATTGACCTTTTCTATTGTTTTTTAGTCTTTTTCATTTATTTCTGCTCTGATCTTTATGGTTTCTTTACTTACACTAACTTTGAGTTTTGTTTATTCTTTTTTCTCTAGTTGCTTCAGGTGTAACGTTAGGTTGTTCATTTGAAATTTTTCTTGTTTCCGGAGGTAAGCTTGTATCTCTATTAACTTCCCTCTTAGAACTGTTTTGTTGCACCCCATAAGTTTTGGATCATCATGTTTTCATTTTCATTTGTCTCTAGGCATTTTTTATTTCCTCTTTGATTTCTTCAATGATCCATTGGTTGTTTCATAACATATTGTTTAACCTCCAC
Organism: Phocoena sinus; assembly: GCF_008692025.1. NCBI lineage: Eukaryota > Metazoa > Chordata > Mammalia > Artiodactyla > Phocoenidae > Phocoena > Phocoena sinus. Next base: position 128,517,367 of record NC_045784.1, on the reverse strand, counting down.
CTGTTTGTATTTTTTGAAGTTTTTTCTTGTAGTTGATTTCTAGCTTCATAATGTTGTGGTTAGAAAAGATGCTTGATATGATTTCAGTTTTCTTAAATTTACTGAGGCTGCTTTTCAGGCCAGCATGTGATCTATCCTGGAGAATGTTCCATGTGCACTTGAAAAGAATGTGTATTCTGCTGCTTTTGGATGAAACACTCTAGATATCAATTAAGTCCATACGGTTTAATGCATCATTTAAGGCCTGTTTTCCTTACTGATTTCCTGTCTGGATCATCTGTCCATTGATGTAAGTGGGGTGTTAAAATCTCCCAGTATTATTGTGTTACTGTCGATTTCTCCCTTTATGTCTGTTAACATTTGCCTTCTATATTGAGGTGCTCCGATATTGGGTGCATATATATTTACAATTGTTACATCTTCTTCTTGGATTGATCCCTTGATTATGTAGTGTCCTTTGTCTCTTGTCTTTCTTTGTCTCTTTAAAGACTTTTGTCTTTAAAGTCTATTTTGTCTGATATAAGTATTACTCCTCCAGCTTTCTTTTGATTTCCATTTGCATGGAATACTTTTCCATCCCCTCACTTTCAGTCTGTATGTGTCTCTAGGTCTGAAGTGGGTCTCTTGTACACAGCGTTTATACAGGTCTTGTTTTTGTATCCATTCAGCCAGTCTGTGTCTTTTTGTTGGAGCATTTAATCCATTTAAATTTAGATAATTATTGATATGTATATTCTTACTGCTATTTTGTTAATTGTTTTGGATTTGTTTTTGTAGGTCTTTTTTCTTCCTTTCCTCTTTTGTTCTCTTGTGATTTGTTGACTATTTTAGTGTTGTGTTTGGATTACTGTTTCTTATTTGTGTATATATCTATTATATATTTTTGGTTTGTGTTTACCATGAGGTTTTGATGTAACAGTCTACATATATGCATGATTGTTTTAAATTGCTGATCTCTTAATTTCAAATGTATTGGAAATATCCAGCATTTGTACTCTCCTCCTCTCACGATTACTGGTTTAGATATCATATTTGTGTATGGATGATTTCCTACCTTTATTGTATGTTTGCCTTTATTAGTGTGCTTTCCCATTTCATAATTTTCTTGTTTCTAGTTGTGACCTTTTCTTTTCTGCCTACAGAAGTTCCTTTAGCATTTGTTGTAAAGCTAGTTTGGTGGTGCTGAATTCTTTTAGCTTTTGCTTGTCTGTAAAGCTTTTGATGTCTCCATCGAATCTGAATGAGAGCCTTGCTGGGTAGAGTATTTTTGGTTGTAGGTTTTTCCCTTTCATCACTTAAAATATATCATGCCACTCCTTTCTGGCCTGCAGAGTTTCTGCTGAAAAATCAGCTGATGATAACCTTATGGGGTTTCCCTTGTATGTTATTTGTTGCTTTTAAAATTTTCTCTTTATCTTAATTTTTGTCAGTTTGATTACTATGTGTCTCAGCCTGTTCCTCCTTTGCTTGATCCTGTATGGTACTCTCTGTGATTCCTGGACTTGGGTGACTGCTTCCTTTCCCATGTTAGGGATGTTTTCAGCTATTCCCTTTTCAAATATCTTCTCAGGTCCTTTCTCTCTCTCTCCTCTTTCTGGGATCCCTATAATGTGAATATTGCTGCATTTGACATTGTCCCAGAAATCTCTTAAACTGTCCTCATTTTTTTTCATTCTTTTTTCTTTATTCTGTTCCATGGCAGTTATTTCCACCACTCTGTCTTCCAGCTCATGTATCTCTTCTTCTGCCTCATTTATTCTACTATTGATTCCTTCTAGCATATTTTTCATTTCAGTTATTGTATTCTTCAACTATTCAGTTCTTTATTTTTTCTAATTCTTTTGTTAAAAACTTCTTGTAACTTCTTGCTCTGTGCATCCACTATTTTCACAGGATCTTGGATCATCTTTATGATCATTACTTTGAATTCTTTATCTGGTAAATTGGCTACCTCCATGCCACTTAGTCGTTCTTTTGGGGTTTTATCTTATTCCTTCATCTGCAACATATTCCTCTGCTGTCTCACTTTTTCTAAACCTTCTATTTGGGTTTTTATGTATGTGGAAGGTTAGCTATGTTTCTCCAGCTTGGAGAAGTGGCCATCTGTATAGGATGTGCTATATGCCCCAGTAGTACTCTCTTATCACCCACGGGCCAGGGACCAGCTGGCCCCAAGGTAGATTCTGAGCTGTGTTTGTGAACTCAGTTCCACAGGCTATGGGACTGTATATTTCTTGCTTCTGGTGTCTGCCCCCTGGTGGGTGAGGCTGGTCTAGAGGTTCCTGCAGGCTTCCTGGTGGGAGGGACTGGTGCCTGCCCACTGGTGTGTGGAGGTGTGTCTTGGCCCTCTGGTGGGCAGTGCCATGTCAAGAGGAGTGTCTAGAGATGGCTGTGAGCTCAGGAAGTCTTTAGGCAGCCTGTCTGTTGATGGATGGGACTGTGTTCTTGCCCCATTGGCTGTTTGACCCGAAGTGTCCCAGCACTGGAGTCTAGAGGCTGTTGAATTGGGCCAGGTCTTGGTGCTAATGTCCAAGCAAGATGTCAGCCTTCAGATGGGTACTCCCAGGTGTGTTCACCTCCAGCTTTTATGTCCCAAGGAAACCACAGTTGCCCTCTGCCTCCTCAGGAGACCCTCGAAGACCAGCAAGTAGGTCTGCCCCAGGCTCCTATGAAGTCACTGCTTTTGCCCTGCGTCCCGGTGCATGCAAGACCTTGTGTGTGTCCTCCAAGAGTAGAGTCTCTGTTTCCCCTCTGTGTTTTTAATTTTGTTTTATATTGGTGTATAGCTGGTTAACAATGTTGTATTAGTTTTGGGTGTACAGCAAAGTGATTCAGTTATACATATACCTGTATCTATTCTTTTTAAAGTTCTTTTCCCATTTAGGTTATTACAAAATATTGAGCTATACAGCACTTTTTTCATTCTAATTTCTAATTTCTTTTGTTTAATTCTCCTCTGACTGGATAATATCAAACTATCTGTCTTCAAGCTCACAGATTCTTTCTTCTGCCTGATTGAGCATACTGTTGAAGCTGTCTATTGCATTTTTCATTTTATCCATTGTATTCATCTTCAGAACTTCTGTTTGGTTCATTTTTTAAAAATTTCTGTTTCTTTGTTGAGTTTCTCATTTTGTTCATGTATTATTTTCCTGAGTACATTGATTTGTCTATCTGTGTTCACTTGAATCTCATTGAGCATCCTTAAAATTATTATTATTAATTATACACACAAAAATTCAGGCTGGTTGTTACCTATAGGGGAACAGGAGGGGCTGGGTTGGATTAGAAAAGTACGCACAGGGGCTTTTGGGGTTCTGGTTATTTGGTTACATAGAGGTTCACTTTATAATAATTGAACACTATGCAGATATGCATTTTTATACTTTTCTCAATGTACAGTTCACAAATGTCTAAAATATAAAACTTTTATGAGTTTTAAAATTGTACAATGCTGTCAAATTATACATATCCTTTTGAAGCCCAATATGTTATTCAGATTTTTGATTTTGGGCTTTATCTGGCTTAATACATGTCAATCTAATTTACTCATTTTCATTGCTGTCTAGGATCATATGCATAAGCCAGAGTTTACACTTTCATTCTCTAACTGAGCAAGCGTGATTTCATATTTATGTTTTGCAATTAAAACAGCACAGTATGGGCTTCCCTGGTGGCGCAGTGGTTGAGAGTCCGCCTGCTGATGCAGGGGACACGGGTTCGTGCCCTGGTCTGGGAAGATCCCACATGCCGTGGAGCGGCTGGGCCCATGAGCCATGACCACTGAGCCTGTGCATCCGGAGCCTGTGCTCCACAACGAGAGAGGCCACAACAGTGAGAGGCCCACATACTGCAAAAAACAAAACAAAACATAAAAAACAGTACAGTAGAGAAAACTTGGTACTTTCCTCCTTATGCTCAGGCGAGAAGGTTTCTAGTAGAGTCAAATGGACTTGAAATTGCTGAGTCACAAGGACTGTACATCTTCAACTCCGTTAGATCCTGTCAAATTGCTCCTGGAAGTAATTGCATCATCTGACCCTCAGAATAATTCCTGGTTCCTCCATGTTCCCCAATATTTGCTATTACCAAACTTTTCAGCCTTTGCACATATGCTGGCTATGAGATGAATCCCCTTGGTGTTTTAACTTGCATCTTCCCAGTTACTAGTAACGTTGAGCATCTTTTCTTGTGTGTCTTGACATTTCTGGATCCTCTTTCATGAACCGTGTGTTCTTATCCCTTGCCCATTTTCAATTGAGCTGTTTCTCTTTTTCTAATTGGCATGTAGGAGTTCTTTATATTTTGAACTCCTTTTCAGATAACTCACAGATCTCCATTTCTTTGGGGTCAGTTATTGGAGTATTATTTTGTTCCTTTAGTGGTATCACATTTCCTTACATTTTCATGTTTATGATTGGTTTGTATTGATGTCTGTGCATTTAAGGGTGCACTCACCTCTTCCATTCTTTTTGGACTGGCTACAGTAGTGAAAGACTTTCACTTGGAGGTAGCTTTAAAAGGCACCAGCTGGGTGGGATGCAGCATCCTTGGTTCCTGGGGAGGCACAGTGGTGTAGTCTCCATGCTGCTCCATTGGCAGACATTGCCATTGGCCAGACTGTGGGTGTCTTCTGTGGCCAAGGCTGCAGAGGACCTGCAGGTGGCAATGGCAGATAGGGCTATTGGAATCTTCAGAGGCTAAGGCTACTAGGGTCTTTCTGTTCTCACCCCTTATTTTTTTGCCCATGGGAGGGTGTTCTACCTGAGGAGATCCTTCTCAATGCCTGGTCTGGCATGCTGACACATAGAGCCCTAGGATCCAGTGCACATGGAACTAACACAGCACCTGGGTCCTGGAGCACAGGTGCACTTGCTGCAGCTATATCACTGGTTTCTAGGATGTGGGCATGTGTAGATATCCCATGGAACCAGTACCTGGGTCTCAGGGGCTCACCGCTGTGACTCTGGCTGGTAGGGAGAGGGCAGAATGCAGCAGTTCCACAAGCCATGGGATGACAAGGTACAATGGTGGCTTGAGCCCAGGGGCCAGGGTACAGTAGTAGCATAGCCTGGGGATGGTGGGTCAAAGTTTCAACTCTGGCCCCAGGGGGAAGTTGCAGGAGAGCAGTAACACAACTCTGGTAGTAGTCTGTTAAAGCTATGTGTTGGGATCCAGGGACCTGGGCACAGGGCAATGGCAGCACAGTGCTGGCAATGATGGTCAGAGCTGTGACCTGGAACCCAGGGGATGGGGCTTAGGGAAGTGGCTACCTAGTCCCAGCTATCATGTGTCAGAGCCCTAACCTGAAACCTGAGGGGAGAGCTCAGGTCAGTGATAACACACCTGGGAATGATGTTTCAAAGCGTTGATCTGGGAAGGGGGTTGGTGGAGAGCTCAGGGTAGAGGTAGCCTGGTTTCAGCAGTGATGGGCCAGAGACACAACCTGGAATCCAGAGTTCAGGGTTCAGGGCAGTGGAGTCCACCTCAGCAATGACAGTTCAGAGTCTTGACCTCGGATTGGGATGTGTGGCCCAGGGCAGCAGCCGCATCCCATGCAATGAAGACCCAGAGCCACAACCTGGAATGCAGTGGGTGGGTCCCAGATGGCAGCATCAGGACCCTGATAATGGAGGTCTAAGAGTGACTTGGGACCCAAGAGGTGGGGCTTAGGGCAATTTTAGCCCCACTGGCAATGATGATTCAGAGCCTTGTCCTGGAACCTGGTGGGTGGGACTCAGGGCAGCAGCAGCAAAGCCTGGATAATGGCAGCCATAGTGTGACTTATAACCAAGGAGGCTAGGCCAGGGCAGAAGAGGCTTTCCTGGTGAAGGTGGGACAAAGCCTTGACTGTGGCCAGGGGAGGGTGAAGAGCAGAGGCAGCTCCAATCTCGTATATGGCTGTGGCATCTGATTTCTAAGAGTGGGGCACAGCAGCAGCTGGGGACCCTGAGGGCAAGTCTCACCTCAGTGACAGCTCCAGGGAGTAGAGATGTAGAGGGGGCCACTCCATTTCATCAACTGACATCAGAATCAGGAAAGACTGTGGGAGACCTCTGTAGCAAAAGCTGCAAATGTCCACAGTGGTGAGGCTTTTTGCTGGGGTTCTCCTGCCCTCCTTCTCCCTGTGTGGTGAACTTCCTCAGAGGTGATTCTTCCAGGTGCAGAGCAGGTCCTGACTGGGAGATGAGGTGACATAGGTAGCATGCTTCCTGTACTTTTCTATGTGGCCATCCTTGATTTTTGAGCTCTTCAGGTTTTTGCTACTGCTTCTTTGTTTTCTAGAGCTTTCCCTTAGCTGTTTTCTTCAGTTTGTAGTTATTTATTGTTCTTATGGATTTGTGTGTGTGTGTGTGTGTGTGTGTGTGTGTGTGTGTGTGTGTGTAAGGGGGAGACGAGCTTTGAGACCTCTCCATCTTGTTGACATTACCTTCTGCATAGTAATTTTGGATTTTCTTTATTTTTAAAATCTGTTCTCCCCCAGGAGATACACAGTATTAGGGAAAATGCCATCCTTTTAATGAAGTAAATTTATCCTCTCTTTAGGTTGTTTTATGAACTTTATCAGCAAATCCACATCTGTGCCTCTTCTGCTTCCCCCTGACATAAACACATCAGGGTCCTTCCTCAATGTAGTTGAACTAATACTATTACTTATTACTTACCCTGAACTTAATCACTCGGTGAGCTTAACTTTTCCCATAGCATAGAAGTGCATGTCTTTCAAAGGTGTCTCATTACATTTTCAGGACTTTGGGGGAAAAGGAATGATCAACCTCAATGTATGTTGAGCTTTACCATTTACAAAGCAATTTTATGGTTTATTATCTTATTTCTTCCGAAAGCATTATAAGTTGGGGAATTATCTCTGTTTCACATGCAAGGAAATAGTTCACATGATCAGTTAGTGGCAGATTCAGGACTAAAACTCTGTTCATTTGACCCTAGTTCTTTGGATTTACCACTATTCCATTTTTAAGACTAAAAAATGACTAAACTTGCCTAACCTATAGATACTGTATTAGTAACATCATTTTCATTTTAAATGATGCATTATTAATATCATATTTAGTCCAGCCAGTAATGACAGATATAAGGCAAAACAAGCATGGTTATTGCATCAGTCTCATCAACTTAATAAGCATGTGGCTTTAAACAATCCCTTTCTTTTGTTGGTGTCTTAGGTTGTCCATCTGTAAAATGAAGGGAAATAATTATATGGTCTCTAAGGTCCTCCATAATCCTGACATACTATGATTCTTTGTTGTTCCCCCAGACTATTTTGGATGGGTACAAACTACAGAATCTTCAGCTTGTTGCATTTCAGTTATTTAAGAAGAGAGAGTTCTAACTTGGGTTCTAGATTAAATAAGATTCCAGCTCCCCCTGCAATAATTGACCACATAAGAAGAAAAATTTATCAGGAATCAAGTGCAAAATCATAGAGAAATCTATTGAAAATTGTTTTGGAATGATATTTTGCATTAATTTTTGACTTAAAATTTATTAGTGAAGAATGCTGCTATCAACACAGAGTCAGAAAGGGATGGAAATGCATCATCAAGGAAATTATTATTTCAGTAAGAGAGGCAGCACAGTATATTGGCTTTATATTCAGGAATTCTGGATCCAAATTTTAACTTTTCCATTAACAGTCAGTGTGGTTAAAACTTATGTTCAGGGACTTTACAGTTCCCATCTATAAATCCACCTGGAGTAGATATCTCTGAAGCCCTGTACAGCCTGCTATGACTCTGTGAGGATTCTACTTTTCATCCCCTTCCAGTAATCAAAAAATTGGCTTTTCATTCAATTCATAGACCTGTTTCCCAGAAATCAAACTAGGCTAACCAGGGTCAAGATTCCCTGCAGTGAGAGTTAAGGGAAAATGAGAAAGAGGTTTTCACAAAATCAGTTGAGCTCCTGTAGCCTCTCTCCCCACATCCCATGTAAGATGGATTCAGAACATTGGTGATTAAGTCAAATGTGAGCCAAGACCTGACAGGGTGTCTGTTTTTATCTCTTCAGCATATTGATGTCAGTTAGCTCTGCATTACAGTTTCCTTCTTTCTTCCCCCTTCCAAATGAGGTATCTGTATCACTTGTGGTACTCTTCACTAAACCAGCCAATCACCTCTAGTCTTCACTGGTTTCCAGTGCTTCTTGACCAAAGCTTTCCTTATGGCTTTGGCTGATGGGGGTGCCAATATTTTGTTGTGACTATTTACATTTGAATTATGCATTCAAGTACATAAGCTACTATTTTACAAAAGAGAAAACAAATTTTGAATACTTCTAGATATTAAGTATTAAGTCTGGAACTTTTAATGCATTAGTTAATATTGATACAACATATCAGTGAAGTTATTTTAATTTTAAAGATGAGAAGGCTATTACTAGAGGTGTTATGTGACTTGCTTAAGGTCACTCAACTAATAAATTCAAATTCATGTCTCCAGACTTTTTAGGCCTAGGTACCTTTTCCATTCCACGTGTATATATTTTATCATTTGAGTGTCTCAGAACACCTGTAAGCAGAGGAGCGATTACCTTGTTTAACCTTTTTTTCTGCTCTGTTTTTTTCTATACACACACAGTTGATGCTCATTAAAGATGCATTGAACGATTATGTGAATTGAATTCGGTTTATGAACTAAGGAATTTGGGTTCAAAATGACTTTTCAAAGTTTATCAGCCAGGGAGTGGCAGTTTAGAGTAAGAACTATTCAATTCAGATGTGCCTACTATTTTGGCAGGAAGACATATTGACTGCCTCTCAAGTTTCCTTCTAACTGTTAACCTGTCTCTTATTGCCCCGATTAACTGGATGGTATGAATAGTTATTATATATCTATTAATGGCAACCTTCTGGGTCCAAAGTAAGAATGGGTAAAACTGAGACCTATAGGACTATAATTTGCTTAATTGTCTACTCCAAATCACGAATACAGCTGGCACTAGGATGTAGGATTCCTGACTTCTAGATTATTACTTGATTCTACACCATGCTTCTTGACCCTTGGCAACAGCCATTTCCTTCACTATATCTCTCTTTCCCCAAAACTACCCAGGGCCTTTATTTCTAGTCTCGTCAAACCACACCAAGCCCCTCCTCATAAAGTGAAAGCATTAGTCACAGCCTCGGCCTGATTAGATGATTAGTAAAGTGCCTGCTGCTTGGAAAGGCTTGCAGAAGGCATCCACACTGGATAAGCAGAAGGTAGCTGAGGGTCTCTAGAAAATCAGAAAATTTGGATTATAGTCCTATCTCTGACCCTCACTAGCAATATGACTGTGGGCAAATTTGGTGTTCTCTCTGAGCTTATTTTCCCATGTATGAAATGAAAGAGATTAAGAATCTCTTAAGAGTTCTGGTAGCTTTAACATTTAATGGACTGCTATTGCTTTGTTGCCTTATCTCCATAGGGTGAGAGATAGGTAGATTACATGTAATTCAAAGGTCTTTCTGGGTCTGTTGTCCTGTGAACCTGTGTTTCTCTAGGCTAGAAAAGGGGTAAGTTAACAAAATTTTCCTTTTTATTTGGAGGCCCTTTTGTTCATGAAACAAAATGTGATAAATCAACTTTATGCCATGTATTATTCCCACAGATATCCTGTCCAAGATTTCTACTGGTGTTTCTCCACTGCTGGGTTGGGGCTGGACTGTATGTTTGGCTCATGCCAAAGTGCTTGCTGGTTTGGTTGTGGTACAAAGCTATTTAATTGGCCCAGTCTACTGATTGACATTTTCTTGAATTAAAGTGTTAGACATTTAATTGTTTGCTATTAAGAACTATTATTTTGTGTCTCTTTTTCTTCCACTGCCTCAGACTCTCTCCGAAGCATGCTCCAGATATTCCTGATGACAGCACCGACAACATCACTATATTCACCAGAATCTTGGATCGTCTTCTGGATGGCTATGACAACCGGCTGCGACCTGGGCTTGGAGGTCAGTTATTGTTTCAAGATCTTCTTGGCTATTGTCATCTAAAAAGATTCTTAAGGTACCTTCAATAGTGTCTTGATCAATGAGGTTAGTGTAAAGCTGAGTTTCTTCCCTCTGAGCACTGGAAATTAGTTCTAATCCTTCATTTCAATGGTCAATCTCTCTGGTCTGGTTTTGGAAGGTTCCAAATTTCACTTAGGTAAATGCATGTAGGGTATTAAACCACAACATTTGGTCACACCCATTTCTGGTAATAAAATACCAATCCCTGCCTGGATGGCAGGTGTGTCCCAGGAATAGCTGGGAAACATGTCTTTGTTCTAAAAACCCTGAGCACATATCAGCCTGATATTCCAAAGAGGAGAAATCTGATGGCTAGATGGGATCTCAGTTTAGTATGATCAGCAATATGATCACAATGAAGTAAATGCATTATAATACCTCATGGACCATATTGAAAGGGCAAGTATACCAATGTATTTATGTTTTTTTTCCTGAACCATTTGAGAATTAGATGCAGATATCTTAACCCTTTATCCCTAAATACTTCAGTGTGTATTTTCTTAGAACAAAGAAGTTATTTTATAAAATTACAATGAAATTATAAATTCAGAAAATGTGACCTGACATAATACTATTTTCTAATCTGTAGTCCATATTCAAATTTTGCCAATTATCTACATTTATTATATAATATTCTATTGTAATAAAACCCTTTCCTTCTCTTTAATTAGGTAACTATCAGCATGAACAGATGGATTCTTATTTTATTCAATGAAATGTAATCCATTAATATTATTATATATTATTATCTATTTTGATTACAATGTTTGTTCATAATTCCCTGTGTTTGCTTGGTGGGAGCTTATTCAAGCTGACTTTTGATATATTCTCATTTTTGAGCACTTTTTGGCACAGTATATTCCAGACTTAACTTGTACTCTCCCTCATTCAGCCTTATAATCAATCATTTTTTCCAAGAAGAAACAGGATCTTTTTTTGTGGGAAATTATATTTAAAATCCAACTTCTGTGTGCTAGATATTTTCATTGCTACTGGGTGTCATTTGCTTCTAGGACCTTTCAGTGGACAGAATTGAGAAAATAGAAAATTACATATATACATATACACATACCTGTATATATTCATATCTATATACATATAGATATATATACAAATATGTGTATAAATGTAGACATATATGTGTATGTGCATGTGTAATGAGTCTATACTGATACCACTAATTCCAATTGAACAAATTATTCTTCACTGATTTACTAATTTGTTTTATTCTACAATATACATATAATAGTGAATAGTGTTGGAATTACTATACCTATACCACTATAATAAACTCATTTATTAATTAAAGTTAAAGATATGTTTGCATGGTCTTTTTTTGGTGTTGTTTGTTTTTAGATGAAGGCTATATGGCTGTTGCTTTAGTATAAATAATAGATTGGAACAGGGCAGTATTGGAGGAAGAGAAGGCCAGTCAGAAATTGATTTCAGTTGTCCAGAATGAAGGTGATGATTGTGGGAATATAGAGAATTTGGTGACAGATTAAATTATGGGATTAGGGGAAAGGGAGGAGAAAATGATAACCTCTAAGTTCCTGGTTTAGATGACTGAGTGGTGCCATTTTCTAAAATAAGGAATATTGGAGGAGGAACAGTAGTATTTTGTTTTATTCTGTTTCTTTTGGAGTTTGGTTGGAACAAAGAAGGTAGGGGAAGGAGGTGGAAATTAGTTGTAGACATTCAGAGTTTGAGTACCCATGAAAAATATGCATGGAGCCTTTTGCTCTGGCTAACATGGAGTAACAGGAACCAGATTTATCTTCTTAAAAGACAACTAAGAAATGAACAAACATAGTATATAGTAGTTATCAGAAATTGAACAAAGGCAGCACAGGACAGTGATTCTTGAAAGAAGTGAAACAAACAAGCTGAGCTGTAGGATTATATCACCTTACTGCCTCTATAAATTTCAGGCTGCAGTGTAGGGAGGGAGAATCCACATAGTGCCTGGTGGACTCCCTCAGTTGATGAGAAAGAGTTTTGAATTTGGGGTGGCCAAGATGGCTAAAATTTGTAGGGCAGAGAAGAAGCAAGAGGTGCATGGAGAAGTGAGAGTTGTGCAGAGGGAAAGATCCAGAAATCTGCTGAGAATTTCCCTCAAGTTTTCAGGTAAGTACTGCTCAGCTCATGCATATAAGGAAACAGCCCAAGGTTGAGGAAAGGACCACTGGACAACAGCAGATGGAATAATAGGGTTGGGAATAACTTGTGTTCCTACCAACCAGAGTGGAAAAACTTGCAACATATGGGGTTAGGGTAGGGTACTCAGAAGAATATGGCTTCAGTGGCATGGCAAAACCATCCCCAAACAAAGGCTGTTCTGGTCCCAACTAACAAAGCTTAAAAGCAAGCTTGAAAAGTAAATATCAAAATGTTTTCAGAACATTATCTCAGAACAAAGTTTAAGAATATTTACACAAGGTGAATATACAATGGCTGGTATGTAGTCAAAAATTACCAGACATGTAAAGAAGCAAGAAAATACAACCCCCAAAGGCAGAATAACCAATCAATAAAAACAGATGCATAAATGACACAGATTAATTAGTAGATAGTATATTAAAATAGATATGTCTAAATTCCATATGTTCAAAAGTAGAGGAAAATATGAGCATGTTGAGTAGAGACATGTAAGTTAAAAAAACAAAAACAAATTGAACTTCTAGGTATAAAAAGCACAATATCTGAGGTGAAATATATACCAGATGAGACTAACAACAGATTAGACACTGAGGAAGAAAAGATTGATGAGCTTGAAGACATAGCAATGGTAGCTAGCAAAAATGAAACACAGAGGGAAGAAAAGACTGAAAAAGTGAACAGGACATCAGTGCACTGTGGGATAGCTTCAAGTGGCCTAATATAAGTGTAACTGGATTATCTGAAGGGAGAGGCAGAAAATGTCTTTGAAGAAAATCTAGTCAAAAAATATTCTAAATTTGATGAAAATTATAATCTGCCCAAACCAAGTTCAACAAATAAGAAACATGAAGAAAATTACACCAAGGGAAATTATCAAATTGCTTAGAACTAGTGATAAAGAGAATATCTTAATAGCAAACATAGTGAAACAGAACATTTATATACACAGGGAAAATTTTAGAAAGACAGCAGGCTTCTTGTCAGAAACAGGGAAGCAAGAAGGTAGTTAGCAACAGCTTTAAAATACTAAAAATGTCAATCTAGAATTCTGTACCAGAGATAATATATTTTAAAAACATAGGTAAAATAAATACATTTTCTGACATATAGAGGCTAAAAAATTCATCACCAGCAGGTCTGTACTGCAAGAAATGTTAAGGGAAATGTGTCAGGCAGAAGGAAAATGATGCTAGATAGAAATATGGATCTATAGGACTTCCCTGTTAGTCCAGTGTTTAAAACTCCATGCTCCCAATGCAGGGTGCCCAGGTTCAATACTGGGTCAGGGAACTAGATCCCTCATGCCACAACTAAGAGCCCATATGCCAGAACTAAGACTCAGTGCAACCGAATAGAATAGAATAGAATAGAACAAAATTAAAATAAATAAATAAAATTTAAATGGATGTATAAAAAGGAAGGAAGAGCAACAAAAATGGAAAATATGTGGGTAAATATGTCTCTTTTTTTCTAAATATCTTTAATAAATAACTACCTAAAGCAAAAATAATAACATTGTATTGTGTGGTTTATAATGTATATGTGAGGAAAATGTATGACAACAATAGCACAAAGGCCAGAAGATGAAATGGAAATACACTGCACATGATGTGATATGATATTATTACTTGTAGGTAGATTGTAATAAATTAAGAATGTGCACTGTAGAACTTAAAAATTATAGCTAATAAAGCAAGAAAGTTTATAAAATCAATAGGAAGGCAGAAAAAGAGAAAAATGTAACAAAGAACAGATGAAACACATGGAAAACCAATAGCAACCATATTAATCATCACATTAAATATAAATAATCTAAACATCTATTTTAAAAGGCAGAGATGGTCAAAATAGATAAAAAGAAAGACCCACAATTGGTCCCTGAGAGAAACCCACTTTAAAGACAGACAGAGAAAGACAAATATATGATATCGCTTATATGCAGAATCTAAAAAAAATGATACAAATGAACTTATTTACAAAACAGAAACAGACTCACAGACTTAGAGAACAAACTTAAGGTTTTGTACCAGGGGGAAAGGGTGGGGGAGAGGGATAGATTGGGAGTTTGGGATTGACATGTACACACTACTATATGTAAAATAGATAACCAATGAGGACCTACTGTATAGCACAGGGAACTCTGCTCAATATTCTGCAATAAATGAAATGGGAAAAGAATTTGAAAAAGAATAGATACATGTATGTGTATAACTGAATCACCTTGCTGTACACCTGAAACTAACACGACATTGTTAATAAACTATGCTCCAATATAAAGAGAAAGAAAAGAAAAGAGTACATAACAATCCTAAGTATTTATGCACCTAATCATAGACATGAAGCAAAAACAGGAAACTGAAAGGAAAAAGATATGATCTGTAATTATAGTTAGAGATTTTAACACTCCTCTCTCAATAAACAATATAACGAGTAGACAGAAAATAAGTAAATGTAGCAGAAAGAGGAACCATTGTCAACCAACTTGACTTAATTGTCATTTGTAGAACACTCCAACAAACAGCAGCAGAATACACCTTCTTTTCAACTGAACCTACAACATTTACCAAGATAGACCATATTCTTTGTTGTAAAAAATTAAAAGAATTCACAGTATACAAAGTATGTTCTCTGGCCAAAAGGAATAAAATTAGAAATTAAAAACAGATATATCTGGAAAATCTCCAAGTACTTGCGAACTAAATAATATACTTCTAAATAAAATATAAGTCAAAGAAGAACTCAAAAGAAAAATTTAAAACCTTTTCAATTAAACAAAATTAAAAACATGGTATAAAGTAGTGCTAAATTAAAGAAAACTTATAATACTAGATAACTGTTTTAGAAAAGACTAACCTTAAATCAAGTCCCCATGCCTGGGGTTGACAGCAGCTCCAGGTCTCCTCAGCTTGCCTTTTCCAGCATGGACCACTGCCCCATGAACCAGATCAAGGACACTTCAGGGCACAGTAACCTCAGCAGTGCCATGCCCAAGTTAGAGTCTAGATTCCATGAATGGGGGCTGGGAGGATGAAGGGATTTCCTACCTCTCAGCCAAACTTGCCCAGAATTTAGCCATAACAATAGGTAGCTTGCTCTAGGATGAGAAATGCTGGTGTCTTGCCGCTCCCAGGAAGATAGCCCTCTAAGTGGGAGCTGGGAGAAGAGAGAGCCCTGTGTTCTTTCTGGGCTGCACCAGTCTGGAGTACAGTTTCCTTCAGACTGATCTGGGAAGGGGGAGGGTGGGAACAATTCTTGTTTTAAATATTCTGGACTCTTGATTTCCTTACTGAGTTTTAGTAGATTTTCTTTAATAAATAGTTTACTTTTCTTTTGTTGTATGCCCTTAGGACCATTTCCAGAAACTTTAAATTGTAGTTTTTAAAATACATTTTGCAAATTTCACTGAGGAGCAAGTCTGCAGAGCTTGTCATGCTTTCATGCCAGAAATGGAATTTCTAGTAACATTTTTTAAAGATTTCATCAGATTATATACCTAGATGATTATGTCATATGAGAAGAAAGTTTTAATTCTTCCTGTGCTATATGGATACACTGGTTTTTTTCTCTTATTTTAGTGCACTGACTAAACTTCGCATAGAATGTTGAACAGAAAAGATGAAAACAGACACCATTGTCTGTTTTTGATCTTACAGAGAAAGCTTCCAGTCTTTCACCATAAAGTATGATGTTAGGTGTAAGTTTTTCTTAGATGCATTTTATCAAGTTCAGGAAGTTCTCTTCTACTCTGGTTTTGAAAATTTTTAATGAGAATGAATATTGCAATTTTTCAAATGCTCTTACTGTGTCTATTGAGTTGATTCTATGACTTAAAAAATTTTTTTTAATATGGTGAATTACATTGATTTTCAAATGTTTAAACCAACCTTCATTCTCATGATAAATGCCACTTGTATATTAATTACTTTATATTATAGATAGGTTTGAGATCTGGTAGTATAAGTCCTCCAGCTTTGTTCTTCTTAAAGATTGTCTTGGCTATTCTTGGCCCTTTGCATTTCTAGATAACTTTTAGAATCAGCTTATCATTTTCTAATAAAATCTGGAATTGACTTTGCCTTGAGTCTATAGGTTAACTTGAGGAATTAAAAAAATTATAATACTAAACCTTCTAAATGAACATGATATATTTCTCCATTCATTTTGTTCTCCTTTAATTTCTCTCAATAATGTTTTGGCATTTTCATTTTGGTGGTCTTGCATATTTTTGATTAATCAATGCCTTGAGACTTGATTTTTATTGATTTATTCTTTTTTTATTTTTTATTTTTCGCGGTACGCGGGCCTCTCACTGTTGTGGCCTCTCCCGTTGCAGAGCACAGGCTCCGGACGTGCAGGCTCAGTGGCCATGTCTCACAGGCCCAGCCGCTCCACGGCATGTGGGATCTTCCCAGACCGGGGCATGAACCCGTGTCCCCTGCATCGGACTCTCAACCACTGTGCCACCAGGGAAGCCCCTTGATTTTTATTTTTAAATTTTGTTACTGCTGTGTAGAAATATGATTGGTTTTATTATTTTAAAAAATTAATTTATTTATTTTTGGCTGCATTGGGTCTTTGTTGCTGTGCATGGGCTTTCTCTAGTTGTAGTGAGTGGAGGCTACTCTTCATTGTGGTGCTCAGGCTTCTCATTGTGGTGGCTTCTCTTGTTGCAGAGCATGGGCTCTAGGCACCTGGGCTTCAGTAGTTGTGGCATGCAGGCTCAGTAGTTGTGGCTCTCGGGCTGTAGAGCGCAGGCTCAGTAGTTGTGGCACAAGGGCTTTGTGGCTCTGTGGCACATGGGATCTTCCCAGATGAGGGCTCGAACCTGTGTCCCCTGTATTGGCAGGGAGATTTGTAACCACTGCACCACCAGGGAAGCCCATGATTGGTTTTATATTTGCCTTTCTATCCAGAGACGTTGTTGTATTGACTTATTGATTTTAATAGTTTTCTATTGTTTCTTTTACATTCTCTTAATACATATTTATATCATTTAGCTTCACTTAGGTTTTTAATGCAGGACTACACAAATTCCTTGATATGTTAATGATAATTATGAATATATAGGATGAAGTTTTAGTATGTAGTCTTTGGTGACCATGGGACGTTTCTTCCCCCAAAACACCTATTAAGATCTCAGTTGGAATGTAAGTAACACATAGACCAGATTGGGAAATGCTGCTCTGGAGACCTCACTGGTTTATTAATATCCAACCTAAAGTGTGCTTTCTAGAAGTGAGCATAATACTCGGGATATGTTCTAGTTACCTCATGGTAAAACAGGGACTAATGTAGCCTAAAACAGAATTAGCCTACTTGGTGATGACATTACCCCCTTGGATTACTCTGAGCTTTTTATCAAGTAAAATCCACCAGATCTTTTTCTCATGACTATTGACCAGCCAATTGCCTCAATCCGATGTACTATGGCATTTATTTTTAAACATTAATGCATGATTTCCCCTATTTATCCTTATTAAATTTCATTCTATATGTTTAACTCTAATCATTTCAACCTACATAAAACTTTTGAAATCCTAAAAGTTCAGTGTATTACTATCACTTTTAGTTTTTTATTTTATTTTACTTTTTAACATCTTTATTGGAGTATAATTGCTTTACAATGGTGTGTTAGTTTCTGCTTTATAACAAAATGAATCAGTTATACATATACATATATCCCCATATCTCTTCCCTCTTGCGTCTCCCTCCCTCCCACCCTGTGTATCCCAACCCTCTGCATGGTCACAAAGAATCGAGCTGACCTCCCTGTGCTATGTGGCTGCTTCCCACTAGCTCTCAATTTTACATTCGGTAGTGTATATTTCTCCATGCCACTCTCACACTTTGTCCCAGCTTACCCTTAACCCTACCCATACCCTCAAGTCCATTCTCTAGTAGGTCTGTGTCTTTATTCCCATCTAACCCCTAGGTTCTTCGTGACCATTTTTTTTTTTTTAGATTCCATATATATGTGTTAGCATACGGTATTTGTTCTTCTCTTTCTGACTCACTTCACTCTGTATGACAGACTCTAGGTCCATCCATCTCACTACAAATAACTCAATTTCATTTCTTTTTATGGCTGAGTAATATTCCATTGTATATATGTGCCACATCTTCTTTATCCATTCATCTGTTGATGGACACTTAGGTTGCTTCCATGTCCTGGCTATTGTAAATAGAGCTGCAATGAACATTGTGGTACATGACTCTTTTTGAATTATGTTTTTCTCAGGGTATATGCCCAGTAGTGGGATTGCTGGGTCGTATCGTAGTTCTATTTTTGCTTTTTTAAGGAACCTCCATGCTGTTCTCCATAGTGGCTGTATCAATTTATATTCCCACCAACAGTGCAAGAGGGTTCCTTTTTCTCCACACCCTCTCCAGCATTTATTGTTTGTAGATTTTTTGATGATGGCCATTCTGACTGGTGTGAGATGATATCTCATTGTAGTTTTGATTTGCCTTTCTCTAATGATTAATGATGTTGAACATTCTTTCATGTGTTTGTTGGCAATCTGTATCTCTTCTTTGGAGAAATGTCTATTTAGGTCTTCTGCCCATTTTTGGATTGGGTTGTTTGTTTTTTTGATATTGAGCTGCATGAGCTGCTTGTAAATTTTGGAGATAAGTCCTTTGTCATTTGCTTCATTTTCAAATATTTTCTCCCATTCTGAGGGTTGTCTTTTGGTCTTGGTTATGGTTTCCTTTGCTTTGCAAAAGCTTTGAAGTTTCATTAGGTCCCATTTGTTTATTTTTGGTTTTATTTCCATTTCTCTAGGAGGTGGGTCAAAAAGGATCTTGCTGTGATTTATGTCATAGAGTGTTCTGCCTATGTTTTCCTCTAGGAGTTTGATAGTTTCTGGCCTTACATTTAGGTCTTTAATCCATTTTGAGTTTATTTTTGTGTATGGTGTTAGGGAGTGTTCTAATTTCATCCTTTTACATGTAGCTGTCCAGTTTTCCCAGCACCACTTATTGAAGAGCCTGTCTTTTCTCCACTGTATATTCTTGCCTCCTTTATCAAAGATAAGGTGACCATATGTGTGTGGGTTTATCTCTGGCATTTCTATCCTGTTCCATTGATCTATATTTCTGATTTTGTGCCAGTACCATACTGTCTTGGTTATTGTAGCTTTGTAGTGTAGTGTGAAGTCAGGGAGCCTGATTCCTCCAGCTCCGTTTTTCTTTCTGAAGATTGCTTTGGCTATTTGGGGTCTTTTGTGTTTCCATACAAATTGTGAAATTTTTTGTTCTAGTTCTGTGAAAAATGCTAGTGGTAGTTTGAAAGTGAAATAAGAAAACACTCCCATTTACCATTGCAACAAAAAGAATAAAATATCTAAGAATAAACCTACCTAAGGAGATAAAAGACCTGTATGCAGAAAATTATAAGACACTGATGAAAGAAATTAAAGATGATACAAACAGATGGAGATATATACCATGTTCTTGGGTTGGAAGACTCAACATTGTGAAAATGACTATACCACCCAAAGCAATCTACAGATTCAATGCAATCCCTATCAAACTACCACTGGCATTTTTCACAGAACTAGTACTATCACTTTTAGCTTCATGTTATCTCCATACTTGAATCAGCATGCCTCTTATGTTTTTAGATTTTATTGAGGTATAATTAACAAATAAAATTGTAGGATTTAAGTATACCACATGATGGTTTGATATGTGTATACAGTGAGAAAGGATACCCCTCAGCATGTCAACATATCCATTACCTCATATATTTGTTTTTTTGGGGGGGATGAGAATATTAAATTCTACTCTCTTAATAAATGTCTTTTTTATGTGAAGAAACTTAAAAAAAATTGAACTATTGCCAGTTTACAATTTTATATTATTGTTTCAGGTTTACCAAATCATGATTCAATATTTTTGTTAATTACACTCCATTTATTATAAAATATTGGCTTTATTCCCTGTGCTATACAATATATCCTTACAGGTTTTTTTTTATTTTATACATGGTAGCTTCTACTTCTTAATCCCTTACACCATCTTGCCATTTCCGCCTTCCCTCTCCCCACTGGTAACCACTAGTTCTCTATATCTTGGAGTCTGTTTCTGTTTTGTTTTATACATTTGTTTATTGTATTTTTTAGATCCCACGTATAGTGATAACATAGACGACTTGTCTCTGCCTGACTTACTTCACTAAGCATAATGCCCTCCAGGTCCATCCATGTTGTTGCAAATGGAAAAATTTCATTCTGTTTTATGGCTGAGTAGTAATCCGGTGTATGCATGTGCATGTGTGTGTGTGTGTGTGTGTGTGTGTGTGTGTGTGCATAGGTATATATATGTATATATAGTGTATATATATGTATATATAGTGTATACATATATATGTACACATACCACAACTTCTTTATCCATTTATCTGTTGAT
Source organism: Phocoena sinus (assembly GCF_008692025.1). Taxonomy (NCBI): domain Eukaryota; kingdom Metazoa; phylum Chordata; class Mammalia; order Artiodactyla; family Phocoenidae; genus Phocoena; species Phocoena sinus. The sequence continues at coordinate 128,496,783 of NC_045784.1, read as the reverse complement.
GGACACTTAGGTTATTTCCATATATTGGCTATTGTAAATAATGCTTCTATGAACATTGGGGTACATATATCTTCTCAAATCAGTATTTTCGCTTTCTAAGTGTATATACCAAGGAGTGGAATTTCTGGATTATATGGTTGTTCTATTTTAGTTTTTTTTTTTTTTGAGGTACTTCCATACTGTTTTCTACAGTTGCTACACCAATTTATATTCCCACCAACGGTGTAGGAGAGTTCCCGTTTCTGCACATCCTTACAAACATTTGTTAATTGTGGTCTTTTTGATGATAGCCATTCTGATAGGTGTAAAATAATATCTCATTGTGGTTTTGATTTGCATTTCTCTGATGTTTAGCAAAGTTGAGCATCTTTTCAAGTGCCTGTTGGCCACCTGTATGTCTTCTTTGGGAAAATGTCTATTCAGGTCTTCTGTCCATTTTATAATTGAGGGTTTTTTTTGTTTGTTTGATACTGAGCTTTTAAGAACTGTTTGTATATTTGTGATATTAACCCCTTGTTGGTCATATAATTTGCAAATGTTTTCTGCCATTCAGTAACCTGTCTTTCATTTTGTTAATAGTTTCCCTTGCTGTGCTAAAGCTTTAAAGTTTAATCGTCCCATTTATTAATTTTTGCTTTTGTTTCCTTTGCCTGAGGAAGCAGATCAAAAAAATATTTCTATAATTTATGTCAAAGACTGTTCTGCCTATGTTCTCTCCTGGGGGTTTTATGGTTCAGGTCTTACATTTAGGTCTTTAACTCACTTTGGGTTTATTTTTGTATATTATTTGAGAAAAATATTCTAATGTCATTCTTTTACATGTTTCTGTCCAGTTTTCCCAGCACCACTTATTGAAGAGACTGTATTTTCCCCAATGTATATTTTTGCCTGTTTGGTTATAGGTTAATTGACCATAAGTGTGTGGGTTTATTTCTGGGCTCTCTGTTCTATTCCATTGATCTAATTGTCTGTTTTTATGCCACTACAATACTGTTTTGATTACTGTAGCTTTGTAGTATAGTTTGAAGTCAGGGAACATGATACCTCCAGCTTTGTTCTTTGTTATCAAGATTGCTTTGACTCTTCAGGGTCTTTTGGTATTCTATATAAATTTTAGGATTATTTGTCCTAGTTTGTGCATTCTGATAGGGATTGCATTAAATCTATAGATTGGGGTAGTATGGATATTTTAACAATATTAATTATTCTAATCCATGATCATGGGATATCTTTCCATTTCTTTGTATCATCTTCAATTTCCTTCATCAGTGTTTTATAGTTTTCAAAGTATAGGTCTTTCACCTCCTTAGTTAAGTTTATTATTATTATTTTTTTGGTATTTTTGGTGTGATTTTTAAAGGGGATTGTTTTCTTGCTTTCTCTTTCTGATATTTCTTTATTAGAAATGTAACAGATTTCTGTTTATTAATCTTGTATCCTGCAAATTTACTGAATTAATTTATTGATTCTCATGTTTTTTTTGTGGAGACATTAGCATTTTCTATGTATAGTATCATGTCATCTTCAAATAGTGACAGTTTCACATCTTTGCTTCCAATTTGGTTGTCTTTTATTTCTTTTCTTGTCTGCTTGCTGTGGCTAGGACTTCCAATACTAAGTTAAATAGAAGTGGTGAGAGTGGGCATCCTTGTCATGTTCCTGAGTTTAAAGGAAAAGCTTTCAGTTGAGCATGACGTTAGCTGTGGGCTTCTCATAAGTGGCCTTTATTATATTGAGATATATCCCCTCTATACCAACTTTAATGAGAGTTTTTAGCATGAATGGATGTTGAATTTTGTCAAATTGTATTTCTGCATCTATTGAGATGATAATGTGACTTTTATCATTTTGTTAATGTGATATATCATATTGACTGATTTATGGATATTGAATCATCCTTATATCCTTGAAATAAATCACACTTGATCATGGTGTCTGATCCTTTTCACAAATTGTTGAATTTGGTTTGCTAATATTTTGTTGAGGATGTTTGCATCTATATTCATCAGATTTATAGGCCTTTAATTTTCTTTTTTTGTAGTGTTTCATGATAATGGTGGCCTCATATAATGAGTTTTGGAGTGTTCCCTCCTCTTCAATTTTTGGGAATAATTTGAGAAGAATAGGTATTAGCTTTTCTTTACATGTTTGAAAGAATTCCCCTGTGAAGCTGTCAGTTCTTAGAATTTTGTTTTATGGAAGTTTTTGATTACTAATTCAATTTCAATACTAGTGATCAGTCTATTCAGATTGTCAGTTTCTTCCTGATTCAGTCTTGTAAGATTGTATGTTCCTAGAAATTTGTCCTTTTCTTCTGGGTTGTCCAATTTGTTGGTACATAACTGCTCATAGTATTCTCTTATGATATTTTGTGTCTTTGAGACATAAGGTATAATTTCTCCTCTGTCATTTCTAGTTTTGTTTATTTGAGTCCTTTCTCTATTTTTCTTAATGAGCCTGGCTAAAATGCATATCAATTTTGTTTATTTTTTCAAAAGAACAGCTCTTGGTTTCATTGATCTTTTCTTGTCTTTTTTGGTCTCTCTTTTATTTATTTCCATTCTGATCTTTATTATTTCCTTCCTTCTGCTGACTTTGGACTTTATTCTTCCTTTTCTAATTACTTTATATGGTAGGTTATGTTGTTTATTTGAAATTTTTCTTCTTTCTTGAGGTAGGCCTGTACTGCTATAAATTTCCCTCTTAGAACTGCTTTTGGTGCTTTCCATAGATTTTAGAAAGATGTGTTTTTATTTTTATTTTTCTCAAAGTATTTTCTCATTTCCTCTTTGATTTCTTTGTTGACCCATTAGTTCTTTAGTAACATGTTTAGTCTCTACTTGTTTATGTTTTTCCCATTTTTTTCCTGTAATTGATTTCTAGTTTCATACAATTGTGGTCAGAAAAAAATGCTTGATATAATTTCTATCCTCTTAAGTTTGTTGAGACTTGTTTTGTGGCATGTGATCTATCCTAGTAATCTTCCAAGTGTACTTGAAAAGAAAGAATATTCTGCTATTTTTAGATGGAAGGTCCTGTATATATCTAAGTCCAACTGGACTAATATATCACTTAAGGCAACTTTTCCTTATTGGTTTTCTGTCTGGATGATCAGTCCATTGATGTAAGTGGGGTGTTACTATTATTGTATAATTTTCAGTTTCTCCCTTTATGTCTGTTAGTATTTGCTTTATATATTTAGGTGCTCCTATATTAGGTGAATATATGTTAACAAATGTTACATTCTCTTTTTGTAGTGACACCTTTATCATTATATAATGCCGTCCTTTGTCTTTTGTTATAGACTTTGTTTGATATTAGTATTGCTACCCCAGATTTGTCTGATATTAGTATTGCTACCCCAGATTTCTTTTCACCTCTGTTTGCATGGAATATCATTTTACATCCCTTCACTTTCAGTCTCCGTGTGTCTTTAGCTCTGAAGTGTGTCTCTTATAGGCAGCAAATAGATGGGTCTTGTTCTTATGTCCAATTGGCCCGGCCACTCTATGTCTTTGATTGGAGCATTTAGTTCATTGACATTTAAAATGAACATTGATAGGTATGTACTTACTGCCATTTTGTTACTTGTTTTCTGATTGTGTTTGTAGTTCTTTTCTGTTCTTATTTTAGTCTTTTTTCTTGTGGTTTGATGATTTTCTTTAGTGGTATGCTTGTGTTCCTTTCTTTCTAGTTTTTGTGAAGGTTTTAAATTTCTGTTTACCATACAGTTCATATGTGTTGACTTATATCTACATGTTTTAAACTGATAATCATTTAATTTCAAACACATTCTAAAAAATCTATATTTTTTACTCCCCTCCCCACGTTTTGTGTTTTTGACGTCATATTTTACATCTTCATGTTTATCCGTTAACAGTTTTTTTTGTAGTTATATTTAATTTTACAATATTTGGCTTTTAATCTTCATACTAGCTTATTTAAGTGGTTGATCCATAGCCTTTACTATTTATTTGCCTTTAGTATTCGGATATTCTTTCCTGTAAATTCTTACTTCTTGTAGCTTTACCTTTCCCACTTAGAGAAGACCTTTAAGCATTTCTTTTAAGGTCGGTTTAGTAGTGATGAACTCTTTTAGTTTTTGCCTGTCCAGGAAATTCTTTATCTTTCCTTCAATTCTGAATGATAAACTTGCTAGTTAGAGTATCCTAGTTTGTAGGGTTTTTTTTTTTTTTTTTTTTTTGCGGTATGCAGGCCTCTCACCACTGCGGCCTCTCCTGTTGAGGAGCACAGGCTCCGGATGCGCAGGCCCAGTGGCCATGGCTCACAGGCCCAGCTGCTCCGCGGCATGTGGGATCCCCCCAGACCGGGGTACAAACCCGTGTCCCCATCGGCAGGCGGACCCTCAACCACTGTGCCACCAGGGAAGCCCTGTAGGGTTTTTTCTTTTAGAAGTTGAAATATATCATGCCACTCCCTTCTGGTCTGCAAAGTTTCTGCTGAAAAATCAGCTGATGGCCTTATGTGGGTTCCCTTGTATGTGACTCTTTGTTTTTCTCTTGGTGCCTTTAAAATTCTCTCCATATATTTAGCTTTTGCCCTTTTAATTATGATATGTCTTTTGTGTGTCTCTTGGGTTCATCTTGTTTGGGACTCTGTGCGTCCTTTACCTGGATATCTGTTTCCTCTTCAGGTTAGAGAAATTTTCAGCCATGATTTCATCAAATACATTTTCTACCCCTTTATCTCTCTCTCCTTCTTCTGGGAACCCTATAATGTAAATGTTAGTATGCTTGATGTTGTCCCAGAGGTGCCTTAAGCTATCCTCATTTTCTTTTTTTTTCTTTTTTTTTTTTTTTTGTGGTACGCAGGCCTCTCACTGTTGTGGCCTCTCCCGTTGTGGAGCACAGGCTCCGGACGTGCTGACTCAGCTCAGCGGCCATGGCTCACAGGCCCAGCCGCTCCGCGGCATGTGGGATCTTCCCGGACCGGGGCATGAACCCATGTCCCCTGCATTGGCAGGCGAACTCTCAACCACTGTGCCACCAGGGAAGACCCTATCCTCATTTTCTTAAATTTGTTTTTCTTTTTGCTGTTCTGATTGGGTGATTTCCACTGTTCTATCTTCCAGATCAATTATGCTTTCTTCTGTATCACCAAGTCTGCTGTCAATTCCTTCTAGTGTGTTTTTCCTTTCAGTTACTGTATTATTCAGCTCTGACTGGTTCTTTTTTATATTTTCCAGTTTTTGTTGAAGATCTCACTCTGGTCATGTATTCTTTTTCAAGTTCAGTTAGCATTCTTATTACTATTGGTTTGAACTGTTTATCAGGTAAATTATTTATCTCTGTTTCATTAGGGTTTTCTTTTTTCAGGGTTTTATCTTGTTCTTTCATTTGAAACATATTCCACTGTCTTCTCATTTTGTTTAACTTTCTTTGTTTGTCTCTATGAAATTAGGTGAAACAGTTACCTATCCCAGTCTTGAATGTGTATCCTTGTGTGGGAGCATCCTTATGCAGTCTGTGTATGCTCAGTGGCTTTGGTGTGAATGGTGGACATGTGGTGAGCACAGGCTGCATGTTCGCCTGGGGTGCACTATCAGCTACTGCCTTGGTGGAAGGTAGGGCTGGATTTGGAATGCCTGGAGCCAGAGCTAGGTGTGAACTGGGGATTCTCCTAGGCTCAGTGGTAGTGGTACTATTGGGGGTGGGGCTGGGGCCCAAGGGGCTGGGGCATGAATCCTGAGGGAGTTGGGCTTCTCCCAAGTATGATAGCAGTCTCTGTCTTTATTGGGGGTGTGGCAAGGATCTGAGGACTTGGACCTGCACTTCTGAGCTGATTCCACTTTTTCCCCAGTGTGTGTACCTAGGTTAGAGGCTGGGTTGAGGCAGGAAGGGTTGTAGCTCCACTACTGAGCTGCTTCCACTCCTTTCCCAGTGTGCTCACACACGTACGTGCTAGCAGTGGTGGTCTCTGCCCAAGCCAGAGACAGAGTCAGGAACTGTGCTGGTTCTGTTCCCTCACAAGTGTCCACGCATGCATACACACACACACACACACACACACACACACACACACAAACACACACACACACTGGCAATGGCTGTCTCTACCTTGGACAGAGGCAGGGCTGAGGCCTGAGATGGCTCTGTTCCCTCCAGGAATGCATGCTCCACCTTAGCAAGGAGCAGTGCTGGAGCAGGATGGGCTGGAGCAGGAGCCTGGTGCAGTCTGGGGTGTGTGCTGGGGCAGTCCTGGCTGGCCAGCCAGATTGCAATTCAATCTGATGCCTCTGTGCTAGGACTGGGAGCAAGCAAGTGGTGTGCATGTGCTCTTGAATAGTGGAGTCTTCGTTTCATACAGTCCTCCAGTAAGTCATACTGATTTCCAAACCAGCTGAGGGGGCTCTTTTTCCCAGTGTTGGTCCTCAAGGTTGGGGTTGCCTAATACGTGGCTTGAACCCCTTGCTCTCCAGGGAGAATCCCTAAGCCTGTGATTTCCCCCTGTTCTTCTGGGTCACCCATTGTGGGTGCATGACCCAACCAGCTTGCTACTTTTCCCTTCCTACCAGACTGAGTGTGGTTGTTTCTTTACAGCCTTGATTGTAGAAGAGCCATTCTACTAGTTTTTGAGTCATTCTCAGTGAGTGTTGCTCTATATGTAGTTGTAGTTTTGATATATATCTGAGGGGAGGTGAGTTCAGGGTCTTTCTACTCCACTGTCTTGGTCCTCTATAAAATCCATTTTTAAACTCAACTTTACAATAATAGCTCTTGTAATTGCTTGTCATTTCTATAAATAAGTTATCTTCAGTTATCTTTTATAGTCTTTCTTTTAATGGATCTGAGACCTACCGGTTACTACAAATTTGCTCCTAATATAGCACCTTCCTGCTATAACTCTTCTCTAGACCATTTCTTTCCTGGGATCCTATTAATGTGGAGAAGTAGAGAGCTACCAACCAGTGTTAAAGAAGGCATGGGTCTAGATAGTTGGAATATACCTAAGGCAGGACTGCAGAAATTGAATTCTATCTCTGACTTTAGCACCAAGTTATCACATAACATCAAATAAGCGCCTTATCTTATAGCACAGCAGTTTCCCCACTTATCACATTAATAGCAAAAATACATAATTAACTTAAAATTCACTTTTAAATAACCAGAACAATGTTTCCATGTCATGGTGGTCATTTAGGACGTCCAGATAGTCACCACTATCTCTGAAAACATGACAGGACGGAATAACTACAGGAGGCATTAAGATAGACCCTGGGAAGAACTTTTGAAGTATCAGGATATTACCCTTTATGCCCCTCTAATGAAGCTATATAGACATAGTTAGCATTAATTTATTAGTCAAACTCTAGTGGGATTTCCCAGTGGGATTTAATCAGACCTATCTTGCTTTCTCTCACTGGAATTCTTTGGCTTTAGCTACAAATAGTCAGCCATCTGGAAGCCTTCACACTGAAAGAGGAGGCATGAGGCAAAGCAATGAGCGGACAGAGTCTCTCCTGTCATCCAATCCAAACTACCATCTTTTCAAGTCAGTATAACGGATTTTGGAAATGATTTCTAAGAGAAGTAGTGCTAGCTACAGAGTGGAAAATAACATGGTTCTATGCTCTGTCTCCTTTGTTCTTCCCCTTCCCTAGCAAGTTACTTGAAGGCAGACACTGTGTCCTGTTAATTGCTCTCTTCCCCTGGAGTACTGAGCACAGAGTTTTGCCCATAGAAGAGGTATAGGGAAAACCAGGAATGGGATATAATTGATGTGATCCCATAGGCCTTGATTTTTGTCTCTGTTTTCTTTTCTCCTGATTCATATCTTTTGGTTGGGCACAAAGTTATTATACAGATAGTTCTCTCTTTCTTCTTTTGTGGCATCAACTTCCCATTATGCCTCACTTACCAAGGGTTGAAAACAGATTTCTTGTACCTGACCCCTCGCTGCTTTCTGTCTTGGATGCTTCGTCATTTCACTGTGTGAACTGTGGGTGGCAAGGCTCCAAATCAGCAGGAATACCTGCTTTGACTAGTTCCTATTCACTTTGCTCAACTTCCTTCAAGAGCTCAGTATAAAATTGTGATCTCTCACTCTTTTGTCTGATCTCCTGTTTGTGCTAGTGTCTTTCATTTGATTATCATCTTTTTATTTCATGCTTAATTCTTTTGCCTTCTTTCTCTTCTCTTAGTCATTAATCTCTCTGTTCCTCTGCTTTGAGTGCTTCAGCACTCATCATAGAAGCCTCCCTATGTTTTGGTCTAGTAGAAGTACCATCAGCAGTTTAGAAGCCCAGCGATGGCTTTATTCATGTTATGCCCTTAGTTTAACATGCACTCATAACTCTCTACCATTCAAGGTCTTATTCTTTCGTCAAAACTTAAATACCATTTCCATCATGAATTCTTCAAGCATGGGCTAGAAGACCTGAATTTATAACTTTATTTTGGTTCATTCTAGATGAGTGACCTTAAGAAAGTCATTTGACCTCTCTAAGTCATCATGTCCCACCTTTGACAACAAAACGAGGGTAACCAGCACACATGATAGCTGCTCAGGAAACTTAACTCCTCTTCCAAATCCAATCCAGTAACAAATTCTGCCATCAAAACATCCAAAAATCTGACCAGTTCCCATCACCTCTATTGCTACCAGCTTGGTGTGAGCACCATCATCTATCACCTGAATTATTACACAAGCCTCCTCTTGCTCGGATGGCACCTGCTCAATGAGGCCTTTTTTTTTGCAATTGTATTTAAAATTTCTCATCCAAATTCCAGCTTTATTTTCCCTATAGCAACTATTCCATTACCATAGTTTACAAATATTTTATCTACTTTCCCCCACTTGAACGTAAGTTTTAGGAGTGCGGGGATTTTTTGACTCTTCGATTCACTGCCGAATTGCCAAATACTACCTAGTCCATAGTAAGTCCTCAATATTTGTTTAATGAATGAATACTTACCTCACAGGTTTATTGTGAGAAGCAAATGAAATAATATATACAAAAGTGTTTTCTAAAATTAAACACTGTAAACATGAGTATCATTTTTATTGTTTCCCTCAGTAGGAATTGACCACTGCTTATTCAAACCTCATGTCTTTAGTAGGATCTGTGTAGCATTTAATTCTTTGCCTTTGGCAGGGGGGTTAGTTATTTAGGTGTCTGTATCATGGTTTTTCTCTCTCTGGAAAAAGTGAGGGCTCAGTGTTTCAAACTCAGGCTGGAATTCTTGGTGTCAAAGCTAGGTGAGGAATGACTAACTTTAGGGCTGCCGAATGTGCAGATAAGAAATATCTGAAAGAAAATACTCAGGAGTGAAATTGGCAGTGAGAGCCCAAGCAGACAATCCAACTGGTGCAGACTATGCCAAGAGTAATAAACCAGTTACCAGGCAACAGTATGGAAATCATAAGAGCAGTGCAAGAAAAGTAGATTTGCTGAGTGAGAAAAGAAGGAAAGGTAGAATATAGAACCTGGAGAGTTTTCTGAGTTATTGTTGCAAAGCTACACAGATATACTATATATTACCTTCGGCCTTGCCTATGGGAGCTATTCACCGTTCTAAGCTGGTTCAGTACCACCTCTCTGTAACCCTTGCCATAGGTGGAATAAGACCGTTGTTTCCCTGGGGACACTAACTGGAAGGCTTGGATAGTCTTTGGTACATTCTGAAGGTGGGAGACATAGCACTGTGATGGCTTTTCTGGATGTATTCCACTGAACCAGGTATCAGAGCTGTTGAAGGCATTGTGTGTTTAACAACTCCTTTAAAAGATACTCCACTTTTCTGGATTATCCCAACTGATTCCTGAGAAAGAGACAAAATCTAGAAGAAAATAATGAAGAGTAGAAATGCCTGCAAGTCAGCTGTAGAGTCAGAAGGCAACTAGATTGATGATTACTGCAATCCTGAAGGGCACAAGGGATTTAATTGTCATCCAGCTTTGAGCAATGAGCTGAAATTTGAGCTGGTAATTCGTATCTATTGAAAGGAGGACCAAGTGTCATCTTGTGCCTTCTCAAGTCCAGTATTGGTCAATATACTCCTGATCCTAACCACTAGTCCAGCAGATATAATGAAAGTTCTTCTGGGAAACCTGGCTTGCTAAGGGAATGACCAGCTATCAGAATGCCACTTGCGGTAGTCATTGTGAGGAAAGCTACTGTTTTTATGGAAAGGTGTCTTTTGTCTGGAAGAGTGTAAGAATGTAAATTGATCAGTGGCAATATCACTGGGAGGTATAAGAAGTGTTGCAATTCTCAAAGACCCAGCTGATATGCTCAAAACTAAGAGGAGGGGCTTCCCTGGTGGCGCAGTGGTTGAGAGTCCGCCTGCTGATGCAGGGGACATTGGTTCGTGCCCCGGTCCAGGAAGATCCCACATGCCGCAGAGCGGCTGGGCCCGTGAGCCATGGCCGCTAAGCCTGCGCGTCCGGAGCCTGTGCTCCGCAATGGGAGAGGCCACAGCAGTGAGAGGCCTGTGTACCGCAAAAAAAAAAAAAAAGAAAATAAAACTCAGAGGAGAGTGCAGACAGAAATGAGGTAGCTTGATTGTCCATGGAGGTAGAAGAGCACTTTCACAATGAATAATGTCTTACCCCATTGGAATAAGAGGTCAGAGATTAAATCCAGTAATGCTCAGGGAATATTGAGGGTTAGGAAAGGTTGCAATAAACTCTCAGGCCACAAAGGTGCCATAGATAGTGATATACTGTAAGGTGATGTTTCTGATTTGGGGCCATCAAAAGTCCCTGAGAGCCATACTCATTGTTATAAATGAGATTATTTGACTCAGTAGAGTGGCATTGTGAAATGCCTAGATATAGGCTTTCTCTTTTAGAATATACATTGTTTGACGTTTTTGTTTTTGTTTTTTTTTGCACTCTATGCCTCCAAGTACTGTCTCTTATGTAAACCTGAGTATTGAGGTGATTCCACTGTGCATTGGTATGCCTCCTATGCATGCTAGACTACTTTAAGTAGACATGCAGGGTTAATACCAAATTTTCTATAACTACATAACAATCTGTCTCATCATCTTCAAGATTCTAGGAGAGGACATCATGAAGATTGTTAGTGGAGAAAATTGAAGATTAAACCATCCATCAACAGTATTGATCAAACCCAAGAATTGCTGAGTATATTTAATTGAATGTGGATGGAAAGCCCTCACTGCAGAATTACTGACATCTTGTTCAACATCACACAGAACCCATGACAGATAAGATGTGGCTCAGAAATTCCATCTCAGGACTAACAAATATGTATTTCTTCTGGTTGGCCCAGAGAAGATGCTGACATAAGTAGTTAAAAATAATTTAAATCAGGTATTTTTTTTATTGGGGTATAATTGCTTTACAATGGTGTGTTAGTTTCTGCTTTATAACAAAGGGAATCAGCTACACATATACATATGTTCCCATATCTCTTCCCTCTTGCATCTCCCTCCCTCCCACTCTCCCTATCCCACCCCTCCAGGCGGTCACAAAGCACCGAGCTAATATCCCTGTGCCATGCGGCTGCTTCCCACTAGCTATCTACCTTACTACGTTTGTTAGTGTGTATATATCCATGACTCTCTCTCGCCCTGTCAAAGCTCACCCTTCCCCCTCCCCATATCCTAAATTTTGAGTTTTAAATGACAAACAGGAAGCTGTTCAAATATACTATTGTATCAAGAGGCATTTTTTAAAAAATATGGAGTCTATCAAGGTTAGAAAACAGCTTGGTGAAGATCTATCGGGAAAACTGCCTTCCAATCATCACTTTTCCGCTTATGCATAAGAGGACAAGTGCATTGAGATCAAAGTTGGTCAAGGACAGTTCACTTTGGAGTTTCTACAGGAGATGAGGTCCCAGAAGTGTTAGCAGAAGTATAGTCACCTGCATATTCAGCATGGAACCACTCACCATGGAGGTGGAAGGATATTGAACCCTGGGCCAAATCTACTGCTCAGTCTTATTTATGATGAGAATGGGGAAGTGAGAGGTAAGGAAAGTCAGGAAGCAGGTTCTCTGCTTCCAAATCTCTTAACACCTCTTTTTAATGGTATATTGGTCTAGAATCCTTTGCAGTAGGATAATAGGCAGAGCTGACCTAGCATGGGAACTTTGGCAGCAGAAACCCAAAGTGAATTAGAGTGGTATAGGTCTTCTGGTACCTGCAGCCATAAAAGGCCAGGACCAAGAATAAATGCAGACATCAAATGACAAATAATAGCAGCCTCCCAACATTATTATTGTTTTATTTGGTCATTCCCTCATCCTTTAATGGGGATGGCTATCAGCAATATCTACTAGGGAGGTAGCCTTAGATCAGGTAGGGAACAGGGACAAGGTTTAGTCAATGAAGCTTGTTGGTATCTCTGAGTCTGTCATTGATTTTACCTGACTCAAAACTCCATACTCAAGATCCTATACTATGAGTGCCCCTTTACAATTTTCAAGTACTTTTTTCACATCTAGCATCTGTTATCTAATTTAATTCTCACAATGGAACTGTGAGGGGAGATATTGATATCTCTATTTCTCAGTGGTGGAACCTAAGACTAAAATGATTAAGGTAGTTTATTAGTCAATAAACAGTAGAGCCAGGGCCCAATCTCAGGGCCATTGGTTCCAAGTACAAGGTTCTTTGTTTCTCATCATTGCTATGTTTGAGAGAAATAGTGAAGCAGGGTAAAAATGAACAGCACACCCTCACAGCCCCAGTTTGCCAATCTGTGAATGTCAGGGTTTGGTGGGAGACAGTATGTTTTCTAACAAAGGGTACTGAAACGAGCCATAACTATTTCAAAGCTGGATGTCAACTTAGAGGATAGCCCCTTATAAGAAAATAAAAAAGAGCAGGTTCTGGCTAATACTGATGTAAGATGAAAAATATGAGAGTTTTCTGGTTTAACACTAAGATTAAAGAAGGACGGCTTGGCAGACAGTGTGTCTGGAAGATAAAATTCTTCTTAGCGGGGTCAAAAAGATAGGAAAACTGTAACAAAGACATGGGAGGAAAAACTGCTCATTTGAGTTGCAAAGTGAAGAAGTCTGATTCCAGGTAGAAAGACTGGGTTCTGCTCAGCTTAGCCAGGACCAACACATTAATTTATTCCACAACAAAGAGAATGAGTCTACATCTCACTTGTAACACATTAATCTACAGTGATGGCAAAGGAGTCCATATTGGAGATTTCTGAGGGAAATAAAGAATTTTATTCACTGAAAGATGCCTATTACAATACCATTAAGTCTAAATAGAACCACATTTCAAACACCAAATGGACATGCTTGCACATGTCTCTTTGTGCACACATATAAGGATTTCTTTTGAATATAGATCTATCAGTGGAATAAATGGGTTATAAGATATACACATCTCAACTTCAGCAAATATTTCCAAATTGCTCTCCAAAATGGTTTTACCAATTTTCACTTCCTCCTAGCAGTGTATGAGAGTTCTCTTTGTTTCAGTTCTTAACCAGTACTCGGTACTCTCATGATCTTACATTTTTGCTGGGCTGATAGCTGTGAATGGTACCTCTTTTTAATTTGCATTTCGCTCATTATCTAGTGATGTTGGATATCTTACATTCATTGGTTATTCAGATTCCTTCTTTCATGAATTACACTTCCTATTTAGGTTAGTACACTTGAAATTAATATTTATATGTGGTATGAGGTAGCAATGTACTTTTTATATATGGGTGACCTGTAGTCTGGCACATCTTTCAATAGTACATGTTTTTCTCACTGATATATAATACCTGTCCTGCCATACATCAAGACTTCATGTATCCATAGGACAGTTTCTGGGTGTACTGTTCTGTTTCATTAGTTTTGATGTATAGACTCATTTCATTTCATTTATTTATTTTTTAACATCTTTATTGGAGTATAATTGCTTTACAATGGTATGTTAGTTTCTGCTTTATAACAAAGTGAATCAGTTATACCTATACATATTTCCCCATATCTCTTCACTCTTGCGTCTCCCTCCCTCCCACCCTCCCTATCCCACCCCTCTAGGTGGTCACAAAGCATCGAGCTGATCTCCTTGTGCTATGCGGCTGCTTCCCACTAGCTATCTATTTTACATTTGTTAGTGTATATATGTCCATACCACTCTCTCACTTTGTCACAGCTTACCCTTCCCCCTCCCCATATCCTCAAGTCCATTCTCTAGTAGGTCTGCATCTTTATTCCCATTTTGCCCCTAGGTTCTTCATGAACATTTTTTTGTTTGTTTTTTAGATTCCATATATATGTGTTAGCATACGGTATTTGTTTTTCTCTTTCTGACTTACTTCACTCGGTATGACAGACTCTAGGTCCATCCACCTCACTACAAATAACTCAATTTCATTTCTTTTTATGCTGAGTAATATTCCATTGTATATATGTGCCACATCTTCTTTATCCATTCATCTGTTGATGGACACTTAGGACAGCTACATGTACAAGAATGAAATCAGAGCACTCCCTAACACCATACACAAAAATAAACTCAAAATGGATTAAAAACCTAAATGTAAGGCCAGACACTATCAAACTCTTAGAGGAAAACATAGGCAGAACACTCTATGACATAAATCACAGCAAGATCCTTTTTGACCCACCTCCTAGAGAAATGGAAATAAAAACAAAAATAAACAAATGGGACCTAATGAAACTTAAAAGCTTTTGCACAGCAAAGGAAACCATAAACAAGACAAAAGAACAACCCTCAGAATGGGAGAAAATATTTGCAAGTGAAGCAGCTGACAAAGGTTTAATCTCCAAAATTTACAAGCAGCTCATGCAGCTCAATATCAAAAAAACAAACAACCCAATCTAAAAATGGACAGAAGACCTAAACAGACATTTCTCCAAAGAAGAAATACAGATTGCCAACAAACACATGAAAGAATGCTCAACATCATTAATCATTAGAGAAATGCAAATCAAAACTACAATGAGATATCATCTCACACCAGTCAGAATGGTCATCACCAAAAAATCTACAAACAATAAATGCTGGAGAGGGTGTGGAGAAAAGGGAACCCTGTTGCACTGTTGGTGGGAATGTAAATTAATACAGCCACTATGGAGAACAGTATGGAGGTTCCTTAAAAAACTAAAAATAGAACTACCACACGACCGAGCAATCCCACTATTGGGCATATACCCTGAGAAAACCATAATTCAAGAAGAGTCATGTACCACAATGTTCATTGCAGCTCTATTTACAATAGCCAGGACATGGAAGCAATATAGACTCATTTTAAATGAGAGTCTTTATGCTTTTTTTCAGTTTGTATAATTTGGGTCAAATTTTATATTTTTAAAAATTAATATGCAACTTACATACAGTATAATTCACTCTGTGGTGTACTATCATGTAACTAGCAATACAACCCAGATACAGAATATTTCTAGCAACTGGAAAAATCCCCTCATAGCTCTTCTGATAGGCTACTAATGATATCATATTGTGGTTATAAGTTGCATTTCCTGATTGCATATCTTCATGTGCTGATTTGCCACCAGTCTATTTTCTTCGGTGAAATATCTGTTTAGATCCTTTGCAAGAAAATTTTTTGGCTTGCTTTATCACTTATTAGTGAATTTTGAAAGTTCTTTATATATTCTTTATGCAAATCCTTTGTTAGAAGTTTGAAATGAAAATATTTCTTCCAGTCTTTGGCTTGTGCTTTTATTCTTTTAACAGTGTCTTTGAAAAAGAGAAGTTTTAAATTTTGATGAATCTAGCTCAACAATTTGTTCTTGTATAGTTTGTGACTTTTATGTCATATCTAAAAACGATTTTGCTTGACCCAAAGTCACAGACATTTTCGCCTATGTTTTCTTCTAGAAATTTTATAGTCTTAGGTTTTACATTAGGTCTATGATCTATTCTGAGTTAATTTTTGTATAAGGTGTGAAGTAAGGGTTGGAGTAGCATGTTTTAGCATATGTCTATCTAATTGTTCCAGCACAATTTTTTGAAAAGGCTATATTTTCTACACTGCATTATCACCATGGTTGAAAATCAATTGACCATATATGTCTGGGCATATTTTTTAACTCTCCATTCTGTTCCATTGATTGATGTATAAATATTTGCAAATGAAGCAGCTGACAAAGGATTAATCTCCTAAATCTATAAGCAGCTCATGCAGCTCAATATCAAAAAAACAATCCAATCCAAAAATGGGCAGAAGACCTAAACAGACATTTCTCCAAAGAAGATATACAGATTGCCAACAAACACATGAAAGGATGCTCAGCATCACTAATCATTAGAGAAATGGAAATCAAAACTACGATGAGGTATCACCTCATACCAGTCAGAATGGCCATCATCAAAAAATCTACAAACAATAAATGCTGGAGAGGGTGTGGAGAAAAGGGAGCCCTCTTACACTGTTGGTGGGAATGTAAATTGGTACAGCCGCTATGGAGAACTGTATGGAGTTTCCTTAGAAAACTCAAATACTCTTTTACTGTTTTGATCGATGTACTTTTATAGTAAATCTTGAAACATTGAAATCCTATAATAGAGTTCTCCAAATTAAGAATGCATTAAAAATTTTGTTTTGGCTATTTTATTTAGCTCTTTTGCCTTTCCATACAAATTTCAGAATCCATGAATTTCTACCAAAAAACCCTTAGATTTTATTTAGGACTGTGTTTAATCTGTAGAATTGTTTAGGAAGAATTGACTCTGCCTTAGCTTCCACTTCCCCTTTATAGTGAGATCTGAAATTCAACCAGATGTGAAAGTTGAGGTTCTTCTCAAGCCTTTTCTGAGCATATGTCAAGCCCTGGGCATGTGCGTGGACTTATCAATCCCTTGGTATATGTTGGAAGTTTATAAAAATCCTTATTCACCCAAGTGTCTCCTTTTCTAAACTTTTTCTTCTCAGGCTTTTCAGTCTGTCTATTGCTTGTCCCAGCTGTTATCCCTAGCCCCAGGCTGTTGCTGTCAATATTTTTGTCTTTAAATGCTTTTGACAATGCCTCTCAGGAAGCAGCCCCAACACTAGGAATGATCCCATTTGAGTGAAACAAAGTCAAGCCATTGTATCCCTCTTTCAAAAAGGGGTCAAGGGTTTTAACCTGCCATTCAGAATAAGATTTATATTGCTCTTTCTGGCAATGGGAACCTGTAACAGGAGTGTGGGCTGACATCTTTATGGCTGCTGCCGCTCAGGGGGGTTGTGGGATACAGGTGGGTGAAGTACCTTTTTTTTTCATCACATATTCCCCTGGTGGATATAAGTTTTTGACTAGATTCTAGAGTTCTGTAAAAGTTGATTCTGACAGTTTTTCCAAGCTTATTAGTTGTTTTTATGGAGAGAGAGAGCCCTAGATTTCCTTACTCTGCCACTTTTGGTGACATTACTCTTCTATTTTTCCTGATATTCATAGATTTTGTCTTTTTGTTGTTTGGTCAGTCTGACTAGAGGTTTGTCAATTTTTTTCAAGGAACCAGTTTTTAATTTCACTGATTTCCTCTATCGTTTTTCTATTTTAAATTCTACTTTCTTTTAAATGTGTTTCTTTTTTTATATTTCTAGTTATTGAGATGGAAGCTTAGATTATGGACTTTTTGAGTCTTCTTTTTTCCTAAAGTAGATATTTAATGCTATACATTTCCCTCTATGTATTTCTTTATGAGCATCCCACAGCTTTGATGTGTTGTATTTTTATTTTTATTGAGTTCACTATATTTTGAAACATCACTTATGACTTCTTTCTTGATCCATGGGTTATTTAGAAGAGTGTTCTTTAATGTCCAAATATTAGGAAAGATATTTTCCTGTATTAATTACTATTTTTGTTCTTTTATGGTTACTGATCATAGTTTAGATGACTTTAGTTCTTTTAAATTTGTTAAGGTTTGTTTTATGGGCTATCTTGGTGAATGTCCCAATGTACTCGAAAAAATCGGATATTCTTCTGTTGGGGGTAGAGTGTTCTATAAATGTCAATTAGGTGACACTGGTTGATAATATTGTTCAGGTCTTCCATACATTTACTAATTTTGTCTGTACACATTCTATCAATTGTTGAAAGAGGAATGTTGAAGTATCCAACAATAATTTTGGAGTTTTAATTTTCCTATTTGAATTCCATCAGTTTCTGTGTCATATATTTTGAAGTTCCATTGTTGGATATCACATTTAGCCTTGTAATATCTTACTTGTGATTTAATTATGTAAATCCCTCTTCATCTTTGGTAATTTTCCTTGTTCTACAGTATAGTTCTTTGATTTTAATATAACCACTACATCTCTCTTTTGATTAGTGTTTACATTATATATTTTTTCTACTCTTTTAATATATTTATATCTTTATATTTAAAGTGGGCGTCATATACACAGAATATGTTTGGCTCTTTTTTTTTCCAATCTGACAATCTCTGGCTTTGTATGTTTAGACCACCTACAATTAATATATTTATTGACATGGTTATGTTTAGATTCATCATTTTATTATTTGTTTTGTTTGTCCCCTCTGTTTTTATGTTAATCTATTTTCCTTTTACTGAATATTTTTGAAATATTTGAACATCTTTATTTTATCTATTGCCTTTTTAGAAATATTTCTTTATGAGATTCATTGGTTGCTATAGGGATTACCATTTTCATAGCTAAGGTTTCACAGTCTTCTTAGAGTTAATATTGTTCCACTTCCAGTAAAGTGTAGAAAGTAGTCTTGTAACAATATCGGTCTATTGCCCATCCAAAGTACCTTTATGTTATGGGTGTCTTAACTATTATATCAACATTCATTAAAACCCACATGAGACAATGTTTGAATTTTTTATTTCAGCAGTCATAACTATTTTAAAGAACTTAAGAAAGAACAATTTTTTAAACATATATCCAAAATTTCCATATCTGTTGTTCTTCCTTTATTCCTCACAATCTAATTACCCCCCAGCATTATTTCCCTTAAGCCTGAAGAACTTCTGTAGAATTTCTTATAGAATAACTCTGCTGGTAACAAATTCCCTTGTCTTTTTAAATCTCAGAATGTCTCCTGAAGCTTTTTTTTTTTACATCTTTATTGGCGTATAGTTGCTTTACAATGTTCTGTTAGATTTTGCTGTATAACAAGGTGAATCAGCTATATGTATACATACATCCCCATATCCCCTCCCTCTTTAGCCTCCCTCCCACCCTCCCTGTCCCATCCCTCTAAGTGGTCACAAAGCACCGAGCTGATCTCCCTGTGCTATGCAGCTGCTTCCTACTAGCTAGCTATTTTACATTTGGTAGTGTATATATGTTAATGCTACTCTCTCACTTCGTCCCAGCTTCCCCTCCCCCACTATGTCCTCAAGTCCATTCTCTATGTCTGTGTCTGTATTCCTGTCCTGCCCCTAGGTTCATCAGAACCATTTTATTTTAGATTCCATATATATGTGTTAGCATACGGTATTTGTTTTTCTCTTTCTGACTGACTTCACTCTGTATGACAGACCCCAGGTCCATCCACCTCACTACAAATAACTCAATTTCATTTTTTATGGCTGTAATATTCCATTGTATATATGTGCCACATCTTCTTTATCCATTCATCTGTCGATGGACACTTAAGTTGCTGAAGCATATTTTTATTGGGTATAGAGTTCTGAGGTTAACAGTTGTTTTCTTTAAGCATATTAGAGATTCTGTTTCACTATTGTCTGTGAATTGATGATATAGCTTCAGTCTTTCAAGTAGTTGTTCCCCTTCATAGACTGTGTGATTTTCCAATACCTTCCTTCAAGATTTTCCTTCATCTTTGGTATTTAGCAGTTTGAATATTATATGTCTAGGCAATCATTTCTTCTTCTTTTTTTTTCTTTTCTGTTTAGGGTCTGTAGAATGGCTTGATTCTGTAAACTTATGTGTTCTACCAAACTTGGAAAGTTTCTGAGCACTATTTCTTCAAATACATTTTTTCTTTACTAATTTCTTTCCCCTCTCTTTCTGGAATTCCAGTGCTCTATGTGTTGGACATTATCATATCATTCAGCATAGCCCTGAGTTTCTGTTGATATTTTTTCAGACATTTTTGTTGCTATTCTTCACATTGGATAATTTCTGTCAGTCACCAATTTCACTGACTCTTTCCTTTGTCATCTCCATTCTGCTATTGAGACCATCCAGTGAATTTTTTATTTTGGTAATTGCATTTTTTATTGCTAAATTTTCAAATTGGTTATTTTTATATTTCCTAATTTTTCTGTGAAAACTTCATTTTTCTGTTTATTTTAAATGTATTTTCATTTACCTCATGGAGCTTAGTTATAATAACCATTTAAAAATCTTTGACTGAAATTTTCATCATTTGAATCATGTTACAGTTGACAGTTGTTGATTGTCTTTTCCCTTGAGAATTGGTAACATTTTTCTGGTTCTTTCTAAGTAAAATAATACTGAATTGTATTCTGGACATTTTGACTATTATGTGGAGTCTTAGTCCTGTTATAATGCTTTGGAGAATGTTGAATTATTTGTTCTTGTTTGTTTTAGCAGACAATCAACTTGGTTAAAAAGCAAGGTCTGCCTTGCTTTCTCTGGGTGGTGATGCCCATCTCTTTCAGTTTTCAAAGCCTTTGCTATGATACATTTGGTTTATGTCACACACGTATCACTGAGGGGATAGCCCTAAGGCTTGGTCCGTGGTTTACATATTAATTCATAGTTCAATTATCAAAATCTTTGCTATGTGGTTTTGAGTCTGTCCTATACTTGTGCTATTCAGGATTAGTGTGAAATTTAGGTGGTGGTTTAAATCATAGTGTACTTCTCAAAGCCTTTGGCATGCTGCCTTGAGTCTGTCCTAGGCATGTGCTTAAGGGTAAACCTATGATTTGTGAGGGTTCATATAAAGAATTAGTGGATCCTCTTCTTTAACCCTCTATACTCTGGGATTCCCCACACTCTCTGGTGTACAGTGGTCTTTTCCCCTAATTTTCTGGCAAGACAGATTTTTAAAATCAGAGTTTTAGCTTTTTGTGCCACTGTCCCACTATGCAGCTTTGCCTTTAAGGCAGAACTGCAAGAGAAAAGAAGAAGAAAAAAGAAAAACAGGAAATATATTTCCCTGTGGGTTGCTTCTCCAAGTCTTGATGCCCCTCTATAATCTACCTGTTCTTTTTTACTTTGCAGAGTCCTTGGGTAGTTGCTTTTATATTTCATCCAGAGATTTTTATTTATAATCATTGGGAGAGAAAGGCTGTAATGCACTTATTCCACCATGCCAGAAACCAGTTTAGTTTTATTTTAAGTTTAGTTTTTCACCCTCTTTTTCTTACTGTCCTGTGGTTTTTTAGTTTGCTTCTACTCTGATCCCTGTTCCAAACTGGGCTTATAACAGTATTTTTGAAGTTTCTTCTCCATTGTGATATTGTTGATCCATTCCTGGTCCCACAAGCCACTTAGATCAATTTCTAATCCCAAGACTATGTCTTTGTAGATCATGTCATCCCCACCCACCCCCCATAGCCCATGCCTGCTGCCTAAAACAGAGTCATACCCTGGGCATCAGTTCATCTTCACTTTTTCTAGCCTCTCTACAAGGAGAGCCCCAGCTCTGACCAACGAGTACTCAGCCTGCTTCCATTCTCCTCTTTTGTACAGAGAAATATTTTAGTTTCTTTTACTTTACTTCTTATTTTCAGACCCAGATCTCTGGCTTCAGTATTACTTACACCTTTGATTTGTGTCTGTTCCATGATATTTTGATCGTTTATTTGGAACAATTATATCTTTTTTATTATATCATTTATATTTTATCTCTCATTATAGTATGTTTATTACTTGTGCCATCTTATTTGGAAGTTCCAAACATTTCTTAAGAATGACAGTGTATGTGCCTCTGGTAGCCTCTTCTAATCTATTATGGCCAATATTTTTAATGTTGGAATCATAACAAAATGGATTCCCTTTTTTACAGATAAAGAAATTAAGGTATAGTTAACTTGAGGTAGGACCAGGATTAACCCAAGTCTCCAGAGTCCTATACCAAAGTTTTTTCCACTTATTAATTTTATGTCTAAGCTAAAAATCAGCAGACCCTGGAAAAATACCAGAGCATCCTTGTAACATTTTAGAATATTTCAGCTGTTTTAAAGATTCTATTGCTTTTCTCCTGACTTTCAGCTTGTTCTGGCTCAAGGTTGTGCCTTTAGAGTGGAGAAGACATTGTGTAGTTGGCCTCCAAATTATTTCTTGGTCATTATTTGAGCACTGCTTCAAATTCCCTCTCTAATTTTGTTATAATATTGCCCCAAGGAAATCCTACTAGCTCTTGGAAGTGACCTCTATTTTCCACACATCTGCCCATCATTTTCTCTGGAGCTACAAATCCTAATATTGCCTTTGATCCCCATCACAAGGAAGGGATGTCTCTAAAAAGGTCTGAGGGCAAAGATATTCTAGGAAGGTCCTTCTGTAGACCTATATTAATGCCACTAGAAGCACTGAGCACAGCAACCTGTTCTGAGAAAAGCCTGGATATTATTACTTTTTTCCTACCACTTTCTTTACTACATTAGTGCTTATTTCTTGTTTTTGCCACTGCCCTATCTCTTCTTCAGTTCTAATTTAGTGCCTCTGATCTACTCTGGGCTTAGAAACCACAAGACCAAAGAAACAGAGCATAGTTTTTGAAATGGATTTTAGGGATCTCTGTGCTGAAACTTCATATCCTAATTAAGGAAACCTAGGCTCAAGGAGACAAAAGTCTCATTCACGATCATAGTAGCTTGTCAGTATCACTACTTGACCTGTACTAAGATCTTCTGAAATCAGGTTCAATGCTTTTTCCACTACATGCTGGGTAAGTATTGAGTTAGGTAACAAATAATAGGTGTACAGGAAAGGGAAAAGGAAAAGTTGGAGGAGGGAAACATCTAGAATGAGTGACAGACAAATGGGACCATTTGAACTGACACTTGAAATATGTGTTGGTACTTTACAAATTAAATGTTAAATGCCAGATTAAAGAATGAGATAATGATGAGGAAGATGAAATGCCGAGGATGATAGCCCAGGAATCAGTGTTTTTGTGGAACCAGTGAATGATGTGGAGTGATCTGAATGGTGTGTACTGCCCACCAACTGTAACTGGCTTGGGACTGAAAGATGAATTTTGGGGGTGCATTAAGACTGAACTTCTTGCTGGTGTTTTGTTATAAACATATGTTTCATGTAGCTAGCTATTAAGATTTGCTGTACATTCCAGGTGGCAGACACTAGATGAAGTAGCATAAACACAATGCTAGACCTCTAGCCTACCAAATGTCAAAAGTTATGAGCTTTGCCCAGACAGCCTGCAAAAGGGGGTATGAGTCAATTGCAGAGCTTAGATTAGAACTTAGGACCTCTAATGCAGAGTTTTGTCATATCTGCTTCCTTAAGCCATCTGTCTGTGATTCCTCTGAAGAGTTTATCTGTGATTAATGCTATGGTGTGTGTGTGTCACTGAGTACTTACAGTATCTCAGTCCCCAAGGTTTGTAAAAGACAAATGAAAAGGCCATTAACAGAACAGAGCACTCCAGCTCTCAGATCTCCGAGAGGCTCTCCATCAGTCATTGTAGCCCACTCCCTAAATCCATGTTGCTAGCAGACCCAGCGAGTCACATGGGAGCTCATTTCTAGTAGCTTAGTCTCTCTTCAAGATGAAAAGTGTACACAATAACAAACACTTATTCTCTAAAATTCCCAGTGATATGGAAGTAGGAAAACATAAAAGTCAGGACTTTGTTCTTTTAGTCAAAGTCCCAATCCTTAAAACCTCACTATTGTCAGGAAGACTGTTATCGGGAAAGATTGAAGAGTCCGTCACAGCCTGTAATGAGATAAAGGGGTATGGTTGGCTTTTGTTCATATCATTCATCTTATGATCCTGTCTAATAGCACTGTGACAAAGTTTCATCACAAAACATATTTCAGAGTGCCAGTAAAAAAATCAGACCCAATCCAGAGGAAAGTGAATGTGGGATAGTGAGGTTGCTTAAAACCATGTCAAAAGAGGGGAGACACAAAGGAAGTCAGGATATTTAATCTGGAAAGGAACAAGAAGAGAAGACTTAGGTGTACCATGATCACTTTCCTTCAATCTCTGAACGTCTTTAACTCTCAAAAGAACAAGAAGCAGATTTTGTTGTGTGGATCCAAAGGGCACTACTAAGACCAATGTTTATGTGTGTGCTGGAGTGGAGAAGCTAGAGTTGGGGAAACTACTCTGGTTTCTGCTCAGAGGAGAAAATTCATAGCTTCTTGGGGATCTATTTTAATTCAAATTAGAAAATACAGTTTGTATGAGCAACATAGTCAATATAAACACAGTGATCACTTGCTGATTGGCGTATCTTTACTCTTTCAGATCAAAAGCAAGCTGGAATGACATTAGGAACTGGTTGATAAGTTCCCCACCAATGGGATTCCCACTGAGGGCTAAGGGCATGTGTGTTTAGCTTCCAATACCACAGTAAATTTGCAAAAGGAAAAGATAATTCTATTCACCTTTGGTTTCAGAAGGTAATATTGGAAGGAAATTGGATCTCCAAAGTAAATAAAAAAGAACCAAGGAGCATTGGAAAATATTTGTTAAAAAAAGAAAAAAGACCTCATTTCCAAATTAAATCATTTTTCACATTTGAAAAATGAGAAGGCTGTGAACAAGGGCTAGACTATGAACTGTAGCCCTCACCAGTTTTAGTCTAATTCACTGGTCTTTTCATTTAATTAAATGAAATAGCAAACTTCTAATCATTCCTTCACACAGAGGAGCCAGAGTGGTGGGTGGATACTCTCTTCTTTGTCTGGGACTGAGGACCTTAGACTTCTGGGTGAGTTCTGTCCACTTGGCCTTATGGGTGTCTCATATGGTCTTGCCTCTGGAATAGTATTAAGCAGCAGCAGCAGGTAACATATATTGAACACTGGATTTATTCTAACTATTGGTCTCAATACTGTCTCCTTAAATCCTCAGAGCAATTCTGAGGTATGTGCTATCATTATTCCAATTTTCCACATGAAGAAACAGGCATAGAGAAGTTAAGTGACAAAAGGCGCACAAAGTGTAAATGGCAGAACCTAAATTCAAACTCAGTTAGTCATGCTTTCAATCACTGTACATTACTTCTGCAGGGTACTTCTGTGTGTTGTCACGTACCCTGCTCCAAGGCAGCTGGATTTCCTAGTCAAAAAATGGGATTTAGTCATTGGGGCTTTGTGGTCCCTGTGTGCAACACTGGGGGAATGTCAATATACACTACCAAATGTAAAGAGATAGCTAGTGGGAAGCAGCCACATAACACAGGGAGATGAGCTTGGTGCTTTGTGTCCACCTAGAGGGGTGGGATAGGGAGGGTGGGAGGGAGATGCAAGAGAGAGGAGATATGGGGATATATGTTTATGTATAGCTGATTTACTTTGTTATACAGCAGAAACTAATACACAATTGTAAAGCAGTTATACTCCAATAAAGATGTTAAAAATTTTTTTTTGATGTGGACCATTTTCTTAAAGTCTTTATTGAATTTGTTACAATATTGCTTCTGTTTTATGTTTTGGGTTTTTTGGCTGCAAGGCATGTGGGATCTTAGCTCCCCAACCAGGGAACGAACCCACACCCCCTGCATTGGAAGGTGAGGTCTTAACCACTGGATCCCCAGGGAAGTCCCAATGGGTGTCTTTTAAATGACAGTGAACAGTTGAGAGAGAGGAGGAATACCTTATTTGCATTAAACCTTGTTGGGTTGCACCCTTCAGACCTGCAAGCCCTGTACTTTCCCAGCCTCGAGACCAAAGAAAGAGCCTGGAGTCAGCGACAGAGACATCAATGGTTTCATGGCTAAGGGGAATCTTCCTTGTCTGAACCAAGGTCCTGGAGTGACACCCCACCATGTGCAGCAGAGGTGGGCAGGACTTGGTGGCAGTCTTCACTCCCAGGTGGGATGGGGAGGGAGGTTACCAGTTACATGAGTATTGACTTTAGGTCGGTGCTTATTGGTTGCCAGGGAAACCAGAAGAGGGGTTCACCCCTCACTGCCCCTTTCATAAATCATCATAGTGGACATAGTTCTGATCTAAAGATTAGATCATTAGCTGGGGCCAGAGACAAGTACATAGGCATTTACTGATTAGGCCCTATGATTGAGGGAAGGTCAGTCATGTGAGTGGGTGTAGGTGAAGCAGGGACTGGTGGAGCAGGGGATGTACAGAGAGCAAGAGAACAGCCACATTGGGTGGCCTGATCATACAAACCTCCTACCTTCCTCAGGCAGCAGAGAAAACTTGCCTTTTGCTACCATTGGGCACCTTTAGTCAGATGCTTTTTGCTTGGCCCTGCGTTCAGAGTTCCTAGTTAGAGCAGAGAGAAAATTCAAATTTGTTTGATACCAAACCCTCATACAAGAGAAAAGCCAAAAGAAGAAAAGTCTTAAGGCATTCAGCAAGTCGGACAGAGATCCAGAACGCAAGCCTTCCCATCCCAGTCAAAGACTCTTCCTTTTCTACCTACAGTGACTCCATTCTCCTCTTAGAGCTAGAGCAGTCTTCTGACTTTATCACCACTATCTCTCTTCTTTTTCTCCTATAGTCTGGGTCCCCTGTTTTGTTTTTGTTTTGGCTGTGCCAAGTGGCATGTGGGATCTTAGTTATCCAACCAGAGATCGAACCCACATCCCCTGCAGTGGAAGAACAGAGTTGTAACCACTGGACTGCCAGGGAAGTCCCTGGGGCCCCTGTTTTGAATCTGCATAGCTATCTTACAGTTTTACAGTTAAATTGGTTTAGAAAGTTGTTCTGTGTCTAACTATGTCCTGCCTGGAATATTGGATTCAAATGTAATTGTGGTCTCTCCCATTAATTAATTAATTTTGTTTTATGTACTTTGGGGTATGGCAATGTTTCCCCAGCCAATGAATCTGGTAGTGTATCTGAAGAGACAAGTGTTTAGGGGGCATGTTCTGCATTCTGAAGTGTTGTCTCTTGTCCTTGAAGCACAGAAATATCTCTGAGGGAAGACTGTGCTCTAGATGAGAGCCCAAATATTTAAAACACAACTCTAGCTTCAGAGACATGTTATTTGCTGATTAAGCTTGGAAGTAGATAGATTGTGTGTTTTGGTGAATTGACTACAGTGTCGATTATTATTAAATGATACTCATAGTCTCTTTTGAAAATGGAATGTTTGTGGATGTGTACAGTGACCTTAAGTATACTTTGTGCCTGTGTAGGGGAATAGTGTATTAAGAGCCTAAGAGATGGCTCTGGAAAATGTGAAGTCAGTAAGACATAAAGTACATCTGGGCTAGGACCCAGGACTGGATGAATATAGTGAATATGCTATGAATGGAGTATGTGTGTCCATTACCTCTCCATGGGAAAAAAGAAATAGTGTAATGTATAGCACAGGGAATATAACCAATATTTTACAATAACTTTAAATGGAGCATAATCTATAAAAATGTCAAATCACAATATTGTACCCTTAAAACTAATATAATGCTTTAAATCAACTATACTTCAATTAAAAAGGAAATATAAAATTTAAAAATTAAAGAAATACTGCCATAGACTGCAGTAACCAGCCTCATTATAGTATACGTATATCAAGTCCTATGTGGGCTTTATTGGTATTAGCTGTGTTACTGGTGTGCTCTACTGGGGTCAGGTATGCTGGGCTGGAGTGGATCTTGTTTGAATTTAGTGTAATGATGAGGTGTTTGGTAGGCTGTAATTGACTTTGCTGAGCTGAGGTAGGCTACCCTGTACTCTGAGGTATGCTTGAGTGGGTGAGCTAGTCTGAGCTGCAATGGGGTAAACAGGGATGACAGAAGGAGGAAAAGAGAAACTTAGCAGTGTAATAACTTCACTTCTCTGAGTATCATTTTCCAACTTGGCAAATATATATGTGATGAGATTCATCCATTAATACCAAAAATGTTCAGTGAGCACCATCTCAATAACAGGCTCCTTTTCTATGTACTGAGGATACAGAGATAACAAAACAGGGACACTGCCCTTCAGGAGCTCTTGGGTTATGTGGCAAGGCAGATGAGTAAATACACAGTTGCAATAGAAAAAAAATGCAAAGAGAGTGTATCAGGTGATATCAGTCATCTCCAAATCTCAGTCACTTAACCCAACAAAAGTACTTCTCATTGATGCAAAGTCTATTGTGGATCCAGGCAACTCTCCAGTGCCGTTGTCCTCCAAGTGTTGGGTCATCATTCCAGGCTGTTTCAATCTTATAGTAGCTCCATATTAACATATGTTTCCATGGTGACCATGGCAGGTAGGGTCTTGCGTTGGACATTAATTGTTGCAGCCAGGGAGGGACACATATTACTTCCTCCTACAACCAAAACCAGTCACACATCCCTTCCGTACTTTAGGAGTACAATCATCCTACATTCCTGAAAGTGGAAAAGGGTTGGCTCTTGGAACATTTGTAACCTACCACAGGTAGGGATAATCCCAGTGTGAGAGCCCAGCAGGTGTGAATGTTAGAGATCTCGAAGGGTTCTCACTAAGCTTTGGAGTTTGGAGGTTCTGCCGCCATTCTCAATGTTACCTAAAGGGATGGATTTTGTTCCTGTGCCTAGCATATTCTCTGTGAAGAAATAGTACAAGTGAGAGTTTTTTAAGGGGTTTTCCTATGATTGTACCAAGTATCCTTTCTTAGAAGTAACAAGTTTGCTATCATTTGGAGTACTGCCCTGGACTCTCTCTGAGCTAAGGCAACAGTCTTTCATAACACTCTGCTTTTCTACTTTCTTTCAACCAGATGCAGTGACTGAAGTTAAGACTGACATCTACGTGACCAGTTTTGGCCCTGTGTCAGACACTGACATGGTAAGTATAGTTTCTGCAAAGGTAAAAGTGAAAGATGATGCAACAGATCAAAGAAAATAAATTGAGGTTTTCCTATGGCAGGGCCTTGGAGCTATATTCTAAGGAGAAGTCTTGTCTCATGAATGCCCTACCCTCATCATCCTACATTTAGCTAAATCCATCTTTTGCCCTGCTCTTCCCACCTATTCACATATCAAGCATATATCCCCCACCAGGAGTACCTTTCCCTTCTATAACATCTCTTTCAAAATTCAGCTTTTCTCCCTATCCTCAATTAAACTTTGTCTGACCTCACACTTCACATTTCAGTACCACACACATATCAGCACATATAGGTCATGTGAGGAGTGCACATGGTGGGGACTCTCAGTCTAGCAACTGGTAGTGTCATTCAAGAAGTCCATCCCCCCCAAAAAAGTAGAAGCCCATTCCTTGCAAACAAGCCCTATTCAACGGAGAAGTGGATGGACCATGGTGATGTAAAGTGTTTGGAGGAAGAGTCAAACCTACTAGAAACGGGTCCTTCTACAGATGTGAGGATGAAGAGAGCATCAGAACAGATTCAAGGAATAGGGTAGTGCACAGCAGAACTAGCAAGGGGATGACTCATGAGACATCTACAAGGACTTCCCCTTCTCCTACCATTCTCCCTTTCTGCCAAAGCAAGGCATGCAGTGGAGAGTTGAGGCAGGAGACCCTGTCCTAATGGCGCATCTGATCAATATCTACTTCAGATACCAAATATTGTCATTTGAAAAATTATCATGAAGGGACACAAAGAAGCTATTATCTGCTCAGTATGTCAGACAGTGATTAGATGCTCCAAAAAGGTTTGTTGAATGAGTGACTTTGTGTTTAAAATCTTAAAATCAGAAAAACTATGTTCAAAAATATGAAATACCCATGCTCACTGCATAGATTTTTTTCTTTATCTTCAGCGGGACTACTACTTAGCAGGGGAAAAAGCTTATTTAGATCTGTTGGGTAACTACAAGCAGTTGTGTACTGTCATGATAGAGTTTTTTCTTATAGGTAATACAGAGTCATTGAGTGGGTTAGACTAGGGCAGTAAAAATATACATGTGTTGTTTTAGAATGATTGATCTGGCAGTCTGTACAGCATGAACTACAAGGGGGAGCAGACTGGAGGCTGAGAGTTGGTTTAGGTATGTTGATTTTACATGGCTCTTATTTCAATCAGGCAAGGTGTAGGAGTCAGTTGGAGAAACAAGCTAATTCTCAGGAGAGGAAGTCATGAGTGGTTGTGATGCCAGGCAGGGGGAAGGTAGAGTCCTGAACTTTGTCTTTTAAGTGTGGAATAAAGAAAGGGATACAGAGATATAGTAAATTCCCTGTGAACTCCTTAAAGGCAAGTACCAAGTACTCCATGGCTTCCCTGGCACTTCATAGAGTACTTGACACATAGGGAGAGCTCAGTGAGGGACATGTTTGATGTAAGACAGATGGAGGATGTGAGTCTCTCTTAGTGGCAACAGGAAAGCCTGTATGTCTAGATTGCCCCCTCTCAACCTGTTGACCATTAATGCCCACAGCTTCAGATCCAGGCATGAATTAAAACTGTTGACATTTGCTCATTCAACAAGTACTCCTCAGAGGCCCAACTCTGCATTAAGGGGCTCTAGGGAATCCTATATTCAGAGAGCTCATAGTCCACTGGGGATAACCAAACTCACCAGGGAGGTGAAGCTCTCTTTGTATTGCTGGGAATTAGTGATTGATTAAGATTTTCATAAGAAAGCAACTGAAGCTACTCTTTGGACACACACACACACCCACACACCCACACATACTCATTCACTCTCACTTATGAATGAACACCCATAAATACATTCAGACAAAATAAGAAAGTATATACAGAATAAAGCAAAACAGCCTACACACCATCCCAGGCACTCCATAGACACACATGTGCAAACAGATACCCAAATTCAGGGATACTACAGAAACATACACATAGCTCCTGCTCAAACCAGCTCATCTCCCTTCTATTTTCCCACCCAAGCAGGCACACATGGGTGTGCAGAGGCTCTGGAGACATTTCAAACAATCCAGATGTTTTATCTCTTCTGAAGTTTCATCTTCCAGTTGCTTGTTTGTCTTCTCCCTCATGATTAAGCAGAAGCAGCAGAATGTCTCTTTCCTGATAGGGCAGGCTTTGGTCAAATAAATTTCAGGGTATTTTTAGCTGAACTTCCATTGTGTCACAAGGAAGAATAGTTAATGATCACTCTGGCTGGGAAACAAATTTCAGATTTTAATCAATGAATTTGGTAAAGTTGCAGGATACAAAAGTAATGCACAGAAATCTCTTGCATTCCTATACACTAATGATGAAAAATCTGAAACAGAAATTAAGGAAACACTCCCATTTACCATTGCAACAAAAAGAATAAAATACCTAAGAATAAACCTACCTAGGGAGACAAAAGACCTGTATGCAGAAAACTATAAGACAGTGATGAAAGATGATACCAACAGATGGAGAGATATACCATGTTCTTGGATTGGAAGAATCAATATTGTGAAAATGACTATACTACCCAAAGCAATCTACAGATTCAATGCAATCCCTTTCATATTACCAATGGCGTTTTTTATGGAACTAGAACCAAAAAATCTTAAAATTTGTATGGAGACACAAAAGACCCCGAATAGCCAAAGCAGTCTTGAGGGTAAAAAAACAGAGCTAGAGGAATCAGACTCCCTGACTTCAGACTATACTACAAAGCTACAGTAATCAAGACAGTGTGGTACTGGCACAAAAACAGAAACATAGATCAATGGAACAAGATAGAAAGCCCAGAGATAAACCCACGCACCTATGGTCAACTAATCTATGACAAAGGAGGCAGGGATATACAATGGAGAAAAGACAGTCTCTTCAATAAGTGGTGCTGGGAAAACTGGACAGCTACATGTAAAAAATGAAATTAGAGCAATCCCTAACACCATACACAAAAATAAACTCAAAATGGATTAGAGACTTAAATGTAAGACCAGACACTCTAAAACTCCTAGAGGAAAACATAAGAAGAACACGCTTTGACATAAATCACAGCAAGATCTTTTTTGATCCACCTCCTAGAGTAATGGAAATAAAAACAAAAATAAACAAATAGGACCTAATGAAACTTAAAAGTTTTTGCACAGCAAAGGAAACCATAAATAAGATGAAAAGACAACCCTCAGAATGGGGGAAAATATTTGCAAATGAAGCAACTGACAAAGGATTAATCTCCAAAATATATAAACAGCTCCTGCAGCTCAATATTAAAGAAACAAACAGCCCAATCCAAAAATGGGCAGAAGACCTAAATAGACATTTCTCCTAAGAAGACATACAGATGGCCAAGAAGCACATGAAATGCTGCTCAACATCACTAATTATTAGAGAAATGCAATTCAAAACTACAATGAGGTATCACCTCACACCAGTTAGAATGGGCATCGTCAGAAAATCTACAAACAACAAATGCTGGAGAGGGTGTGGGGAAAAGGGAACCCTCTTGCATTGTTGGTGGGAATGTAAATTGATACAGCCACTATGGAGAACAGTATGGAGGCTCCTTAAAAAACTAAAAATAGAATTACCATATGATCCAGCAATCCCACTACTAGGCATATACCCAGAGAAAACCATAATTCAAAAAGACACATGCACCCCAATGTTCATTGCAACACTATTTACAATAGCCAGGTCATGGAAGCAACCTAAATGCCCATCAACAGATGAATGGATAAAGAAGATGTGGTACATATATACAATGGAATGTTAGTCAGCCATAAAAAGAATGAAATTGGGTCATTTGTTGAGACATGGATGGATCTAGAGACTGTCATACAGCGTGAAGTAAGTCAGAAAGAGAAAAACAAATATTGTATATTAACACATATGTGTGGAACCTAGAAAAATGGTACAGATGAACCGGTTTGCATGGCAGAAATTGAGACACAGATGTAGAGAACAAATGTATGGGGGGAAAGCTGTGGGGGTGGGGGTGTGATGAATGGTGATTGGGATTGACATGTATACACTGATGTGTATACTGATGTGTATAAAATTGATGACTAATAAGGGCCTTCTGTATAAAAAAATAAATAAAATGAAATTCAAAAATTAAAAAAAAAATCTGTTATTCATGGTTCTTGTATCTATGTTCATAGGTGTTCTCATATTAAACCACTTATCACCTGAACTGCTACTATTCTGGCTCAGGCCACCATTGTCTCTGGCATATCAAACTGTAATAAGCCCCTGATTTCCTTCTCTCTACTCTCAGTTGCCTACAATCTATTATCTACAGGCTGGTAGTGATTATATATATGATACACACACACACACACACACAATCCCCAAAGTAGAGAAAATGGTTTAATGGAACCTCATGTATCCATCACCCAGCTTCAAAAATTATCAACTTGCTTTGCCCAATTTTATTTAATCTATATTTCTACCCCTTGCCCCAAATTTTCCCTCATTTTCTTGCTTTTTCTTGATTAAACTTATTGTCAGTTTTCTATATTGTTTGTGTGTCAAAGCCACCCGTTTTGGATTTTGTGCATCATCTGTATTATTTTGTTGTTGTTGTTTTCTGTTTCACTGATTTTTCCTTTTGTGTAGATCATTTTTCTCTTTACTTTTCTTGGGAAATTCTGTGTTCCTGGTTTCTTGAGGCAGATTAGCTTATGGTTTTCCCTTTCTTAAAGACCATCTTTAAGACTTCTTTATGGCTATCAATTTCCTTCTAAGCAGCACTTGAGGAGTTGAATACAAGATTTCATTTATAAACATTTTCACTGTTGTTCAGTTCTAAGTATTTTCTAATATCCTTTATGGTTTCTTCTTTGTTTTCTTAAAAAAATTTTAGCGGGTTTTCTAATTTTCAAATGTAAAACTTTATTATTAATTTCTAATTTAATGCCTCATATTGAAACAAGGTGGTCTATAGGATATGAAATCTTTTTGTGTTTCTTGAGATTTGCTTTATGGCTTAACATATGATCATCTATTTTTGGTAAAAAAAAATACTGTTTGTTTACTAAGTGTTAAGTCTATGTGTATTCCTTACTTTATGCTTGTCAAAAGGATTCTTCACTTATTTTATCATACAAATTATTGGTTCGATTGGTCTTTCATTTACTGAGAATCTATGGGTTTGTCATTTTCTCCTTGTAATTCAATTTTTGCCTTACATATTTTGAGTCCATGTTATCCATACATAAAAATTAAGAATTTTTTTCACTTGATATACTCCATTTTTTAGTGTAATATTTCATCCTAAACAAAAGTGTTAGTCTTATAGTCCCTACTGTCTGTATTTTATAGTTCTATGACTTTATTTTGCTGTCTGTATTTTATAGTTCTATGACTTTATTTTGATTAGGATTTATCCATACATATGTTTCCATCGCTTCATTTTCAACTTGTGTTTTCATGTGCCCTTAAGGTGTGACTCTTGTATACACATAACATACAGCTACATTGTTTTTTTATCATTAGATTATATTGTTTTTTTCTACTATCTGATTTTATATATCCTTTTCCCCCATGTTTTTATATGCTTTATTTTTTCTTGCCTTCTATGGGATTGAAGCATTTTCTATATTCCCCTTGGTTTTTTCTCTACTCTTTTGTAAGTTTTGCATTTTATTTCTAGTATATTCTTAATGGTTACCTTAAATGTTGATATATATACTTGACGTTAAATTTAATATCTCCACTCTCCTCCCAAATAGTACAAGAATATATTAATCCATGTATCCCTACTCCCTCCTTCCATTTGGCTTACTGTAGTTATTTATTCCACTTTGTTTTTATAGTCCTTAACATCGTTTGTAGAGAGCCATTATTTGTCTAGTTTACCCATAAGTTTGTCAACACTTGTGCTCACCATTCCTTCTTGAATCTTCCTGCTGGTTTCATTTTCAACTATATGAAAAACTTCTTTTAGTAGTTCCTTTCCTGAGGATTCATTCAATCATTTTTTAATTCAAAAATATTTATAAACCAGCTACTATTGGTCAGGTAGGATTTTAGGTGCTAGGAATATAGCAGTGAACTGAAGAAAATCTCTGCTCTCATGCAGCATCCAGGCTAGTGGAATGAAAGGAAGAGTAAGCAAATAAAAATACATTTTGTCAGAGCTATCTGACAAAATAATGCATGAAGAAAAATAACGCATGGTAAGGGGAAGAGGGATTACTATTTATGATAGGATGGTCAAAGAATGCTTTTCTGATGTGGAGACTTCTGAATGAGGCCTGAATACTGTATGTGATCCAGCCATGGGAAAATATTATCTTATTTATCTAAACTCATCTTTATTTTGAAACCACTCTCAAATGATAATCTAGTTGGCTATAGAATTCTTTTGGCTTCTATTGTTTTTTTCAAGAAGTCTGCTATCAAACTGCTGTTTCTTTGTGGATAATATGTCTTTTCTATTTTGTTGTTTTTAAGATCTCCTCTTTGGTATTTTTCAAATCCACTGTGGTTGGCTTGGATATATTTTTTCATACTGAGCTTGCAAGTGATTAAGGTTCTTGAAGCTAAGGATGCTTATATTTCAACAACTCTGAGAAACTGTCATCCATTAGTACTTTATTATTTCCCCCCATTTTCTCTATTCTCCCACTTTAGAACTTTGTTAGAAATATACACTGAACAAGTTTTCTTCACATGTATTTTCCAGTTCACTAATCTCTCTTTAATAATATCTAATCTTCTGTGTAACATATCCATTGAGTTTTTATTTTCAGTGACTATTTTTCTTTCACAGAATATCTAATTCAAATAGACCTTTTTAAAATCTGTTTTTTCTTGCTTTTACCCCATAATGTTTGGATCTATTCTCATGTTCTCAATCTCCTTTGATACTTTTATCACTTTAATTATAGTTCCTTTATAATATCTATTTGATTATTTTGTTATGTGAGGTTCTTGGAAGGGGTATAATTCAGCTGCATGTTGTATCAGCTGACTCTTGCTTATTACCATTTCCTTAGGTGTTTCATTGTTGTGGATTGTGAACTTCCTTTCAGCAAGCATTTATTTATGGCCATGTCTCTTTACAGTGTTTGCTTTTGTAAGTCAATATAGAGGTATCCCCATCCTGAGACCTATTTTTATGTTAATTTCTTAGCTTTTAAGCCCCAAACCAAGTGTACATTTAAATATTGATCTCATATAAGATTAGGCTTGAAGTTGCTAAATCTCAGTAGAAATGCTTCCCCTAAACTCCTGTCCATTTCAGAATTCATGCTTGGATAGACAAGTTTCCTTTCTGAATTTTCATGTTGTGGACTGGTTTTATCTAGTTTCTTTTATGTAATTCACCCTTCTCCTGAGGTTGGAGACCTTCAGGGTCTTGCTTTTATGTGGGAGTCTAATTCCAGCTTTAAACCTGGCATAGTCCTGGCTTACACATGTTGTCCTGAAATATAACTATTGATAAAGCCTCCTCTCTCAAAAGTGTTCCAGTTTAGACAATAAATTATATAATCTCCTAATCCTTAGGCAGGGGTATTCTTGGTGTGCTGGAGGAGAAGAAGAGCCAGACTGGCTAATTTGTAGAGCTACAGGTGGTTGGAGAAGAGCTTAGAGAAGAAGACAAGGGTCAGTTTATGAAGTACTTTCTAAGTAAGAGAAAGGTATTAGAATTTATTCCAGGTATAACTGGAAACTATTAAGGAATTTTAAGCCAAAGGATTTTAAGTAGCTTCTGGCTGCTTCTTTGTTTTACCTGACTACCTAGATGTGTCCCCCATGCCTTGTGTAGTTTAGTCGTCAGTCAAAGCAGTTTCTACTCAGATTTTGGGACTTCCCTCTCAGTGGTTTTGTTTTTCTCCAAGGCTTCCCCCTGCTTTTTCAGCTCTTTGGCCAGCTTTGAGCTCTGTCTTCTGAGGTATTAAGCCAGTAATTTTTCTGATTTCTGCCTAACTCACAAACATCACCCACCACAGTTTTGTCATCTATCATTTAGTGGAAGACTCCCCTATTGTTTCTGCCTGCATTTTTTTCCATAGCCTCAGAGTTTTCACTATGTATGTAGTGGTCAGCCAGGTTTTGGGGCAAAGTATATACTCAGATTTGGGGTCCTATCCCCTCTGTGACTCTCTTGCTTCCAGGACTCCCACTCCTAAATTTCCATATTATTGGCCACTTTGAGCCATTAAGGCTGTGGTATCTGCCACAGAAATTCTAGGTTTGGGAGAGGACCTTTAGAAAAGAAAAGCCACAAACACAATTTTAATCTGTTGCTGCTGCCATCTTTTTTCTTTTTTTTTAAAAACCATCTCTCTTTTATTGAAAACACAGCAAGATGAAAGAATAAAATCCACAGATTTTTTGAGGGCATGGTACTAGGATACAGTAGTGAATAAGACGCAGTCCCTGCCCTCAAACGTGCTAAAGTTTAGACATGAAACATGTCAGTTCTTCCCCCTCTTCTCTACACTCCTACCCTCTCCTGAAGGAAACCTAGGGCTGTCATCAAATCTCTGGTTGGCTTTTTCCAAAAGCTCCAATATCCCAAGGTTTCAGATGGGTGGGGCTGAGACTCTTTAGGAGCTAAAGTGAATTCAAGAGATTGCCTAAAAGTGAAAGTTCCTCTAGTCTCAGCATTCTCAGGTTTTTGTACTATAAATCATTATCCTACCTATTTATTATCTAGCTCCCAAGCTGTTAGCATATATAGTGCCTTTTTGCAGATAAGGAAATGTATCCCCTCTAGACAAATTACATAAATGTGGCTCCTCTGTGGACCAATTAGGGAAAGGCTCCCTTCCTACAGGCTTCAGCCCTTCATCAGGGTATGCAGTGCCTTGAGCACATGTGCTGCCATCTTTCAAGACTAAACTTTCTTCAAGTTTTTGTCTGCTTTCAATCATTCCCCATTGTTTTCAAATAGTCTGTATATCTATCTAGCTATATGTCCATAATTTTTAGTTCAAACTTTATAATTAATAGCTGTAGGAAGGTATATCCAAATGATTTAGTCTGCTGTCACCAAAACCTGGAACATTTATTGTAACTTTAATTTATGTTTAGATGAACAACAATTTTGAAAATGTTCTTCATGTTTATTAGCAATTTTAATCCATTTCATGAATTTTCTGTTCATGTCATTTACCCATTTTTCTATTTGTGTGTTTGTTTTTATCTTATCTGTAAGAGTTCCTTATTTATTGAAGATAATAAGATATTAACTCATTAGACTTATTGTTAGAGAATCAAATGAATGTGTTTTAAATTTTTAGTTTTATGGTAATTGTTATATTGGCCTTTGATGTTCATATGGGATCATTTAGTAGAAGAGATAAGGTAAGGAGTTTGCTCTTATTAGAGATGCCACTGCATAGAGAAGGGAGCTCTTTCCTTTTCATAAGGCAAAGTCTTGTGTTCAGCTTGCATGATGTGCAGGGCAGTGTTGGCAGTGATCTTCCTAAGCAAAATCTTGTCAAACATATTATCTATGTACTTACTGAACACCAAGACATTTTTTCTCAATCATAATCATTTGCCCTACTTACTAGTAACTATTGTTAATAGACTGCTGCTTCTCTGCATTAGAGGAAATACTGCAAAATAATTAATATTTGCTAAGGGCACTGTGGGTCACTACCAGAACTCAACTGAAACATTGTTCTCTCTCTTTTTGTCCTTAGGAGTACACCATTGATGTATTTTTTCGACAGACATGGCATGATGAAAGACTGAAATTTGATGGACCCATGAAGATCCTTCCACTGAATAATCTCCTGGCTAGTAAGATCTGGACCCCTGACACCTTCTTCCACAATGGCAAGAAATCAGTGGCCCATAACATGACCACACCTAACAAGCTGCTCAGACTGGTGGACAATGGAACCCTCCTCTACACCATGAGGTCAGAGAGTGGTGCAGCTCATCTAAAGTATACTGGGGTAGGACCAGGATTGAAATCAGCATGTTTTAAGCTATCCATTGAAAATTCTGTCAAGGTTACAGATTAGAAATGTACATATAGGCATATACTTCCTAACACATTTGCAGGTATGCACACTTGCAGACGTATATATTATAGACACAAGTATAGAGAGTTGGCCAACAGGCACATGAAAAGCTGCTCACCATCACTAATTATTAGAGAAATGCAAATCAAAGCCACATGAGGTATTACCTCACACCGATAAGAATGGCTGTCATTAAAAAGTCTACAAATAATAAGTTCTGGAGAGGGTGTGGAGAAAAGGGAACCCTCCTACACTGTTGGTGGGAATGTAAATTGGTACAGCCATTATGAGAACAGTATGGAGGTTCCTTAAAAAACTGAAAATAGAGCTAACATATAATACATCAATCCCACTCCTGGGCATATACCCAGAAAAAACAAAAACTCTAATTTGAAAAGATAATGTGCACCCCAATGTTCATAGCAGCACTATTTATAATAGCCAAGACATG
Source organism: Phocoena sinus (assembly GCF_008692025.1). Classification (NCBI taxonomy): domain Eukaryota; kingdom Metazoa; phylum Chordata; class Mammalia; order Artiodactyla; family Phocoenidae; genus Phocoena; species Phocoena sinus. Next base: position 128,457,501 of record NC_045784.1, on the reverse strand, counting down.
GAAACAATACAAGTACCCATCAATAGATGATTGCTTTAAGAAGATGTGATACACACACATACACACACACAATGGAATATTACCACACACACAATGGAATATTACTCAGCCATAAAAAGGAATGAAATATTGCCATTTGCAGCAGCATGGATGGACCTAGAAAATATCATACTAAGTGAAATAAGTCAGGCAGAGAAAGACAAATATTATATGCTATCACTTATACATGGAATCTAAAAAATAATACAAATGAATCTCTATACAAAACAGAAATAGACTCACAGACTTAGAAAACAAACTTATGTTTACCAAAAGGGGAAAGGGAAAGGGAGGGGGGAGGGATAAATTAGAAGTGTGGGGTTAACATATACACACTACTATATATAAAATAGATAAACAACAAGGACGTACTGTTATAGCACAAGAAACTATATTCAATATCTTATAATAACCTATAATAGAAAATAATCTGAAATATTTACATGTATATAAGTGTATGTGTATATATATATATTTACTTGGAGTAAATGTGATAAGCCATGTGAATTGCTTGACATATGTCCTGCCACATGCCCACTGTGTGGAGGTTTTCGTGTTAATATCCCCATTTTTATAATTACTAAACTGAAGTTTCAATAGAACAACAGTCACACCATTAATAACTGGCAGAGCTGGTACAGAATCTCAAGTCACTCTTATGTTAAAGCAAACTGTTTTTCCCTACTACATCTCACTACTTCCTCTAAGAAGGGAATGTAGGGGATATCAGTTTTAAGCATAATGAGTTTGAGGTGGCCATGACAAGCTGCAGCTGGAAATGCAGGTCTGTCACCCAGAACTTTGACACAATGGGATTTTATAAAATTAAATACATTGCACAAAGTGTCCTCTATATATTAGGCCACACACTAATAGTGTCCTATGTTTAGGTACAAATTAAACAAAATAAGCACTCATTTCTCCATGTTTGCATCATCAAGAAGAAAATGGTATTTTTTGACCAATTAAGAGAGACTTATTATCATATTCAGACCTGCATGCCTTCCTTTATCCTTTGTCTGATTGGGTCAGTTTTGCTCCTGTACTTGGGATGTTCCAAAGACAAATTATTTGAAAGATAAATTGTGCATGACACCTGAACTTTCCCCACCAACACACACGGAAATGTTAATAATAAAGCTCCTCTCCTCTTGCTTTACATGCAAATAGCTTGCATTTGAGTCTTCATTACAGAGACTTCCTCTGAAATGGCCAGGAACCGGGGAAGGCATTTGGGTCACATTGTTAGTTGTATAGGACTTAATGTAATCAAATCAAACAAGCATTGATAGCTTTGTTTCACTTTTTTGTAATGGCTTTTGCTCTAGGGGATTCCACCTGTAGTTCCTTATTCATTAAGCTAGAAACTGACTCACAGAACCACACTTAGGGTGTTTCACTCTGATGAATAGAAGAGCATAGAAGAGATAGAGTGGCTCACTTTGGACCCTGAGAAAGCTTACAGTGAGGTGAGAAGCAAGTAATATTACAAGTCTCAGTTAATCACAAATTATGCTGTGGACTCTGTGTGGTGATATCAACCCCTACCCTCCAAGAATTCACATCTTAGCAGGAAAGATAGGACACATAATTTACTGTACTATAAGGCATAATGGAAGTTTCACAAAAAGCCAACAATGAGGTGCTATAAGCTAAAAATTATAGGTTTCATTACAGCTTGGAGACATGGGCCCAGATGTGGGAAAGCACCACATGGGAACTAGCATTTAAGGGAGGGAAGGAAAACTGTATTCCCAAGAGGTCTTCTCACATTTGTTTCATTTTTGCCAAATGCAAGAGGAAATCAGGGCCTTGAAATAACAAGAATTGCCTTTATTCTCAAAGGCAAGAAGCTGAACCTCAGGCAGATTGAGTCTGTTACAAAGAACTGATTCACTTTGTTATAAAGCAGAAAGTAACACACCATTGTAAAGCAATTATACCCCAATAAAGATGTTAAAAAAAAGAAAGATCATTCTAACACAAGGGGGATTTACAGATCATCAGAAGGGTCCCTCTGGTTCCAAAGAACCCAACTATTTTAGATGCTACTGTTTTCGAATGCAAGTTAGTGTGTCCAATGCCCAGTGAGACCAAACAAATGGAAACATTGGGGTTTGGAGCAGAGAAAGTTTTATTGCAGGGCCGTGCAAGGAGAAGAGGTAGATCATGCTCAAAAACCCCAAATTCCCCAATGGAGAAACAGGGGATTTGTACCTGGGAGGGCCCCACAGGGTCCTGCTCAGTTTCACTACCCCTAGACAGAGTATGTATGTTATAGTGAAATGAACTTTAGGAATTAGGAGCTCTAAGTGTGAGTCCTAACTCTGGCCCAGATCAGCAGTGTAACCATGGACAAGGCATTTCTGTTTTCTGGACCTCAGTTTCTTCTTCTGGGAAATGGGGCTGAAAATACCTGCTCTGTCTATCTTGTAGAAATATTTATTAAATTAAGAAGCATTTACTGACTATATACTATGTGCCAATCACCGTACTATGCATCAGATTAGAATAATATGTAGAGACCCTTCTCTCAAGTTTCTCACACTTACTTTCAGAAGACAGACACATAAACAGACTGGATATACTGTGTTTCCGTCAAGTAGAGCATTTATAGGGACATGAAAGTCATCTAACTTTTTGTTTTTTGATGAGGCACCCCAGGCAGGAGTGGCTCCATCTTGAGCCTAGGAAGTTATTTCAACAGTATTAAGCACTAAGCTACTTGTACAAAGTGCTCTGGGATTTCTGTGAGCTGGAGAACTCACTATGCCTATAGGGCACATACAAAGTTATCACAGAAGAGGTAATATTTGAGCATGGACTTGAATGGAATTTGTTCCACATATAAAGAGGAAAGGGCATTCCTGGCAGGACAAAAAAGAACCCAGCAATTTGTAGAAAGGCACAAAAGCATGAGAGCTTTGTTTGGCAAAATCACAAGTATTGGCAGATGGCTGGAGAGTGGGGGAAAAGTGTGAATATCAGAAAATGAGGATGGAGCAACACATCTGAGGTAATTGTTAAAACCTAGATGTGCTCCATACAAGGGCTAAATGCAGTAGTGAAGCTCTAGTATTCCAATTAGGAAGCCTAAGGTCTTCCAGTGTACTGAAGCCTTTCGCCTATAGCTTGAGGATTTAATGGGAAACTTGCAGAAAACTAGGATTCTTTTTTTTTTTAGGTTTTATTGGAGTATACTTGATTTACAATGTTTTGTTAGTTTCAGGTGTACAGCAAAGTGAATCAGTTATACATATACATGTATCCACTCTTTTTTTTTTATGATTCTTTTCCCATATAGTCCATTACAGAGTACTGAGTAGAGTTCCCCGAGCTATACAGCAGGTTCTTAGTAGTTATCTATTTTATATATAGTAGTGTGTATATGTCAATCCCAATCTCCCCATTTATCCCCCTGCCTTATCCCTTGGTGACCATAAGTTTGTTTTCTACATTCATGATTCTACTTCTGTCTTGTAAATAAGTTCATTTGTACCCCTTTTTTTTTTAGATTCCACATATAAGCAGTATCATATGATATTTGTCTCTCTCATTATGACTTCACTCAGTATGACAATCTCTAGGTCCATCCATGTTGCTGTGAAGGGAACCCTCCTACACTGTTGGTGGGAATGTAAATTGGTGCAGCCACTGTGGAGAACAGTCTGGAGGTTCCTTAAAATCTAAAAATAGAACTACCATATGACCCAGCAATCCCACCCCTGGGCATATACCCAGAAGAAACCATAATTCAAAAAGACACATGCACCCCAATGTTCATTGTAGCACTATTTACAATAGCTAGGACATGGAAGTAACCTAAATGTCCATCCACAGAGGAATGGATAAAGAAAATGTGGTACATATATACAATGAAATATTACTCAGCCATAAAAAGGAACGAAGTTGTGCCATTAACAGAGACGTGGATGGACCTAGAGACTGTTGTACAGAGTGAAGTAAGTCAGAAAGAGAAAAACAAATATTGTATAATATTGCTATATATGGAATCTAGAAAAATCACGCAGATGAACTTATTTGCAAAGCAGAAATAGAGACACAGACGTAGAGAGCAAACGTACAGACACCACAGTGGGGAGGTGGGGTGGGATGAATTGGGAGATTGGGATTGACATATATACACTACCATATGTAAAATAGATAACTAATGAGAACCTAGTGTATAGCACAGGAAACTACTCAATGCTCTGTGGTGACCTAAAAGGGAAGGAAATCCAAAAGAAGAGTGGATATATGTATATGTATAGTAGATTCACTTTACTGTACAGCAGAAACTAACACAACATAGTAAAGCAACTATGCCCCAATAAAAATTAATAAAAAAAGAAGACGTGGTACATATATACAATGGAATACTCAGCCATTAAAAAGAACAAAGCAATGCCATTTGCAGAAAACTGGGATTCTTATGACTAATATACTGCTTGGTTTGGGTGTTTAGTGGTGATATATTTCAAGTGACTCATCCTTTACTAATAATGGCTATTAATGATTTTACTATCTTTTCTATTTCAACATTAATGTCAGATCCTGCCCTTTACTCCATGATAATAGAAATAGCCTGCCTGACACCTCAACCACTCCTGAAGAGTGTTTTTGTTTACTTGAGGTATAATTGATGTACAGTATTACATAGGTTTCAGGTGTACAAGTGATTCACAATTTTTAAAGGTTATACTCCACTTAAAGTTATTATAAAATATTGGCTATGTTCGCTGTGTTCTACAATATATTCTTGTAGCTTATTTATTTTAACATAGTGCATTGTACCTCTTAATCTGCAACCCCTATTTTTTCCCTTCCCCTTTCCCTTCTCTCTCCGCACTGGTAACCACTAGTTTCCTCTTTGAACTCATCTTCTATTAATCTTCCCCCTTGGTCCCTCCACTACAGCCACAGTGGCATAGTTGCTATTTTTGGAACACATTGGTCACATTTCTACCTCAGGGCCTTTGCATTTTCTGCTCCCTCTACTTTGAATGTTCTTTTTCCAGGTGTCCATAAGGCTCACTCTCATTACCTTCAGGTTCGTTGCTTAAATGTCACCTACTCTGTGAGGTATTCCCTGAACATGCTATTGAAAATTGCAATGCCTCGTCAATAGTTTCTACTCACATCTTATTTTTTTTTCCTGAGACATATTGCCTTTTAACACATTATATAGTTTACTTATTTTACTTGTTTCTTTTTTGTCTTCCCTCTACTCAAATGTAAGCTTCAAGATGGTAACAACCTTGGTATGTTTGCTGATGTACTTATATTGCTTAGAATAATACCTGGCATATAGTACACGATCAAAAATTATTTGTTGGGCTTCCCTGGTGGCGCAGTGGTTGAGAGTCTGCCTGCCGATGCAGGGGACACGGGTTCGTGCCCCGGTCCGGGAAGATCCCACATGTAGCGGAGCGGCTGGGCCCGTGAGCCATGGCCGCTGAGCCTGCACGTCCGGAGCCTGTGCTCCGCAACGGGAGAGGCCACAACAGTGAGAGGCCCGCGTTCCGCAAAAAAAAAAAAAAAAAATTATTTGTTGAGTGAAACAATTAGAAAACTTTTAGTCAGCTCTATCCCAGACTTGTTGGGTTATTTGAGAAATGTTCTTCCCTTCTGCTTTATCATATGTCAAATATATGATGGGATAAAACTGGATGCTTTCTATAAGGGTCTTTCAGATCTGAAGTTCTAGGAAAGAGGCTAGATGAACACTAAGTATAGGTTGAGATATTATGCTATTAAGGAATCATATTAAGGTGCTATTTGCCTGTTGGTGCTTTGCGATGACCTAGAGGGGTGGGATAGGGAGGGTGGGAGGGAGGCTCAAGAGGGAGGGGATATGGGGACATGTGTATGCGTATGGCTGATCACTTTATTGTGCAACAGAAACTGACATGGTATTGTGAAGCAATTATACTCCAATAAAGTTCTATTAAAAATTCAAAAAAAGAAAAGAAAGAAAGATGCTATTTACCTGGAACCCTCGGAATACCTGAACCCTATATTGTCTGATCTATACCTCGCGTCTGCAAGGTCTTCACAGAAATACATGCTTTTAGGAAAGAAAAATCATTTGTTAGTTAATTGATTCAATAGATATGTATTGAACACCTACAATGTGCTAGGTACTGTGCTATGCTCCTGGCACACATCAAAGAAGATCCAAGACAAAAATCCATAGCTCTACAGTAAGGAGAAAAAAATGATGATAAATAGAAAAAATTAATTACATGGCATGTTATAAGTTAGGTACTATGGGAAAAGAAAGCGCATGGTAAAGTTTACTCACCATAGTATGGATAGTAAACTGAATGGAGGTTGGGGTAGGCCTCATTTACAAGATAATAAGAAAAAAAACAAGATAGTTAAGCAAAGACTTGAAAGAGGCATGAAAGCATACCTAGTGCAAGGGCTATGATGTAATAGAGACTGGCATGTTGAAAGAGCAGCAAGGAAGCCAGAGTGGCTGGAACAGAGTGAGCAAGGGAGGGCATAGTATAAGATAAGCCAGAGAGGAACAGAAGATAAGATCATGTAAGACCCTGTAAGCCATAGCAAGGACTTTGGCTTTTACTCTGTATAAGATGAGGAAATACTAGACGGCTATCCTGTAGAGAATATATAGGGTTGGCCAAAAAGTTTGTTCAGGTTTTTTGTAAGATGTTATGGAAAAACACGAGTGAACTTTTTGGCCAACCCAATACTATAAGGAGAAAGGGTAAAAGTAGAGATACAAGTTAGGGTGCTATGGAAGTAATAAAACTTTAACTTATTACTGTGGTGGAATAAAAACCAGCTGTTGAGAAGCAAAGGGTGGGATGACAAGGGAGCCAGGGAGCTACAAAACATAGTGAACAGTGAAATGAGGGCAGTACCTGAGGAGGGTGTGGGTATGTATGTGAATGCATGAAGGGCTAAAAAGTACCTCCTTCGCATCTGTATTCCCATCTGTGTCTTTCATCCCCAAAGAAGGGAATTTCCTATATTACCTTTTACTGCTGGTCTTTGCATAGGAATCAAAACAGGTTAAAACCTGGCTGGGACTGAGGTCCTATGATCTGATTATCACATTTTGAGGGGTCTTGGACCTTCTTTGAAAAGCTAACTGAAGACTACTTGCTGTACAGTAGATCTCTAAGACTCCTTCATCTTGTATAACTGAAATTTATTACCCTTTCACTAATACCTCCACTTTCACTCCAGTTCCTGGCAACCACCATTCTATTCTCTGCTTTATGAGTTTGACTATTTTAGATTCCACATATAAGTGAAATCCTACAGTATTTGTCTTTGTCTGGCTTATTTCACTTAGCATAATGTCCTCCAAGTTCATCAGTGCTGTTGCAAATGGTAAGATTTCCTTCTTTTTTAAGGCTGGATAATATTATATTGTATGTATATACATGTTCTTATCCATTCATCTGTTGATGGACACTTAGTTTGCTTACGTGTCTTTGCTATTGTGAATAATTTTGCAATAAACATGGGAGAGCAGACATCTCTTTGAGATCCTGATTTCAATTCCTTTGGATATATATATACCCAGAAGTAGGATTGCTGGATCCTATGGTAGTTCTATTTTTAATTTTTGAGGCACCTCCATGATATTTTCCATAGGAGCTGCACCAATTTATATTCTCACCAAGAGTGCACTGGGGTTTCCTTTTCTCCATATCCTCGACAACACTTGTTATCTCTTATCTTTCTTGATAATAGCCATTCTAACAGATGTGAGGTGATACCTCATTATGGTTTTGATCTGCATTTCCCTGATGAGTAGTGATGTTAAGCACCTTTTCATACCTGTGGCCATTTGTATATCTTCTTTGGAGTAATGTCTATTCCAGCCAATTAAAAATACTGTGTTGAATACTTAAAACGTACTAAGTGGGCAGATTTTATGTTAAGTGTTTTTGTCACAAAAAATCATAATAATTTAATAACAATAAAATAAACGAGGGTGGAAGGAAAGTTTTGAAGGGGATGGATCTGTTTATGGCATAGATTGTGGTGATGAGTCTATTAGCCTGAGTGTAGTCAGGATGCTTTCTGCTGCAGAAAAAGCTTGAAGGGTCTTGAAAGTTGTAACAAGGAGGAGGGAAGGCAAGAAGAGAAGACAGTATGATGCAGTTGTTCAGAGAGCATTAGGATGCATTTAAGAACCAAGGAAAAGAGCATAGCATAATTTGGCTTGTGAAGTACCCCACCCCAACCAACACGTGCCTTCTCATCACTGCTCTATGCTTAGGTGGGATGGGCAAGAAGTGGATGGGAAGGAAGATAGGAAAGTTATTATGAATCAGTTCTGCTCCTAAGCAGAAATCAATACCTTTTGCACCTTGCTTTGATTATCTATTTGTTGTGGTTTTACTTGCCATGTCCCTAGGACAGCTGGGTAGACATAAAGTAATTTCCCCTTGGCATTACTCATAAGACGCAGTATCTTGGAAATACTAAGTGGAGAGAAGGAACACAATTTTCTTTATTAAACCCTCATGAAATCTTTTAATTCTCAAACAGGAGCAAGCTTCTCAGTGAAAGACATTTCTCTTATATCAGATTCTTTGAGTCATGAAACCCCCTATTTATGCCTTAAGAATAAAGGGTAGATTGGTAGGGTATTGCAGGCTGACTTGGGAATAGAGCTTTTGTCTAAGACACATGAGAATTTTTATAAATATCTAAGGGATTAGTTAGGGCTGCAAGGACACTTGCCATCTACTTCTCACCTGTTACTATTTAGATAAGGAGATGGAAAATAAGATATGGGTAAATATTTGCTGAAGGGCACACACTTGGCTTCTGCCTTCCAGCCTATGGTTCTTGCTAATAAATACTTGAGCATGTTTGCTTTAGTCAGCCTGCTTTGAGCAATATCTACTACTGCTACTCTGATCACTTATGAGGTGTCACACATTTATCATGCTTAAGAATTAGCCAGGGGCTTCCCTGGTGGTGCAGTGGTTAAGACTCCACGCTCCCGATGCAGGGGGCCCGGGTTCAATCCATGGTCAGGGAACTAGATCCCACATGCATACTGCAACTAAGAGTTCACATGCCACAACTAAGGAGCCCACGAACTGCAACTAAGGATCCTTCCTACTGCAACTGAGATCCGGTGCAATCAAATAAATAAATATAAAAAGAAAGATATTCTTTCTATACATCTCTCCTCTCCAGTGCAATCTCTAAATTATTTAACTCACATGATAGCCTGATGAGGAGAATTATTTTGGAAATAATTAAATTGCTATCAGGAGTGAATGAGTCAGTACCTGGTGTTTCCAGACTTCTCTGGTGGTGAAGTAGCTAAGGGAGCTCAGTTAGGATAGACAAATGATATTTGTTTTCCTAAAGGTGGTAAGGTGGGATTTATATCTGATCTAAAAATCTAATATTGAATGCTACTTTGAGAGGCTATCTAGTTCATTTAATCCATCCCTTGTGTTCATAAAGTCTTGGATCTCAGTGAACCTAAACAAATAAAATCCCATTATTCTTAGCAGCACTCCATTGCTGGTGAACGAGAACTCAGCTCCATGTTTAATATCATTCATTTTAGCTTAATTTCATGTTCTGTTGTTCTTCCTTTTAGGTTAACAATTCATGCCGAGTGTCCCATGCATTTGGAAGATTTTCCTATGGATGTGCATGCCTGCCCACTGAAGTTTGGCAGCTGTATGTATTTTCTCACTTTCTGTTTGCCTGATCTTTTTCCAAAAGAAACAGAATTTTTCCTATTCTGTCCCTTAGTAGTTTCAAAAGCTGAGACCTTTAATTCAGGCTTGTATGTGAGTGAGGAAGGGGAGTGGGGTGGAGTAGTACTAACTGATCTGGAGGAGATTTAACCTTTAACAGTTTTCCTTCTAGACAGGAAACCTTATTTCACCATTTTAGACTAATTTGCCTTTCATTATATTGAAACATTAACATCTGTTTCCTAAATTATCCAGAAGACAAACTAAGATAGAACTAATATAAAGTACAGTAGTAGCTTCCTAAAGGCAAGATCCCTCAAACAGAATGTGTTTGTATTTTTGAAATGCTTATTCTACCTGCATCCTCATATACTGTAGTTCTATCTAATTCCCTACAGTAAATGGTAGACAGGAAGAGACTCTAGAAATTTCCTCATTTTTAGAGAGTACTGCCTTTGCCAGTAGCTGTAAATCTGGCAGAGAAATGAATAGATACATAGCCTATTTTCAAATGAATTAGAAAAATCAAAATTGAATAGAATTAGAGTGAGTTTCTGACTAAGAATTTCAGAGTAAGTTTCATTTGGGAGTCATCAGAGCAATATATCAAGGTCTGTGTTGATCATCTCTAAATTAGATTTATCTTTGTATTTTGAAGTAGAAAGTGCGTTTGAAAAGACCCAAGTAATTGTGTGTGACATATTTTTTTCAATCATTGTCAAATATTTACAGATTATCTCCCATGGGCCAGGCTCTGTTCTAGGAGCTTGGAATGTATCCATGAATAAAACAAAGACGTGCCCGTATGGAGCTTACGCTGTAGAGGACAGAGTGATGGCAAAAGAGAAAACAAACACTAGATGAAAAAGTAAAGTATGTTGTAAAATGAGAAGCACCATGAGAAGACATAAAAGTACTACAGAATAAGGTGGGGTCAGTCATGTCTAGGTGGAAGATGAGCATTGCCATTGAAATTTAAAATAGAGTAATCAGCATAGGCCTCTTTGAAAAAGTGATATTTGGGAAGAAATTTTGATGAGGTAAAGGGTTTAACAAGGCAGATATTTGAGTAAATAATACTCTAGTTAGAGGGAACAGCCAGGGAGTCAGATAAGTATATCAGATATGAGATCAAAGAGGGGATCAGGTCATCTAAGTCTTGAAGAACATTAAAAGGCTTTGAATTTTATTCTGAGGGAAAATGGGGAGTGATTGGAATATTTTGAAGAAAATAATTATGTTATCTGATTTATGGTTTTTAAAGAATCATTATGGATACTCTGTTAAAAATATAAGTATGAGAAAGGTAGAAGCAGGGAGTCCAGTTAAGAGGTTATTGCAGTATTTCAGATGAGAGATGATAATGGCTCAAGTAAGAGTGCTAGTGGCATAAGTGGTAAGAAGTAATTTGATTCTGGATATATTGTGAAGGACAATCTCAGAGGATCCTCCAATGAATTAGTTGTGGAATATTAGAAAAAGAGAGAACTCAAGGGTGACTTGTACATTTCTGTCCTAATGGATTTACTATCAAGTTAGATGAGTATTACTTCCACTCTGGGTAGGATAGAGTTGTTTGTGGATAAACAATGCTCCCCTCATGAACAATTAGGAGACCCAGAACTGTTGAGCAATAAGGATTGAAGAGACTAAAATTCTGGAGAAAGGGTAGAACCTCTCACAGATGAATCTGTGACCTGTAGCTTCTTCATTCTTGGTGGTACTTGCCAATTCTGGCCATGGATTGCAACTTGGAATTCAAGTTTGGCCCTGGGCATAGGGCTGCTGCTGGATGATATATTTTAAAAAAAGTAATAATTCTGATGGTCACACAACACTAAAGTGATAAAAGTAGAGATCTAAGAGATCTCAGCCTCTTGACTGATACCCCTCTCAATACAATTGCTGAATTTTGAATTTGTACAAAGTATAATAACTAATATGAAAACCTTTGGAAAGTAGAGCTGGCTTTCCTACAGTATCCCAATGCTATAAAAAAGATGACATGCTAGGCTATCCATTTAAAATCCTGGAGAAGCTATGTCCTAACTATAAGGGAATATCAGAGACAGACTAAGTTTAACCAAAACCATGACACAGCTCAGTGCCTTATGGGATTAAGGTGATAATTATCCCACACTATCTGCCTAACAAAGGAAAGAATGAAGTCTCTCTCGTGGAAGTCAACATCATCTGAAAACTCTATATTTTTATTACACAATGTCTGGAATTCAATAAAAAATCATTAGGCATACCAATAGGCAGAATAATGTGATCTAAAACCAAGATCCAAAACCAAAACCAGAATATGAAAATAGACATACAAGTGATTCAGATATCAGATTGTAGATAAGGACTTTTAAAAACTATGGTTAATATGTTCAAGAAAAAAGGGAAAAGATGAATAAAATAGATAAAAGATAGGGAATTTCAACAGAAAATTGGGATCTATAAAGGAGAATAAATTAGAAATTAGTTATGAAAAAGTACAATATCAAAAATTCAGAATTCAAAGGGTGGATTTAATAAGTAGAAGACAGGATTAGAGATCTTAGAAATAGTTAAATAGAAAATGGCAAAACTGAAGTACAGAGAGACAAAAACACAGAAAAGAGTAAATTAATATGTGGGACACAGTAAAATATATTGTCATGTGTAATTTTGTAGAAGAAAAACAGGAAGAGAAATGAGCAAAAGCAATCATTAAGTGGCTAAAGGTCAGTCATTCTTAAAACTGATGAAAGTTATCAATCCAAAGATTCAAGAAATTGGTAAACACCAAGCAGGATAAATACAAAGAAAACAACACTGATTCTGAAGTTTAAATACAAATATAAGAGTGCCAAAAATAGCTAAGACAATCTTGAAAAAGACAAAGCTGGAGAGTTTATAATCAGAGTTTACAATCAAATCAAATCCAATACCAGATAAGAAGACTTATTTTAAAGTGTTAAAGCTTTGGTATACTTTAAAGCAATATGTATTATTGTTGCAAAGATAGAAAAATAGACTAATGGGGCATAGCAGAAAGTACACACACACACACACACACACACACACACACACACACAGAGGTGGGGGGGGCTTTATCTCTCTCATACACAAAAATAAATTCCAGATGGGTTACAAATCTAAATGTGAAAAGGTGAAAGGTAAAACAATAAAGCTTTTAGAAGAAAACATAAGAGAATATCTTTATGATATTAGAAGAGATATAAATTACTTAAACAGGACATAGAATAGCACTAACCACAAAGGTAAAAGAGGATGACTTGGAATATGTTAAAAATTAAGAGATTCTCTTTATCAAAAGATAATGGTGAAAAGGCAAGCCATAGAGTGGGAAAAAATATTTGCATTGCATGTACATGGCAAATTACTCAAATCCATAATTATTGATATCCCCTACAAGTCTATAAGTAGTAGTCAGAAACCTCAATAGAAAAAAAAAGGCCAAAGTGTTGAACAGTCACCTTATAAAACAGGGTTTTCCAATCACCCACATAAAGTGATCAATTACATTAGTCAGCAGGGAAATGCAAATTGCAGTCCAGAGAATATTACTCCACACCCACTAGGATAACTAAAATGAATTGCTGATAGGAATGTAAATTTGTACAAAGGTTTTGGGAAGTTGTTTGGTGGTATCTACTAGTGCTGGACATACATGTATCATATAGCCTAGCGTCTCTAGCCCTGAGTAATTTCCAAACATAAATCAGTACTTATGTCTACCAAAGGCATATAATGAATGTTCATAGCAGAGCTAATTTTAGTAGACTTGATACTACCCTAATGTCCATCAAAATGGATTAAAAATCTGTGACAAAGAAATTAATACAACATTGTAAATCAACTATACTTCAATAAAAATATCTGTGACATATTCATAAAATGGAATACTATATAAGAATGACAAGTATATTATACTCAACAACTCAATCTGGATGAGGTCACAGGTTTAATGCTGCGTGAAAGCCAGACACATCTATGTATATAGTGCATGATTCCATTTATGTCATATATAAAAATAGGCAAAACTAATCTGTGGTGTTAGAAGTCTTTAATATCTCATCCGTCATTGCTGTTGGTAGTATTTCTAAATTTCTATCATATTAAACTATGGAAAGCAGGAATAAGAGTTGGAATTCCCAAGAATTTCATAAATTAAATGTTATTCATAAAACACTTCAGACTTTCATGCTCTTTGCTCATTATTATGGATATACAACTTTTTAAAATAAGAAATAGCAAGTTTATAAGTATTAGCAACTGCCAGTAACATTACTATAGAAGATACTCAAACACTGGAAAACACCAGCAAACCTTATTGGGTAGTATTTGAATTAAAACATTTGGATCTCTTAGCAAGGTAACAGAACTATACAAAATCAAATGTCAAAATTGCCAGTTTAAGGGTTTATTTTGCTTCTCAAACTTGTTATATCTTGAAAAGACACTCACAGGGTTTGTATATTGTATACTATGCATATAGACTTAATATCTAATTTGCAAGAATGACTTGCTGTTAGCAGCATACAGGGCTACAAAAATACACTTATAATAAGCAGAATCAACTGATCCAATCAACATGTACTCCTGTGTTGATATTTAGAATTTCAGTACTTTTGACTCAGTGTGCCAGCATTTCCTGTCCTTGCTTTTCACTTGACATTAGTAGATTTCTTTAAGCCAGTCATGCTTCTGTGTCTATTGTTAAGCTTTAATTCTTATAGTAGAATTATAATACTTTTTCCATTTTGCTGATTTCTCAACTATTTTTCTCAGTATTTGAAATTCAGAAAAAATATATAAATTTCCCAACAAATACCAGGAAGGAATTTACACATAGAAACAATAGTCAGGATAATGGTTACACCTGATGGGGGTCATGCTTGATAAGGGACACAACTAGTGCTTCTGGGTGCTGATTATATGGAATGTAAGTCTGGTGTTCAGAAAAGATATCTGGACTGGAGATTTAATTCAGGTTTCATACATATAGATGATATTTAAAGCCATAAGGCTGGAGAAGTCATCTACAACATTTAGAGGCTAAAGAGAAGAGTATAACTCAGTAAATGTGAAGGATAGGATAGCTGAAGCATGAGGAAACTTCAGGGAACATATTGTCCAGGAAACCAAATAAAGTACATTAAGAAGGAGAGAGTGGTTTAAATTCTTAAGTGGGCAGTTAAAGTTAACCTTAAAATCTCTAATAAGGAAGCAATTCTGGAGTGGTGAAGTGAGAACTTCTGAAAATCCACTCTTCCATAAAAGCAACAAGAACATTTTCAAAAATTGGCAAAATAAACTTTCTCTCCAAACTCTAACCAAAGGCTCACAACAATCTGAGGAGTGTTAGTCAAGAAAAATGGCTGATTCTCAGTAAGGCCAGAGAACTCTGTTCCCATCCTCTTTACCCCCACTCTGTAGAAGCCTGGAAGATTTTATAATGACAAAATGGTCAATCCATCAGGAAGATATAACAATTATAAAGATATATGCACCTAATCATAGAACCCCGAAATACATGGAGCAAAACTGACAAGAATTGAAAGGAGAAATAGACAATTCAACAATAAAAACTGAATATTTTAATATTCCACTTCCAATAGAACAACTAGACAGAACATCAACATAGAAATAGAAGACTTGAACACACTACAAACCAACTAGATCTAGTAAACATTTATATTGCGCTCTACCAAACAATATCAGAACACATTATTCTCAAGTGCACATGGAACATTTTCTGTTTTAGACTATATGTTAGGCCATAAAACACGATGCAATTAAAAGTATTAGAACCATACAAAGTGTGTTATCTAACCTCAATTGAATGAAATTAGACATCGATAACAGAAGGGAATTTGGGAAATTCACAAATATGTTGAAATTAAATAACACACTCCTAAATAAACAATGGCTCAAAGAAGAAATCACAAGGGAAATTATTTTGAAATTGGTGAAAATTATGCACAATGTAAAAACAGCCTAAAGCAGTGTTCAGAGAGAAATTTATAACTGTAAAGCCTGTATTAAAAAGAAGGAACTGACCTTCCACCTTAAGAAACTAGAAAGAGAAGAGCAAACTAAACCCAAAAGAAGCAGAAGGAAGAAAATAATAAATATTAGAGTGAAATTAAATAAAATAGAAAAACATTAAAGAAAATCAAATAATCTAAAAGGTGGTTCTTTGAAAAGATCAGTAAAACTGATGAACCTTCAGCTAGACTGACCAAGGGCTGTGGGGAACACAAAACACACACACACACACACACACACACACACACACACACACACACACAAAACAAGAGAATAATCATATTACTAAAATCATGAAAGAGGAGACATCACTACTGACCTTACAGAAATAAATAGGATTATATAAATACAGAATTTATATATTTAAATTTATTTAAATATATAAATATTATATATTTAATAAATATATATTATAATTATATATTATAATATATAATAAATTATATATATTATAATTTATTTATTTAAATACATAAATAAATAGGATTATACAGGAAAACTATGAGCTGCAAATTATAGGTCAAAAAATTATATAGCTTAGATGAAATGGAAAAATTACTAGTAACACACAAACTATTGAAACTGACTGAGGAAAAAAAATAGAAATTTTTATTGGACCTATAACAGGAGACTTAATTAGTAATTTTATAACTTCCCACAAGGAAAAACCCAGGTCCAGATGGTTTCACCATTGATTTTACCAGACAGTTAAAGAAGAATGAATACTAAGTCTTCACAAAGTCTTGTAAAATACAGAAGAGGAGGTGACAGTCAGGTCAGTATCACTATGCTACCAAAACCAAAGATCACAAGAAAAGAAAAGCAAAGACAAATATTCTTTATGAATATAAACACAAAGATCTTCAACAAAATACTAGTAAACCAAATTAAAATAACTTATAAATGGATTATCCACTATCTTTAAGTGGGATATATCCCAGGAATATAAAGTTGGCTTAACATCCAAATATCAATCAATGTAATACACCATATCAGTAGAATAAAAGACAAAAACCACTTGATCATTTCGATAAATGCATAAACACATATAATTCATGCCAGAAATCCAAATTTGTCCTGATTTGCCAGTAACTAGTGCCTATAACTTACCCTGTAACTTTGGATAATTTAAAATCCTGACTAAGTATTTGAATTAGTTATAAACGTATACAGTGTTTGTTTCCATTTGGTTTTATATGTATGCCAACCTTAGGCTGTAGTTGTTATGTTCATCAGAACTCTTGTACTTTTACTGAATATGCCCAAACCAAACTGATTATTTTTTTTTCTCTAAAACCTTCTTTTGTGTTCCCTGCCTTGGCTTAGATCCTGTATTTGGGTTGTTGTTTATCTCTTCAACCTCATCTCGTATCTCTTTCCCCTTTACATCAGCCTTCTGCCAGTTCCTAGAACACTGCAACACTGCAAGATGTTTCCCACTTAGAAGACTTTGCACTTTCTGTTATTTTGTGGTTGTTTGTTTGTTTGTGGCCTGAAATATTCTCCAGCAAGCTCTGGTTTTTGCTTATTTTCCATTTTCTTGCTTAAAAGCCACCCCCTCAAAGGGGTTTCCTGTGATCACCGTATCTAATGAAACCCATCCCCACTTCATAAACTCTGTTTTATTTTTTATAGCACTTATCACTGTATGATATTATCTTTATTTATTTACTTATATATTTTCTGTCTTTTTCCACTAGACTATAAGCTCAATGAAAGGATGGGACCTCAAATGTCTTATGATCTCTGAACATTAACTGTCTAATATAATATCTTAGTATTTGTTGAATGAGTGACTGACTTAATCAATCAAGCAAGCTAGCAATCATTCTCTGACAGTATGAGTTCAAAGGGAATGCCTTCTCATTGGTGTTATCATGGCAGGATTGATATTTACTTCCCATATTCCTGGGGCTGGCACATACCAAGGCTCGAGTAACAGAAGGAGGCATTTGGCAAAGCAACTAAAGGCAAAGAGATGCTAGTGCCATCATAGCCAATACAATATACGTTGAGGGGGCCATTCTGGGAATGCTGTAGTTCTGATTGTCTGATAGATAGCCTTTCTGCAGTATCCATTTCCCAAGCCACTCTACCCCTGCTCCTCCATGAAAAAAAATGAAACTGAGGAGAAGGGGTAGGACTCTATGTGAGGGAATTTGAGGGCTTACAGGAGCCCAAAGTTCAGGGAGGAAGGAGAGAAGAAAGAGAAGGCCTAAAGGGGAAGAGTTCTGTTCCCCAGTGGGTGAATGAATTCCATCATTAGCCAAGTACTTGCAAAAGTTACAAACTCTGTGTCATCTAGAATCCTTCCATAAACTTCCTCCTTTTCTTTCTTAACCATCATGAAAAGCCACCAGTTATATTCTGCCACTGAAGTCTCCTCCCTATTCCACTTAATTCATCCCACTGTCTAATACTCTGTATTGTGTCCTAAATGTCATTCACACCAAACATTGTGATGGCCTTTTAACTTCTGTCTTGGCTTTAGCTTCACTCTTTCTAACCAGGCATCCATTCTGCAGGTTGAGCAATCTTTCCAAATTATACATCTGGCCATATCATCTCCCTATTTCAGGCATGTCCACAAGAACTTATAGCCTATGGACTAAAACCCTTACTTCATTTTTTAAAATTTAAGTATAGTTAATTTAAAATATTATATTAGTTTCAGGTGTACAACATAGTGATTCAATATTTTAATACATTATACTTCATTTAAAGTTATTATAAATTATTGGCTATATTCCTTGTGCTGTACAGTATATCCCTGTATTTTACTTATTTTATACATAATATAGTTTGTGTCTCTTAATCCCCTACCCCAATCTTGCCCTCCCGCAAATCCCCTTCCCACTGGTAAGAACTAGTTTGTTCTCTATATCTGGGAGTCTGTTTCTGTTTTCTTATGTTCATTAGTTTGTTGTAATATTTAGATTCTGTATATAAGTGATAACATACAGTATGTGTCTTTCCTTGTCTGACTTATTTCACTGAGCGTAATACCCTTCAAGTCCATCCATGTTGCTGTTGCAAATATCAAAACTTCATTTTTTTTATGGTTGAGTAACATCCCATTTTACCCCTCCACACACACGCACACAAACACACACAATATATTGTCTTTATCCATTCATCTGTTGATGGACACTTAGCTTTCTTCCATATCTTGGCTATTGCAAATAATGCTGCTTTGAACCTTGGGGTGCAGATAATCTTTGCAAATTAATATTTTCATTTTATGCATATATACACCAGGAGTAGAATTTCTAGATCATATGGTAGTTCTATTTTTAGTTTTTTGAGGAACCTCCATACTGTTTTCCATAGTGGCTGCACCAACTTACATTCCCACTAACATTGTACTAGTGTACTAGGTTTCCCTTTTCTCCATATCCTTGCCAAGTTTGTTATTTGTGGTCTTTTTGATGACAGCCATTATAATACATGTGAGGTGATATCTCATTGTGGTTTTGATTTGCATTTCCATGATGGATAGGAATATTGAGCATCTTTTCATGTGACTGTTGACCATCTGTATGTCTTTGGGAAAATGTCTGTTCAGGTCTTCTCCCTCTTTTTTAATCAAGTTTTTTGGGTTGTTTTTGATATTGAGTTATATGAACTGTTTATATATTTTGGATATTAACCCCTTATTGGATGTATCATTTGCAAATATTTTCTCCCATTCAGTAGGTTGTCTTTTTGTTTTGCTGATGGTTTCCTTTGCTGCACAAAAGCTTTTAAGTTTAGTTAGGTCCCATTTGTTTACTTATCCTTTTGTTTCCTTTGCTTAAAGGGACAATCCAAAAATATACTAACACTTATGTCAAAGAGTGCTCTGCCTATGTTTTCTTCTAGGAATTTTATGGTTTCCGGTCTTACGTTTAGGTCTTTAATCCATTTTGAGTTTATTTTTGTATATGGTATGAGGGAGTGTTTGAATTTCATTCTTTGACGTGTAGGTAGCTGTTTTCCCAGCAACATTTATTGAAGAGGCTGTCTTTTCTCCATTGTATATTCTTGCCTCCTTTGTCATAGTTTAATTGGCCATAAGTATGTGGGTTTATTTCTGGGCTTTCTATCCTGTTCTATTGATCTATATTTCTGTTTTTGTGCCAGTACCATACTGTTTTGATTACTGTAGCTTTGTGATACAGTCTGAAGTCAGGGATCATGACTTCCAGCTTTGTTCTTTTTCCTCAAGATTGCTTTGGCTCTTTGGGGTCTTTTGCACTCCCATACAAATTTTAGGATATTTTTGCTAGTTCTGTGAACAATGTCATGGATATTTTGATAGGGGTTGTATTAAATCTGTGGATTGCTTTGAGTAGTATGGACATTTTAACAATATTAAACAATTTAACTATTTTAATTCTTCCAATCTGTAAACATGGGATATCTTTCCATTTGTTTATATCATCTTCCATTTCCTTCATCAATGACTTACAGTTTTCAGAATATAGGTCCTTCGCTTCCTTGGTTAAATTTATCCCTTCTTATTTTATTCTTTCTAATACAATTGTAAATGGGATTGTTTTCTTGTTTCCTTTTTCTGATAGTTTATTATTAGTGTATAGAACAGCAACAGATTTCTGTATATTAATCTTGAATCCTACAACTTTACTGAAGTAATTTATTAATTCTAACAGTTTTTTGGTGGAGACTTTAGCATTTTCTATGTATAGTGTCATGTCATCTGCAAAGAGTGACTGTTTTACCTCTTTCCTTCTAATATGGATGCCTTTTTTTTTCTTGTTTTATTGCTGTGGCTAGGACTTCCATTACTATGTTAAACAGAAATGGCAAGCGTGGGCATTCTTGTCTTGTTCCTGATTTTAGAGGAAAAGCTTTCAGCTTTTCATCATTGAAAACACAATGTTAGCTGTGGGTTTGTCATAGTTGGCCTTTATTATTTTGAGATATGTTCCCTCTATGCCCACTTTCTGGAGAGTTTTTATTATAAATGGATGTTGAATTTTGTAAAATGCTTTTTCTGCATCTATTGAGATGATCATGTGGTTTTTGTCTTTCCTTTTGTTAATGTGGTATACCATGCTGATTGATTTGTGGATATTGAACCACTATTGGATCCTAGAATAATTTCCACTTGATCATGGTATATAATTCTTTTTATATATTGTTGGATTTGGTTTGCTAGTATTTTCTTGAGGATTTGTGCATCTATATTCATCAGAGATATTGGCCTGTAATTTTCTTTTCTTGTATTGTCTTTGGTTGGGTATCATGGTAATAATGGCCTCATAGAATGAATTTGGGGATGTTCCCTCCTCTTCAATGTTCTGGAATAGTTTGAGAAGGATAGGTATTAATTCTTCTTTGTATACTTAGTAGAATTCCTCTGTGAAGCTGTCTAGTCCTGGACTTTTGTTTTTTGGGAGTTTTTTGATTACTAACTCAATTTCACTACTAGTGATCAGTCTGTTCAGATTGTCTAGTTCTTTCTGACTCCATTGTGGAAGAGTGTATGTTTCTAGGAATTTATCCATTTCTTCTAGGTTGTCCAATTTGTTGGCATATATTCATAGTATTCTCTTATGATTTTTTGTATCTCTGTAATATTCATTGTAATTTCTCCTCTTTCATTTCTTATTTTGTTTATTTGCATCCTCTCTCTTGTTTTTCTTAATAAGCATAGCTTAAAGTCTTGTCAATTTTATTTATCTTTTCAAAAACCCAGCTCTTGGTTTCATTGATCTTTTCTATTGTTGTGGGTGGTTTTTCTTTTTGATCTCTACTTCATTTTTTTCCCCCCAATCTTTATAATTTCCTTCCTTCTGCTGACTCTGGACTTTCTTTGTTCTTCTTTTTCTAATTCCTCTAGATGGTAGGTTAGGTTGTTTATTTGAGATTTTTCTTGTTTCCTGACATAAGCTTGTATTGCCATAAACTTCCCTCTCAGAACTGCATTTGCTGCATCCCATAGCTTTTTGAATGTTGTGCTTTCATTTCATTTGTTTCAAGGTATTTTCTGATTTCCTCTCTGATTTTTTTCGTTAGCCCATTGGTTTTTTAGTAGCATGATGTTTAGCATCTACATGTTTGTGTTTTCTCCATTTTTCTTCCTATAATTGATTTCTAGTTTCATATTTTGTGGTCAGAAAAGATGCTTGATATAATATCGATCTTCTTAAATTTATTGAGACTTGCTTTGTGGCCAGAATGTGATCTATCCTGGAGAACTTCCATGTGCACAGAAAAGAATGTATATTCGGATGTTTTTGGATAGAATGTCCTTTAAATATCTATTAAGTCCAATGGGTCTAATGTGTCATTTAAGGCCATAAAACCCTCATTTCTTGGTGTGGGCAATTAAGCTATTTTATAATATAACCTCAGCTTCCTTTTAGCCTGTAAGTCCAGGGATACCATTAATTCCCTTAACACTCCATGCTCTCATATGGATTTTTGCCTTTGCTGTGTTGTTCTATGGCTAGGAAAGTCCTTCTATCACCTACTAAATGTGACCTCATCTTCTGAGTATCACCCAGTTTATGAATCCTTCCCTAACACTACACTCTAAGCAGAATCAATAGAGCCTCCTTCTGGTTTCACTTAATACTTGTTTTTGTTTCATTAGTGTACATACATCTAATGTTTAGGCTTGTGCTATAACTATTGTGCAATGTCTGTCTCCATCAATAGATTGTGGGCATACAGGTGGTGCTCACTGTGCCTTATTAACCTTTTATACAAATATGGGGTCAGGCTGTGAGCACACGATCAAGTAGTTTTCAATTTGTTTTTTGAATATATTTCTCCCTCTTCCTTCTCTTCCTTTAATAGTTTTTGCCTTTCCTGACTTGACCTCCAACAAATGAGAAGAAAATCCTTTTTCCTCCTTTTGATTATTATCAAAGAAATGAAACCATTGCTTTTTGCATAAAACAAGTTGCCACTCTGGGCCCAGTGAAGTTTCTAAGGAACTGGTAGCTGCACAATTTATTGTCACATCTGTATTAGAACATGCTAGGATTCTTAGGGCTAATATTCAGGATTGTATGCTCAAGGTACTCAGTTTAAGTTAAGAGGTTCAGCAAGAAATTCCTTTTCTTTCCTGGGGGTGGATAATATCTTCCATCACCTACCCCTTCACAGAAGGACCTGTTCTAATTTCCATTGTCAAACTCTTGGGTATATTGGGCAGAACACTGCTTTGTCCTTTAACCATAGGGAGTTACAACCACTTGAATGGCAAAGATAAGAAGACATATACAGAAACAAGAAGAACTACAATCCTGCAGCCTGTGGAACAAAAACCATATTCACAGAAAGATAGAGAAAATGAAAAGGCAGAGGGCTACGTAACAGATGAAGGAACAAGATAAAATCCCAGAAAAACAACTAAATGAAGTGGAGATAGGCAACCTTCCAGAAAAAGAATTCAGAATAATGATAGTGAAGATGATCCAGGACCTCAAAAAATGAACGGAGGAAAAGATCGAGAAGCTGCAAGAAATGTTTAACAAAGACCTAGAAGAATTAAAGAACAAACAAACAGAGATGAACAATACAATAACTGAAATGAAAACTACACTAGAATGAATCAATAGCAGAATAACTGAGGCAGAAGAACAGATAAGTGACCTGGAAGACAGAATGGTGGAATTCACTGCTGCGGAACAGAATAAAGACAAAAGAATGAAAACAAATGAAGACAGCCTAAGAGACCTCTGGGACAACATTAAACATAACAATATTCGCATTATAGGGGTAACAGAAGGAGAAGAGAGAGAGAAAGGACCTGAGAAAAAATTTGAAGAGATTATAGTCGAAAATTTCCCTAACATGGGAAAGGAAATAGCCACCCAAGTCTAGGAAATGCAGCGAGTCCCATACAGGATAAACCCAAGGAGAAACACACTGAGACACATAGTAATCAAACTGGCAAAAATAAAAATTATTGAAAGCAGCCAGGGTAAAACGACAAATAACATACAAGGGAATTCCCATAAGTTTAACAGCTGATTTCTCAGCAGAAACTCTATAAGCCAGAAGGGAGTGGCATGATATACTTAAAGTGATGAAAGGGAAGAACCTACAACCAAGATTACTCTAGCCAGCAAGGATCTCATTCAGATTCAATGGAGAAATCAAAAGCTTTACAGACAAGCAAAAGCTAAGAAAATTCAGCACCACCAAACCAGCTCTACCACAAATGCTAAAGGAATGTCTCTAAGTGGGAAACATAAGGGAAGAAAAGGACCTACAAAAACAAACCCCCCCAAATTAAGAAAATGGTCATAGGAATATACATATTGATAATTACCTTAAACATGAATGGATTAAATGCTCCAATGAAAAGACACAGGCTTGCTGAATGGATACAAAAACAAGACCCATAAATATGCTGTCTACAAGAGAGCCACTTCAGACCTAGGGACACATACAGACTGAAAGTGAGGGGATGGAAAAAGATATTCTATGCAAATGGAAATCAAAAGAAAGCTGTAGTAGCAATACTCATATCAGATAAAATAGACTTTAAAATAAAGTATGTTGCAAGAGACAAGGAAGGGCACTACATAATGATCAAGAGATCAATCCAAGAAGAAGATATAACAATTATAAATATATATGCACCCAACATAGGAGCACCTCAATAGTTAAGGCAAATGCTAACAGCTGTAAAAGAGGAAATCAACAGTAACACAATAATAGTGGGGGACTTTAACACCTGACTTACGCCAATGGACAGATCAACCAAAATGAAAATAAATAAGGAAACAGAAGCTTTAAATGACATGATAGACCAGATAGATTTAATTGATATTTATAGGACATTCCATCCCAAAACAGCAGATGACACTTTCTTCTCAAGTGCGCATGGAACATTCTCCAGGATAGATCACATCTTGTGTCACAAATCAAGCCTCAGTAAATTGAAGAAAATTGAAAACATATCAAGCATCTTTTCTGACCACAACACTATGAGATTAGAAATGAAGTACAGGGAAAAAAACGTAAAAAACACAAACACATGGAAGCTAAACAATACGTTACTAAATAACCAAGAGAACACTGAAGAACTCAAAGAGGAAATCAAAAAATACCTAGAGACAAATGACAATGAAAACATGACAATCCAAAAGGGAAGTTTATAGCTATACAAGCCTACCTCAAGAAACAAGAAAAATCTCAAATAAACAATCTCACCTTACACCTAAAAGAACTAGAGAAAGAAGAACAAACAAAACCCAAAATTAGCAGAAGGAAAGAAATCATAAAGATCAGAGCAGAAATAAATGAAATACAAACAAAGAAAACAGTAGCAAAGATCAATAAAACTAAAAGCTGGTTCTTTGAGAAGATAAACAAAATTGATAAACCATTAGCCAGACTCATCAAGAAAAAGAGGGAGAGGACTCAAATCAATAAAATTAGAAATGAAAAAGGAGAAGTTACAACAGACACCGCAGAAATACAAAGCATCCTAAGGGACTACTACAAGCAACTGTATGCCACTAAAATGGACAACCTGGCAGAAATGGAAAAATTCTTAGAAAGGTATAACATTCCAAGACTGAACCAGGAAGAAATAGAAAATATGAACAGACGAATCACATGTAATGAAATTGAAACTGTGATTAAAAATCTTCCAACAAGCAAAAGTCCAGGACCAGATGGCTTCACAGGTGAATTCTATCAAACATTTAGAGAAGAGCTAACACCCATCCTTCTCAAACTCTTTCAAAAAATTGCAGAGGAAGGAACACTCCCAAACTCATTCTATGAGGCCACCATCACCCTGATACCAATACCAGACAAAGATACTACAAAAAAAGAAAATTACAGAGCAATATCACTGATGAATATAGATGCAAAAATCCTGAACAACATACTAGCAAACAGAATCCAACAACATATTAAAAGGATCATACATGATCAAGTGGGATTTATCCGAGGGATGCAAGGATTCTTCAATATATGCAAATCAATCAATGTGATACACCATATTAACAAACTGAAGAATAAAAACCATATGATCATCTCAATAGATGCAGGAAAAGTTTTTTAAAAAATTCAACACCCATTTAAGATAAAAACCCTCCAGAAAGTGGGCATAGAGGGAACCTACCTCAACATAATAAAGGCCATATATGACAAACCCACAGCAAACATCATTCTCAATGGTGAAAAACTGAAAGCATTTCCTCTAAGATCAGGAACAAGACAAGGATGTCCACTCTCAACAGTATTATTCAACATAGTTTTGGAAGTCCTAGCCATGGCAATCAGAGAAGAAAAAGAAATAAAAGGAATCCAAATTGGAAAAGAAGAAGTAAAACTGTCACTGTTTGCAGATGACATGATACTATACATAGAGAATCCTAAAAATGCCACCAGAAAACTACTAGAGCTAATAAATGAATTTGGTAAGTTGCAGGATATAAAATTAATGCACAGAACTCTCTTGCATTCCTATACACTAATGATGAAAACTCTGAAAGAGAAATTAAGGACGCACTCCCATTTACCATTGCAACAAAAAGAATAAAATATCTAGGAATAAACCTACCTAGGGAGACAAAAGGCCTGTATGCAGAAAACTATAAGACACTGATGAAAGAAATTAAAGATTATACCAACAGATGGAGAGATATACCATGTTCTTGGATTGGAAGAATCAATATTATGGAAATGACTATACTACCCAAAGCAATCTACAGATTCAATGCAATCCCTATCAAATTGCCAATGGCATTTTTTATGGAACTAGAAGAAAAAGTCTTAAAATTTATATGGAGACACAAAAGACCCCAAATAGCCAAAGAAGTCTTGAGGGAAAAAAACGGAGCTGGAGGAATCAGACTCCCTGACTTCAGACTATACTGCAAAGCTACAGTAATCAAGACAGTATGGTACTGGCACAAAAACAGAAACATAGATCAATGGAACAAGATAGGAAGCCCAGAGGTAAACCCACGCACCTATGGTCAACTAATCTATGACAAAGGAGGCAAGGATATGCAATGGAGAAAAGACAGTCTCTTCAATAAGTGGTGCTGGGAAAACTGGACAGCTACATGTAAAAGAATTAAATTAGTACACTCCCTAACACCATACACAAAAGTAAACTCAAAATGGATTAGAGACTTAAATGTAAGACCGAACACTATAAAACTCTTAGAGGAAAACACAGGAAGAACACTCTTTGACATAAATCACAAAATCTTTTTTGATCCACCTCCTAGAGTAGTGGAAATAAAAACAAAAATAAACATATAGGACCTAATGAAACTTAAAAGTTTCTGCACAGCAAAGGAAACCATAAATAAGACGAAAAGACAACCCTCAGAATGGGAGAAAATATTTGCAAATGAAGCAACTGACAAAGGATTAATCTCCAAAATATATAAACAGCTCCTGCAGCTCAATATTAAAGAAACAAACAGCCCAATACAAAAATGGGCAGAAAACCTAAATAGACATTTCTCCAAAGAGGACATACAGATGGCCAAGAAGCACATGAAAAGCTGCTCAACATCACTAATTATTAGAGAAATGCAAATCAAATCTACAGTGAGGTATCACCTCACACCAGTTATAATGGGCATCATCAGAAAATCTACAAACAACAAATGGTGGAGAGGGTGCGGAGAAAAGGGAATCCTCTTGCACTGTTGGTTGGGATGTAAATTGATACAACCACTATGGAGAACAGTATGGAGGTTCTTAATAAACTAAAAATAGAATTACCATATGATCCAGCAATCCCACTACCGGGTATATACCCAGAGAAAACCATAATTCCAAAAGACCATACACCCCAATGTTCATTGCAGCACTATTTACAATAGCCAGGTCATGGAAGTAACCTAAATGCCCATCAACAGACGAATGGATAAAGAAGATGTGGTACATATATACAATGGAGTATTACTCAGCCATAAAAGGGAATGAAATTGGGTCATTTGTTGAGACGTGGATGGATCTAGAGACTGTCATACAGCGTGAAGTAAGTCAGAAAGAGAAAAACAAATATTGTATATTAACGCATGTATGTGGAACCTATAACTATGGTACAGATGAACCGGTTTTCATGGCAAACTTTGAGACACAGATGTAGAGAACAAATGTATGAACACCATGGGGGGAAAGCTGCCGGGGGGTGGGGATGGTGGTGTGATGAATTGGGTGATTGGGATTGACATGTATACACTGATGTGTATAAAATTGATGACTAATAAGAGCCTGCTGTATAAAAGAATAAAAAATAAAAATAAATAAAAGAAGACATATACAGGTAATTATATGTTTAGGCATAGTAGAACCCAAACATATATATTAAGGTTAGAAGGCACTGGGGAAAATGAGAGGACAAGGACCTTGTGAAATCACATTTTATTAATAGCCTTGTGATAGTCCTCACTTAATAGTATAAGTTTTAGGTAAGTGTGTGAGAAGAGTCCTGAGGAGATGATATCCCTTTCTTCTTGGTGATCGTAGTTTAAAGATCTCAATTTTAGTTGGGAGCCCTAGATACCCCATAGGCAGCAGAGGATGCTTTGTTTCCAAAACTGAATCACAAGACCACAGCCATCCATAGGGGAAAACCTCTAGACAAGAGGTTACATGTTGGTGGTTTGCAGATGTCATTTATTTGATCTATACAGTGTTAATAACCTTCAAAATTATCCTCCAAGATTTGAAATTTGGGAGGTGTCATACAAAATTCCAGATTTGTTTATTATTTTATGAAATCAGAAGATTGGACAACATTGGACTCAAATCCCCACATGGCCACAAACAGCTGGGGCTGAGTAGTGGCTGTCCCTTGTATGTGGGCACTTTCTGCTCTCTCCCTGAAAACAAGGTCTAATGTCAGTTGCCATTAATCAACTCACTTAATTGATAGATTTAAGAGTTTCTAGTTGAATTAAGAGGAAAGTGACATAGTTCTTGTACCCATAGCTGTAAAAATTTAAAATAAATAAATTAAAGATAGACTGAAAGGACTATTTCAAAAAAGATGGCAAGTTTGCATTTCCTAATAAAAATGAAGACTATTTATACACTGTTTCTATGCATACACAGTATGCTTTTGTTGAAAAATAAAACTTCAGATATCAACATTATGCAATCCATTATAAGAACCATAATTGATATATTAAAGAAGATGTACAATGAAAATCTTAATTTTATTAAATAGACTGAAAGTTCAACAGGTTTTGTATTTGAATATATACATTAAGTGTTGCTGCTGGGAAAAGCAGTTATGCATTAATTAAGCAATATACCTTCACAGGCATCAAAATATTTTATAGACACAAGATTTATAAAAATGTCTTTAATTGCAGTAGAAATTATACATTGAACCAGAAGTATTTTTGTCAGTGAGTTGAAGAAATGACTGAGACCATATACAGGGCATATTATGTTTAAAAGTTAGATTTCCTGCGGCATTTTCTTTTGTCACTTATGATAGTTATGTGTATTTTCTCATAATTTCAATGAGAATTTTGATGTGAATGAACAACTTTTGGGCATGTTGTCCATTATAAGCAAATCAGAAAATGGTTTGCTTGAATATATTGAAAAAAATCCTAAAAAATGTAACATAAGCAGATCACAATTAATATATGTAAGTGTTAATGTCAGACTTTTATGAAATACATATCCAGCATTGCAAAGTTTTGTAGGGATACAGAATTTATGTTTGTTCATTGGTAGATTGACTAGCAATTATTTGCTTTGTGGTAAAAGGTTTAAGTAGAGCATATTATGGACATAATAGCTGCCACCATGAGCTGGAGACCTCCCAATGACTTGAACAATAAACAGCTCAAAAATGAATGAAGAGGAGCAGTATGAGCAGTATGGTTGTCAGCTTCCCTATGAGCCTAGATATCTGAGTTAGGGCAAAGTGCTCACCCCAAATATAAAACCCACTGTGCAAAGAGTTAATCTGTGTCTGGAAAGAAAGCAACTCTATTCTTTTAAGATACTAACTAAAACTAAATAACCTTACTCCTCATTCCCTCACCGTTTCCTTACCCACACCCCTGTTAAAATTAATCTGTACTAAATTCTGTACTCGACATTGGAATTCCAAATACAAGACCTGACATTAATACCCTGATGCAGAAGAAATGGTGGCAGGTTTCTGGTTTGCAAAATTAAAGTGGTAATACATTTCAAAATAAAATTGTAATCATTAATTATTGCTTTTTTAATTTTTCATTTTTAATTTAAAATATCCCCAGTATGATATTTTACATTACTTCATATGTTCACCCCATAATTAGTTAAAGAAAATTATATTACATTTCTAGCAGTTTATTTTTCCTACAACTAGCCTGATTTGGTCATTTAAGATACCTCTCGGGCTTCCCTGGTGGCGCAGTGGTTGGGAGTCCGCCTGCCGATGCAGGGGACGCGGGTTCGTGCCCCGGTCTGGGAGGATCCCGCATGCCGCGGAGCGGCTGGGCCCGTGAGCCATGGCCGCTGAGCCTGCGCGTCCGGAGCCTGTCCTCCGCAACGGGAGAGGCCACAGCAGTGAGAGGCCCGCGTAACGCATAAAAAAAAAAAAAAAAAAAAAAAAAAGATACCTCTCTAGCTCCTGTGGGCATTTGAATTTGTGACATCTGCATTAGGTAATATTTTAACCATTCCTCCCCTTGCCCCTACTCTCTATCCTCCAAGAGAAGGAAAAGTTTAACAATTTATTGGCAGTCCAGAAGACTGTGAGTCATTGAAGCAAGTGACCACTTTGGGTTTATTTCTGTGTGTCCAGCATAAACTGTTAGTAATTGTTCAACAAGTACTTAATACATGCATGGATAAATGTACTTCAGTTGAAGATATACCACATACATAAAACTCTTTTGGGATGGAAGTTGTATTTCAATCTCATGCAAGTTTAGTATCAAAGATAATCATTTTCCTTTCCCTTCACTTCTCCTTCTTGACTTTTTTCTGCCTTAGATGCCTATACAACAGCCGAAGTAGTTTACTCTTGGACTCTTGGGAAGAACAAATCTGTGGAAGTGGCACAGGATGGCTCTCGACTGAATCAATATGACCTGCTGGGCCATGTTGTTGGGACAGAAATAATCCGGTCTAGTACAGGTATTTATTTATTTTATTTAGCAAGCATTTTTGTAACCTGTACCACATACCAGTCACTGTTTTAAGTGCTTATAATAACTTATGTTAATAAAACAGTCTTGTGAGGTAGGTACTATTATCTTAAGGAAACTGAGGCATACAGATGTTTAGTAATTTGTTCCATGTCACAGTTATGTAATGTCAGAGCCAAGATCTGAACCCAGGCAGATTGGCTTCCAAGATCATGCTTTTAACCATGATGCCCTGCTGTCTCTTCGTGAGTTAGGTCGAGGTCATTAGGGCTGGACTGTGGTAGAAGAGAAAGCAGAGGGAAGCCATGATAGTGGGAGAGCTAAACTTTGACCCTAAAGTTTTCATGAAGATATTTGCTTAACTCCGCCAATACAGAGGTGGCAATGTAATAACCCCAGGAGAGTCCAGAACACAGCCAGGAGGTCCAGGAATGAGCCATGGAATTATTTTCTTAAGTGAATCACCCATTTCAGAAACAAGTGTGTCTGGCAAACATTGCCAGGTCCTCTCAATGGCTCTTCCTTGGATATTGATAAATGGTATTTAGAGGCTTGTTCTGTAGCCTTAAGTCCTATCTATTTGGAAACTGACCAGTTGTAGGGGCCTGAGGAAGGACGCACCCTGAATCCCAACTAACTTTAGGGTATTTGACAAAATGGAGTACATCTTAGGGGCCCACATATCTTACAATACTTTTTGCCATGAAAGGGTGGGAACTTTCAACACTTGTCTCCATGGAAGATCTCTGAATCCACAATTATAAATGAAGTAGGGTACTCTTGTCCTTTTTTTCATTAGCTGGACACTGCTGTTCCCTCTCATAGTGTTACAGTATGTCTGTGGTCTGTTCTCCCTCCATCCTAGGACCAGGGGCTAGAATGTAAAAAAAAGCAGCATTTGAAATGGATTTAAAGGACAACAGGATTTAGAGATTTGGAACTTGGTGTGGGGAAAGGCTATTCTTGAGAATGGCAATACAGAGTTTCAAAAGGCC
The DNA here is from genome assembly GCF_008692025.1 of Phocoena sinus. Taxonomy (NCBI): domain Eukaryota; kingdom Metazoa; phylum Chordata; class Mammalia; order Artiodactyla; family Phocoenidae; genus Phocoena; species Phocoena sinus. The sequence goes on along the minus strand of NC_045784.1, from coordinate 128,425,602 downwards.
AGAGGTTTGTGAGAACATGATCTCTTGGAGAAGGTCAGCTGATCTGTGGGGGTGAGGGGAAAGTACCCACCCGGCCAGTTCTGCTCTCTCCAAGCAGGTAGAGGGAGGAGGACCTTTAGTGCCTGCATGTACAAAGTGTATTTTTACTGTCCTATTGTGACCCTTGCATTTTTGAGCAGAAGCCACCTCCTGCTGTGGGGTGCCGCTGCTGCTGCAAATGACCTCCCATCTGAGATCAGACCCTCCCCTCCCTCCCACCCCAGCCTGTAGGCAAAGAGTACCCAGGCTCCTGATAAAGGCTCTGTGCATCCCAGCACAGCAGGGCGGACCCCTAGAGACCAAGGGTAACCCAGGGGCCCTGGAGGTCCACTCCGTAGAAGGGAGAGAATTCCTGGGGCTATAGCATCTGTTCACTCTCCTGACTTCCCCATCCCTCCTTAGCACTGCTCACCTGGTATCAACTTTTGAGACCCATCATTAGCGATTCAAGCAGCCCCATTTCATTTGGTTAAGCCACTGTTTGTTTAGTCTTTATCACACATTCATGATAGAAAAATTAGAAATATCAGAGGAACAAAAAATGTAAATTAAAATATTCTTTAATTCCACCATCTAGAAAAAAACTTTTTAGAAGAATTTCGTGCATTAACTGATTATTATACATTTTGGTGTGTAACCTTTAAGAAGGTTCTCTTTGCACTTTTAATATAAATATGTTTTTATATAAATGGGGCCATAATATTGATACTGTTTTATAAGCTGCTTTTTATGTAGTTTTATATTGTAAGCATGTTTTCTTGTTACTAAGTGTACAGGATCCAAATAAAATGTACACACAAGCTAGTGATATATTTTTATTATTAATTAATTAATTAATTTTTGCTGTGTTGTGTTGGGTCTTCGTTTCTGTGTGAGGGCTTTCTCTAGTTGCGGCAAGTGGGGGCCACTCTTCATCGCGGTGCACGGGCCTCTCACTATCACGGCCTCTCTTGTTGCGGAGCGCAGGCTCCAGACGCGCAGGCTCAGTAGTTTTGGCTCACGGGCCTAGTTGCTCCGCAGCATGTGGGATCCTCCCAGACCAGGGCTCGAACCTGTGTCCCCTGCATTAGCAGGCAGATTCTCAACCACTGTGCTACCAGGGAAGCCCAGTGATATATTTTTATTCAGATATAATTGACATTAGTTTCAGGTGTACAACATTATGATTCAATATTTTTATGTATTATGAAATGATCACCATGGGAAGTCTAGTTAACGTCCATCACTATACATAGTTATAGAATTTTTTTCTTGTGATGAAAACTTTTAAGATCTACTCTTAACAGCTTTCAAATGTGCAGTATAGTATTCTAACTATAGTTACCATGTTGTACATAACACCCCAAGGACTTATTTACTTTACAGCTGGAAGTTTGTACCTTCTGATTCCTTTCACCCATTTCACCTAACACCTACCCTTGGCTTCTGGCAACCAGTAATCTATTCTTTGTATCTATGAGCTTGGTTTTTTGTTCATTTTGTTTTGTTTTTTAGATTCCACATGTAAGTGAGATACAATATTTGTCTTGCTCTGTCTGACTTATTTCACTTAGCATAATGTCCCCAAGGTCCATCCATGTTGTTGCAAATGGCAAAAATTCTTTCTTTTTATGGTTGAATAATATTCCATTGTATCTATATATATCACATATTCTTTATCCATTCATCCATGGAGAGACACTTTGGTTGTTTCCATGTCTTGGCTATTGTAAATAATGCTGCAGTGAAGATGGAGGTGTATATATCTTTTTAAGCCAGTGTTCTCATTTTCTTCAGATAAATACCCATAAGTGGAATTGCTGGATCATATAGTAGTTCCATTTTTATTTTTTAAAAAATATTTATTTATCTATTTATTTGTTTATTTGGCTGCACCAGGTCTTAGTTGTGGCATGCAGGATCTTTTAGTTGCAGCATGTGAACTCTTAGTTTTCTTGTTTGTTTGTTTTTGAGTTTTTTTTGCAGTACACAGGCCTCTCACTGCTGTGGCCTCTCCCATTGCGGAACACAGGCTCTGGACGTGCAGGCCCAGCGGCCATGGCTCATGGGCCCAGCTGCTCCACGGCATGTGGGATCTTCCTGGACTGGGGCACAAACCCGTGTCCCCTGCATTGGCAGGCGGACTCTCAACCACTGCGCCATAAGGGAAGCCCACAGACTCTTAGTTTTGACATGTGGGATCTAGTTCCCTGACCAGGGATTGAAACCAGGCCCCCTGAATTGGGAGCATGGAGTCTTAGCCACTGGACCACCAGGGAAGTCCCCCATTTTTAATTTTTTAAGGAAACTCCATACTGTTTTCCATAGTAGTTGCACCAGTATACATTCCTACCAAGAGTACATGAGGGTTTCCATTTCCACACATCCTCACCAACATTTGTTTTTTGTTGTTAGTTCTAAGTAGTTAGTAATAATATTTTAACAATTAGAATGGGCATATATTAATTATTACCTGTTTTAGTTTTACTCTAAATTTAAAAAGAAAATTAAAAGGCCATCATCTGAGGCCACAGCCAGCCTTCTTGACAACAATAAGTGTTGCTATCAGTGGGAAGCATAGCATTTCATTGTGAAACTCAATAATATCTTCATCTTACTGGATCATAATCCATTTAACCAATTACCTATGATTATTTTCCGTTTTAATGCTATAAAGAACACTGCAAAGACCTTCTTTTTCCATATAGCATTTTGTTCCTATGTAATTACCTGCCTAGGATAAAAACAAATATTGAGATTGCTCTTTCAGAAAGTAGACACATTAAAAAATTTTTAAATACATATTGACAAATTGCCATTCTAAAAGGTGAAACAATTCACACTCTCATTATCAGTGTATGAGCATGCCAGTTTCCCTTCACTCTTGGCAATGCAGATGTTATGGATTGAATTATGTCTCCCCAAAAGATATGTTGAAATCCTGCCCCCTAGTGCCTCAGAATGTGACCTTATTTGAAAGTAGGGTTATTGCAGATATTAGATTATAATAGCAAATTAGTTTTGTAAACATGATACAGTGTATATCAGTAAACTATGCAGGTGTAAGAAGGAATGAGGAAGTTCAATGGGAATATCTGCAGGATATACTGTTGAGTGAAAACAGCAAATATAAAACCACCAAAGACTATAAGGATATATATTAGTATAGGAATAGTATTTCTAGAATATACACAAGAAGCTGTTAATTGTAGTTAAAGGAAGGAGAAATGAAATGGTTTGAAGGAGGTGGACTTTTTGCTGTATATTATTTGACACCCTTTGGTTTAGAAACCATATAAATATTACCTCACATAAATGTATATTGTTTTCATGTGACTATAAATTATGGGCATTCCTTTCTGAATTCTGGTATGCTCCTCTATGTGGGGTCCAACATACTAATGGGAAGTTGGGCCAGAGAAAATCCCACAATCTGTGGGTGTTCTGTTTTGTATGAGTGGTTTTCTCTCTGAAAGCTGTCGGTCCTCAGCATGAAGTAGTTCTAAGCAGAGAGCTCCTGCTCTTTGCTCCAGATTCAAACATGTGTTAAATAAATGAAATTTCTCTAAATTGGTGGCTGGTTCTTCACACTGTTCCTTACTTCAGCACTGACTCCATTTTCCCTTATTTGCAATATTTACATTAATTTTCTAAGAGGAGCCTGATCTTATTTTTGCATCTTTCCTAGAAATTTGACCATTTGTTAGAAAAACTCTCATTACTGTCATTGTGTATATTATTTGTTTAGACTTGGAACATAGGTAAGTGAAGACAAATCAGAAAATAAGAGCAGCGTGGCGGGTGTGTTTTGACCCACCTACAGATGCCATTCTGTGGGCGGCGGCGGGGGGAGGGGGGCGCCAAAATCCCATGACTGCTTAGCCAGAGCAGCAGTTGACCCCTGAGGTCACTATTTTGGTGCAGTGAGGCAACAGCCACCAAAGGACGTGGCCCTATTGCGTGGCTCACTGCCACTGGAAGAGGGCTCTGCTGGAGTTCTGCAGTTGGCTTGAGCTCCGCTGTTGGGCGGGGCTTTTGTATCTACTCCTCTGTATGCCAGAGCTGTGGGCTGCTCTCAGAGGTTGGGTTCTTTTGCAGTTGAATTTAGACTGCTGACTGTACTTTTGATCAGGCGATGATGCTGGCAGGGGACCTGATACCACCTCCAAGATTCGCACAATGTTGGCTATAAGGTATGCCATATTCCTTTGTGCTAGCTGACCCCAAATTATCTGGCCCTGCCAATTCCCAGAGCGTTCCCCATGAGGCAAAGCAGAAGTGGGCCTCCAGAGGAATGCCCAGGAAACCTGGATATCTGCCTTGGGTTCTCATTTCCCCACTGGAGAAACCATAGACTCAGAGGTACCCTCTAGGTGCTGCACTGAGCTGGCCTGGAGGAAGGAAGAAGGCGACAAATTGATACCACTTCTGTTATCCTTCTAATGTCACTTTTCTTGGTTTTCATGCCCCAGATGGGTGCTGCTTCAGCTTTACTTCTTAGATCTGGGATTTTCACAAAGGTGTTCTCTTCCGTGGGTAGCTGCTAAACCATATTTTTGTGACAGGGTACTAGAGCTGGGGCTGTCCTATTCCACCACCTTGCTGATCTTAAATCACTCTCTTTGCTTCTTTGGAAGATAAACAACAAGATAGAAATTGAAGGAAAGAAGGATAGAAAAGGAGAGGCTTAAGAAAATATATTCAGTTATTTAAAACAATGGCTAATTTGATAAGCTCTTGAAAAGTCCACTTGCTTTCCTTTCAGATCTACAGGATATAACTTATATAAAATATATAATAAATATTCATAAATATTAAATATTTTACATGATCAGATATAGTATTAATAGACAGGAAGGAATTCAGGGGTGTGAGACTAATATGTGGAAGGGGAGGAAATTCCCCAAGCTAATCAAAGTCCAACTATTGTTAAAAATAAATCTTCAGTGCCTCCTCAGCTGAGAAAAAGAGTGAACAGAAGGACAGGGAAAGAAAGCAGTTGAAATGTACACAGATAGGAGAGAGGGGGAGAAGGAGAGAGGGGGAGGGGGTGGGGAACAAAGAAATAAAAGGATTGAAAAAGCGGCAGAGAGAAAAAAAAGCAATCCCAATGTTGTAATGAAGAAATTCTATAATTTTGTATGATAGTTCTTTGCTAAATTAAAACTAAGCCTACTTGTATTTTTCATGTTCACATAAACAAGCTAGAATGTGAATACACACACAATATGGATTGTATATTGAGCTTTGGCTAACCAGATGGTGATTCCTAGGCTTAGGTACAGGGAGTGGGTGAGGTAGGAAAGTGGGAAATTGACTCATTTGGGAGACATACTGAAACCAAATGGGGGCAGAGAGAGAAAGAGATAGAGAGAGGTGAAAAATAAGAAGCTCTAACAAGGAAGGTAGTAGAGCAATCAGATTGCATGGACCTTTGGAGACTCTTTGGGGAAATTTGCCTTTTACTCTTTGAGAGATGGGAAACTATTGGGGAGCCTTAAGCAAAAGAAAGACTGAATCTGACTTTTATTATAATAGACTCATTTTGGCTGGTATGCTAAGAATGCATTGAAGGGGACAAGTACAGAGGCAAGGCACGTTAGGAAGCTATTACAGTACTCTAAGTAAGAGATGATGGTAGCTTAGTCCAAAGTGGTAACAGCGGAAGTGGTGAGAAATGCTCAAATTATAAATATATTTTGAAGAACTGTCAATGTATCTGCGCCCGTGTCTGCATTTGTGTATGCACACATGGAAACATGCACGAGGGAGGGAGAGGGAGCGGTCGATGATGTTAAAGATTTTGAAGAATTTTGATTTGTGCTCCTGAGAGCTACCATTTACTGAGATAGGAAAATCTGTTGGAAGGGATAGTTTGGAGGGGTTAGGAAATGGAGACAGTAAGAGCTAAGATTTGGACATGTTAGGTCAAAATACCTATTAGATCCCCAAGTGGTGATATCTAATGGGTAATGGAATATATAGGTGTAGAGCATTATAGGGAACCCTAGGTTTGCCATATCAAAGTACCATAAACTGAATGGCTTAAAACAACAGAGATTTATGTCTCCTAGTTCTGGAGGCTAGAAGTCTGAAGCCAAGGTGCTGGCTGGGTTGGTTGCTTCTGGAGGTTCCTTTTATACAGAAGAGGGGGAGGGGGAGGGGTCCACTGTAGTGCTGACCAATGACTGAGCAGGACCACTGACGGGTCGCTCATTGACAGTTGCTCACCTGGGGGAGGGGCCCACTGCAACACTGACCAATGGCTGAGCGGGGCTGCTATAGCTCACGCCTGCCCCACCACTATTACAATTCCCCACTGTCAATGTCCATTCCACAATCTTGTGGGAAAAGGGGTGACGATTTTTCTGGCTACTTCCCACTGAACAGGGGAGATGAGGGGGTGATTGTGAAATGGAATTGATCAGCTCTGGGTCGAGAATATTCCTTAAAAATGTTAGTAAGCAATACAATTCTTTTTATCTACAACCATTTGAACCTGATGAAATTCCTTCTACAATGGAATTTTAATCTCAATACTTACTTTTTTTTTTTTTTTTTTTGCGGTACGCGGGCCTCTCCCGTTGCGGAGCACAGGCTACGGACGCGCAGGCTCAGTGGCCACGGCTCACGGGCCCAGCCGCTCCGCGGCACAGTGGGATCCTCCCGGACCGGGGCATGAACCCGCGTCCCCAGTATTGGCAGGCGGATTCTCAACCACTGCGCCACAAGGGAAACCCAATACTTACTCTTTTTGAAGAGCAATCTTAAGTCTTCTAAGGGTTCACAAACCCATTGCTCTCTAGGCCTGTCAGGAGTTGGGTCATTTTCTGATGACAGTGGTGCTGCTTTAACCCGAGTGTGATGAATCCATGGCTTTACTCCAGCTAACTTGACAGATGAGTGTGTGATAAGTAATACCACATGTGGTCCTGTCCACCTTGCGGTCAGCTGGTGCTCAGTCCCTTGTTCCCTCCAGGTTTTAAGGAGGACTCAGTTTCTGGGCTGGAAAGGATGTAACGTTACCTCAGTTGTATGGGCACACCTGCTGGCAACAAACTCATGAACAGAGGTTAGTATAGTGCCCAGAGCTTTAACATAATTGGCAACTGCTGGATCTTTCAGAGCATTTATAGGTTCTCCCACCTGGGCAGACACCTGGAACGGCCTACCATACAATATTTCAAAGGGTCTTAATTTAAGCCTGCTTCTGGGAGCCACTCTGATCCATAGCAGGGCAACTGGCAAGGCCTTATCCCAAGTTAAATTAGTCTCTTGACATATTTTAGCAATGCTCCTTTTTAATGTATAATTCATTCTCTCGGTTTTTCCTGTTGATTGTAGTCTCCAGGATGAATGTATCTTCCAATTCATTTGCAGTGCTTTAGCCACTTGTTGGGTTATGCTAGAGACAAAAGCAGGCCCATTATCACTTTGAAGGGAGTTAGGCACTCCAGATCAGGGGATAATGTCCTTAAGGAGGACTCTAACCACTTTGGAGGCTTTTTCTGTCCTGGGGCAATATGCCTCCACCCATCCTGAAAAAGTGTCCATAAATACTAGCAGGTACCTGAAATTTCCTGTGGCTCAAGGCATTTGAGTAAAGTCTATTTGCCAGTACTCGGTGGGGTAGGTTCCTCTGTGCTGAGTCCCCATCTGGGGAAGTGTGACAGCAGTTTTGTGTTATTTTTAGCATAAATCATGCAATTTTGAGTGACTTGCTGGACGGCCCTTTGTAGGTTAGGCCCCATTATATATCTTTGAATCTGTTGTAAGGTGGTAACAGCAGACTAAATCATTTGGATATACCTTCCTACAGCTATTAATTATAAAGTTTGAACTAAAAATTATGGACATATAGCTAGATAGATATACAGACTATTTGAAAACAATGGGGAATGATTGCTGCAGCACGGTGTCCAAGAGGGCCTCAGGAATCAAAACAATTCCTTGTACTTTACATTTCTAGCCAAGTGAGGTGTGATCAAGAGTGAATCCCCATTCTTTGGCTCTCTCCTTCTCCTTTCCTGAATACACTGACTGGTATTTTGACAAGTCGATCTGTGGGAGAAGTGACCATATCATGGATTGTTAACCCCATTCCTTTGCTGCTTTCTTTGCAGCTTGGTCAGCTAACTGACTGCCCTTTATTATATGAGTCTCACCCTTCTGGTGGCCTGGGCAGTGCATTACAGCCACTTGTGAGGGCTTATGGACTGCTTCTAATAGTGACAGGATTTCAGAAGCATGTTTTATGTCTTTATTGTTTGAAGTGAGAAGCCCCCTTTCTTTCCAGTTCACCCCGTGGGCATGCACCACAGAGAATGCATAGTGAGAGTCTGTGTATATATTTACTTGCTTCCCTTTAGCGAGGAGCAGGGCTCTTGTCAGAGCAATGATTTCTGCCTTCCCAGCTGAGCTCCCTGGGGGCAGGGCTTTTGCTTCAACAATCCTTTCAAGGGTTACCATCACATGCCTAGTGCATCACCTACCTTGGTCCATGAAGCTGCTTCCATCGGTGAACAATTTCATATCTGGTTCAGCCAAGGTCTGCTAGAATACACTAGCTTGATGATTGGTAGGCAGTCGTGCTCTGGGGATTGTGCAACATCAATCGGGAGAAATGTGGCTGGATTTAGGGCTGAAGTGACCTGAAGTCTTACGTTGGGATTGTCCAGGAGAATGGCTTGGACTTTCCCATTCTCCCCGAAGTCAGCCAATAGCCCCCTTTCTGCTCCAGTAAAGAAAGGACATGGTGAGGAACATACACAGTGGTGGGTTGCCCCAGGGTAAACTTCTCAGCTTCCTGAAATATGTCACAAGTAGCTGCTACAGCTCGAAGTCAGAGGGGTCATCCCTTAACAGTCTGTTCTAGCCTGTCTTGAGAAGCAGACAATAGGTTGAGGGCTATTCCTTGGAGTTTGAATTAACACCCCAAGACTTATGCCTTATCTCTCATGGACATACAATTTGAAAGGTTTCTTTAAGTCTGGTTGTTCCAAAGCCAGGGCTGAGACTGACTTTGTTTTTATTGTTTCAAAGGCTGTTTGGCATCCTGTAGTCCAAGTAAGGGGCTCAAAATCATGTCCCTTTAAAGCCTCACAGAGGGGCTTTACTATGAGCCCATAGTTTGGGATCCAAACCTGACAGAACCCTGCCGTTCCCAGAAACCCCCTCAGTTGTCTGCAAGTCTTGAGTGTTCCCAAGCCTGCAATTTCGCATTTGCTATTAGTCAAAAGACCCCACTGTCCTTGGGAAAGGACAAAGGCCAGATACGTGACTTGTTGCTTACATATTTGGGCTTTTTTCTGGGAGACCTTATATCCACAATTGGCCAAATAGTTTAGGGTTCTAATGGTATTTTATAGACACTTATCATATGTAGGGCCTGCTATAAGCAAATTGTCCACATATTGGAGTATAAGTCCTTCATCCAATATTAAGTTTCTAAGGTCCCTAGCCAACATTTCCCCAAACAAGGTAGGGGAATTCTTAAATCCTTGAGACAGGACTGTCCAACAATACTGTTAGACTACCTGTATTTCTGGGTCCATTCAAAAGCAAACAGTTGCTGTGATTCTTCTGCAATAGGAATGCAGAAAAAAGCATCCTTCAAGTCCAAAACTGAGAACCAGCTGTATTCTCCCAGAATAGTTGTAAGCAGAGTGTATGGATTAGGTACCACGGGGTGCAAATCTTGGACTATATCATTAATAGCCCTCAAGTCTTGGACAAAGCAATACCCTGCTGAGTTTGGCTTTTTGACCAGGACGTTAAGGCTGTTATATGGGGACAAGGTTTATTCAGTCCTATTTTCAAAAACTTTTCGAGAATTGGCTGAATTTCCTTTTGGGCCTCTTGCCTCAGAGGGTATTGTTTTAGATTAGGTGTCCCAGCATCCCTTTTCAATGGGATTTGTATTGGCCATGCGTTTTTGGCCTTCCCCGGGGTGCCATCAGTCCATACTTGTGGCCTCACCTTTTCATAGACCTCAGGGGGAAAGAGCTCTGTCTCCTTTTCTGGGACATCCATAAGTGCCATCTGTAGGCTTATAGCGTACTGTGATGGGACCCTGATGTCAAGTTGTCCTGGCGAAAAAGTTAAGTTACTAGAGCATTTAATTTACAAAGGAGATCTCGGCCCAGAAGAGTGATTGGACACACTGGCATATATAAGAAACTGTGTTTCAGGGTGAGGTCCCCTAATTGGCATTCTAGAGGTTGTAAGAAAACGATTTTGTACTTCTCCAGAAACTCCTGTGACCAGGATGGATTGAGATGTTTTCTGTGCCACCTTGGTGTTTACCACAGAGTATGTTGCACCTGTATCTATCAGAAAGTCGGTCAACTTGGCCCCCACTGTCAAAGTTACCTGGGGCTCCTGTGGGGAAATTGGAATTGGATGCCTCAAGTCCAAGGGAGCCCTGGGCCTCTTCATTCATTATCAGAGTGTTCCTCCCTTTCTACCATATGAGAGGCTCCTATCTTTCTTTTATTGTTTTCTTTCTTATTCTTCAGCCTAGGGCAATCTTTTTTCCAATGCCCTTCCTCCTTGCAGTAAGCCCATTGTTCTCTCCCCAGTGGTGGCTTACCTCTCTCCGGGTTAGTAGCCTTCCGGAAATCCAATGCTGCTGCCAGCAAAGTGGCGTTTCATCTTGCATCCTCTTGCTTCTGTCGTTGTGCCCTGCTGTTGAACACGTTAAAAGCAACGTCTACCAATTGAGAAGGGTTCATTCCAAGTGCACCATCAAACTTTTGTAATTTTCTTCTTATACCTGGGACACTTTGCCCAATGAATGTCACATTTACCATTCTCATAGTTTGGGGGGCCTCAGGGTCTGCATCAGTGTAGCACCTATAAGCTTGATAAATTCTTTCTAGAAATTCTGATGGATCCTCATTTGGTTTTTGGTGTATCTCCTGAATTTTGTCTAAGCTCTTTTGCCTGGGTACTCCCTTTCTAAGACTCACTAAGACACATCTCCTATAATATTCTAAAAGCGGCATGACCCCATTATTAGGATCCCAGTCAGGCTCAGCAATAGGAACTGCCAGATTTGCTTCTGGAGCTTCATCTGGATCTGGTAGATGGAGCTGGTGTGATTCCTTTCTAGCCTTGTCAACAACCATCCTTCTTTCAACCCCAGTAAGCATCATATTCATAGGAGAGTGAATGTCTGCCCAAGAGGGATGGTGAGTGGCAAAGATAGAAGTGAGAAGTTCAGTTATATGGAGGGGGTCCTCTTGGTATGTAGGGTTATGGTTTTTCCAATTAATCTGAGGTTGAGAATGGCTTGTGCATCCATAGAAACACAGTTTGTTGGCCATCTGCACTAAGGCTTCCTATAGGATATTGGCACAAGGGAAATTGCCCTGCTCCGAAAGTGGCTCCCAGTCCAAATTGGGTTGCCTGTTGGGTCTTAGATGGTGACACCAAACCAGTCCCCTGTGCCACGAGGGTTAACATAGAAACTTCTAATTGATCCCCATAAGTAGGGGAAACAGGGGGCCGTGAATATGTTGGTGGCATGGGGGTTGTCGGAACAACTGCTGTTGCAGTCTGCTCGGCCAGTGGAGGAGCCAGGTTGGCCAGAGGGGGTTTTAAGTTTTGAAATAACATGTCCTCACTCTCACTTTCCCCCTCTCCCTTTTGTAGAACAGGTTTTCCCTTAGTTTTCCTTTCAGACAGCTGTACCATAAGGTGGCAGCTATCTGACTTCTTTCCCTCCTGATTCAATAGCATAAATGCTTCTACATATGGAATCTCATCATTTTTACATGCTCTTTCACAAAGCAATTGTAATTGCAAGATTGTATAATATTTAAGTGATCCATTCAAGGGCCATTGCTCTCCTGATCCTAACGTATATTGGGACCACACACTATTACAATAGAATATCATCTCTTCCTTAGTCATAGGCCCATAGCTGTATTTTGCCCATTTATTTAAGATACACCCCAAGGGGCTTTCTTTAGGGACAGATGGAGTATTTCCCATATTTATAAGTTCAAGAATAACAAAACACAAAAAGCACAGGCAAATTCCAATACCAAAGGCACAAACAGATTCCATCATGAATGAACACAAAACAAAAGCAAATGGGGCTTCCGTGGTGGCACAGTGGTTGAGAGTCCGCCTGCCGATGCAGGGGACACGGGTTCATGTCCCAGTCCGGGAAGATCCCACATGCCGCGGAGCGGCTGGGCCCGTGAGCCATGGCCGCTGAGCCTGCGAGTCCGCAGCCTGTGCTCCGCAACAGGAGAGGCCACAACAGTGAGAGGCCGGCGTACCACAAAAACAAACAAACAAACAAACAAAAAAGCAAATGAACACAAAACAAAAGCAAATAAATCAGTTCACAAATCAGGTAGAGTCCAACAGCGATTCCCCTCTCCAACAGGGTACCCCAATCAAATGAACAAATTGGCTTGTCCCTTAGAGCAAAAGCCCAAGTTGAGAGGGGAAAATGTTCCCTGTTGTATACACCAGAGTGACTTACCCTACTATATGGAGCCCATCAGCTCCCAAATGTTGGTTCCTTGCTCCAACTGCCAAACGCTGGGGCAGCTGGTGCCACTTCAGGGAATTTTGAAGGGAAGATCCTCAGGACAAGTGGACCCAGCGGCTGCTAGGGCCTTACCTGAAAATTCCCCAACCTGGGCTGGCTGGCCACAAGCAGAAAGGCTCCTGGCTAGCTTTGCCAAAAATTTGTTACCAAGCCCAAGCTCATTCTGCTTGCCACACAACAGGCCAATAAATCAGATCAGTTGTTGGAGCAAGGAATAACAACCAGTGGTTGAGTGGGACCACTAACGGTAGTTTGTTGACAGTTGATTGCTAACGGTTGCTTGCTTGGGGGAGGAGCCCACTGTGACACCAACCAATGGCTGAGCGGGGCTGCTCTAGCTCATACCTGCCCCACCCCTATTACAGTCTCTGCCTCTGTCATCACACATCTCCCTGTGTCTCTCTCTTCTTTTGAAAAGAGAGCATCAGTCATAGTGTATTAGGTCCCATCCTACTCCAGTATGACCTCATCTTAACTAGTTATATCTGCAAAAAGCCTCTTTCTAAAGAAGGTCACATTTTGAGGTATTCAGGGTTAACGAATTCACCATATCTTTCCAGGAGACATAGTTCAACCCATAACAAGTAGGAAGCCCAGGCAGAAAATATACATTGGGGCATTATCAAAATTGAAGATATTATTTAAAGATACAGGCCTGGATAAGAATGCCAAGGGAGTGAGACAGAAAAGAGTACTGAGTCATGACAATCTCAAATGTTGAGAATTTAAAGGAACCAGCAAAGGAGATTGGACAGGTCATGATGTAGGAGGGAAACCAGAAGAGCAACATGGCCTAGGAGTTTGGTGAAGAGATTCATTCCAGGAGGATGGAGTGCTCAATATGTAAAATGCTTCTGACAAATCCAGCATAATTTTATAATTAACTGATAATTAACTATTGGATTACAGAGTTGATGGGAGGGTATAAAGTTAATACTCCAAAAACACTCAAAGTTGTTTGGTATATAGTAAGAGCTTAACACGTGTTCACTCTTATTTTGAAGAGGGGTGATGTAGGCCAGCCCATATTCTGCTATGTGAACTTTAGGTTTTAACCCAATAAATCCATTCAAACAGTAGAGCGTAGTGGTTAGAAAGCATAAGCTGTGGAGCCAACCCATCTGGAGTTGAATTCAGGCTCTCCTACTTACTAGCTGGGTAATCTGCAAATTGCTCAGTCTCTCTTTGCCTCAGTTTATTGACCCATAAATGAGTATAACAATAGTACCGACCTCATAGGGTTATTGTGAAGATTAAATACTTTAAGAATGTTACATAGCAAATGCTATAGAAGAGATTATTTTTAATTATTATTTACATGAGGACATTAATATATTTGAATGAACTCGTGTCAAAATTGCTCTGAGAAAGCATATATTTTTGTAATGGGGACAGTGCGGGCACACTAATGGTCCCATTCCACCAACAGTCAGTGTCACAGTGGTCCCCACAGTGGCAGTTTCCCTGGGTCATTTTCCTCAGGACTGGCCTCGTTTATGCGCTCTCCCCGTTTGCCCCAGCAGTTGCCGCCCAAGGCCTGGAAGAGCAGTGCGCTGCAGCAGCCTCAGGCACACACACACATTGCAGCTTGTCGTCTTGGGTGAGTCTGAGTCTGGGGTGTTTCAGGTCTCCATGCAGGCACACTGACAGGTAGACCAGCAGACCAGTGGAGATGGCAATGTTGTGACTATGAATTTGGGAGACCCTCTGCTGGTGTGAAATGCCAGTTGAAGGTGCTGCGGCTGGAACATTGTGACCTTGTGATGGGGGTGGTCGCCCATCGCATCTGATGTGCAAGGCCCCAGCACAGGCATTGTGGGGGCACCTCTGGCAGCAAGGGGAGGCCAGGAAGCTGGGGTGTTTGCCCTCCCCAAGGTCAGGGAGGACAGGAAATGGCCCCGGAGGAAATAATGCAGCTGCCTGGCCTGCCTGCTCCTACCAAGTCCTCCCTGAGGTGGGGCAGTGCAAGCCTGGACAGACGGGCCGGCCGGGACTACCGCACTAGGATACAGGATTTGACATGCTCTCCCAATGGTCCCTCCACGCCAGTACAGGGGACATTTGGTGCCCAGGCCCGGGGCCCAAGATGCCGGCCTCTGCCCACCCACATGCCAGACATCTGTTACTGGATGGTGTGAGCCCCTCAGCTCAGCTGCTGTCCACGCCCCTGCAGTACCCTCCTAGGATGTAACAAGGGCAGGGCAGATGTGCAGTGGTTAGCATAAGACCCTTGCCACGGGGTTCAGAGGGCCCACTCAGACAACAGTCAGCTCACAGGGGTCCTCGAGTCAGAGAGTGTGGTGAGAGTGTGGATGGTGGCCCTCTCCCCAGGCCCTCCAGGCGTTCTGGCCGCAGGGTGGTGGGTGAGCTGGGGGGCCTGGCAGGTAAGCTGGAGGGCCTGGGGACAGGCTGAGGGCTGTGTCCCACAGAGCTCCAGAGCCCCCTCTACCACTTCCCACTGGCCAGGCTCAGGCCTTGAAGCAGCAGTGAACCTCTCCCCCATCCCCACCTCAGCAACGTAATGGTGGTGGCAGTCTCCATTCATCACAGTCCATGGAAGCGTCAGATTCTCTCCAGTTTAAATAAAAGCCTGAGGACCAGCTGGGTCCTGGGCGCCTGGCTCTGTCAGTGATGATGGCTGGGCAGGGTCTGGGGACCTGGCCCTGCAGGCACCACCAGCTGAGACCTGCCTTTTCAGCTGGGCCTGGGCACTGGTGGGAGAACCCAGACTGGGTGCTGGATGAACATTCCCAGACAGGGTGACCGGCCTGCAGAGTGCCCCCTCCTCTTAGCTAGGACCTGACCTCGGAGCCTTGGAACCTTGAACAAGTAAACTGAGCAGTAATGACATTGCTTTGCTTATGGGATTTGTTAAAAGCTGCAAGGAGGCATGGAGACCGAAATAAATGCCTCCCCTTCCTTTTCTTGTCAGAACAGAGAATAACATTTATTTTGGTGGAGGTTTACAGGAACATCATGACCTGACCATGACCTGATCTCAAGAACAAAGGATCTGACACCAAGAAGTTTGCAACAACTAACCACATCCCTCCCTCACCTTTCCTATAAAAGGGCTTTATGGAAAGCTTTTGGGGAGTTCGGGGTTTTTAAGGCGTGAGCCTCCCATCTCCTTGCATGGCCCTGCAATAATCCTTTCTCTGCTCCAGACTCCAATGTGTTTCAGTATTGTTTGGCGTCACTGTGCATTGGGCACACAGACTTGCGTTTGGTAACATTTTCACCAAAAAATTAAAAAAACCCACCTCTGTACTACTTCATGATTATTAAAGAGATCTGGTTACATGTACCTGAGAGGTGCTGCAATGTCTTGTTTTGAGTATAAGGTTAAGGAGCTTTGTGAACTGAATTGGGGCCCACCTTGATCCAGCAATGTTTATTTGGCTGCATAATGTCTAATTTTACTCTCCAGGAGAATATGTCGTCATGACAACCCACTTCCATCTCAAGCGAAAAATTGGCTACTTTGTGATCCAGACCTACTTGCCATGTATCATGACTGTCATTCTGTCACAAGTGTCTTTCTGGCTCAACAGAGAGTCTGTCCCTGCCCGCACGGTCTTTGGTGAGTGTTGTTTTATGGAGAATGTGGCAGGGGCAGGGGTGAGGAAGGTGGAAGAACCATTACTGGAGTGAATGTGAGGAACACCTGAGCCCAGCATTAGTAACTAAGTCACTGGATCTTGGTGTTTCTAGCAACTGAATTCTTTAAAGGCAGTGGTAATAAGAGTGTTGGAGTATTAAGATTTACTGAAATGCATCCTGTCTCAGTCAGGTTTGCTTCAGGAGCTGGAGAGGGATGGAGCCTTCAGTGAAAAGGAGAGGAAATTAGTGGGCAGAGCTGGAGAAAGTGAAGGGTGGGAAACTAAGCTGGCAACAGAGAAGTAGATTGGGGCTTTCTTATGACCCACTTTTTTTTTATAGGACCATCTGACTTTGCTGCTTCTCCTCTAGTCTTTTGAAAGTATGAATTATCTGATATTCAGTAAGAGCTATACAGAGTTTGAAGGTTTTTAAAATAGTACTTACAATTAGAGAAATTTTCTTCAATAGGAATTTATTGTTGTCTAGGAAGAGATTTGCATGTCATTAGCACTTTTCCCTGGGGGACTTAAAGCACATAAAACATTTTCTGCCTGTTTTTCCCACTGTAAGATTGTTTTTTAGGAGATAAACATTAATTAACTCTTTTAATCTACTAAACTGTCTCCATATACTTGGATACACTGAGTACTCACAAAGAAGACTTTTCTACCGATATTTCCTACTGATATCCTGAAGCTTTACTGTGTAGTTAGAGAGTAAATGATGTTGTTTCAGAAAGAAGAAGCATTTTAGGTCAGGTAGAAGAGAAGACAGTAGTGGAGGAAGAGAAATAATAACCTGTAAAGTAAGAAAAAAGAAAAAAATTAGAAGGGTGTGATATCACGGAAGTCAAGAGAGGTGAGTGTTTCAAGAAGAAGGGAATAATCCTCTGGGGTGAATTCTGTGTGTTTAGGTAAAATGCAGATAAAAACTGTTGGGTATCATGATATGCTTGGTTGCTAGTGATTTGAAAAGAGCAGTTCTAGTGGAGTTGGGGGAGCAGAATCTATATAGGAGTAGATTAAATATGCCCAATTTTTGGAAATATTACAAACTAGATACTCTGAAACATCTTCCTCTACAAAATCCTAAGAAAAGCAGATAAAATATAGAAAACACTCTTTTTTAATATCTGAACTCATGAGAAATGAAAGAAAATACTCAGTGGCCCAAATGGAAGAAGGAAGTGAAAACTGGAATGTTAATCACATGAGCTTATACTGTTGTAGCAGGAAAATGGATGGATAGATGGACTACTAGTCTTGGTAGATAAGACTTTGAGTTTTAAGGTTACACAAGAAAGACTTTTAGCCTGAGTGAAATTAAGGGTTAGAACTAGGACTGTCGTAGGCTTAATAATGGCCCTCAATGATGCCCATGTCCTAATCTCTGGAATTTGTGAATGTTAGCTTATAGGGCAAGAAGGACTCTACAGATCTGAACTAAGTTAAGGATTTTGAGATGGGGAGAATATCTTGCATTATCTCAAGCAACTTTAGTTGAGTGAGACAGACATTCATTATCAAAGAAGCATATTAGACTTTTAGAAGTGCTCAAAGGAAGTGAGGAGGGCAGTCACAAAAAGACTTTGTAGAAGAGTCTTGAAAGAGAAGCACTGGGTGGCAGGCCTGGACCTCTTTTAAAATGCCAAACCTCTTTGTCCATCCATGAAGTGCACCAAATGCTTGATTGAGGGTCCTACGAGCTCTGACTAGCTAAGAGCTCTTCACAAGATGACAGTTTTAATTAAGCCTTAGAGACTAGAGTTCTAAACATCTCTACTGAGATATGGCACATAAATACTTGTGTTGCAATATAGTTCCCTCCATCCATGCTTTGGCACTGCTATAAATGTGCGAGTG
Source organism: Phocoena sinus (assembly GCF_008692025.1). Lineage (NCBI taxonomy): Eukaryota > Metazoa > Chordata > Mammalia > Artiodactyla > Phocoenidae > Phocoena > Phocoena sinus. The sequence goes on along the minus strand of NC_045784.1, from coordinate 128,407,551 downwards.
TGGACAATTGCATTTGCTGATAACCATAAATGAGATAATTTGTTTCTTCTGTGAATCACTTCTTGCTCAGTGTTATCAGAGGGTTACCGAGCCTTAGATCCATTCTCAGAATTTACCAGGCTACAAATTCAGATAATTTGTTATGAGGTGCTAGCTGTATGGCTAATTCCTGACAGGGCTTAAAATGTGTTTTTTCTAACTCTCTGCCTAGTTTGTGCAAAGGTGCTCCTTTAGAATCTGTCTGCTGAAACTGTATTAAGTCTTTTCCAGTCTGGATTTCCATTTATATAGTAAATATGTAAGTAAGGTACTCAAGGAATCAAGATATGAAAGGAGGGTCCAGAGGCTGCAGCACACATGGCTGTCTCTCTGGGTAGAGTTAATAGTTAATAGGCCATATCTGCTTGCTTCTCTGTGTAACATCTCTCACCCCATTACGACTACCTTCCATGCCCTACTTGACCCAGGCTCATGAGGGTCACATTCCCCGTCTTCTTGAGGAATCAGAAAGAGGTTCTGACTATTCCTTCTTCCTCAATTCTGGATGATTTTGGGTACACAACTGCACCATCAAAATTCTGGGAGAGACAGTAGGGAATATTCATAGATGGGGAGAAAAAGGCAAGGAGAGATTAAAGAAATTGCCCAAGATACAAAGCAAGTAAGTGGCAGAACTGAGGACTTCCTGCTTCTAGTGTAGATATTCAAGACTAGAATACTCTTGCTAACAATTATAAAATTGCTATTGTTAAAATGTGATTATAATTAGACTACTATAATTAATTATATAATTATGGCAATACTATTGTTAATAACAAGAGTAAAAATAAGAATGATGTTAATTATAGAAGCTGCTATTTATTGAGTGAGTACTCTGTGCCAGATATTGTGCTGTGGGCTTTATGAACATCATCTATCTCATTTGATTCCCCAACAAATCTCTGAGTCTGGTATCATCACACACATTTTACATATGACAAAACTTAGAGGGGTAAAACACCTTGTTCAAGGTCATATTACAAGTAAGTGGGATTGCCAGAATTTGAGTCTATTTCAGTTTGACTCTAAGGCTCATATTGTTAATCACAACACTATATAGCTCAGATGTATATCTAATATATGAACAGATTAGAAATAAATTTTTAATAGAATTTAAAAGTGAATAAAAGAAAGCCTTAAATTTAGGTTAATAAACACCACCAAGAAAAAGAATCAATCCATTTAAAAGCAAGCTGTGGTTTGGCAAAAACTCATAAGAAACAGATGTTAGAATAGTTTTAGTTGTTCACAAATTCAATAGGACCTAGACTGTGATGCAGCTGAAGAACAATTTTCCACAATAGTTTGTTGTGTTATTAGGAGAATAGTGTCCACAATAAGGGAAATGAAACTCCTACTAAGCTCAGACCATGTCCTGAGTCTTGGGCTCAGTTCTGGTCTGTTCAGAAGATAACTACCAGAATGGGGAAGAAGAGAAATGAAAGAAGGAACTGGCCATGTTCTGGAGATGAACAGACACACAAGGAACTATGGCCACCCTCTCCAACTCTCTGAAGTCCTGTCCCAGAAATGAAGAAGCAGACTTTTCTTTCTTGTGTCGCCAGAGAGAGCTCTGAGATCAGTCAGTGTGTCAGGAGTTAGAGAAAGGCAGGTCTCAGTTCATAAGGTAGATTTTTCTAATTAGAAAGCTCTCTTACAATGAAATAGGTTACCTACTTTTCAATGGAAATGTTTAAGCAGAGGTTAGAGGACAACTTTTAAGTGCTATACTGGAGATTCCTATTCCTGTGATAATTGGGATGGGGTGGTTACTAGGCAGAACCATTCTGTTTTGACATTCTCTGGTTTTTACTTTAAAGGGGCCATTTTGGGTGGGGTGTAGCTCCTCCTTTCAAGCCGGAAGTTGGTGATATCATCAGATATGCTCTAAATGTCTTTCACTGGCAACTGGTTCTCATTTTCTCTCTCCCCAGGTGTCACCACTGTTCTCACCATGACCACCTTGAGTATCAGTGCCAGAAACTCCTTACCTAAAGTGGCATATGCGACGGCCATGGATTGGTTCATAGCCGTCTGTTATGCCTTTGTATTTTCTGCGCTGATTGAATTTGCCACTGTCAACTACTTCACAAAGCGGAGTTGGGCTTGGGAAGGCAAGAAGGTGCCAGAGGCCCTGGAAATGAAGGTAAGATACAGGAAGGGTGGGGGCTGGGAAGCACTCCCTGAGAGAACTGTATTGGAACCAGGAGTGGGCAGCCTGCAGCCTGTGGGAACTGGCCAGGGCTGTGTGCTATTCACTGGGGTCATCAATCCAATTCTCAACTGGAGTGCTTCTTGGCAGTGTGGAGTGTTTGCTGGGGGCAAAGAAAAGAGGGTAGGTATCATGGAGGGCTGATGTCTTGTGGTGAGGGATCAAACATAAGTGTGATACTGCTGAACCCAAGGGGAACCTGTTGTACCCAGAAGAGTGGACTTTATCTTCAACCCAGAAAACAGTCTCTAGGGACACTTCTGCCCCTCACTTTTCCAGTATGTTCCCATTACCATCAAACAAAAGTGATCATCATTCCTTCTATGTCTTTGCTTATTTTTTACTCTCTACCTGGAATGTTCTTTTCTTATTTTCCTGCCTGATAAAGACCTGCTTAGTCTTTAAGACCCAGATGAAGTGCTATTTTCTCCATAGAATATTTCCAGAATCATGCAGATACCTTTAGCTTTTCTTGGGGTGGGGGGAGGGTGCTCATGATATTAAGAGCATTTATTTGTATTAGAGTTATTTGTCTGCTTCCTCACTAGACTGAACTTCTTGAGGGCAGGGGCTTGTCTGCATTCTTTCTAACTAGCTAGTATCCTTGCACAGCATCTGACTCAGTAAAAGCTGAATAAATGTTAATTGGATTAGTGGATGGGAAGGAAGAAAAAAGAGAGAAAAAATGCCAGTAAACCACCTGGAATTGGTAAAAATAAAAACATGGATACAGTGAAATCAAGATTGTTGTCCTTGGCTGCTTTAAAAGAGCTCAGATCTCTAGCTCTAGATGAAGACTAACCCAAGATGCTAAAAAGAACTGGCAGATATGGTCCCAGAACCATTCTAGTACTCTTTGAAGAATCATGGAGAAGAGAAAACATAATGAAGACTTTTCAAACCGGAGGAATAGATTCCATAGAATATAGACTGGTGAGTTGGAAAAATTTTAGAATGGATTTTAACTATTTATTTAGATAGAATTTATTAACTCCTTGCTATAAATTATGAAGAAATAACCAGTCCCTGTCATCTCCCAACTTTTATTTGTTATACTACTTTTTCTGCATTGTCAAGTTTTATAGCATTTACATGCTTTTATGCAGCCATAATTTCTATAGTTGCTTAGTCATAGTTTTACATTTACATAGGCTCTTTTCTCAAAATAGTCCTTTTATCCATTTTTTGGTTCATTACTTAGTTATCTCAAGGCTGTCTTCTGGAAGTTTCTTTAAGAAGGGTTCATGGGAACCATATTTGTTACCATCTTACATGTGTAAAATTATCTGTCAATTGTATTTATACTTAAATTATATTTGGGCTGTTGTACAATTTGTGGGTCACATTCTCTTTCTCTGATGTCCACATAGACATTGGCTGCTATATTCAGTTCTAGCACTGACTGTTGGTGTGAAGAAATTTAAAACCTGCCTGAGAATCTCTCACATAATGGGGGAGGGGTGATTTTATGGCCTAGAAACCCATATGAATGTGTCTTTTATTTACAAATACCAGTTACTTTACGAGGATTTTTTTTTTTTTTTTTTTTGCGGTACGTGGGCCTCTCGCTGTTGTGGCCTCTCCCCTTGTGGAGCACAGGCTCCAGACGCACAGGCTCAGCGGCCATGGCTCATGGGCCCAGCTGCTCTGCAGCATGTGGGATCTTCCCGGACCGGGGCACGAACCCGTGTCCCCTGCATCGGCAGGTGGACGCTCAACCACTGCACCACCAGGGAAGCCCTACAAGGATATATCTTGATCTATCTTTATGAATTTTTCCTAGGACAGCATGTTGCCCTTTACGCCTATGGATTCACAAGTGTCTTTGTTTCAGGAAAGCTTTCCTGAAACATATCTTTGATCTATTATCTTCCTAGAAGCGCAGATTATGCATATAATAGAACTTTGTCCTCCATATCTACCATTTTTCTCTAGTAATTTGTAACTGTTATTTTCCATTTCATTTTTCTTATTTTTCTCAAGTGTGTCTTCCATGTCTCTGAACATTTTCACCCATGCCTATTCTCCTTCATTTCTATAGCAGTATTATTTTTCCTTATATTCATTTTATGATTTCTGCTGACTTAGCTTTTCATGTATTCTATGTTTGTTTTGTGTGTTGTTACACAGTCCTTTATTGGTTATTTCTTCTCCTTGTAACATATTTTGCATCAATACCATATTATTGTTTTTCAATTGTTACTTGAAGTTGTATTACAGGAGTTCTTTACTAGCACTGCTATGTATGAAAGTATCATTTTGGGGAGGGACTGAGAGAATGAGTAGGATGGTAGTGAGTAGTTGAGAGTATGTAGTTGAAAGTGAGTAGTTTGACCATGATCTGTTATCTATATAAATTCTTACAAATAACTCACAAGAAAGTCCTCTATGTATGGTGTAGTGTGTGTGTGTGTGTGTGAGAGAGAGAGAGAGTGTGTGCACGCACATATGTGTAGTATCATATCCTCTAATTTTTCCAGTCTCTACCTCCTCTCTACTCTGTGGTGGTCAAACAGTATTCCAGAATGTTCTCACTACCAGCCTTAAAACCATTTTGTTTCAAAACAAGGGTCATTTGTTTTCTCACTCAGGTCCTGCCACCCACCTTTTAGGACTCTATTCTTGGCCTGAAATCCAGAACAGTAGGCATCCTCAGTGTCTTCTTCATCCTGATACAATTTTTAGTGCATTTGTGTCTTCTTCACCCTGATACAATTTTTACTGCATTTGGGAGCCCTTACTTTTTGGGATGAGAAAATGCTTTCAATTTTCATCAAAGGTAGAGTTTTGGTTTCTATATCTCATTTTTCTTATAATTTTGATTGGTTACAGAGAAGAAAAGAGAGCAAAGATGTCCTTACTCTGACATATTAAACTGAAAAGTCCCTGGAATATATTATTAAACAGATGTTTTAAGAGCAGTTAGCACTAACTATTGATAGCCAGTCTGAGTTCCCTAAGAAGAAATTATGCCAAACTAACCTTAAGAAAATTCATGAAAAGACATCTGAGTAACTTTTTAAAATTATGTCTTCATGAAGAAGAAACAACAGTAGAAAAAGTGATACAATTATGCTGATGTAGTTGGTTGACCAACTGAAGTCAAATATAATTCATTGATGGAGGGTCATCAACCTGAATGGACGTTCCTGTGATAAGCCATAGGGCTTTGTCCTTGACCCTTCCCTCTTAAATGCTGTCATCTGTGACTTAAATGAAGATATAGAATGTAGGAGATTCAAATTTGTAAACCGGCATTAATGAAGAGGAGTATCTTCTGAATTAGAATCAAACAGAATTTCTGAAGTTTGAAAGAACAGGCTGAAATCAACAGATTAACATTTAATTTTCTTTTTAAATTTTTTTACGGGAGCATAATTGCTTTACAATGTTGTGTTAGTTTCTGCTGTACAATGAAGTGAATCAGCCACATGTATACATATATGCCCTCCCTCTTGGACCTCCCTCCCACTCAACCCCCCATCCCACCCATCTTGGTCATCACAGAGCACCAAGCTGAGCTTCCTGTGCTTTATAGCAGGTTCCGATTAGCTAACTATTTTATACGTGGTAGTGTATATATTCTTACACATAGATTCTAAAAAAGTTAGTTCTAGGATAAAAAAACTTAACAAAAATTGTGTATTATAAATAAGATGCTGGGATATAGGAAAATGGCAAATTTAATATAAGGAATCCATGTGGTATAACTCTTGAGAAGCCAAAGTTTGTTTGAGTCTGAGTTAGAAGTTACCTAGACCAAGTGAGATGATAAGCCCCTTTTATTCTGTACAGGTTGGACCATGTTTAAAATATGCTGTTCCAGTTTGGTTACTATAGTGGAGAAGGGACAAATGCATTAAGGGGATGATGATTGCTAATTTCAGATATCTGAAAGGCAGTCATGGATACCTTGTGAAAAATATGGTAGACTTTTTTTTTGTGACTGGGAAGAGATGCAGTGGTGGTTTGAAGGTACAGAGAGCACTAGAATAGATTAAGAAACTGTAAATGTAGATGTCAAAAATGATAACTGTTTCACTAATTCCAAGGAGTACTGAAAATGAAAAAAAGAGAACAAAAAGAATGATCTAAAAGTCTTCTGCAAAGATGGTGATCTCAGTCGTCCCCCTTAGTCCCTCTCCATGGTCAATCTATTTAAGTTATTGAAAGGATGTTGATTATGAGATTTGAAAAAAAAAACAATGGAATGTGTAAAAATGGATCTCTAATGTGAGAGTGCTGTGCTTTGTCTACACTGCTACAATATGAATGAACTAACAGTGAGAACCACTGACCCACAGGACAAAAGAATGAAGTGCATTAAAAGTAAAAATAGTGAAATTTAATCATAACTTATTCTGCTTTTTTCCTTCTTTAAAGAGACATATTAAACCTTATTTGCCTCACAAAGCTAGAATGGGTGAGCACAAAACTGTTTAAAACTAATAAAAATGATTCAAAAATCTATTTCTGATCTGTACTATGATCAAGGATTAGATAAAATGTGAGGGGAAAGATAAAGGAAAGGAAAAGGAGGGGTAGGTAGGAACAAAAATTCATTTTCAAATGAAGACAAATGACTAACGACTACCTTATAATAGCACTCTGCAAAATAGATGAACTCTGGGCTTCTGAGGAACAACTACATGTTTTATCACTGCTTCCTTTAAAAATTCCATTAAAATGAGGGTAAAGAAATAAAATAGGTTTAAACCGACAAGTACCAGGAGATCTGGAGAAGGATTTCAGTCAGACAAGAGACTGTAATGCATTTTTCAAGAAAAATGAATGGGGAAAGGGAGAATAAGAACTGATTTATCAAGCTGGAGTAAGATAGAACCCCAGAGAAACTCAGTATTCAAGGTGCTTGGTACAGCAGACAGTAAATCATGGGGCTGCAATTAGGGGGATTGGCTAAAAGTCTGTGTACAAAGTAGTCAAGACCCTAGAGCCTGCCCAACATGTAAAATGTCTACAGCCAGATGTATACTTTCCTGAAGAACAGCAGAAGCTTCTCTTCTAAAGAAGCTGAATGTCTCCAGGGAAAAGACCTCTACATAGTGACATTTTGGAGTACCCCATAATATGACCTCCTTCCAAATAATCTTCTTAAATCATAGTTTGCAAATCAGCAAGCCCAGCTCAGGTACACTGAGCATACAGACATCTTTTATGTTGCCAAATAAAACTGGGATACCAAGGATTACCAAAGTGAAATTTTCAACGTGAAAAAGAAAAGATTAAAGAAAACAAAAACAAAACTCATCTTGGCAGGAACAGAGATAATTCAGGGAATTAAAGAGAATTTAAGAAAAACAAAAGTAAATTTTATCTTATAGTTGTAAATATATGCATAAAATAAGAATAGGATGCTAATATAAAAGGAAATCAGAGAATAAAGAAGAGCTTTTGAAATGAAAAATAACTGCCAAAATAAAAATTTCAATAGAAAGGTGGGAAAATAAACTGAAGAGAATCTCCCTACAAGTAGGGTAAAAAGGAAATAAATGGAGAATGTAAAAGAAAAGGTTAAGGGGCTTAGAGATGAATCCAGAAAATTCATCCAACTCAGAAGCTGCAGAATGAGTGAACAGAGAAACGAGAGCACAGGAAATTAACAAAGAACAAGACATCTTTACAAATGGAAAGATATAAGCATCCAGATTGAAACTGTCCCCATAGGCCCACGTAAAGTGACATCATCTTGCAATTTTAGAAAACCAGGGATAAATGATAGTCTAAAGAGATTCTAGAAAGACAGTAAATGTTATCTACAAAGAAATGATTAGCAGAATGGCATCAGACTTCTCAGCTACATTGGATGCTGAAAGACAGTGGAGCTGTAAACCCTGAATCTGAGGATTTGAATCCTATGCCTAGCCGAAGTATCACTTAAGTGGAAAGGTAGAGTAGTTATTTTCAGACCTGCAGGAACTCAGAAATGTCATTTCCCATGCATTCCACCTTAGGAAAATACTGGAGGATATGTTCTACTAAAACAAGAGAATAGAACAAAAAAGGGAACGACATTGGATCCAGAGAAGAGAGTACCCTACAGAGGAGATAGATGAAGGGAATACGTAAGATGAAATCTATGCAGCAAGCACACCTGGAGAGGAACCAGTGCAGTTTGTAGCAAGAGGTTAGAGGTATTTATATAGTCATTTATAATGATATGATTGATTATTGATTGAACTAAAAATATTGTTATAATTGTATTGGAAGATGGAGGAAGGGTTGCATAAGTGAGGTAAATCATTATCATGAAAAGATGAATGGTTATGTGCAAAACAGATAGCAGTATAAGCATATTATTTAGAAATATATAAATAACTGTTAGAAGTATCAGCTAAGAGAATTAAAAATAATTATGAATTGCTGGACAAGGTTGGGATACATGGGGATAAGGCTTTCCTGGTTTTCATTATAAGTCTTTACATTTATTTCTTTTTAACTAGGTGCATTATTACCTTGATTCAATTTTTTGAAAATTAAGAATAATCAAAGCAAATTAAGATGAAGAAATAAACCTCTACTTTTAAAAAGAAGACAGTTATTATTCTTAGAACTGCTTTTAAAGTATTCATAAATTCTTACCTAAATTTTGGAAACACAGTAATTCTTATGCTTTTTTTCTTATTTTCAGGTAAGTATATTTGAATGCTCTAGAATAATATTTTATCTTATTTTACATTAGAGAAAATGCTCAACTTCCATCCATAGTTTGGAAAAGTTTAGTTTCTTATCATTAATGGCTTTTAAAAATTTGTCTGATATGAGAATTGCTACTCCAGCTTTCTTTTGATTTCCATTTGCATGGAGTATCTGTTTCCATCCCCTCACTTTCAGTCTGTATGTATCCCTAGGTCTGAAGTGGGTCTCTTGTAGACAGAATATATATGGGTCTTGCTTTTGTATCCATTCAGCCAGTCCATGTCTTTTGGTGGGAGCATTTAATCCATTTACATTTAAGGTAATTATTGATATGTATGTTCCTATTACCATTCTCTTAATTGTTTTGGGTTTGTTATTGTAGGTCTTTTCCTTCTCTTGTGTTTCCTGCCTAGAGAAGTTCCTTTAGCATATGTTGTAAAGCTGGTTTGGTGGTGCTGAATTCTCTTAGCTTCTGCTTGTCTGTAAAGGTTTTAATTTCTCTGTCAAGTCTGAATGAGATCCTTGCTGGGTAGAGTAATCTTGGTTGTAGGTTTTTCCCTTTCATCACTTTAAATATGTCCTGCCACTCCCTTCTGTCTTGCAGAGTTTCTGCTGAAAGATCAGCTGTTAACCTTATGGGGATTCCCTTGTATGTTATTTGTTGTTTTTCCCTTGCTGCTTTTAATATTTTTTCTTGTATTTAATTTTTGATAGTTTGATTAATATGTGTCTTGGCATGTTTCTCCTTGGATTTATCCTGTATGGGACTCTCTGCACTTCCTGGACTTGATAGACTATTTCCTTTCCCATATTAGGGAAGTTTTCAACTATAATCTCTTCAAATATTTTCTCAGTCCCTTTCTTTTTCTCTTCTTCTTCTGGGACCTCTATAATTCGAATGTTGGTGTATTTAATGTTGTCCCGGTAAGTGAGAAAGAGAAAAACAAATACCACATGCTAACACATATATATGGAATCTAAAAAAAAAAGGTTCTGAAGAACCTATGGGCAGGACAGGAATAAAGATGCAGACGTAGAGAATGGATTTGAGGACACGGGGTGGGGGGAAGGGTAATCTCGGATGAACTGAGAGAGTGGCATGGACTTATAAATACTACCAAATGTAAAATAGATAGGTAGTGGGAAGCAGCCACATAGCACAGGGAAATCAGCTCCGTGCTTTGTGACCACCTAGAGGGGTGGGATAGGGAGCGTCGGAGGGACGGAGATGCAAGAAGGAAGAGATATGGGAACACATGTATATGTATAGCTGATTCACTTTGTTATAAAGCAGAAACCAACACACCATTGTAAAGCAATTATACTCCAATAAAGGTGTTAAAAAAAATTGGGGGCATTCCTGTAAAAATAGCCACAAATTGAGTCACCACTTGATATTTTCTCTCTGGGGTGAATGATATTCACCGTGGGTTAACTTGTATTCATAAACTGGTGGCCTTCCTACCCTTTTCTAAAGTAGGTGTAAATGCCCTGACAACAGTCATACTCTATCCCTGGTGAATCGATTGAAACAGAAACAAACAGGTGGATCAGCCAAGATGGCGTAGTAGAAAGACCCTGAGCTCAACTCTGCTCATGGACACACCAAAATCACAACTATTTGCAGAAAAACCATTGATGAAAAAGACTGGAATGTACCAGAAAAGATCTTCTACAACTAATGTATGAAGAAGGAACCAAACAAGATGGATAGGAGAGGTGGAGTCGCAATATAGGCAAGTTCCATAAACCCAGGTGGACAATCCACAAACAGGAGGATAAGTACCATTGCAGAGGTTCTCCCCAAGGAGAGAGGGGTCTGACCCTATGTTGGGCTCCATAGCCTGTGGGTCATATACTGCGAAAACGAGCCCCCAGAGCATTTGGCTTTGAAGACCAGCAGGGCTCACTCTCGAGGGTCCCAGAGAGCTGTGGGAAGTAGAAACTGTACTCTTAAAGGGCGCACACAAACTCTCACGTGCTCCGGGATCCAGGGCAGAAGCAGTAATGGGAGCCTGGGTCAGAGCTATCTCCTGATCTGGAGAGTCTCCCAGAGAGGTAGGAGGCAACTGCAGCTCACCCTGGGGACACAGACACTGGTGGCAGCCATTTGGGGAGCTGATTCTACTATGAGGACACTGGTGCTGGTAAGCACCATTGTGAAATCCTCCCTCTAGCTTATAAGCCTCAGGACCCATCCCTGCCTGTAGGCAAAAGTGCTGAGACACCTCATGCCAAGCAACTAACTGGGCATGGGCACAGCCCCACCCACCAACAGACAGGCTGCCTTAAGACCCCCTGAGCCCACAGCTGCCCCTGGACATGGCCCTGTCCACCAGAGGGCACGGGATCTGCCCCACAAACCAGTGTGCAGGCACCAGACCCGGGACCCCCAGCGACCTCCAGCCAGAGACCCTGGGACCCAGCTTCACCCACCAGTGGGCAGGCACCAGCCTCAGAACACCCCAGGCTCTGGCCTCACTCTCCAGTGAGCCTGCTCTAGCCCTGGGACCAGCCTCACCCACCAGCAGACAAAAACAATTAACAAAATGGTAATAAGAACATACATATCAATAATTACTTTAAATGTAAATGGACTAAATGATACAATCAAAAGAGACAGAGTAGCTGAATGGATAAAAAAAACAAGACCCATATATATGCTGCCTACAGGAGACATATTTCCGATCTAAAGACACACACACAGACTGAGGGGATGGAAAAAAAGTATTCCATGCAAATGGAAGTGAAAAGAAAGCCAGTGTAGCAATACTTATATCAGACAAAATAGACTTTAATAAAGACAGACAGATAGAGGAGATGAGGAAGGATATTACATAATGATCAAGGGATCAATCCAAAAAGAAGATATAATAATTGTAAATATATATATGCACCCAACATTGGAGCACCTAAATACATAAAGCAAATATTAACAGACATAGAGGGAGAAATTGACAGTAACACAATAATAGTAGGGGACTTTAACACCCCACTTACATCAACAGGCAGATCATCCAGACAGAAAATTAATAGGGAAACACTGGCCTTAAATGACACATTAGACCAGATGGACTTAATTGATATTTATAAGTCATTTCATCTGAAAGCAACAGAATATACATTCTTTTCAAGTGCACATGGGACATTTTCCAGGAGGGATAACATGCTAGGCCACAAAACAAGCCTCTGTAAATTTAGGAAAATTGAAATCATATCAAGCATCTTTTCTGACCGTAACACCATGTGAGCAGGAACCAACCACACACACACAAAAAAAAACTGCAAAACACACAAACATATGGAGGCTAAAATATATGCTACTAAACAACCAATGAATCACTGAAGAAATCAAAGAGGAAATTTAAAAATACCTGGAGACAAATGAAAATGAAATCACAGTGATCCAAAATCTTTGGGATACAGCAGAAGCAGTTCTAAGAGGGATGTTTATAGTAATACAAGCTTACCTCAGGAAACAAGAAAAATCTCAAATAAAGAACCTAATCTTACATTTAAAGAAGCTAGAAAAAGAAGAACAAACAAAACCCTAAGTTAGTAGCAGGAAGGAAATCATAAAGATCCGAGCAAAAGTAAATGAAATAGAGACTAAAAAAACAATAGAAAAGATCAATGAAACTAAAAGTTGGTTCTTCGAAGAGATAAACAAAATTGATAAACCATGGATAGTATCTGAGTCTCATCCGCTCTTTCCTTAGCTGTGATCTGGCCCCAGGTACCTCCCCACATATGCTCTGGATATCTCCCACCCTCTCAGTAAACTGGTGCCAGTGATTACTTCTCTTCCACCTGCATTTTCTCCCCTTTCTATTGGCTTACTGACCTCTTCCTGATCCAGCATGCTCCTTTCCTCTTTTGAATTCATTTGACTCAGCATTTGTGCCTTTCTGTGTACTTCTTATGTTCTCCCTTATATTTTAGTTCTCTCTTATTTTAATTACTGTTCCTCATTAGACAGCCTAAAATTTACCATCTTAACCAATTTTAATAAGTAGGTTCACAATGTACAACCAACTTCCAGAACTTTTTCATCTTGCAAAACTGAAACTCTGTCCCCATGAAACCAGAAATTCCCATTCTCCCCTCCAGTCTCCCCCTGGCAACCACCATTCTACTTTCTGTCTTTATGAATCTGACTTCTCTCAGTACGTCATAATTGGGATCACAGTATTTGTCTTTTTGTGACTGGCTTATTTCATGTAGCATAACGTCCTTAAGGTTCATTCATGTAACCTGTGTCAGAATTTCCTTCCTTTTTAAGGCTGAATAATATCCCACTGTATGGATGGACTTTCATTGCATTCATCTTTTGGCTATTGAGAATTATGCTGCCTATGAACATGGGTGTACAAGTATCTCTTTAAGACCTTGCTTTCAATTTGCAGGGTATATACCCCAAAGTGGAATTGCTGGGTCATATTTTAATTCTATTTTTAATTTTTTGAGGACCTGACATACCATTTTTCATAGCAGCTGTACCATTTTACATTCCCAACAGTAAACAAGGGTTCAAATTTCTCCATATCCTTGTCTACACTTGTTATTTTCTTTTTTTATTTTATTGCTCTTATTGTTGATAGTAGGCACCCTAATGGGCGTAAGGTGGTATCTCACTGTGGGTTTGATTTGCATTTCCCTATGACCAGTGATATTAAGGATCTTTTCACATGCTTATTAGCCAATTCTATATCTTCTTTGGAGAAGAAGATGTTTGAAGTCTATTCAAGTCCTTTGCCATTTAAACAATTGGGTTGTTTGCATTTAAAAATTGGGTCTTTGTCTGATTTGTCTTTGAATCCAACATAGCATATATTCCATTACTTTGCCCCACTTCTGAAAACTGGGGTTCAGGAAAGCTGGATGAATGTTACAGGGTTAACACAGAGACCATATCTGCATATACTCTGAGGTCCTGGTGGTCTCAGGTACATTCAGGGCTTCAACTAACTCTCTAATTAGCACTTCTGGAAATAATAAACAAACATGAGTGCCATCTGAGAAAAACTCATGAGTTGGACATGCATTGATCCATAAAAGTTTTCATTACCTCATTCCAAAATCCACATGAGGTGGCCTTCTAGATAGAAAAGTGTCCTTGTCCTCAGGTCAAAATGCTTGGAGGAATTTGGAAGAGTCAATTTCATTTTGGTGGTATGGGAATTACTCCAGGATGAACTATAGAGATATGCTGTCTGTATAGGAGAGGTCAAGACTCAGGAGGAAAAAACTAGAAATCACATCAAGAATCTTTATTTGGGGGGTCATTTTTCATTCTGTAAACATCTATCATGTAGCTAAGAGCCTGGCATTGGCTAAGGAGGTAAGAACAGAATTGCATCTTGGTCAAAGTTAAGTCACTAGTTTGTATCTATCAAATTCCAGGGCATAGAGAATTATTAGAAAACTAGATGCAGAAATGGGAATTATTAACCATTAATCTCTGCCTCCTGCTTCTGTCTTCTCAGCACTACAACTTTGGCTTTGATTTCCCTTCTTTGACAATTTAGGTAAAAATTATAGTGGCTGATTAAAATGTGCCATGATGGAAAGGGCAAGGGAAATTAAAAGGTAATTTTCTTTTATTACTTAAAAAATCTGCGATTAAGTCAACTGCTGCTTCTCCACCTATAGAACACAAAGTGCCTACAGAGCTAAATAAAGTGTTTGCTGTTCAGAATGATTATTTCAGAGACTTGGTTGTAACCAGCTAATAAGATGACTAAATGAAATAATATATGTGAGTGTGAAAGCTTCTAGCAAAGTCAGGGTAGTGGTTTTTTTCTTTCCATTTTTTCCTTTTTTTCTTGTGTACCCATGAAAAAAAAGAGATTACTAAGCAAATTAATAAGTAAGCAGGCAAACAAGTGAAGTGCTCCTTTATTTAATAGCAGAGGCATTTAGCAGCAGGACTGTATTCACAATGAATTTGCTAATTATAAATGAGTCCCATGCAGTATTTAAAGCATTTACGCAGTTCTTAGAAGCCTTAGAGTTCTGTCCCCCTCCACTTGTAGCAATGTGACTACAATCCTCAAGGAGAAAGAACAGTATTGCTTTTTAAATGTCCATTAGTCAGACTGCTCATTTACTTAAACCAGCACCCCCTTTTTTGTTCCCCTTCCCCTCCCTGATGAAAACCCTGAAGCCAGCACAGGCAGGCCTTTACCATGCACACTGTCATCCAACTACAGCAAACTACTTGTCATCCCTCAAATAAGCAGTGCCTTTGGCCTGTGCACTGGCCTTTGCTACATCTTCATCTGGTGAGCTCCTGCTCATCTTTTGCAACCCAGCTCACCATCCTCATTGCCTTCTCTGAGCCACCTTTTCCAGCACCTGTAGGTACTTTGTCCCTCCCTCTACTGAATTCCCATCACACTTTGTTCATATCTCTTAGAACTCTTATCACATTATATGGCAATGATGTGTTCACAAGGCTGTCTCCCTTGCTGGACTGTAAACTCCTAGAAAACAGGGATTGAACTTTTAACCTTCCTACGTATCCCTAAACACCTAGCATAGTTCTTGGCCCAGTAAATATTCAGTAAATATTGGGCAGAAGTTATTATTAGGATCAGGAAGATAAATGGCAGTGTGGTCTAAAGAAAAAAAAAACGATCAAAATGGTGGGAACTCTGAAGTAAAGAAATAGAAATAGATTAGGAGAAAGGGGGTCAGTAAGAGAGGGTGGGAGTAGAGAAACCTAGGAAGGAAACAAGTAGGAAGTAAAGAAGTAAAACAGATGATGGGAAGCAAAGTAACATTAAGGGAACAATGTGAGGTGTGTGAAATCAGGGCAACATAATTAGTTGTCACTTTTTGTCAAATACTCCTGGGTATTTTTGAAGCTCATCTAGCTCTACTTTTCCCTAGAAACAAAGAGAGATGGAAGGAAGAAAAGGCCAGAGAGGGAAGTGAGGCAACAAACACTATGAGCTCAGCACTCAGACTATGACCTCAGCCACTGTCTTTGTCCTCCCCTGTTCCTCAGCCTCTCAGCCTCTCTCTTCTGATCCAGGCCTGAGCTTTGTCTTCTTTTCTCTTTTCTACATGGAAGGTCCATGTATACACAAGTCATATATATGAGAACAAATGGGAACATGTATCTATGTTTGTTTACCACTGAGTTTTTTTTATAATTTGGAAAAAGAAAACAAAGTGTAGTGTCATAGCAAGCCCCCAGCATCCCTGCCTTTGTTGTGTCAGAGGGAAGCATTTGCATAACTCCCTGGGGAGGCTGTGGCTCCTGCCTGCAGCCTTGCAAGAGTGGACATTTACAGTGCATGAAGGGTGAGATACTGTTATAATGATGCATGTAAACATGCTATAGTATTTATGTGTCTTTAAGACGAAATGACTTTCAGACTCACCAAGCTCTCTTCCTCACAGGAGATGTGCCACTTGATGGTTGAAGCCTTTTGGAGTTATGTCTCGGGTAACCAAAAAGTGTCTCATATTTATAGAAAGCAGTACAGTGCAGCCCTGGATAAAAGTTGAGAGCCCAGGTGGCTAGTGTGGGCTCTGCCACTCAGTCTGAGGCTGAGTTTTCTCATCTGTCAAATGGGAGTAATCTCACACACTTACCTCACGTGATTACTGTGAGGATCAAATCACATTATTGTATAGGACCCTACATGTGACCAAGATTTCAGTTTTCCAGTTATTTATGCCACCAATTTTTAATCTGACCCTCTCAACAACCCTGAAAAATATTTTGATCCTCATTTTACAGAAGAAGAAACTAAAGCTCTAAGAGAAGTGACTTGGCCAAAGCCACATAGCTAGTAAACCAGGATGTTGCAAATTTTGTTTTCAAACTCATCTTCAATTATCCCCAGACACAAACCTGGCTACTCAGTGCTATTGGCTTCATAGCCCCTCTTTCCTAACTTCCCTCATGGCGCCTCCTCCCCACAGCCTCTGAAGGTGTTCTGTATAATGGATTAATTAGCTTTTGTTTTGTTCCCCCCCTCTCCCCTACTTTTTCTGGCCCCTAGAAGAAAACACCAGCAGTCCCGACAAAGAAAACCAGCACCACCTTCAACATCGTGGGGACCACCTATCCCATCAACCTGGCCAAGGACACTGAGTTCTCCACTATCTCCAAGGGCGCTGCTCCTAGTGCCTCCTCAACCCCGACAATCATTGCTTCACCCAAGACCACCTACGTGCAGGATATCCCAACTGAGACCAAGACCTACAACAGTGTCAGCAAGGTTGACAAAATTTCCCGCATCATTTTTCCTGTGCTCTTTGCCATTTTCAATCTGGTCTATTGGGCCACATATGTCAACCGGGAGTCAGCTATCAAGGGCATGATCCGCAAACAGTAGATATTGGCAGTGCCGCAACCAGAGCACTGTATACCCTAGGAAGTGTCCATGCACCCAAACCCCAGGGCTCCCCTTCATGTGTTTCAGGATTCTTCTTTTTTAACCTTCTTACCAAGCCATGACTCTCAATTAATATTTATGAATCTCAATGAAGAAACAATAACAACAGAAAAAATTACTTTTCCCCATTGCTGAGTATATCCTCATTGGAGCCAAACACTGCCATTTGTCCAGTTGCTCATCTTAATCTGCCAGTCTCCCTCAGCTGAGGGCACAGCATGTATTTTATTGCACTCTGCCCACTAAAGAAAGAACAGGCCTCTATGGCCTGTAGTGAGAGCCTTGGGTATTTGAAAGTTCCAGACTAAGGATGATTGTTGACTGGTCCAGATCAGATGATTCTGACTTACTAGGGAGCCAGGCTGTGTCCCATGTGGTCCTGCCTGCCACCTCCCCTGCCCACAGCAGGGCCCACTAGGCATAAATACTGATAACAAAGGCAGGAGCCAGTGCTAATCTCTGAACATGGCCCACAACCCCTTTATTGGCTTGGAGGTTAGTATGGACAGTTAAGGCTTACCACTGTCTACCATGTATGGCCAAAACAGATAGAATCAACTGGACCAGCCTGGCACCAAGATGGCTGATGACCTGCCATGTCCAGCCCCTCAGGAAAATAGTACTCTCTTTGGTATACCTCTCCTCCAGAAAGCCCTTTTCTCTCAAGCCCTTTGAACCCCTTGCAGCCAGCTGGACACTCCTTAGCTTGGACTCATTACTGCCTGCAAACTCTTTAGGAAAAGGATCAAGTAATTTTTAAAATTTATACTAAAAAGGGACATATAGAACAAATTCTAGATCAAATGCCTAAATTTTTAAAAACATTAGAGAGACAGGAAAGTCACCTCCCTGCCAAGGCAGCTAGTCAAATACTGGATGGAGTAAGCGATTTGGGTTGGATTGTAGTTGAGGCTTGAAATCTGGCTCAAAAAAGAGGGCTACTGGCAGGTGAAAATCAAATTCTTCCTTCCACACCCTTCACACTCCAAACCGTAGGCCAAGCCCAAGAACTTTGCTCCTACTGTGTCAGGGACCTCTGGTCCTCTGTTGATGCCAATTTTAAGAGGGATGAATTGGAGTTTAGTTGACTTTTGAGTCAACTAAATTATTAACCTTATTATCAGTTTGATAACATATTATTTAGGAGATTTGATCTCATTTGTTCTTAATATGAGTAAAAGGGACAGTCATAATTGTAAAATATTTATAAGGTAGATAAACTCAGTTTCATGTGTTTGAATGACTTGCCTAGGCTCCTTACAAGTGTCTGTAATAGAGAACTGTCACGTGCCCCTTTCCAAAGGCCAAAATGAAGACAGGGCTGAGAATCCAGGTCCACCTTGATCTCAGAATCAGCACAATCTCAACAGGCATGCTGCATCCTGAATGCAGTTTGGTTGGACACCAAAAAGATTTTTAGAAAGTCACAGTGTGTCACCCAAGGAGACCACTTCTAATAGTCATGGCTCAAGGAAATGAGATTAAGATGGCAGCCCCAGCCACTAGTCCAAAGTACCCTAGAACCCCTAAGTAACACCACAGAGAGCACCAAAAGGAGATTCTCCCTGCCTACTCCCTGATCAATGCTCCTAAGGGGTCTATCATTAGCTGCTGGTTGCCTTTTCACCCATCCTTCCCCCATCCCCTGCTTCCTTGCCATTGCTGGGATAATGCATGCCAGTCCCATTATTCCTAAGACTGTGTCTGTATGTAAGTTCATGACTAAAAGAGTGTAGTGTCGTGGATATGTGGGGATGGGGGGTGGGATGGGGGGGTGGGGTGTGTGGGACTGTTAATGATTGTCCTGTTAATGATCATCTTAAGGAATTTAGAATGGAAGCCTGACCTTTGCCTCTCTGTAGAAATTGTGTTTCCAAATGCTTTGGTGCAATGTTTAGCGGCTGTTTATTAAACTCTTTCTGAATTGTACTCACTCGGGCTAGAGAACTTTTTTTGGTCACTCTTTGCCTAACACAGGCAGTACTCTGTTTTTGGCTTTCACTCCTATTCTCATGCCATCCTTACTTCTTAACACCATTGGAATATGCTGGAGAAAAGGTATCCCAAGAGCAAGAGACCTATTACAGTAATCCAAAATGGAACCCATGTGAAAACAGCTTTGATTGACTCAGGGGTCTCATTACCCAATATGACAGAGAAGGAAACACTTGTATTGCTTCCTCCACTAAATTCACCCACTCCCAGGAAGTAGAGAAAGTTATTTTCTTTGCAATTCTAAAGGCTTTTGTTCTTTTCCATTGATTATTATTTCCCTTAGGCAATAGTTCCCTTAGGTAATAGTTACTAGGCAGAGGGAGTGTCTGTCCAGTTGGTTAGTCCATGTGTTGGAAATGGATGATGACCCTTATTTGTTACAGAGTTTAAGAAAAATCTGGGAAGTAATCTTATGAGATGTGCTTGAGGAAATCACTGGGCTTCTAAAGGATGGGGAAGATCTCCTTGGGAGAGCATTTTGAATTATATAAAAGGTTTTCTTGTCTGAAATAAGATCAGGGACTTGAACAATTTGACCCTCGGTGCATGTTCCAGCCACGTGGTCATCTGATGGATGTCCTGATGCTGCAGCAATTTCATAATCCCTGACCAATTCAATCATACCACCAAAACAACCATGAGAGGCAGCCTCCATAGCAAAATTGCCCGATACTCATATTTAAGTGTTGTTTCCTTGAGAAACTTCTAAAACCACTTTGCCTCTGAAAACTATTCCCCTAGTTTTAGGGGAAAGCTGAAGCTGTTCCCATCAGTACTTCTGTTGCTGAGCTCCCCTAGAGTTTGAAATCCTACCCCAAACTGGGACCAATCTTGCAGACTTAATTATTTTATGGTATTTAGAGCTTCAGAGACATATCCCTAGCAGTTCTAGAGGCTGCTGGAAGAATGTCTAACACAGTGTAGGCACTCAATTAATATTTGTGAATAAATGAACGCTAATCT
Source organism: Phocoena sinus (assembly GCF_008692025.1). Lineage (NCBI taxonomy): Eukaryota > Metazoa > Chordata > Mammalia > Artiodactyla > Phocoenidae > Phocoena > Phocoena sinus. The sequence continues at coordinate 128,387,271 of NC_045784.1, read as the reverse complement.
AGATCAGAGCTACATGGGGGGGAGGGTTTCATCAGGGTGGTGTTGGAAAGGAGACTAGCTAAACCGTGCTCAATGGAGACTAATGGAAGCAAATACATGCAATATGCAACATTCTAAAGCAGCTCTAAGAGCATCCAAGTGCTAATAAATGTGCTCTAAGTCATTTAAAATAACTTTTTTCCTGCTTAATAATTGTTTGCTCCTATGAACTTTTAAATCTGAGGTGTTTATGTAATGAGCTATTAGTTCATCATGCTAAAGTATAAAGTACTGCAAGCAAGAGAGCCAGGCATGACTGAGCACCAGGGTGCATCTGTGTTATGACACTCTTCAGAGGGCTTCTCAGACTGAGCTTGGGAAGGAGGCCCTCTGGAACTCTGACTCCTTCCAAGAGGTCTGGCAGGACATGGAATGAATGAGAAGGGAAATGGAAGAGGAAGAAAGCATTGGGGAAAATTCTGTCAAAGGGGCCTAGAATTAGAGGCAGGGATCTCTAGTATCGATAGCATCTAATTACACAAGCTCCCTTTCACCTGGAAATATTAATCACGTGACCACCCACTGGGGTGATGCTAAAGGCACCTGCCCTTGTTGACTAAGCAAGCTACCCTCTGGAGCCCCCGGCCTTTTCCATCAGAGAGCACCTGGGCCTTTTCTACCTTTCTTTTGCCTCAGCTCCAACAATTTGATATTATGAGGAAAACATTGAGAAGAATGAACACCTGAATTTTAGTCAGGGCTCAATTCCATATCAGTTGCTATGTGATATCGGGCAGGTCCCTCCCCTGAGATGAGACTTTCCCTATTAGTAAATGGGGTTCTGATGAGAGCCAAGTCAACAAAACAGTACCCTGTCCAGCATCTGCCCCGGTGGTCCACTTTGTCCCAAGTGTTACCACATCCTGGGCCCCCCCACACCAGCCCACCCAGGAGACACAAACCCCAACCTTTGGTTGCCTGTCACGCAATTCAGATGGATTGGCAGCTTCAAAAGAATTTGATTAAACACCAAATAAGGAAGCTAAGAGGCTAAACCTTGGAATGCAGGGGCCAAACTCTCAGGCCCAGTAGTGACCTCCTTACCACTACCACCCCCACTCTTATCCTTGGCCTGAGCTTCATGTGGCAGGGTCTTGTGTGGTGACGAACAGGACCATTAGTGGCCCAGCACCAGTCTCAGCATGGGCAAAGTTGGGTCCTAAATTGAGAAGATTAAGCAGGTGCTGGTACCTGGCAGGGGGTCCCTAAGTAAACTAAGAGTACAATTTGTGACAAAACCACCTTCCCCTTTGTTTTCCCCCTCCAAAGTTTCCGCTTAGCGGAGGACAGAAACTCTCAGAAGGGAATTCCTTAAACTTCAACAGAGCTCATAGCATCTGCACACACCATCTCTCCCTTCCCTTCTGTGACAGGCATAAGGTGGCCTTCCTTCCATCTGAGGCCAGCTCCTCTCTTCTAAAAGAATTCTACATTTGTTATCTGCTCTCAGTGAAGCCGCTTTTGCTGAGTCACCACTGCTCTGGTTACTAAAACCTAAAGGCATTTTTTAGTTATGTTACTTGACCCGTCAGCAGCATTTGACACTGTTGACAATGACTTGATTCTTTGGTTTCCATGACACCAGTCTCCTGATAGCCTTGATTTTTCTCCCTGCTACTTTTCTGTTTCTTCTCACTCTATACACTCTCCCTGAATGATCTCATCTGTCCTGATACCCTCAGTAACCACATATTTCAAGTATCTTTTGCTATGTAACAAACCAGCCCCAAATGTAACAGCATAAACAATGACAATTTATTATTCCCGTGGGCCAGGAATGTGGACAGGGCAAATAAAGGATGGCTTGTCTCTACTCCATGATGCCTGGGACCTCAGATAGGAATACTCAAATAAGTGGGGGTGACTCAATTGACTGGAACATACGAGGATGGAGGATCTACTTTCAAGCTCCATGTAGCAAGGGATTCTGTGGTGAGATGAAGGCATATTAGTTACCCAGCTCTAGTCCTGTTCAAGAGGGGAAATGTTGGGTCCTAAACTGAGAAGACGAGGGCGTTTTGCATGCCAGTCTAGGGGGTTTGGTCCTTCACTCACATGTCTGGAACCTGGGCTGTGATGGTGAAAGGACAAGTTCAACTGGGACTGTTGACTAGATCATCTATATATGGCCTTTCCATATGGCTTCTCACAGCATTGGCAGCTGGGTCCTGAAAGGGAGCATCTCCAGAAGGGACCTCTGGAGAACAAGTGTTCTAAGAGAACCAGGTGGAAGTTGCATGGCTTTTACTGACCTAACATGGGAAGTAGCTGCATTCTGTTGATTACATCAGAGACACGAAGGCCAGGCCTGATTCAAGAAGTTGGGCACAGACCTCATCTCTTAATGGGAGGAGTGTCAAAATTTTGCAGACATGCTTGCAAACCACCTCATCTACTTTATGCTGATGACTGCCAAATCAATATCTCTAGCCTAGTTCTTTCACTTCAAATTTAACCTGTTAAAAGCAGCACTCTTAACTCCTCAACCCACACAACTTTTCCCTTGGGCATTCCTTTATCAATAAATAAAAGCATCATTCACCCAGATGCTCAAGTCAAAAATTTAGGAGGAATTACTGACACCTCTCTCTCATCCCCATATCCAGCACATCTGACAATCTTATGCACTCAGCCTCTAATTTAAATCCCATATTGTACCTCCTCCTCTTCACTTCCACCACTAGAACTCCAGTCTAACCCTCCATCATGATCTCGCACCTGGATCACTATATAGCTAGCATTTTAAACTGTAAACCAGATCATGTCACTTGCTTGTTTAATACATTTCAATGGCACCCTGCTGCACCTAAAATAAAATCTAAACTCTAACCCAGGCCTTAAAAGTCCTGCTCAGCCTCCTGCTACCATAATGCCTACCTCATTCACAATGCATCAGCCATATCAACTGCACATCAAGTACTAATATGTTTTAGGGCCTTTATGCATGGTGTTTCCTCAGTCTAGAATGTTTCTTCCCTTCCTGTCTTGACCTGGCTGACTCCTACTCATCCTTCAGTTCTCACCTGAAAGGTCATGTCTCTCATGCCTTGTCCTCCATGATAAAAAAGCAGTGTGCTTGCTTCCACTCTACTCTGTATTGCTTTCACTATCCCAACGTTCACCACATTTCATTGCAATCTCCCACTACATTAAGCTCTGTGAGGAAGAGCTGCTCATTTACACCACTGTATAGGATCAACACCATAGTCTAAACTCGGAAAATACTGAATAAAATAACTTCTGAGCTGGACTTTAAAGGATGATTCAAAACTTGTCATGCAAAGAGGAGAAGGGCATTCAACATGAATGTACAAAGACCCAGAAGTGAGAGAGACCATAATAGTGTATATAGCCAAATTTAGTTGTCCTAACTTTCCAGGCATTTTACTCATTAGGATGGATGGTGAATATAGTGGTTCTGGACCCAAGAGCTGGTGGTGGGGGGCCATAACCTATCATCTACCTGAGGACCTGGTTGCATGCCATCATCTTGCTGATCTGTGATCACAGAAAGTTGGCTTTTATAGACAAAGAAAGATAATAACACATGTGAGCTGCTTGGGGAATAGCTACTTGTTGGCCCCTAGGCTTGAAGTTCTAGGCCAACTTCCTAAAGACTCAGAGTCTTAGAGGTTCCCATCCTTGTAGCCACACTCCAGCCTTGCTGCACAGCAAGGACATTCATTCACACTATTTCAAAACCTACAGACCCTTTCTCAGATCATTAAAGGGTCACATGACATGAACATAAGTCCATGAAGGATAGTATTAACACTGCTAGGTCCTGTTTTAGGCCACTCAGATTTATCATAGTCTCAGTACAACTGTGGTGCAGCCTTCATGGAGGGTTAGGACTCTGCATTCTAGCTGATGGAGTTTTATGCCCGCAGATATCATGTTTGATAAGGGCTCTATGATCTTTATACACTTTAAGCTGGTCCCTTCCTGAAATACATATCTAGCCTGGAATCATACCAGTCCTTTCCTTGCCTCTTAATGGGAGGAGAACAATGAAAGTTTAATGAACCTTTATTGACAGAGAGCTAGTGAGCTCCTAGTAGAAATAGTATTAGCCAGAGAAATCCAAGGTCTTATTACTCACCACATTCTCTCCGTACTGATGTGAGGAACAGATGCTACTGACCCTGAAACTGTCTAATCTCCTCGAGCCACATCCATGCTGAATCAGTCTCCTATGATGATCTACAACCAACTTTTCCAGGTTTCTGTGGCACTAGCAGGCCTCCTCCAGTTTAAAGTTAATAGGAAATGGTGCCCAAGGCTGGTGCTCTAGTCAGTGGTACTTCAGCTGGGAATCTGTTCTTGGCACTTTGGTTTTTGGTCATGTCCACACTACAATCTCCTTGAAGGAGCTATGATGACAGATGCAGCATGGCCTGAACCTTGGGAAGATGGTCATCTTCTCTTACAAGTATTAACATGTGGCCATGTGAGTGGCTTTGATTGGGACTGGTCCCCATCCAAATGCATGAGAAGAATGAGATACCAACATGGTTGTGGGGAAAGCTGCTAGTGGTTAGAACAAATGTGAATGGTAAAAGACATAGGAACTGGGAGGCAAGAATACTGAGTTCTAATCTGGGTTATACCATTGTCTTACCTGCATGACATTGGGCAAGTCACTTAACCTCTATATAACATAAATATAATAAGAAAACTATTCCAGGGAACACTGGGATTAAATGAGCTACTGCCCATGGAAGATTGTTGGAATCCTTAATTGCCACTCATATGTAGAGAATAAATCTTCTAATCCAAACACTGTTACTGAGAGTGAAGTCACCAAGATGGCAACATAGGTGTCATTCTTGTCTTTGCCCCCTCCCTGCAAGAAAAGCAATTAACAACTATTTATGGAGAAGACACCACTGAGAGAATCCTAGAACATAGCAGTGAGGGTGACCCCAATCTCTGCATCACAGAGGCCAAGACAGACTGCATTAGAAAGGTAAAAGGAGTGACTACATGCTGACTGCATCCCCCTCCCCCAGTGTAGCACCAGGCAGAGAGATCCCCCATGAGCCTATAGTTTCTTCACTGAGAAGAGAGAGCCCAGAGGTGACCTCCAGCATGCCCCAACATTGTGGGTTGCTTTGTGGGAGCTCCTACTCTGTTTTTTTCCCACAGAGATTGCAGTGGAATCTGTGGGGCTCAACCACTTGAAATATGATTGTGACAGAGAAGTGGGGAGGGACTTCCAAAAACCAGTACACAGATTTTGGCAAACCATATTCCTACCTGCAGAGACCAAGTAGTCCCAACCAGTGACTTTGCTCATCTGCAGAACCAAGCTGGTGGTGTAGTCTGAACAGGGAACTCAGTGGGGTGCAGATCTGCTAGATCTGGGTTCTAAAATGAGAAGTTTTGTCAGCCCTGGAGCTGGGTCTGCCCACACTCAGGCAGGAGAGCAGCCCCCATCCCCATCTGATAGGAAAGGATGGCGAGAATACCTGAAGGCTGTGTAACAGTGTAACACAGCAGTGCTCTAGCTGAGAGGAGGGTGGGCAAAGCTGATTGATCCAGAGCAAAGCCAGTGTTCTGTTCAGTCAAGAAACTTAGGGCATGAGTCAGCTTAAGACCACAGAGAGCCTTGGTGGCCTTGGAGATGCTTCTCACACTGCACCAGGAAGGGAAACTAAGTTTTAGTTCCACTTATTGCTGAATACAGCCTTCAGCCTGACTGACCAAGGACCCTAATCAGAGCACTTGGGAAGTTCTGATGCATAGCCCATCCAGCAACCCTGTGTATAGTGGCACTTGCACTGAGAGCACAGTCTGTGGCTTTCCCTGTCTGAAGAGAAAAATTAGTGTCCTTGCCTGACCAGGATATTCAGTCCCCATTCTTGCCTGATTTGGGTCCCCAAATAATGACCTGAACAGGCCCTGGGTCCTATCCTGCTGACCTGCTGGGTCAGGGAAGCTAATTCACAGCCTCACCTACTACTGAGTATAGTACTGTGTCCCAACTGTCTAGAAAGCTTGACCAGAGAATCCAGGCAACAACAGAACCTATTCTACAGACTCAATTGGGCAGGGAACCAAGCCAGCAGTCCTATTCAGGTGTTCTCATCTAGTGGCACAACCCTCTATCCCTAATCTCAGAGTTCAAACAGTTGCCTCATCCAAAAACAGACAGGGCCCACCTGCCCAAGGATGTTACTAGCAGATGTGTTCAGAAATCCAAACTGAGCTGACTCATGAAGAACTATCTCTTCCAAAGTGAATCTGCGAAGTCTGGAAGATGAGACAACTTACTCAAATGCACAGATACCAACATAAGGAATCAAGAATCACAAAAAATCAGGTAACTATGACAGGATCAAAGTAAACTAATAAGCTCTAATAACTGGCCCTAAAGAAATGGAGGTCTGTGAAGTGTCAAAGAATTCAGAATAATCCCTTTAAAGAAGTTTAATGAACTACAAGAACACAAGTTTAATGAACTAAAAGAACAGACAGGCAACAAAATGAAATTAGAAAAACAATTCATGAACAAAACAATAAGTTTGATGAAGAAATAGAAACCACCAAAAACAAACAGAAATCCTAGAGCTGAAAAATACAATAACTAAACTGAAGAATTCTAGAGTTTTGAAAACAGACTCAACCATGCAGAAAAAAGAATCAGTGACCTGAAAGTTAGGACACTTCAAATTATCTTGTCAGAGGAGAAAGAACAAAAAGAATGAGAGAGGAAGAAAAGCAAACTGTCAGCCAGAATACTATACCTGGTGAAACTTTCCTTCAGAAATGAAGGAGAGATAAAGACTTTCCTGAACAAAGAAAAGTTGAGTGAATTCATCACCATTAGACCTGCTTAAACGCTAGAAGGAGCTCTTTGAGTGGAAATTAATGGATGCTAATCAACATCACAAAAACACAAGAAGGCAGTGTAAAACTCACTGGCAATGGTATAGTCAAAGTTAGATTCTATAATATGGTAATGGTGGTGCATAGTTTACTTACAACTCTAGTTTAAAAGTTAAAAAACAAATGTAGTAAAAAATAACCATGACTATAACAATCTGTTATTGTTTACACAGTATAAGAAATATGTAAGTCGTAACAGCAATAACCTAAATGAGAGGGGGAGTAGAAGTAAAAGTATAAAGCTTAAGCATTCTATTGAAGTTAATTTGTTATTAGTTTAAAATAGAGTGTATAATTTTAAGATATTTTATGTAAGCCTCATGATAACCACAAAGGAAAAACCGGTAGTAATTACACAAAAGAACATGATAAAGAAGTCAAGACATCAAAACACAAAAAAAGATAGAGGGATAAGGAACAAGGAACAGTGGGTCTACAAATAAATCAGTTAACCAATTGTTAACTAATTATTAACAACTATTAAGATGGCAATAGTACATCCTTACTTATCAATAATTACTTTTAATGTAAATGGATTAAATTCTCCAAACAAAAAATATAGAATGGCCGAATGTATAAAAAAACAAGATCCAACAATATGTTGCCTACAAGCGACTCATTTTAGCCTTAAAGACACACATAGGGGCTTCCCTGGTGGCACAGTGGCTGGGAGTCTGCCTGCCGATGCAGGGGACACGGGTTCGTGCCCTGGTCTGGGAAGATCCCACATGCCGTGGAGCAGCTAGGCCTGTGAGCCATGGCCGCTGAGCCTGTGCAACCAGAGCCTGTGCTCCACAGTGGGAGAGGCCACAACAGTGAGAGGCCCATGTACTGCAAAAAAACCCAAAAGAACAAAAAATCAAAAAAACCCCACACAGACTGAGGGTGAAGGAATGGAAAAAGACATTTCAAGTAAGTGGTAACCAAAAAAAAAAAAATGAGGGGTAGATATATTTATGTCAAACAAAAACAGACTTTAAACTACAAATGGTTAAAAGAAACAAAAAGTCATTGTATAATAGTAAAGTGGTCAACCCATCAAAAAGATATAACATCTGCAAATATCTATGCACTCAACATTGGAGCACCTAAATATATAAAGCAAATACAAACAGAGAAAGAAGGAGAAATAAACAGTAATATAATAATAGTCAGGATAATAGTCAGGGACTCTAATATCACACTCTCAACAATGGAGAGACCATCCAGAGAGGGAATCCATAAGGAAACAGTGGATTTGAACAACACTGTAGACCAAATAGACCTAAAAGATATCTATCTATCTATCTATCTAAAGAGAGAGAGAACATTCTATCTGACGACAGCAGAATACATATTCTTCTCAGGGGCACATGGAACATTTTCTAGGATAGACCACATTTTAGGCCACAAAACAAGTCTAAGCAAATTCAAGAACATTGAAATCATAACAAGTATCTTCTCTGACCACAATGGTATGAAACTATAGTCAATAACAGAAAAACTGAAAAATTCATGAATCCATAGAAATTAAACAATAATCTCCTGAACAACCAAGATCAAAGAAGAAATTAAAGGGTAAATTAAAAAGTGTTTTGGGACAAACAAAAAGGTGACACAACATACTGAAACCTATGAGATCCAGCAAAAGTAATCCAAAGAGGGAAGTTCATAGCAATAAACACCTACATTAAGAAGCAAGAAATATCCCGAGTAAACAACCTAACTCCATGACTTAAGGAATTAGAAAAAAGAACAAACTGAATCAAAGTTAGCAGAAGAAAGGAAATAATAAAGATTAGAGCAAAATAAATGAAATAGAGAACAGAAAAATAATAGGAAAGATTATACAAAATAAGAATTTGTTCTTTGAAAAGTTAAACAAAATTGACAAACCTTTAGCTAGACTAAGAAAAAGAGAGGATCCAAATCAACAAAATTATAAATGAAAAAGGAGACACACAAATCGATGCCACCAAAATATGAAGGATTATAGGAGGCTACTGTGAACAACTATACACCAAGAAACTGGACAACCAAGAAGAAATGGAAAAATTCTTAGAAACATAACAAAACCAAAACTGAATCAGGAAGAAATAGAAAGTCTGAGTAGATCAATTACTAGAAAGGAGATTGAATGAATAATAAAAAATTTTCCAATGAAGAAAAGCCCAGGACCAGAGGACTCCACTGGTGAATTTTACCAAACATTCCAAATTAAACCCAATCCTTCTTAAATTCTTACAAAAAATCAAAGAGGAAGGAAAACTTCCAAACTCATTTCACAAGGCGAGTATTACTCTGATATCGAAGCCAGAAAAGGACATGGGGAGGAGGAAGGGTAAGCTGGGACAAAGTGAGAGTGGCATGGACATATGTACACTACCAAATGTAAAATAGATAGCTAGTGGGAAGCAGCCGCATAGCACAGGGAGATCAGCTTGGTACTTTGTGACCACCTAGAGGGGTGGGATAGGGAGGGTGGGAGGGAGGGAGACACAAGAGGGAAGAGAAATGGGGATATATGTATATGTATAGCTGATTCACTTTGTTATAAAGCAGAAAATAACACACCATAGTGAAGCAATTATACTCCAATAAAGATGCTAAAAAAAAAAAACTTTTGCCAGGAAAAAAAAAGAAAAGGACATTACCAGAAAAGAAAACTGTAGACCAATATCCCTGATAAATATACATGCAAATATTCTCGATAAAATACTAGCAAACCAAATTCAGCAGCGCATTAAAAGGATCATTCACCATGATCAAGTGTCATTTACACCTGGGATACAAGGATGTTTTAACATACATGAATCAATCAATGTGATATATTTCATTAATAGAATGAAAGAAAAAATCATATGATCATCTCAATAGAGGCAGAAAAAGCATTTAACAAAATTCAACATTGGAACATGGTAAAAACTCTTGACAAATTAGGTATAGAAGGAATATACCTCAACAAAATAAAGGCCGTATATAAGCCCACAGCTAATACCATACTCAACGGTGAAAAGTTGAAAGCTATTCCTCTAAGATCAGGAAAAATGCAAGGGTGTCCACTCTCACCACTCCTATTTAACATAGTACTGGAAGTCTTTGCCAGAGAAATCAGGCAAAAAAAAGAAATAAAAGGCATCAGAATTGGAACAGAAGAAGTAAAATTATCTCTATTTGCAGATGACATGATATTATAAAGAGAAAATCCTAAGACTCAAAAAAAAAAATCCTAAGACTCTACCAAAAAACTATTAGATATAATCAATGAATTCAGTAAAGGTGCAGGATACAAAATTAACATACAAAAATCAGTAGCATTTCTATACACTAACAACAAATTATCTGAAAAAGAAATTTTTAAAATGATCCCATTTACAACAGCATCAAAAACAATAAAATACTTAATACTAAACTTAACCAAAAAGGTAGAAAGATCATTATTTTGAAAACTACAAGATATTGATGAGAGAAATCGAAGAAGATACAAATAAATGGAAAGGTTCATGCTCATGGATTGGATTCATGTTCATGTTCATGGATTGTCAATACTACCAAAAGCCATCTATAGATTCAGTGCAATCCCTGTCAAAATTCCAATGGGATTTTTCACATAAGTAGAAAAAACAATCCTAAAATTATATGGAACCACAAAAGGCCCAAAGAACGAAAGTGATCTCGATAAAGAAGAACAAAGCAGGAGGCATCATACTTCTTGATTTCAAGCTATACTATAAAGCTATAGTCATCAGAACAGTATGGTAGTGGCATAAAAACAGACACATAGATCTTTAGAACTAAATCAAGAGCCCAGAAATAAACCCAAGCATATATGGTCAACTATTTGAGAAAGGAGCCAAGAATACTCAATGGAGAAAATATAGTCTCTTCAATAAAGAGTGTTGGGAAAATTGGATATTCACATGTAAAAGAATGAAACTAGACCCCTTTCTCACACCACTCTCACAAAAATTGACTTGAACTGGATTAAAGACTTAAATGCAAACCTGAAACCATGAACACCCATAAGAATACATAGGGGGGCTTCCCTGGTGGCGCAGTGGTTGAGAGTCCGCCTGCCGATGCAGGGGACACGGGTTCGTGCCCCGGTCTGGGAAGATCCCACATGCCACGGAGCGGCTGGGCCCGTGAGCCATGGCCGCTGAGCCTGTGCGTCCGGAGCCTGTCCTCCGCAACGGGAGAGGCCACAACAGTGAGAGGCCCGCGTAACGCATAAAAAAAAAAAAAAAAAAAAAAAAAAAGAATACATAGGAATTAAGCTCCTCAACACAGGTGTTGGCAATAATTTTTTGGCTACTACACCTAAAGCACAAGCAACAAAACCAAAAATAAACAAGTGGAACTACAACAAACTAAAAAGCTCTGTACAGCAAAAGAAACAATCGACAAAATAAAACGGCAACCTACAGAATGGGAAAAAATATTTTCAAACTACACATCTGATAAGTGGTTAATATCTAAAATATATAAAGAACACATACAACATAGCAAAAAAAAAAAAAACCCAAACACCTAATAATCCAATTAAAAACTGGGCAAAAGACCTGAGTAGATCATATTTTCAAAGAAGATATATGAATAGTCAACAGATACATGAAAAGATGCTCAACGTCACTAGTTACTAAGAAAATTCAAATCAAAACCCCAATGAAATTGTTAGAATGACCATCATCAAAAAGACAAGGGGGCTTCCCTGGTGGCGCAGTGGTTGAGAGTCCGCCTGCCAATGCAGGGGACACGGGTTCGTGCCCCGGTCCGGGAAGATCCCACATACCGTGGAGCGGCTGGGCCCGTGAGCCATGGCCGCTGAGCCTGCGCGTCCGGAGCCTGTGCTCCACAACGGCAGAGGCCACAACAGTGAGAGACCCGCATACCACACACACACAAAAAGAAGACAAGGGATAACAAATGCTGATGAAGATATGGAGAAAAGGTAACCCTTTGCACCTCTGGTGGGATTGTAAACTGGTACAGCCACTATAAAACAGTATGGAGGATCCTCAAAAAATTAAAAATAGAATTATTATATGATCCAACAATTCCACTTCTGGGAATATAGCCCCCCAACATGAAAACACTAACTCAAAAAGATATATTTTGTGCTGCGAAGCACCACGTTCACAGCAGCATTATTTACAATAGCCAAGACATGGAAACAACCTAAGTGTTCATTGATGGATGAATGGATAAAGAAGATGTGATACACACACACACACACACACACACACACACACACACACACACACAGTGGAATATTCTTCAGACGTTAAAAAACAAACAAACAAGGAAATCCTGCCATTTGCGACAACATAGATAGACCCTGAGGGCATTATGCTAAATGAAATAAGTCAGACAGAGAGAGACAAATACTGCATGATCTCACTTATATGAGGAAAAACAAACAAATTCACAAAAGGAGAGAACAGAATTGTGGTTACCAGAGGCGGAACATGAAGGGAGGTGGAATTGGAGGAAAGTAGTCAAAAGTTACAAACTTCCAGTTATAAGATAAATAACTACTACATGACAACTGAATTTAACACTGCTATATGATATACATGAAAGTTATTAAGAGAGTAAATCCTGAATTCTCATTAGAAGGGAAAAATTATTTCTTTGCTTTTTCCTTTTATTGTAGCTATATGAGATGATAGATGCTAACTAAACATATTGTAGTGATCACTTCATAATAAATGTATGTCAAAGCATTATGCTGTACACCTTAAACTTATACAGTGATGTATGTCAATTACATCTCGATAAAACTAGGAAAAATCCCACTGTTACTGACTTAGGATAAGCCCTCCACATTTCTGGGTCTCAAATATTCCCCTATATAATGAGGGTCTTGAGCTATGTGATATTTAAGGGCCCTTCTGGGCCTGATAATCCAGGATACTAGCCAAACTGATTGGAGTTGAAGTCAATTGTGTCTGTGTATAAAGAGAGTCTAAAATAGTTTTTTTTTTTTTTTTTCGGTATGCGGGCCTCTCACTTTTGTGGCCTCTCCCGTTGTGGAGCACAGGCTCCGGACGCGCAGGCTCAGCGGCCATGGCTCACGGGCCCAGCCGCTCCACGGCATGTGGGATCTTCCCGGACCGGGGCACGAACCCGTGTCCCCTGCATCGGCAGGCGGACTCTCAACCACTGCGCCACCAGGGAAGCCCTAAAATAGTTTTTTTAATGTTTACATGAAGAAATGTGCCTTGTGCATTTTGGGTGAAAATGACAGCAAAGTAGGCATTGTGGGGAGGGAAATCCAATGCTCCTGAAGTCCTAGAGTCCTGGTGCCTGGCAGGGTAAATTCTGACTGCCATGGTTGTGTTTATCCCTTGAGCTGTAATCAGATCAGAGCAAAATGCAAGGTATTATCACATTTCTCAATCCAATTATATGCTTTACAAGTTGGGTTGGTAATTTGTGGCTTTTTTAATTTTGATTTTTAAAAATTTCATCTTGGTTGTTCTCTGGGAAGAAAATGTCTTCTTTGGGAAAAAGTCTGCTTTTAAGGGAGGAAGGATACTGGTGCTATGACAGAGAAAATATGTATTCAATATCTGACATGTCATAGGCATTTGAGTTTCCTTCTTTTCACCTCCCTCTCATCTCTCCACATTCACAGACACTAGCTCAGTGCATGGAACATAGTAAAAGGTCAGGAAATGACTGTGGAGTAAATGAATGAATATGATGGAATCCTTTTCCCAAAATCCTGACCCAGAATAATTTGGGAGCAGATGAAAGATTTACAGAGGATTATGGGACCAAATTAAATAAGTGAATGGGCTGTAAATGATAGTGATAATAACAATAAGACTAACACTGAGAGCTATCATTCACTGAGAGCTTCCCAGGCACCGGTCCCTGTACCAAGGGCGGACAACAACTCTTTGGAGTAGATACCATTATTATCTCCATTTTACAGATTATGAAACTGAGGCTCAGGGAGGTCACATGATCCAGTTAAGGCCCCACAGACTGTACAAAGTTCCAACCCATTTATCTAGCATTTGTAGTTAGGAAAAACTTTGATGCTACAACTCTGTGAGGCAGGTGGAGCTAGACTGGTTGACTTGGGGAATATGGAGGGACTAGTGTTTCAGGGCCTGGCGGTTGGTGTGTGTCTGAATGTGTATCTCCTGGCATCCAGATATTCTGGAGATCATGGAGAAGGCCCAAGGAGTAAGTTAGAAGATTTGTTTATACATTGTCCATGGGCTGTGTCTTCTGCACAGTTCTTTCATGGTGACTAGTTAGTTGGTTGTTTGCAAGATGTCAGCCAGTTCTGTTCTATCAGGTGCAACAAATGAGGGTTTCATTCACTCAGCAGATATTTATTTAAAGCCTCCTTGGCATAAGTGCCAAGTCCTATGCAAAGTGCTAGTGGTTCTGCAGTGAAGACAGGCATGGGGTGTACTCTAAGGAGGGCACAATCTAATGGCAGAGAAATAGGAAAAGAGCCAACATTGAGTGTTGGGGAGTGGGGGAGCATGGATGCAAGGCCCTTAACTAGCCTGAGGTGCTCAGGAAAGGGCTTCCTTGAAAAAGTGTCACTTATCCTGTGATTTGGACTGAATAGTTATCCTGTCCTGTCCAAAATGGGGTGAGGATGAGGAGGGAAGGCAAAGAGAGGGGAGTAGAAGTGATGAAGCAGAAGGAATAGTATGTATAAAGATTAAAGAGCTCCGTCTGCTTCTCTGGGTGGGGTGCTGTGTCAGGACCTTGCTTCAGAGAGCTGTGTGGATGAAAGGCTCTTGGTGCTCCAGCCAGGAGTCAGGGCTCTGCCTCTGAGGTAGGAGAGCCAACTTCAGGACACTGGTCAACAAGAGACCTCCCAGCTCCACATAATATTAAACGGTGGAAATATCCCAGAGACCTCCATCTTAACACCAGCACCCAGCTTCACTCAACGACCAGCAAGCCACAGTGCTGGACAACCTATGCCAAACAACTAGCAAAACAGGAACACAACCCCACCCATTAGCAGAGAGGCTGCCTAAAATCATAATAAGGCCACAGACACCCCAAAACACACCACCAGACGTGAACCTGCCCACTAGAGAGACAAGATCCAGCCTCATCCAGCACAACACAGGCACTAGTCCCCTCCACCAGGAAGCCTACACAACCCACTGAAACAACCTTAGCCACTGGAGACAGACATCAAAAACAACGGGAACTACGAACCTGCAGCCTGCAAAAAGGAGACCCCAAACACAGTAAGATAAGCAAAATGAGAAGACAGAAAAACACACAGCAGATGAAGGAGCAAGATAAAAACCCACCAGACCTAACAAATGAAGAGGAAATAGGCAATCTACCTGAAAAAGAATTCAGAATAATGATAGTAAGGATGATCCGAAATCTTGGAAGTAGAATGGACAAAATGCAAGAAACAGTTAACAAGGACCTACAAGAACTAAAGATGAAACAAGCAACGATGAACAATGCAATAAATGAAATTAAAATCACTCTAGATAGGATCAATAGCAGAATAACTGAGGCAGAAGAACGGATAAGTGACCTGGAAGATAAAGTAGTGGAAATAACTACTGCAGAGCAGAATAAAGAAAAAAGAATGAAAAGAACTGAGGACAGTCTCAGAGACCTCTGGGACAACATGAAACGCACCAACATTCGAATTATAGGGGTTCCAGAAGAAGAAGAAAGAAAGAAAGGGACTGAGAAAATATTTGAAGAGATTATAGTTGAAAACTTCCCTAATATGGGAAAGGAAATAGTTAATCAAGTCCAGGAAGCACAGAGGGTCCCATACAGGATAAATACAAGGAGAAACACGCCAAGACACATATTAATCAAACTGTCAAAAATTAAATACAAAGAAAGCATATTAAAAGCAGCAAGGGAAAAACAACAAATAACACACAAGGGAATCCCCATAAGGTTAACAGCGGATCTCTCAGCAGAAACCCTACAAGCCAGAAGGGAGTGGCAGGACATACTGAAAGTGATGAAGGAGAATAGCCTGCAACCAAGACTACTCTACCCAGCAAGGATCTCATTCACATTTGATGGAGAAATTAAAACCTTTACAGACAAGCAAAAGCTGAGAGAGTTCAGCACCACCAAACCAGCTTTACAACAAATGCTAAAGGAACTTCTCTAGACACGAAACACAAGAGAAGGAAATGACCTATAGTAGCGAACCCAAAACAATATATAAAATGGAAATAGGAACATACATATCGATAATTACCTTAAATGTAAATGGACTAAATGCTCCCACCAAAAGACACAGATTGGCTGAATGGATACAAAAACAAGACCCTTATATATGCTGTCTACAAGAGACCCACTTCAGAACTAGAGACACATACAGACTGAAAGTAAGGGGATGGAAAAAGATATTCCATGCAAATGGAAACCAAAAGAAAGCTGGAGTAGCAATTCTCATATCAGACAAAATAGACTTTAAAATGAGGACTATTAAAAGGGACAAAGAAGGACACTACATAATGATCAAGGGATCGATCCAAGAAGAAGATATAACAATTGTAAATATTTATGCACCCAACATAGGAGCACCTCAATACATAAGGCAAATACTAACAACCATAAAAGGGGAGATCAACAGTAACACATTCATAGTAGGGGACTTTAACACCCCACTTTCACCCATGGACAGATCATCCAAAATGAAAATAAATAGGGAAACACAAGCTTTAAATGATACATTAAACAAGATGGACTTAATTGATATTTATAGGACACTCCATCCAAAAACAACAGAATACACATTTTTCTCAAGTGCTCATGGAACATTCTCCAGGATAGATCATATCTTGGGTCACAAATCAAGCCTTGGTAAATTTAAGAAAACTGAAATTGTATCAAGTATCTTTTCCGACCACAACGCCATGAGACTAGATATCAATTACAGGAAAAGATCTTTAAAAAATACAAACACATGGAGGCTAAACAATACACTACTTAATAATGAAGTGATCACTGAAGAAATCAAAGAGGAAATTAAAAAATACCTAGAAACAAATGACAATGGAGACACAACGACCCAAAACCTATGGGATGCAGCAAAAGCAGTTCTAAGGGGGAAGTTTATAGCAATACAAGCCCACCTTAAGAAGCAGGAAACATCTCGAATAAACAACCTAACCTTGCACCTCAAGCAATTAGAGAAAGAAGAACAAAAAAACCCCAAAGCTAGCAGAAGGAAAGAAATCTTAAAAATCAGATCAGAAATAAATGAAAAAGAAATGAAGGAAACAATAGCAAAGATCAATAAAACTAAAAGCTGGTTCTTTGAGAAGATAAACAAAATAGATAAACCACTAGCCAGACTCATCAAGAAAAAAAGGGAGAAGACTCAAATCAATAGAATTAGAAATGAAAAGTAACAACTGACACTGCAGAAATAAAAAAAATCATGAGAGATTATTACAAGCAACTCTATGCCAATAAAATGGACAATCTGGAAGAAATGGACAAATTCTTAGAAATGCACAACCTGCCAAGACTGAATCAGGAAGAAATAGAAAATATGAACAGACCAATCACAAGCACTGAAATTGAAACTGTGATTAAAAACCTTCCAACAAACAAAAGCCCAGGACCAGATGGCTTCACAGGTGAATTCTATCAAACGTTTAGAGAAGAGCTAACACCTATCCTTCTCAAACTCTTCCAAAATATAGCAGAGGGAGGAACACTCCCAAATTCCTTCTACGAAGCCACCATCACCTTGATACCAAAACCAGACAAGGATGTCACAAAGAAAGAAAACTACAGGCCAATATCACTGATGAACATAGATGCAAAAATCCTCAACAAAATACTAGCAAACAGAATCCAACAGCACATTAATAGGATCATACACCATGATCAAGTGGGGTTTATTCCAGGAATGCAAGGATTCTTCAATATACGCAAATCTATCAATGTGATAAACCATATTAACAAATTGAAGGAGAAAAACCATATGATCATCTCAATAGATGCAGAGAAAGCTTTCGACAAAATTCAACACCCATTTATGATAAAAACCCTCCAGAAAGTAGGCATAGAGGGAACTTTCCTCAACATAATAAAAGCCATATATGACAAGCCCACAGCAAACATCATCCTCAATGGTGAAAAACTGAAAGCATTTCCACTAAGATCAGGAACAAGACAAGGTTGCCCACTCTCACCACTCGTATTCAACATAGTTTTGGAAGTTTTAGCCACAGCAATCAGAGAAGAAAAGGAAATAAAAGGAATCCAAATCGGAAAAGAAGAAGTAAAGCTGTCACTGTTTGCAGATGACATGATACTATACATAGAGAATCCTAAAGATGCTACCAGAAAACTACTAGAGCTAATCAATGAATTTGGTAAAGTAGCAGGATACAAAATTAATGCACAGAAATCTCTGGCATTCCTATATACTAATGATGAAAAATCTGAAAGTGAAATCAAGAAAACACTCCCATTTACCATTGCAACAAAAAGAATAAAATATCTAGGAATAAACCTACCTAAGGATACGAAAGACCTGTATGCAGAAAATTATAAGACACTGATGAAAGAAATTAACGATGATACAAATAGATGGAGAGATATACCATGTTCTTGGATGGGAAGAATCAACATTGTGAAAATGACTCTACTACCCAAAGCAATCTACAGATTCAATGCAATCCCTATCAAACTACCACTGGCATTTTTCACAGAACTAGAACAAAAAATTTCGCAATTTGTATGGAAACACAAAAGACCCCGAATAGCCAAAGCAATCTTTAGAACGAAAAAAGGAGCTGGAGGAATCAGGCTCCCTGACTTCAGACTATATTACAAAGCAACAGTAATCAAGACAGTATGGTACTGGCACAAAAACAGAAAGATAGATCAGTGGAACAGGATAGAAAGCCCAGAGATAAACCCACGCACATATGGACACCTTATCTTTGATAAAGGAGGCAGGAATGTACAGTGGAGAAAGGACAGCCTCTTCAATAAATGGTGCTGGGAAAACTGGACAGGTACATGTAAAAGTATGAGATTAGATCACTCCCTAACACCATACACAAAAATAAGCTCAAAATGGATTAAAGACCTAAATGTAAGGCCAGAAACTATCAAACTCTTAGAAGAAAACATAGGAAGAACACTCTATGACATAAATCACAGCAAGATCCTTTCTGACCCACCTCCTAGAGTAATGGAAATAAAAACAAAAATAAACAAATGGGACCTAATGAAACTTCAAAGCTTTTGCACAGCAAAGGAAACCATAACCAAGACCAAAAGACAACCCTCAGAATGGGAGAAAACATTTGCAAATGAAGCAACTGACAAAGGATTAATCTCCAAAATTTACAAGCAGCTCATGCAGCTCAATAACAAAAAAACAAACAACCCCATCCAAAAATGGGCAGAAGACCTAAATAGACATTTCTCCAAAGAAGATATACAGAATGCCAACAAACACATGAAAGAATGCTCAACATCATTAATCATTAGAGAAATGCAAATCAAAACTACAATGAGATATCATCTCACACCAGTCAGAATGGCCATCATCAAAAAATCTAGAAACAATAAATGCTGGAGAGGGTGTGGAGAAAAGGGGACACTCTTGCACTGCTGGTGGGAATGTGAATTGGTTCAGCCACTGTGGAGAACAGTATGGAGGTTCCTTAAAAAACTACAGATAGAATTACCATATGACCCAGCAATCCCACTACTTGGCATATACCCTGAGAAAACCAAAATTCAAAAAGAGTCATGTACCAAAATGTTCATTGCAGCTCTATTTACAATAGCCCGGAGATGGAAACAACCTAAGCGCCCATCATCGGATGAATGGATAAAGAAGATGTGGCACATATACACAATGGAATATTACTCAGCCTTAAAAAGAAATGAAATTGAGCTATTTGTAATGAGATGGATAGACCTAGAGTCTGTCATACAGAGTGAAGTAAGTCAGAAAGAAAAAGACAAATACCGTATGCTAACACATATATATGGAATTTAAGGGAAAAAAATGTCATGAAGAACCTAGGGGTAAGATAGGAATAAAGACGCAGACCTACTGGAGAACGGACTTGAGGGTATGGGGAGGGGGAGGGGTGAGTTTTGATAGGGCGAGAGAGAGTCATGGACATATACACACTAACAAACGTAGTAAGGTAGATAGCTGGGGGGAAGCAGCCGCAAGGCACAGGGATATTAGCTCGGTGCTTTGTGACAGCCTGGAAGGGTGGGATGGGGAGAGCGGGAGGGAGGGAGACGCAAGAGGGAAGACATATGGGAACATATGTATATGTATAGCTGATTCACTTTGTTATAAAGCAGAAACTAACACACCATTGTAAAGCAATTATACCCCAATAAAGATGTTTAAAAAAAAAAAAAAAAGACAACCCTCAGAATGGGAGAAAACATTTGCAAATGAAGCAACTGACAAAGGATTAATCTCCAAAATTTACAAGCAGCTCATGCAGCTCAATAACAAAAAAACAAACAACCCCATCCAAAAAAAAAAAAAAAAAATTCACATTCAAACTTTTCTGAATGTCTTCAAAGCATTGTTTTAGAGTTGGATCATTCTAATCAGGATTCAAACCAGGTAGGCAGGAATAAAGAGGTAGACATAGAGAATGGACTTGACATGGGGTGGGAGGGCGAAGCTGGGGCGAAGTGAGAGTAGCACTGACATATGTACACTACTGAATGTAAAATAGTTGGCTGGTGGGAAGCAGCAGCATAGCACAGGGAGATCAGCTCTGTGCTTTGAGATAACCTAGAGGGGTTGGGATAGGATGGGAGGGAGGCTCAAAAGGGAGGGGACATGGGCACATGTGTATGCATACGGCTGATTCTCTTTGTTGTGCAACAGAAACTAACACAGTACTGTGAAGCAATTGTACTCCAATAAAGATCTATTTAAAAAATTAAAAAAAAAAAAAAAAAGATTAAAGATATAGACTCTGAAAGTACAAAGATTTCAAGGACCTTAAAGTAGTTAATTATGGCTGGAGAGGGAGGCAGAGGCCAGGGCAGGGCTCTGTAAGGGCAAGGTAAGGCTGTTTGACCTTATCCTCAAAGCCAGAAAGACACTAAAGGATGTTAAGCAGGAGGGTGTAGGGGTGATGGTGATGGGGGAGTGGCAAGCAAATTACTAGGTCTGAGTGGTGGGTTAGACAAGACTCTCTGACTGCAATGAGAGTGGAAGGAGAAGGGAAGTTCAGGCAGAGCAACTTCAGTGTAATCATCTGCTTATGAGATGGCAGGTCCTGAATTATAGTAGT
Source organism: Phocoena sinus (assembly GCF_008692025.1). NCBI lineage: Eukaryota > Metazoa > Chordata > Mammalia > Artiodactyla > Phocoenidae > Phocoena > Phocoena sinus. The sequence goes on along the minus strand of NC_045784.1, from coordinate 128,366,071 downwards.
GGAAGTAGGAGTAGAGAAGAAGGGATGACCTAAGAGAGATTTAGAGGCTGAAATCATTAATACATGAAAACTGACTGGACATTGGGTCTGAAGAAGAGGAGGCATCAATGATGACAACCATAAAATGGACAACCTGGAAGAAATGGACAAATTCGTAGAAAAGCACAACCTTCCAAGGCTGAACCAGGAAGAAATAGAAAATATAAACAGACCAATCACAAGCACTGAAATTGAAAATGTGATTAAAAATCTTCCAACAAAAAAAGCTCAGGACCAGCTGGTTTCACAGGCGAATTCTATCAAACATTTAAAAAGGAGCAAACACCTATCCTTCTCAAACTCTTCCAAAATACAACAGAAGGAGGAATACTCCCAAACTCATTCCACAAGGCCACCATCACCCTGATACCAAAACCAGACAAAGATGTCACAATAAAAGAAAACTACAGGCCAATATCACAGATGAAAATAGATGCAAAAACCCTCAACAGAATACTAGCAAACAGAATCCAACAGCATATTAAAAGGATCATACACCATGATCAAGTGGGGTTTATCCCAGGAATGCAAGGATTCTTCAATATATGCAAATCAATCAATGCAATACACCATATTAACAAATTGAAGGAGAAAAACCATATGATTATCTCAATAGATGCAGAAAAAGCCTTCGACAAAATTCAACACCCATTTATGATAAAAAGCCTCAGAAAGTAGGCATAGAGGGAACTTACCTCAACATAATAAAGGCCATATATGACAAACGCACAGCCAGCACCGTTCTCAGTGGTGAAAAACTGAAACCATTTCCACTAAGATCAGGAACAAGACAAGGTTGCCCACTCTCACCAATATTACTAAACTTAGTTTTGGAAGTTTTAGCCACAGCAATCAGAGAAGAAAAAGAAATAAAAGGAATCCAAATTGGAGAAGAAGAAGTAAAACTGCCACTGTTTGCAGATGACATGATACTATACATAGAGAATCCCAAAGATGCTACTAGAAAACTACTAGAGCTAATCAGTGAATTTGGTAAAGTAGCAGGATACAAAATTAATGCACATAAATCTCTTACATTCCAATACACTAATGATGAAAAATCTGAAAGAGAAATTAAGGAAACACACCATTTACCATTGTGAAAAAAAGAACAAAACACCTAGGAATAAACCTACCTAAGGAGACAAAAGACTTGTATGCAGAAAACTATAAGACACTGATGAAAGAAATTAAAGATGATAAAAACAGATGGAGAGACATACCATGTTCTTATATTGGAAGAATCAATATTCTGAAAATGACTATACTACCCAAAGCAATCTACAGATTCAGTGCAATCCCTATCAATCTACCAGTGACATTTTTCACAGAACTAGAACAAAATTTTTCACAATTTGTATGGAAACAAAAAAGATCGTGAATAGCAAAAACAATCTTGAGAAAGAAAAACGGAGCTGGAGGAATCAGGCTCCGTGACTTCAGACTATACTACAAAGCTACAATGATCAAGACAGTATGATACTGGCACAAAAACAGAAATATAGATCAATGGAACCGGATAGAAAGCCCAGAGGTAAACCCACACACATATCGTCACCTTATCTTTCATAAAGGAGGCAATAATATTCAATGGAGAATAGACAGTTTCTTCAATAAGTGGTGCTGGGAAAACTGGACAGCCACATGTAAAAGAATGAAATTGGAACACTCCCTAACACCATACATGAAAATAAACTCAAAATGGATTAAAGGCCTAAATGTAAGGCCAGACACTATAAAGTCCATAGAGGAAAACATAGGCAGAGCACACTGTGACATAAATCACAGCAAGATCCCTTTTGACCCACCTCCTAGAGAAATGGGAAAAAACCCAAAAATAAACAAATAGGATCTAGTGAAATTTAAAAGCTTTGCACAGCAAAGGAAACCATAAACAATACGAAAAGACAACCCTCAGAATGGGAGACAATATTTGCAAATGAAGCAACTGACAAAGGATTAATCTCCAAACTATATAGGCAGCTCATGCAGCTCAATATCAAAAAAACAAACAACCCAATCCAAAAACGGGCAGAAGACCTAAATAGACATTTCTCCAAAGAAGTTATACAGATTGCCAACAAACACATGAAAGGATGCTCAACATCACTAATAATTAGAGAAATGCAAATCAAAACTAAAATGAGGTATCACCTCATACTGGTCAGAATGGCCATTATCAAAAACTCTACAAACAATAAATGCTGGAGAGGGTGTGGAGAAAAGGGAACCCTCTTGCACTGTTGGTGGGAATGTAACTTGATACAGCCATTATGGAGAACAGTATGGAGGTTCCTTGAAAAGCAACATAGAACTACCATAAGACCCAGCAATCTCACTACTGGGCATATACCCTGAGAAAACCATAATTCACAAAGTGTCATGCCCCACAATGTTCATTGCAACACTATTTACAGGACATGGAAGCAACCTAAGTGTCCATTGACAGATGAATGGATAAAGAAGATGTGGCACATATATACAATGGAATATTACTCAGCCATAAAAAGAAATGAAATTGAGATATTTGTAGTGAGGTGGATGGACTTAGAGACTGTCATACGAGTGAAGTAAGTCAGAAAGAGAAAAACAAATACAGTATGGTAACACATATATATGGAATCTAAAAAAAAAAAAGGTTCTGAAGAACGTAGGGGCAGGACAGGAATAAAGGTGCAGATGTAGAGAATGGACTTGAGGACACGGTGAGGGTAAGCTGGGACGAAGTGAGAGAGTGGCATGGACATATATACACTACCAAATGTAAAATAGATAGCTAATGGGAAGCAGCCGCATAGCACAGGGAGATCAGTTCGGTGCTTTGTGTCCACCTAGAGTGGTGGGATAGCGAGGGTGGGAGGGAGACGCATGAGGGAGGAGATATGGGGATATATGTTTATGTATAGCTGAGTCACTTTGTTATACAACAGAAACTAACGCACCATTGTAAAGCAATTATACTCCGATAAAGATGTTAAAAAAAAAAAGATGACAAGCAGGCAGCCATCTGACTTGAGTGAGTAGAGGATGTAGGTAACATTTCTGGACATGGGAAAGACTGGAGGAGCAGGCTTGAGTGGAAGATGATGAGTTCAGCACTAGACATACGACAATGTAGGTGTCCATGGGGAATGGTTGGTGGAGGTGTCCTGGAGGCAACTGGGTATCACGGTCTTGAGCTCAGGGTTGAGGCTTGGACTCAAGACAGCAATCAGAGATCAAGGCTTCATCAATGTAGCAAAGGTGGTAATGCTGCAAGAAAGAAAGTGGGGCCAGAGAGGATGGTGACATCCCAGATCTCAGGCAAGTCCCTGGGATGGCCACTGAGTGTAGATTATTGGTTTCGTGCAGGAAAGAATTCAAGAGTGAGCCATAGTACAGTGAAAGAAGGTTTACTCAGGGAGATACATGCCCCATAGACTGAGTGCGGGCCATCTCAGAAGGCCACCAGGGTACGGGGTGTCAGTTTTTATAGGGATGTGTAATTTCATAGGCTAATGAGTGGGAGGGGTATTCCAGCTATTTTGGGGAAGGCATGGGGATTTCCAGGAATTGGGACACTCCCCACTTTTTGACCTTTTATTGTTGGCCTTGGAACAGTCATGGCGCCTGTGGGTGTGTCATTTAGCATGCTGATGTGTTACAATGATGCTCAAAGTCTAGTGGAATTCAACTCATCTGCCATCTTGGACCTGGTTGGTTTTAACCAGTTTATGTCATGTCCTCAATGGCTGTATCATTCTTTTAAAGGTAGTGCCCTGCCCTCTTCCTGTCTCGAGACCAGTGGCCTCCCATTTTGGTACTCTATTTACAAACACTTTTGGGGATCCTCCCTGAGCTTAAGAAATTCTTAATTATGGTCCTTCGTCCAGCCTTCGATCTGAGGAAGCTGGCCTACAGCCTCATGTGATTCCATTTCTAAAGGTAGCTGGACAATTTTTGACCCAATTTTTTGTCCATTCCATTCCTAATCCTGTAGGCACCCTCGGCTTGAATTTTTTTAGACACACAGATTGGAGGCATTCATGGCATTACAGTGTTTGGATTTGTCCATTCAAAGGCAAAGAGATACTGGGAGTCTGGATGCAGTGGAATGCAGAAGAAAGCACTAGCACTGTGAACCAGTTTAACAGCCCATAATTTAGAAACTTAGATGGGGTGGAATGGAGACCTCCTCTGGCATGGGACTAGGTAGACTCCTTTGGCCAAGAGCAATTGTTTTTCTTGGTGGGTGTCTTCTCTGTGAGGGTTTCCAGCTTGGACTATTGTCTGGAATTTAGTGAGCAAGTCCCTTCCAACAAGGGCACAGGGCAGTCAGCCATGAGTAGAAACTGATGTACAAAAGTAAAATTTTCTGGCAAGCAGTGGAGGGGAGGGATGAATAGCTTGGTTTGGGGCTTTCCATCAATCTCCATTATCATACAGAATTGGGAGAACAAGGGTCCAGGGAAGTCAGTCAGCACAGAGTAGGCAGCCCCCACATCTAATAAGAAAATAACTTTCCTACCTGCCATGTCAAGGGTTACCCAAGACTCCTCTGGAGAAATGACCAGGTGTCCTTGGGGAGCCAGGGAGGGTCCCAGGCCCCAACAGTCTTAGGTCCTCTCATTGGTTTGGGGGCTCAGAGTCCCCATCGGGACTGGGGGTGGTTCCACTTCTGGTGGCCCTCTCGTTTGCACGTCAGGCAGCATCCCAGTGGACTTTTCCCATACAGGGAGCATTTGTCCTTCCAGTGGCCCTCTTGGCCACACTTAAAACAGATCCTTTCTTGGCGAGACAGTGGCCCTGATCCAGGCTTCCTGGATCCTGTCACCGTCATGGGCTTCTGTAAGGGAGGGTAACCCTGAGGTGGTGCAGGGGTTAGGGCTGCCGCCAATAACTGCTTTTCGCTGTTGTCCCTGAATCCTTTTTACCTCTTCAACCTTATCTCTATTGTTGAATACTCCAAAGGCCAAATCTGTGGGCTGATTCAGGGGTGTTTGGGGTCCCATAGCTGCCCAGATGTGGCGTTAGGGGTAAACAGGCCAGAAGACTGTCCCTCCTCAGAATTGGTGGGGGGGGCCGGGTAGGAGTTCCCAGTTGTGGACCTCGGGGAGGTGGTCTCATAAGGGGATCACCTAAAACATCAGGCTCCCGTGGGGGAAGAAGGCACTTTGAAGGGATGTGAGCCAGGCACACCCGGCAGGAGTTCTTTAGACCTGGATCTTAGAATAGGGTCATGAACATTTGAACATATGGGACTCCCATCCCATCTACCTTTCCTTTTGCAAAATAGATCCAGCTGCAAGATGGTATTGTCATTCAGTGACCCATTTTCCAGACAGATCTCTTGGTCCCCTAGTTTGTACTGGGGCCATGCAGTATTGCAAAAGAAAATTAATTTCTTTTTTCTTAAACCATCCTGTGTCTAAATTTTCCCCAATTAGCTAATATGCATCCTAGCAGGGAGTCCTTCAGGATGCTTGTAGTTGCCCCTATTTTTTTTTTTATTAGGATGTCTTGACAAGATGGGGGTGTGATGGATCCTGGCCAAGATGGTAGTTATTTGTCCCAGTGTCAACAGTGGGGTCCCTGTGGGCACCTGAAATCTGCCTGGTCAGTGAACCTGAGAAAGCCCCTTGGATTCAAGGAAAGTAACAAGAGCCAGTGGGAGAAAAAGCAACCAGAATCCCAGGGCCTAAATCCTTCAGAGAGGGAGGGAGGAGACCTAGGCCCTAAGATAACTAAATGGGTTACTGTTATCACTGAAACAAATGAAAAAGAAACAAAGCCGAAGGGTAGGGCTGGAAGCAGTGATAGCAACACAAGGACAAAACTCCCCTCCAAGGCCAAAACTCCCCTCCGGATATGGTCCTTGTGATGTTGAGGAGGGCCACCTCTCCAGAGAAGTAGAAGAGGCAACACCCAACCTGTTGGCAAAGCCAGCAACAGACAGTCCAAGAAGGAAGATATAAGAGAAATCCAGGACAGTAGGGAAGGTACACAGCCACGACGCTTCCCAAGAAAGATTTGTAAGCCCTCTGAGAAAGGTGCTCGTCCACTACCTTCGCTCAGGGCTTGATAAAGCCCGAAAAAAAGGTAAGAAGGCTGAGTGGGACTAGGAAGGTGCACAGATGCGCTTCCTAGGGGGGAAGGGACTGCAACCCTTTTGAGGGAAGTGCTCTCCCACAACATCTGCTTGGGGGTGCAGTGAGGCAGTAAGCCCCAAGAGCACTCGGGGAGGGCCGGGTCTCAAATCTAGAGGAGGACTCACAGAGTCCCCCAATTTGGGCCCTCTCACAGTTCTGGTGTCCTGGAACCAGACTGGGACAAAGAACGAGTGGCGGGGGGATTGGGCTCGAGGAGCCACAGAGGGGAAACTCACCCAACTAAGTTGTCAATTACTTGCTGTGCAGTCTTAATTTGGATGTCCGGTGGCTGTCTAGGTGGATCTTCTAGAATCCAAAGAGATAGACCGATAGGAGAGTGAGAAAGGTCAAGGGGAGAAAAGCCTTGGCCTCTGTGGGCTCCTTCACAGCCAGAGTACTGGTCTCTGCCAGATCCTGCAGGCGGTGTCAGCCATGACCTAAGGGACTACTTGAATCTCCATGGCTCAGGAAAAGTTCCAGCCACCCTCCAGATGGGAGCCATAGCCCAGTAGGAGGATCGAGATTATGCCCTTTGATTATGTCCCACATTGGGCACCAGAAAAGATGCTTCAGGAAAGAAAGTGGGGTCACAGAGGATGGTCACATCCCAGGTCTCAGGCAAGCCCTTAGGATACTGCTGAGTGTGGGTTCTTGGCTTCATGCAGGAAAGAATTCAAGAGTGAGCCATAGTACAGTGAAAGAAGGTTTATTCAGGGAGATACATACTCCACAGACAGAGTGTGGGCCACCTCTGAAGGTGAGAAGCCCCAGGGTACAGGGTTGTCAGTTTTATAGGAGTGGGTAATTTCATAGGCTGAGTGGGAGGATTATTCCAACTATTTTCGGGAAGGGGGCAGGTTTCCAGGAATTGGGTCACTGCCCACTTTTTGACCTTTATCATCCACCTTGGAACAGTCATGGCACCTGTGGGTGTGTCATTTAGCATGCTAATGTACAACAGTAAGTGTATACTGTTGCTGAAAGTCTAGTGGAAGTCAACTCATCCTTCATCTTGGACCTAGTTGGTTCTAACCAGTTTATGTCGTGTCCTCAATGACTATATCATTCTTTTAAAGGTTGTGCCCTGCCCCCTTCCCGTGTCAGTAACTGAAGCCTTAGGATCTCCTGCAGTCCCCCACCCCTGCCTCACACCCCCAGCCATGTGAGGGCATACAGAGTAAGAAGGGAATGTGGTCCAGACAGAGCCCAAAGAGGAGCAGTAACACATAAGGGGAAGGAGCCCCTAAGACCAGCAGCCAGCAAAGGGGACTGAGAATGGGCAGCTAGACAAGTACAAGAGAGGCCAGGAAGAAGTGGTGCTATGGACAGAAGCAGAGGGAGGGAAAAGGGTGTTTCCAGAAGGATGGAGGGGTGGGAATGTTCATTGCTGTCATTTGCTGCTGCTGGTTTCAGAAAGGACAGGACTGAAAAATCTCCTTTGGATTTATGGACAAAGAGGTCTTTGTTGAAGTTTGTAAGAGCACTTTCTGTGGGGTTATAGGAGCAGTGGCCAAATTGCAATGGATTGATAAGTAAGGGAGGAGGGAAGAAAGATAATAAATGTGAAGGTCTCCTTCAAGAACTTTTGGTTACAAGAAAAGCTGGAGGGGATGTAGAATTGATAAAGGTTGTGATGAGTTAGTTATATTTTTATGTGGGAGAATCTTAAATATACTTTTAGGCTGAGGAGAAGGAAACAATGGACAAAGAAAGGAGGAGGAGAAGGGAGAGAGGGAGGGAAAGAATGAGGCCCAAGGATTGGGGGTAGGGTGTGGCACTGGGCACAGAGGAAAAGAGGCAAGTATGGCTGTCATTCAGGAACATGAGAGTTTGGGGCTCCAGAATCCCTCCTGTGGCAGGCAGAATAATGGGCCCCCACAGATGTCTACACCTTCTTCAACCAGAACTTGTAGATATATTATCTTACATGGTAAAAGGGAATTAAGGTTCTAGTTTGCTGACCTTCAAATAGGGAGATGACCCTGGATTATCTGGGTAAGCCCAATGTAATCACAAGTGCCCTTATAAGTGGAAAAGGGAGGCCAAAGAGAAAACCAGAGATATGGCAGCCTGAGAAGGACTTAGCTCAACATTGCTGGCTTTGAAGATGGAAGAAGGGGGCCAGGAGGCAAGGAATACAGGAAGACTATAGGACAAAGAAACAGATTCTCTCCTAGAGCCTCCAGAAGGAACACAGCCTGGTAAGACTCATTTTGAACTACTGACCTCCAGAACTGTAAGATCATATATGTGTGTTATGTCCCTAAGTTTATGATAATTTGTTATAGTAGCCATAGGGAACCAATACATCTCCCCCCATGTTTATTTCCTTCCAGGGTTCTAGACACTCAGAAATAATCAAGGCTCACCAGTTGAATGTGAGTATGGATTTATTAATTTGGGCAAACATTTTAAACTCCCAGAATACAGGCTCCTGTTCAAATTCTGTTGGAAAAATCTGGCTTGGGCTAGCAAGAAATCCATTCTGCAAATATTTATTACACACAAAGTACTATACTAGGTGCTAGGATTACAACAGACAACAAAATAGACAAGGCTGAACAGTACCAGAATAGAGGGAGATTTCTAGTAACATGGATCAAGAATGGGGTAACTGTAGCACAAGTGTTCAATCTTTAGCATTGCATCTTTAGAAAAGTCTTGTCCTAGTTCACTGATTTTGTTAGCTATGTTGCTGTCCCCATAGGTGAGCAAAGAACACCTTTAAGTCAGAATAGGAAAGGATTGGATTGCCTGGGCTTTTCTCCAAGTGCTTAGTGAAGGACATGTGTGGGTAGGGAGAAGCTGTACAAGTTGGAGCTTTGACAGGTGTCAGGGCAAAAGAGCAAGGGACCAAAAGCATTTGGGATAGACGTAAAAGCCATAGAGGTGGCAATGGAGCTAGAGGGCAGTGATGCCAGGAAGGCAATGCCACACTGGGAGAAAGTATAGCTACTGATGATCTGAATATCTGAGGATGTGCCTGATCCCTGTGGATGTTGTAGCCCTGTTCTAGCTCTCCTGCCCACCATGCTATGACTGCTTTAGCACTGATAATAGTGTGTTGTCAGTGTTGGTTACCTGGCTGTCTCCCACAGGATTGTGAACTCTTTGAGGGGAGGGACTGTTTATGTCTTTACTTCCCAGGTGCATGCAAGTGCAAAGCATAGAACAGTCACTGTTTCTCTGCCTCTGGGAGGAGTGGAGCAGAGAGACAGAGACTACAAGCCACAGTGTAAGAGATAGATATCCCTGAAAGGGAGTCAAGGAGGGAAAAAGGAAAGGAGGAAAGAGTCATCCTTTTTACCTTTTTCTCTGTTGCTGCCAGCCTGCCAAACCTCCTCCTCCATTATTGACCTTTTCATTCTCCCCACCCACCTCCTTGAGGGATTGATTGACAACTATTAATAAATGAAACTCACTTGAAAGATGTCTTCAGCAAGCAGCCAGGGAGGGAAATTCCAGGAACTAAGGGATGCAGGAGCATGGACATCTGCATTTAAGGTCCTGTCTGTGAGCCTTTGGGGCAGCCCCTGAACTCTGGCTTCTGGAAAGGATGCTCACTTCTAAGGGACTTACTTAGGGCCTCAGATTCCCACTTTACAGGAGACCCAGAGACCAAGTAGAGACAGGCCTGCACAGCAGTGTCTCAGCAGGGACTCCCTGAAATCTTGGTATAGGAAGAACCCTGAGTTTGGCACATTGTATCAAGCAGAAAAGTGAAGCACATCTTTCCACATCAGAGAAAGGGATTCCCAGGAAAGACAGAACTGGTTCTGGTTCTTTCCCACCTCTTCTGCCATAGGTACCATCCTTCATCCACAGCCTCATCACCCTAGTTCCCAGGAAAACATTAAATTGAAGCCAATAACTGTTTCATTTAATGACATCTGCTCAATTTATTACAGTTATTCAGATCTGAACATTTTTAATAGTATAGCCTTCCTCTGATATAAACACAATTTTTACGCAGAATGAATATTTAAATTGTTTCTTTTAGGATGTGTAAACCAGCAAATCAGAGCAAACCTACTATATTAATGATTCTTTTCTCATCAGCCACTGTGGATCTCACACTTCACAGGTAGCAGAAGTTTCACTTTTTTCCCAGGGTTTCAAGTTAGGAAGAGTGTATTCAGAACCAGGGGTAAAGGATGTAATGTGAAATCAAGAAAGAAGAGTGGTGCAGTCTCCTCCAGGAGTTATGTGGAAACATCTTCATCTTGTAATAATGCCCCCAGTCATTGGTATATCAGGAGTTTAGCGCTCCCTCCCAGGCTGCCCCCTGAAGCCATATTTCAAGCGGATTTCATTTAGTTGTCAATCATCCGAGGAAATGGAGGAAATCAAAATGGAGGAGGAGGCTTGGGGGCTGGCAGCAGCAAAGAAAAAGAAAAAGCAGGGCTTCCCCGGTGGCGCAGTGGTTGAGAGTCTGCCTGCCGATGCAGGGCACATAGGTTGGTGCCCCGGTCTGGGAAGATCCCACATGCCGCGGAGCGGCTGGGCCCGTGAGCCATGGCCGCTGAGCCTGCGCGTCTGGAGCCTGTGCTCCGCAACCGGAGAGGCCATAACGGTGAGAGGCCTGCGTACCGCAAAGAAAAAAAAAAAGATAAAGGAGGAGAGGATGTTCCTTTCTTCCCTTTCCCCTTTCAAGGATGTCTAGATTTATCTCTTTTCTTCTTTTCACAATGCTGGAAGCTCAAGATAAAACTTAAGCTGCATTTCTCAAATTGTGGTTGATTGTCTCTTGTGCCCCTCCTCCCTGACTCTGTGAGATCAACAGGGGGAAAGAATATTCTACAGATAGGAAACAACATGTGCAATGTCCCAGAGGTTCGAAAGAGCAAGTAGCTGTTGAGGAACCGTTAATAGTTAAGTGTAGCTCAAAAGGAGAGTACTGGTGGGTGCAGAGGGCAGAGAACAGAGTGTAGGGGCACATGATGAAGATGTAGGTATAGAGATAAGTAGAAGTCAGTTGTGCAGAATTGTATAGGCCAGCATGAGGAATTTGAACTTTATCTGAAGATCAATGGGGACCCATTGAAGGATGTTAAGTAATAGAATAGCATGGTCAGGTGAGATTTAGTAAGATCTTTTTGACTCCTGCTGGTAGACATGAATGGTGAGGAATAAGACTGGTAGCAGTCTTTACACAGCATTGTGGGGCCTCCTGTTCTGAGCAGGCCTTTGACACACCCTAAATCTTTGCTGCAGCATACCTGGGCACTCCAAATTTGGAACATAAAGATCACATTTCATAGTAGGAAAGCCTTCTGTTTATTGACTTCCTATTATTCTGATGTCACTTCGTGTAAGGGTTATAGACATAAATAATTGCAACAGAACTTTCAAGAGTAAATGTTATTGCTGTGGATTGAAAACAAAACAAAAATAATTCCATTACTGGGTGGAAATGATAATATTAGGCTATGTAATTTTTCTTTTATGGTAACTGCAGAATGAAAAGATAATAAATACAATATTAAAGGTGGACATAAGGATTGGGCAGAGCAAAAACTTAGTCATCATCGTGAAAACCTTACTTCCCACTCAAACTGCCTTTGCCTACACACAGACTGAAAGCAAATGTCTGAAGTCAGTGCACCTTATACTGTAATGTGCTTGCAAATCCCCCAGGGATGTTAGTAAAATGTAAGTAAGTAAAATGTTAGTAAGATTTTGACTCAGAGGGTCTGGGGCAGGCCTGAGATGTTACATTTCCAAAAATTTCCCAACAGATACTGCAGATGCTGGTCCCTGGCCACAGCTGGAATAGCAGAGACTGAGCAAGTCTCAAGCCAAGCCTTAAATGGGCCAGGCCAGGGCAGCTGCCTAGTTCCTGAGAGGAAATGCTCAGGTGGGAGTGCCATCCCTGGGTGCCAGGTAAAAAATGATCATTATAATGATCACAGTTCTAGGCTCAGTGTTGGGATTCTAGCGGCCCGATCTATAGTACCTAGATCTCTTCCCTTATGGAGTTCTGGACTGGAGAGCTAGATGCCTGAGTCAGGCAGGAGGAGAAGGAAATGATAGCTCCATTATTGGTAAAGTCTGAATGAGAGACTTTGGCTTAGTGAGCAGTCACCATGGGCTTGCCAACCCTTCATCCCAGCTCTGCAGATGAGACCACCCAGGCATTAGCACAGCTGGTCAATCCCCTGCCTTCTCCTGAGGGTCAGGCCCCTTTCTGCTTGGCAGAGAGCAGATCATAAAAGCTTCACTGTGTCCTGAATGTGGGCTGGCTCCTAAAACAGAGTGGGAGGAGGGGGCTGCTCAGGAGGAAGGAAACAATATTTTAAAGTTCTTTTCCATGTTTATCTTCTTCCCCCACTGCACACACTCACATACCCACACATTAACTAAACAGCAAGCTTTCTCAGGGCAGGGATTTAATCTGCATTGTTCACCATAGTAGGTACTGCTAGAATATTGCCCAATGCCTAGTAAATGCTGAAAAATATTTGGTGAATGAATGAACTTTCAGACAACTCTGTAAGGTAGATATTATTTTATCCTCATCTTTCCAATGAGGAAACAGAGGCACAGAGTGGTGAAACAATACGCACAAACGACCTGCCTTCTTTCAGCCAATGAAACATTAAATTACATTGCCCTTTTCTCATAGCTTTCCAACTGCCACTGCCTAGAAATGTCCATTCAATCAATAATACCCAGCAGGCATTTTTCCCTTCCTCCTTTCTAACAGAACCCTAGATTTTGTTTGAGTCTGTTCCTTCCACATTGCTCATACTATGCATTGGGTTATCCTGACCCTTTTAGCACCTGAGACACATTTGATTGGTTCGAGATAATCCATCCTCCTTTGCCCTTAATTAGTTCAGAAATGGGAATGAGAAATGAAAAATTGGCTAAGGGATTCTGGGAGAGTTTTAGTTCATTCTTTTGACAGAATTTCCACCAGTGATGCTCTCCCTCCTTCTGAAAGCAAGAGAAAAAGCAAGTAATGCCAGTTCTGTCCCATAACCCAAGAGGGATAGCAATAGGATAGAGTCTGTGGACAGCAGAGTGGAAAGAACTTGAGTTCCTGATGATATTAGTAAGCCACTGGATCAACCTGCCCTAAAGCCCACCCTACCTCTGCATTATATGATGCAATCAACTTCCTTTTGGTTTGAACTAACTTGATTTGATTTTTTCTTTTATTTGAATCCAAATGTATAGTAAATGATACATAACAACCTTATCTCTGCTCCCACCTAAAGGAAGAGGTTGAAAGAGAGATAGAATATTAAATACATTCATCAGACTCTGACTCGTTCATGTCCCTCCACCCCTTGGCTTCCTCTCCTGTGTTTTGGTCATCCAGAGTTATAGGGTGATGAAAACATTCCCCCTTAGACTTCTTGAAGAACACTGTAGTCATTGAAAGTATATCTGTATGGAGGAAAGGATGGTCAAAATATCTCGAGCTTTACATGTTCATCAGCCACCTATTAAACTAAATGTTTAGGGAACTTCACTTTAAAGATATCTTACTGATAACTTATGTTTACCTCCCCTCCCTCCCAAAATCCCATTGAAGGTGTGAGAGAAGTGTAAATTTAAGAATAATCCCATACTGCCATTAGAAGGCCTTGAAGAATGCTATCAATAGTCTACAACAAGGAGCAAATTTTGGAAGCTAGAATTCAAATGGGATAAAATTAATGGTGGATCTTAACAGAACTGAGTAAACTAAAGCTCTGTGTAGGTGTGAAAGAGACCTCTGAACTCAGGAAGACCTAATGATTAGAGGCAACTATAGGTGAGAGTGGAAAAAAGCCATAGAGGGAATATTCAAAGTAGTTAAGAGTAGGGGAGCAGCTTCAATGATAATTTCTTAAAGCAGCTGATTGATTGTGTAATTTTCTTCAAAGTATGAGTCTATTCTGGGAGAGTTCCACAGGTATCTTCAAGGTGTACAAGGGATATAGAGCTCCTGAAATGCTTGTCCCCAACCCCAACATAGTCAGGTGCATAGGGAACAGGAAATTTTACTTATTCTGTGGTAATACACACATCTATTAGTATTGATCAATCAGTGATTCTCTACCTTGGCTGTATATTGTAATCACTTGGATAGCTTTAAATACTGACACTGAACAGTGTTTACCTTTTGAAGAGTATTAAGTGGGAGGGGCAAGGAGTTTTTCTGGAGTGCTAGAAATGGCCTATATCAGGGGTCAGAAATGCTCATTCCTTTACATATTGTCCATCACTTCTTTTGTACTACAAGAGTTCAGTAGTTGTGACAGACAGTGGCTGGACCATAAAACCAAAAACATTTGGCCCTTTACAGAAAAAGTTTGCCAACCTTTGGTCTATGTCATTTTTTAAAAATATATTTATTTATTTATTTAGGCTGCGCTGGGTCTTAGTTGCGGCACGTGGGATCTTTAGTTGTGGCATGAGGACTTCTTAGTTGCAGCATGAAGACTTCTTAGTTGTGGCATGTGGACTTCTTAGTTGTGACGTGCATGCAGGATCTAGCTCCCCGACCAGGTATTGAACCCAGGCCCCCTGCATTGGGAGCACAGAGTCTTACCCACTGGACCACCAGGGAAGTCCTGGTCTATGTTTTTATCTGATTCACAATGTGTTGTATATATATGTGTATAAGACTCAGATAAAGATCTATTGAGCAGTACACTTACAATTTTTGTACTATACTGTGGGTAAATTAAACCCCTAAAAAGAAATAAATAAAAAGAGGAAATTCAAGTGCTGGGGTACCACCTCTAGATAGTCTTATTTAATTGGTCTATGTTATGGTATCAGGGTTTTTAAAAGCTCCTAAGGCAATTCTAATAAGCAAACAAGATTGAGAACAACAGAGTTAGATCCTCATTTACATGAACAGACAAACAAGGATCACCAAACCCTTAAGGAAAACCAACCACATGAATGAAAGACACCAAGTACACATATTAAAAAAACAACCCTGAAGAAACAGTTAATAAAGAAAACATATAAAACTTAGAAATAGATGTCATTATTATTCTATAAAATATAAGAGGGTAGAAATCTACTAAGAGCAGTCAGCTCTGCAAAGGAATTAATCAGATAAACTACTTATTTTGAACAATCATTATTGTAAAATCTCTCAGTCAAATGATTAAACAGCAGAAAGATAATACATGTGTTGCAAATTAGTGAACTGGAAGATTAATTGGTGGCATTCTCCCCAGATATGGTGCCAAAGAAAAGGATAGGAAAATTATGGGAGAGAAGTTAGGAGACTTAGAGGACAGGTCTAGAAGAGTAAATGTCTAGACAATAGGAGTACCAGAAGTAAGTAACAAAGAGAATGAAATAATAGTGAACCAAATAATAGTGAACTAAAATGTCCCTGTATTAGTGAAAAACTTGAGTCTTAAGATTGAAAGTGTTCACCTAATTAGTGCTGATCTGAGGGAAATTTATCTATTTGAGGAGGGAAATGCGAAAGTTATAGTTAACAAAATTAGAATGTGTTGGGACTTCCCTGGTGGTGCAGTGGTTAAGAATCCGCCTGCCAATGCAGGGGACACAGGTTCGAGACCTGGTCCGGGAAGATCCCACACGCCGCGGAACAACTAGGCCCATGTGCCACAACTACTGAGCCTGTGCTCTAGTGCCTGTGAGCCACAACTACTGAGCCCGTGTGTCACAACTACTGAGCCCACGTGCCTGGAGCCCATGCTCTGCAACAAGAGAAGCCACTGCAATGAGAAGCCTGTGCACCGCAACGAAGAGTAGCTCCCACTCGCCACGACTAGAGAAAGCCCGCGTGCACCAATGAAGACCCAATGCAGCCAAAAATAAATAAATTTATTTTTAAAATACTATAGAATGTGTTATATTGGTAGATCAAGAGAGAAACAGATAAGTTACTAAGCAGGCTATAATGTGTCCTTATTCCAGTGACCAAGACAAGCCAAGAACATAATTGGAGTTCAACTTGAGTGTCCAAGCAAAATTTAACTATACAAGTATGACTACCAGGTGCTCCAATTTTAGGCTCCTTTATGTAAATTATATAGCACTGAGAAGAGCCATATATAAGTAAAATAACCAGTAATTAGGGGGAAAAAACACATGATCTATCTAGCTTCCAGTTAAAGGAAGGCCAAGGCAAGAAGTTTGGAGGGAATTGTGCAGTGGAGAGAGGTAAGATCACATGGATATATTCTTGGGCTAAATAAAAAGGATTTACTGGGCCTGTCTGGGCCTGTAGAGAAAATAGCTCATGTTTCTGCACAGTTAGGGCTTGCTGAGCAAATCTTACTGAAACTTGGGACCTGGGATAAAAGGGCAAGCCTTGGAAGGTAATTTACAATTGTGTAGTAAGAGAACTCCAGACAGATTTATTACTCAAAGTATGTGTTACATTTCATTCCTAGATTGTAAAGCTGGAGACAATGGTCTGATCTTTCCCCTAGAAAGATTTATTTACATTTTAAAAGGTTAGAGTAAGGCTACCAGATCCTTCCCAAGGAGCAAAGATTTTTTTCTCTCCTTTCAACAGGGACAGCCCCCCCGCCACCCCGCCTTCTATATAAATGCCCAGAATCACTTCTTCTGCATTCCTTGTCCGCAATATAAATTGTTTGTGTAGGGTGACATCTAACTCTCATCTTGTCATCCAAAGCATAAGAAATTAGGGCACAGGAGAACTACAAAATTGTTATTTTCTTGAAAGTAAATAATGATTAATCTACTCTGTTCTAGAAATCTCATGTGTATTCAGGATAATATTAATAAATAGGAATATTAAAAACAGGCTGCAAACTCTGGACCTTTTTTTTTTTAACCTCTCATTAACATGGTTACAGTAAGTATAAGTAGATCAGATGTTTGTGCATCCATATTATGTCATGTTTTCTACCAGTTGCTTTGCTACACATGAGGAAATCCCAGAGACAGAAGATGGGAGATATCATTTTCCTCATAGCTTTTGTGGATTGCCTTAGATTAAAAAAAAAAAAAAACAAAAAAAAAAACCGACTGTGGCACCTTGCTGCCTTGATTGCTTAACGTGTTCCTAACTTCCATTAAGGAGAATCATGCTTACCCAAAGAGTCAGAATGGGTAGAATAGCTACCCAAATGGCAAAGGACAGCTGAAAAGGTGAAGAGTATTAAAGAGAAGACAAAAGACCAAATTGCATTAGCCAGACTAGGCTCTATTATGCCGTGGGAGTAAACTACCTTAAACCACAGAGCTTAACTCAACAGAGGTTTATTTCCTTCTCAACTGTGTCCACTGCAGGTCAACACAGGGATCCTGTTTATTATAATCGGGAACCCTAGCTGACTTCATCACAATACCTACTTCCATGAGCACACAGCAGGGTAAAAGAATGTGGGAAATTGCACATGGACAATTTAAACTTGTCTTTGAGTAAAACATATAACTTTGGTTCACATTTTTCAGGTAAAGCAAATCACAGTGGCCTCATCTAACTTCAACGGGTGGGGAAGAGCAATCCTACCATGTGCTTGAGAAGAGAACAGAAACACTCAGTAGATACCACTAGTCACTACCTCAGTCTTCCTTTCTTGTCACCAAATATTTTGTCAACTCTTTTTTCTTCATGCAGAACACATTTACCCCTCCCCATGGGAGGAATCGAGAAGTCTCATTCAATCACTTTTTTACTCTCAAAATCTAGGATCTTTGAATAGTGTTTGGAAGTTTCTTTATCTGTTCTGGAAGACTATGAACTAAAAAGAAAAGTTATCTGCCCCTTCATATCCAATATTCAGGCAAAAACAACCACAATAACAATCCCTTCTGGAGAGAAGATTAAGAATTACAACATAGTCACTGGCTAACAGCAACTCTTAAATTCTACTAATACTCAGAAGGAGTTCCCTGCCTAGGGAGAGAGAATGTTCCTTGGTAAGCCCTGATTCTGCTCCCTGGGAAGGGGGATTCCTGGTCAGTTTTTCCCTATGGACCTTGTCTCTGACCTCAGAGGGTGTCTTTCTTTTCTGTCACCCTCCTTAACCACATTTGGATTGAGCATCAGAAAATATTTACTCCTTGGGGGCTGAAAAACTCACAACCTACTTCCTCTTTATAGTAAATATGGAACCCAAGGGTCATTTTAAGTTTCAAACAGTCACAGTAATTTTGTCCAGGCTTCTTACCTATTTAGTTTGACTCAGATCCAAATATCAATAACCATACCCACAATTCATTACTAAACACACTTTGCATATTTACTGTATTTATTTGCTTTCTCAGACTCATGTTTCTCACAACTTAACTATGAGTACCTTGAGCCTATCAGGCTTTTATGGGAGAACTGGACCCTAAGTTTATTTTCCCTGAACCATTCTCTCCAATACAAAATATTTACTTGTGGTAACAGCCCTAATTTATCTTTCCTTTGAGACGATGCAGTCCATTCAGAGATTTTTACACTGGTCAAATAAGCATGCCCTTGATTTAATCCTGCTCTAAGGCTGTTTTAAGAAGCTATTGCCAACAAAAAAACTCCTTTGTTTTATCTTTTACTCATTGAGGCTAACTTGCAATTGTCTCTTCCAATTTTACAAGTCCTCACATTTGTGAACTCTTACCTTTTGTCACTGCTTGCAAACCAGCCAATTCTTTTCTGACCTTGGCACTTTTAATAACTTGTCAAATGTGGTCAACAGTGACTAACACACAGTGCCAACATTCTCTATTCCAATCTCTTCTCCTAGAGCTAAACATTCATTAGGTAAATTATCTGCCTTACAAATTAATACAGGCAAAAGTTTCAGTAAATATTTCACCATTACAAAACATGGATCACCATTCTTCCAACCCCTGATAACAGTTTATTTGGTATCCCTCATCTGGTACCTCAGCCAATGCTATTATTATTAATTTTATTGGTTTTTTGTTATGGCAATACCCTCCTGTTTCAGTCTGGATAGACTAGATTATGCTGTTATAATAAACAACCTAAAAATATCAGTGGCTTGAAACATTAAAATATTTCTTTTTCATACTGTCTGTTCAATGTCGACAGCAGGAGGGCTTTGCTCATTGTAGTTACTCAGAGTCTAGACTTACAGAGGCTTTAGATAAATGTGGGTTTTCACAGTCACTACTGCAGAGGAAAGAAAATGTTGCAAATTGTGTACTGCTATTAAAACTTTCATGGAAGGGAGATGTCATGTCTTTTCTAATCTTATTAGCTAACATTGGGTTGGCCCAAAAGTTCTTTCGGGTTTTTCTGTAAGATATTCTGGAAAAACCTGAACGAACTTTTTGGTCAGCCCAATCCATGTCACAAAGCCACACGTAACGTCAAGGGGTGTGGGAAGTACAATGTGCCCAGAAGAAGAAACAGAAACATTTGAAAAACAACACTAATGACTTATCACAAGAAACCTAGACATATCCCAGATCATTTTTTGAATTCTGTAGATAAAGGGAAACACTGAAATTTTCTACAGAGAAAGAGGTTACCTACAAAAAAAGGTGAATCTGACTTGTATCAGACCTCTCATCTGCAATGCAGGATGTTAGAAACAGTGGAATAATGTATATACAATGCTGAAGGAAAAGGATTTTAAACTAGAATTCCCTAGCCAGGAAAATTATCAATTAAGTATCATGGCAAAATAAAGGCCTTCTGAGCCACACAAAGACTCAGAAAACTAACAAAACATGCCATATAACTGAAATAATTATTCTGAGATATACCTGGGCAAAAGGAAAACAGAATCCAAGCAAAATTAAGGCAAAATATAGGAAACAGTGGTGAATAAAAAATAAAACTTGCAGTTTACAATATATAGCTATTGATAATAAGGCTACAAAATTAACACAAATTTTTTTTTTTTTGCGGTATGCCGGCCTTCCACTGTTGTGTCCTCTCCCGCTGCAGAGCACAGACTCCAGACACGCAGGCCCAGCGGCCATGGCTCACGGGTCCAGCCGCTCCGCGGCATGTGGGATCTTCCTACACGAGGGCACGAACCCGTGTCCCCTGCATCGGTAGGCAGACTCTCAACCACTGCGCCACAGGGAAGCCCAAAATTAACATAATTTTTAATGTAATGGCTTATAAAATAGCAGTGATGTACTATTGAAAATAATGATTTGAAATAAAAATTCAGTTGATATCAATAAAACCTGTATACTGTGGTAGGGGCAGAAAATAAAAGCTTACTGAAAGTCTTGTTTGGGAGAGAAACTAAATTTTGATTAATATTCTTTGTTGACAGGAGGTTGTAAGTTTAAATATATTTGCTAGAAATTTGAAGGCAACAACTTGCAGAATGGAAAAAAATATTAGAGCTTACAAAACAGTAGATTATGGTAGAGGGGAGAAATAAAATGCTATCCATCTAGCAAAAATGAGAAGACAAGAAAATGGAGAAAGAAATTATGAGGAAACCAAGATAAACATAAAAATTAAAACCAAGTAACAAAAACTACATCATGGGTGTTCCATTTCTTGTATTGGCAACATGAAGAGCTCCATGGATCCACTCCCAGTGAAATTCATAGCCATTATTATTATTATTATTTTTTTTTTTTTTGTGGTACGCAGGCCTCTCACTGTTGTGGACTCTCCTGTTGCAGAGCACAGGCTCCGGATGTGCAGGCTCAGCGGCCATGGCTCACGGGCCCAGCCACTCTGCGGCATGTGGGATCCTCCCGGATCGGGACACGAACCCGTGTCCTCCGCATCGGCAGGCGGACTCTCAACCACTGTGCCACCAGGGAAGCCCCATAGCCATTATTTTTTAAACAACCGTATAAAGTATCTGGAAATAGTCCTAAGGGAATATGCAAATTAAGAAACACTTTTTCAAAAAAGTTTACTGACACTTGGTAAGAACAGTCTATGGTATTAGAACCATGACCCACTTCCTTCCTCCACCCTCCCAGCACAGTGTTAAGGAAACTCCACTCCAGGTGCATGCAGCCAAGAACATAGAGTTCCCTTTCCTTCCAGTTCCCAGTCAAGGGCTTTGGGTATCTTCCTGGGAAGGATGGGAATCAGCATTTCTCATCCCATCCCAAGCTACCTGTTTCAGAGTCTAAGTTTCAGGAGAGTAAGGCTGAGAAGTGGAGAATCCCTTCTTTCACCCAGCCCCCAGTTGTGGGACAGAGTCTTTCCCTTAGGAACAGTGCACTGAGAATACTGGAATCCTTATTTTCCTCACCCCGGCAGAGTTACCATGCCAAGAGAGGCAAGCCAGAAAGACCTGAGGCAACTGACCACTTCCCCTCCATGCCAAGCAACCCACTACTAAAGCAGGGGTATTATTTAGAAAAAAAAATTCTACTCTCCCTGCTTCCAGCTCCAGAGCAATGGGCTCAGAGATTTTGACCAGAAAGATGCAATCCATAAGAACAGAGATTTCTGAAGACTACCTAAAGGAACTGACTTCATTTGATACTGAGTATGGGGAAGTCCAAGCCTAAACGCACTCTTAAAAACAATGGAGGTTGTTATGACAAGCAGTTAAGTGGATACTGGTACATCTATTAGAGACATAAGCTAAACCACAGGCTAGATAGTTTGTCAGAAAGAACCAGAGAAAGAGATAGCTAATGCCCTACTGGATCAGAACAAGTCTCAAAAATTGAACTCAAAAACTGTATCTGTACCCTCTTCCGGGAGGGAGACACAAGAGGGAAGAGATATGGGAACATATGTATATGTATAACTGATTCACTTTGTTATAAAGCAGAAACTAACACACCATTGTAAAGCAATTATACTCCAATAAAGATGTAGAAAAACGAAAAACTGTATCTGTAAAGGAGTCCAAATTTAATGGGATCAGTCTGTGGAACAATTTATGTCCCAGAGCATAGTTGAAAACAATCAAGAACTGGTCAGTAATCACTGGAGTTTAAAGATGGTGTGGTCAGGTAAAGAGACAAAGACAGGTGTGGTCAGGTAAAGAGACAAAGGCAGGTATGCTAAAACCACTGTCATCCTAGTATGACTGTGCATATGCCTGAGGTTTGCCTTCTGAAGAGTGACACCAGAGGTTGCACTCTGTGGGGGAAATACACTTCACTAAGATAACATAGCTAGTCATCAAATAACTAAGTAAACAAATAACAAAACAAGCCCCAGAATGGGCAGCAATTCCAAGAGTTGCTACAGTGAATTACCCAAAATGTTGTTTCCAACAAAATATCATGAGACATGCTAAGAAACATGAATGCCTAACCCATATGTGGGGAAAGAGCAGGCAACAGAAACTGCCTGTGAGAGCAACCACATGTCAGATTTTAAAAAGACTTCAAAGTAGTCCTTATGAATATGTTCACAGAACTAAAATAAACCATGTTTAAAGGAGTCAATAGAGATATGAAGATAATATCTCATCAAATAGAGAATATTGACAAAGAGAAATTATTTTTAAAGAGAACTAAATGAAAATTCCTGAGTTGAAACATTTAAAAACTCAAAATTGACTAGAAGGACTCAACAGTAAATAACAAATTGTAGAAGAAAGTATCAGCAAATTTAGTGAAACAGGAATAAAGTTTATACAATCTGAAAACAGAGCAAAAAGAATGAAGGAAACTGAATATAGTCTCAGAGAAATGTGAGATACAAATAAGCACATCATAATACACATGATGGGAAATAGCAGAGGTAGAGAAGAGAGAGAAAGGAGAAGAAAAATATTTAAGTAAACAGTGGCAAAAAACATCCAAATTTGATGACAAAAATTAACCTAGACACTCATGAAGCTCAAAGAACTCAAGTAGGATAAAGACAATGAGGTTCACAAACAGATACATCATCATAAAAATGCTGAAAGCCAAAGAAAAAATCTTGAAGGCAACAATAGTAAAATGACTTCTTACTCACAAGAGAACATCAATAAGAATAATAGTTTATTTTATGTCAGAAACAATGGAGGACAGATGACAGGGAGACAATATAGTGTAAATGCTCAAAGAACAAATTTTCAACCAAGAATGTTGTATTCAGCAGAGGTATTAGTCAAAAAATAAGGTGAAATAGACATTCCTCAAATTTTAAAAAACTGACAGCTTTTAAAATTGAACTCAATTTACAAATTATATTACTTTCCAGTGTACAATATAGTGATTCAATATTTTTTTAGATTATACTCCATTTGAAGTTATTATAAAATATTGTCTGTGCTGTACATTACATCCTTGTATCATTTATTTTATACCTAGTACTTTGTACCTCTTAATCTCCTTCCCCTTTTTTGCCCCTCCTCCCACCATGCACCCCACTGATAACCTCTAGTTTGATCTCTGTATCTGTGAGTCTGTTTCTATTTTGTTATATTCATTTATTCATTCATTCATTTATTTACCTACTTAAATACTTAAGTATAGTTGATTTACAATATTGTGTTAGTTTCAGGTATACAGATTCAGATTCTTTTCCATTATAGATTATTGCAAGATATTAAATATAGTTCCCTGTACTTTACAGTAAATCCTTGTGGTTTATCTATTTTATATAAAGTGGTTTGAGTCTGTTAATCCTATACTCCTAATTTATCCCTCCTCCTTCCCTTTCCCCTTTGGTAACCATAAGTTTCTTTTCTATGTCTGTGAGTCTGTTTCTGTTTTGTAAATAAAATGATTTGTATTATTTTTTTAGATTCCACATATAAGTGATATCATGTGATATTTGTCTTTCTCTGTCTGACTTACTTCACTTAGTAAGATAATCTCTGTGTCCATCCATGTTGTTGCAAATGGCATTATTTCATTTTTTTATGATTGAGTAATATTCCATCCTAGATATATACCACATCTTCTTTTTCCAATTATCTGTTGATGGACATTTAGGGTGTTTCCATGTCTCAGCTATTGTAAATAGTGCTGCTATGAACATTGGGGTGCATGTGTCTTTTTGAATTAAAAGAGTTTTCTCTGGATATATTCCCTGGAGTGGGATTGCAGTATCATATGGTAGCTCTATTTTTAGTTTTCTAAGGAACCTCCATACTGTTCTCCATAGTGGCTGCACCAATTTATATTCCCACCAACAATGTAGGAGAGTTCCCTTTTCTCCACACCCTCTCCAGCATTTATTATTTGTAGACTTTTTGATGATGGCCATTCTGACTGATGTGAGGTGATACCTCATTTGCATTTCTCTAATAATTAGCGATATGGAGCATCTTTTCATTGCCTGTTGGCCATCTGTATGTCTTCTTTGGAGAAATGTCTATTTAAGTCTTCTGCCCATTTTTTGATTATGTTGTTTGTTTTGTTTTGTTTTGATATTGGTTGTATAAGCCGTCTGTCTGTATATTTTGGAAATTAAGCCCTTGTCAGCTGCATCACATACAAATATTTTCTCCCAGTCAGTAGGCTGTATTTTCATTTTCTTCATGGTTTCCTTTGATGTGCAAAAGCTTTTAAGTTTGATTAGGTCCCTTTTGTTTCTTTTTTTTTGTTTTTTACTAGAGCTCTATTTTCTTTCTTTTTGTTTTCTGAGGTCCCATTTGTTTATTTTCACTTTTATTTTATTTTTTTGCCTTGGGAGATTGATGTAAAAAAGCATTACTACAATTTATGTCTGAGAATTATTATTATTATTTTGCGGTACACGGGCCTCTCACTGCTGTGGCCTCTCCCGTTGCAGAGCACAGGCTCCGGATGCGCAGGCTCAGCGGCCATGGCTCATGGGCCCAGCCACTCTGCGGCATGTGGGATCTTCCCAGACCGGGGCATGAACCCGTGTCGCCTGCATCAGCAGGCGGACTCACAACCACTGCGCCACCAGGGAAGCCTGAGAATGTTTTGCCTATGTTTTCTTCTAGGAGTTTTATGGTGTCATATCTTATATTTAAGACTTTAAGCCATTTTGAGTTTACTTTTGTGTATGGTGTGAGGATGTGTTCTAACTTCATTGATTTATATGGGGCTGTCCAGCTTTCCCAAAACCACTTGCTGAAGAGACTGTCTTTTCTCCATTGTATAATCCTGCCTCCTTTGTAGAAGATTAATTGACCATAGGTGTGTGGGTTTATTTCTGGGCTCTCTATTCTGTTTCATTGATCTATTTGTCTGTTTTTGCACCAATACCATGCTATTTTGATTACTGTAGCTTTGTAGTTTTCTCTAAAGTCTGGGAGGGTTACAGCTCCCACTTTGTTCTTTTTCCTCAGAATTGCTTTGGCAATTCTGGGTCTTTTGTGTTTCCATATAAATTTTATGATTATTTGTTCTAGCTCTGTGAAAAATGTCATGGATAATATGATAGGGATTGCATTAAATCTGTACATTGCTTTGAGTTGTGTGGCCATTTTAACAATATTGATTCTTCCAATCCAAGAGCATGGGATAACTTTCCATTTCTTTGTATCATTTTCAATTTCCTTTGTCAATGCTTTATTGTTCTCAGTGTATAGCTCTTTCACATCCTTGGTTAGGTTAATCCCTAGTTATTTTTTTAACATGATTTTAAATGGGATTTTTAAAAAAAACTCTATTTCTGATATTTTATTGTTAGTGTAAAGAAATGGAACAGAATTCTGTATATTGATCTTGTATCCTGCAAACTTGCAGAATTAATTTATTAGTTCTAATAGTTTTCATGTGCAGTCTTTAGATTTTCTATATGGAGTATTGTGTCATCTGCATACAATGACAGTTTTACCTCTTCCATTCTAATCTGGATACCTTTTATTCTTTTTCATGTCTGACTGCTGTGGCTAGGACCTCCAATACTATGTTGAATAGAAGTGGTTAGAGTGGGCATCCTTGTCTTGTTCCAAAAATTAGTGGGAAGGCTTTCATCTTTTCACCACCATATTGGCTGTGGGTTTGTCATAAACAGCTTTTATTTTGTTGAGATATGTTCCTGTTATACCCATTTTGGTGAGAGCTTTTTGAAAATCATGAATGGATATTGAATTTTATCAAATGCTGTTTGATGTGGTGTATCACATTGATAGATTTGCATATGTTGAACCACCCTTGTGACCCTGGAATGAATCTAACTTGATCATGGTGTATGATCATTCTTACGTGTTGTTGGATTCCGTTTGATAATATTTTGTTGAGGATTTTTGCATCTATATCCACCAAAGATATTGGCCCCTAATTTTTTTTTTTGTGGTGTCTTTGACTGGTTTTGATAGCAGGGTGATGGTGGCTTCAGAGTATGACATTGGGAGTGTTCCCTCCTCTTCAATCTTTTGGAAGAGTTTGAAAAGAATAGGTATGAGTTCTTTGTATGTTCAGTAGAATTCCCCAGTGAAGCCATCTCTTTCTGGACTTTTGTTTGCAGGGAATTTTTTTTTAAATTGCAGATTCTATTTCAGTTCTAGTGATTGATCTGTTCAAATTATCTATTTTTTCTCATTTCAGTTTTGGCAGGATGTATGTTTTTAGAAACTTGTCCATTTCTTCTAGTTTGTCTATTAATATAATAGACTATTATATTATAGTCTAATGTAACTATTAGATAACTATTATATAATACTTAACTAATATAACTATTCACAGTAACTTCTAGTGATTTTTTTTAATTTCTGCAGTATCAGTTGTTATTTTTCCTCTTTCACTTTTTATTTTGTTTATTTGGGTCCTCTCTCTTTTCTTCTTTCTTCTTGGTGAGCCTGGCTAGAGGATTGTTGAATTTGTTTATCATTTCAAAAAACCAGCTCTTGGTTTTATTGATTTTTTTCTATTGTTTTTTAAATCTCTATTTTATTTATCTTCTCTCTAATTTTTGCTATTTCCTTCCTTCTGCTGACCTTAAGTTTTGTTTATCCTTCTTTATCTAAGTATTTTTGTTGGTAAGTTAAGTTGTTTACTTGGGATTTTTCTTTTCTTTTCTTTTCCTTTTTATTTTTTGAGTAAGGCCTCTATCACTATGAACTTCCCTCTTAGTACTGCTTTTGCTACATCACATAGATTTTGTATGGTTGTGTTTTCATTTTCCTTTGTCTTGAGGAGTTTTTTGATTTCCTCTTTGATTTCATTGTTGACCCACAGGATTTTTAGTAGCATGTTGTTTAGTCTCTGTGTGTTCATTCTTCCCCCATTTTTCTTTCGGTGGTTAATTTCTAGTTTCATACAGTTGTGGTACTGAAAGATGCTTCAAAAAATCTCTATCATCTTAAATTTTTGAGGCTTGTTTTGTGCCCTTGTATGTGGTCTATCCTAGAGAATGTTCCATGTATGCTTGAAAAGAATGTGTATTATATATATATGTTTGGATGTAGTATCTCATAGTTACCAATGAAGTCTACTGGTCTATTGTGTGATATGAGACCTGTGTTGCCATATTAATTTTCTCTCTGGCTGATCTGTTCCTTGATATCAATGGGGTGTTAAAATCTCCCACTACTATTGTATTCCCATCAATTTCTCCTTTATATCTATTAGTATTTGTTTTATATATTTAGGTCCTCCTATATTGGGTGCATATATGTTAATGAGTGCAATATCCTCTTGTATTGATCCCTTTATCATTATGTAATGACCTTCTTTATATTTCTTTATGACCTTTCTTTTAAAGTCTATTTTGTCTCTATGAGAGTTGCTACTTCCACTTTCTTGTCATTTCCGTTTTCATGAAACGTCTTTTGCCATCCCCTCACTTTCAATCTACACATGTCTTTTGTCCTAAAATTAGTCTCTTATAGGCAGCATATGGTGGGTTCTTGTTTTATTATCCAATCTGCCACTCTTTGTCTTTTGATTGGAGCATTTAGTCCACTGACATTTAAAGTAAATATTTATATGTATGTATTTATTGCCATTTTAAACCTTGTTTTCTGGTTGATTTTGTATTTCTTCTTTGTTCCTTTCTTCTTTTTGTTTTTCCTTTTGTGCTTTGATGCTTTTATTTTGTATTATGCTTGAGTTCTTTTCTTATTGGTTTTTGTGTGTCTATTGTATGTTTTTGATTTTGTGGTTACCATGGAGTTCAAGTATTTTTACCCAAAATTATATCTACTTGCTTAAGACTGATAGTCATGTAAGCTCAAACACATTCTAAAAGATCTACATTTTCTTACTCCCCTCCTTCACATTTTGTGATTCTGATGTCCTATTTTACATCTTCATGTTTGTGCTTTTGCTGTTAATTGTAGATATAATTGCTTTTGCAAAAAATTTTAATCTATGTACTGGCTTCCTTAAGTGATCTTTAATCCTTTTATATATTTGCCTTTCCTATTGTGATTTTCACTTCTGTATAGATTCTTGCTTATTTTCCATTTAGAGAAGACCTGTCAATATTTCTTTTCTTTTAACTTTTTACTTCATTGATTAACAATGTTGTGACAGTTTCAGGTGTACAGCAAAGTGATTCAGTTATACATATACATGTATCTATTCTTTTTCAAATTCTTTTCCCATTTAGATTGTTACATAATATTGAGCAGAGTTCCCTGTGTTATATAGTAGGTCCTTGTTGGTTATCCATTTTAAATATAGCAGTGTGTACATGTCAATCCCAAACTCCCCAACTATCCCTTTCCCCCATCCTTCCCCCCTGGTAGCTATAAGCTCCTTCTCTAAGTCTGTGAGTCTGTTTCTGTTTTGCAAATAAGTTCATTTGTGTCATTTCTTTTTGGATTCTGCATATAAGTGATACATTTCTTTTAAGATAGGTTTAGTATTGCTGTATTCTTTTAGTTTTTCCTTGCTGAGAAATTCTTATCTCTCCTTCTATTCTAAATGA
Organism: Phocoena sinus; assembly: GCF_008692025.1. NCBI lineage: Eukaryota > Metazoa > Chordata > Mammalia > Artiodactyla > Phocoenidae > Phocoena > Phocoena sinus. The sequence goes on along the minus strand of NC_045784.1, from coordinate 128,337,250 downwards.
TAATCTTGCTAGTAGAGTATCCTAGGTTGCAGGGTTTTTCCCTTTTAGGACTTTGAATATATCATGCCACTCCCTTCTAGCCTGCAGTTTCTGCAGAGAAACCAGCTGATGGCCTTATGGGGGATTTCCTTGTAACTGACTGTTTTTCTTTTGCTGGTTTTAGACTCTGATCTTTATCTTTAAATTTTGCCATTTTAATATCATATGTCTTGGTGTGTGTCTGTTTAGGTTCATCTTGTTTGGAACCCTCTGTGCTTCTTATACCTGGATATCTGTTGCCTTCTTTAGGTTTGGAAAATTTGCAGCCGTAATTTCTTCAAATATATTTTTGACCCCCCTTTCTCTTTCTTCTCCTACTGGAAACCCCATTATGCATACATTGGCATACTTGATATTATCCCATCGACCTCATATGTTGCTTTCATTTTTTTTTCCATTTGTCTTCTGTCTGCTGTTCTGATTGTATGATTTACATTATTCAATCCTTCAGGTCACTGATTCATGTTTCTGCATTATTTAGTTTGCTATTTATTGCCTTTAGCTTGGTTTTTATCTCAGCAAATGAGTTGTCTAATTTTGATTGGCCTGTCTTTATGGTTTCTAGTTCCTTGTTATAGCAATCTACATTTATATCAATAATCTTTCTTAGTTCCTTTAGCATTTTTATTTCCTCCTTTTTGAACTTGGGAGTCTGGTAGACTGGCAAGGTCTCTTTCATTTTTTGTTCTTTCAGGGGATTTCTCTTCTTCTTTTCTTTTCTTTTTTTTGCGGTACGTGGGCCTCTCACTGTTGTGGTCCCTCCCATTGTGGAGCACAGGCTCTGGACGTGCAGGCTCAGAGGCCATGGCTCACAGGCCCAGCATGTGTGATCCTCCCGGACCAGGGCACAAACCTGCGTCCCCTGTATTGGCAGGCAGACCCTCAACCACTGCACCACCAGGGAAGCCCTCTTCTTCTTTCAATTGGAATAGTTCCTCTGGTTTTTCATTTTATTTAACTTTCTCTGACTCTATGAATTTAGGAGAAACAGTTATCTACTGTGGTCTGGAAAGGTTGTTGTTATGAGGGAGCATCCCTGTGTAGCCTGTGTGAGTCTAATATTTTTGGTGTGAGGGCTGTATTTGGTACATATGTTTGCCATGTGTTTCCTCAGAGTGTGATGGCCACTGTTCCATTGTAAATAGTGCTGTTATGAACAATGGAGTGTATGTGTCTTTTCAACTTAGTGTTTTAGGTCTTTAAACAATTTTGAGTTTATTTTTAAATATGGTGTAAGGGAATGTTCTAATTTCATTCTTTACATGTAGCTGTCCAGTTTTCACAGCACCACTTATTGAAGAGACTTCCCCATTGTATATTCTTTCCTCCTTTGTCATAGATTAATTGATCATAGGTGTAGGGGCTTATTTCTGGGCTTGCTTATTTCTAGGCTCTCTATTCCATTCCATTGATCTATGTGTCTGTTTTTGTGCTGGTACCATACTGTTTTGATTACTGTAGCTTTGTAGTATAGTCTGAAGTCAGGGAGTGTGATACATGAAGCTTTGTTTTTTATCTCAGGATTGCTTTGGCTATGTTGGGTCTTTTGTGGTTCCATACAAATTTTAGAATTATTTGTTCTAAATCTATGAAAAATATCATGGGTATTTTGATATGCATTGCATTAAATCTGTAGATTTCTTTGCGTAGTATGGACATTTTAACAATTTAAATTATTCCAGCCCATGAACATGGGATATCTTTCAATTTCTTTGTATCATATTCAATTTTCTTCATTAATGTCTTACACTTTTCAGAATATAGGTCTTTTACCTCCTTGGTTAAATATATTCTTTGTATTTATTCTTTTTGATGCAGTTGTACATGGGATTCTTTTCTTGATTACTCTTTCTGATAGTTCATTATTAGTGTATAGAAAAGCAATAGGTTTTCTCTATATTAATATTGTATCCTGCAACTTTACTGAATTCATCTATTAGTTCTAATAGTTTTTCATGGAGACTTCAGGGTTTCCTATACACAGTACCAAGTCATCTGCAAGGACAGTTTTGATTCTTCCCTTCCAATTAGATGCATTTTATTTCTTTCTCTTGTCTGATTGCTGTGACTAGGATTCCAATACTATGTTAAATAGAAATGTCAAGAGTGGGTTTCCTTGTTTGTGATTTTAGAGGAAAAGCTTTCAGCTTTTCACTGGTGAATATGAGGTTAGCTATGGGTTTGTTATAAATGGCTTTTATTATGTTGAGATATGTTCTCTGTATATCCACTATGTTGAGAGTTTTTTTCTTGAACAGGTATTGAATTTTGTCAGATGTGTTTTCTGCATCTATGGGGCTGATCACATGATTTTTATCCTTTTTATAATGTGGTTCATCACAGTTATTTGCAGATACTAAACCAACTTTGCATTCTTGGAAAAATCCCACTCGATCATAGTTTCTGATCCTTAATATGTGTTATTGAATTGGTTTGCTACTATTTTGTTGAGGATTTTTGCAACTATATTCATCAGAGATATTGGCCTGTAATTTTCTTTTTTGCAGTGTCTTTGTTTACTTTTGCTATTTGGGTGATTCTGTCCTTGTAGAATGAGTTTTGGAGTGTTCCTCCCTCTTCAATTTTTTGGAATAGTTTGAGGATAGGCACTAATTTTCTTTATATGTTTAGTAGAATTCTTCTGTGAAGCCGTCCAGTCCTGAACTTTTGTTTGTTGGAAGGTTTTTGATTACTGATTCAATTTCAATACTAGTAATATGTCTGTTCAGGTAATATATTTCTTCCTGATTTAGTCTTGGAAGACTGTATATTTCTAGGAATTTATCCCTTTCTTCTAGGTTGTAGATCTTGTTGGCATATAACTGTTCATATAACTGTTAATTCTCTTATGATTTTTTGATATATCTGTGATATCATTTGTATTTCTCCTCTTTCTTTTTTTTTGTTTATATGGGTTCTCTCTCTTTTTTAATGAGCCTGGCTTAAAGGCTTATAAAATTTGGGTTTTTTTCTTAAACCAGCTCTTGGTTTCATTGATCTTTTCTATTATGTTTTTGGTTTCTATTTCACTTATTTTCCCTCTGATCTTTATAATTTTCTTCCTTCTGCTGACTTTGGCTTTTGTTTATTCTTCTTTATCTAATTCCTGTACTTGGTGAGTATATTGTTTATTTTAGATTTTATGGCTTCTCAACAGTAGGCCTATATCATTAAAAACATCCCTTTTAGAACTGCCTTTCTGTGTCCCATAGATTTGTCAAAGTCGTTCTTCCATTTGTCACAAGGTAGTTTCTCATTTCTTTGATTTCTTCACTGACCCATTGTTTTTTGTAGCATGTTGTTTAGTCTCCATGTGTTTGTAGTTTGCCCATTTTTCTTCCTGTAAATGAGTTCTAGTTTCATACACTTATGGTCAGAAAAGATGCCTAATATAATTTCTATCTTCTTAAATTTGCTGAGATTTCTTTTGCAGCCACTTGGTCTATGCTGGAGAGCTTTCCATGTGCACTTGAAAAGAATGTGTATTCTTCTATTTTGTGATGGAATGTCCTCTAAATATCTATTAAGTCCAACTCATCTAATGTGCCATTTAAGGCCAGTGTTTCCTTACTGATTTTTTGTCTGGATGATCTGTCCATTGATCTGAGTGAAGTGTTACAGTCCCCTAATATTAATATCTAACTGTCAATTACTCCCTTTATGTTTACTAATATTTGCTCTATATATTTAGGTCTTCCTATATTAGGTGCATATATGTTAACAAATGTTATATCCTGTTCTTTTATTGATACCTTTATCAATATATAAAGCTCTTCTTGGTCTTTTATTATAGACTTTGTCTTTTTTTTCTTTTAATGTTTATTTATTTATTTCTTATTAGTCAACCGTTTTATACACATCAGTGTATACATGTTAATCCCAATCTCCCAATTAATCACATCACAAACCCCACCCCCCACCGCTTTTGCCCCTTGGTGTCCATACATGTGTTCTCTACTTCTGTGTCTCAATTTCTGCTCTGTAAACTGGTTCATCTGTACCATTTTCTAGGTTCCACATATATGCGTTATTATATGATATTTGTTTTTCTCTTTCTGACTTACTTCACTCTGTATGACAGTCTCTAGATGCATCCACATCTTTACAATTGACCCAATTTCATTCCTTTTTATGGCTGAATAATATTCCATTGTATATATGTACCACATCTTCTTTATCCATTTGTCTGTCAATGGGCATTTAGGTTGCTTCCATGACCTGGCTATTGTAAGTAGTGTTGGAATGAACATGGGGTGCATGTGTCTTTTTGAATTATGGTTTTCTCTGGGTATATGCCCAGTAGTGGGATTGCTGTGTCATATGGTAATTCTATTTTTATTTCTTTAAGGAACCCCCTACTGTTCTCCATAATGGCTGTATCAATTTACATTCTCACCAGCAGTGCAAGAGAGTTCCCTTTCCTTCACACCCTCTCCAGCATTTGTTACTTGTAGATTTTCTGATGAGGCCCATTTTAACTGGTGGGAGGTAATACCTCATTGTAGTTTTGATTTGCATTTCTCTAACAATTAGTGATGTTGAGCATCTTTACATGTGCTTCTTGGCCATCTGTATGTCTTCTATGGAGAAATGTCTATCTAGGTCTTAGGCCCATTTTTGGACCGGATTGTTTGTTTTTTTAACATTGAGCTGCATGAGCTGTTTATCTATTTTGGAGAAGAATCCTTTGTCCAATAATTCCCTTGAAAATATTTTCTCCCATTCTGAGGGTTGTCTTTTGGTCTTGTTTATGGTTTCCTTTGCTGTGCAAAAGCATTTAAGTTTCATTAGGTCCCATTTGTTTATTTTTGTTCTTATTTCCATTACTCTAGGAGGTGGGTCAAAAATCTTGCTGTGATTTATGTCAGAGTGTTCTGCCTATGTTTTCCTCTAAGAGTTTTATAGTGCTCAGCCTTACATTTAGGTATCTAATCCAATTTGAGTTTATTTTTGTGTATGATGTTAGGGAGTGTTCTAATTTCATTCTTTTATTCATGTAGCTGTCCAGTTTTCCCAGCCACACTTATTGAAGAGACTGTCTTTTCTCCATTGTATATCCTTGCCTCCTTTGTCATAGAATAGTTGACCATAGGTGTGTAGGTTTATCTCTGGGCTTTCTATCCTGTTCCATTGACCTATATTTCTGTTTTTGTGCCAGTGCCATATTGTCTTGATTACTGTAGCTTTCTAGTATATTCTGAAGTCAGGGAGTCTAATTCCTCCAGCTCCATTTTTTCCCTCAAGACAGCTTTGGCTATTCAGGGTCTTTTGTGTCTCCACACAAATTTTAAGATTTTTTGTTCTAGTTCTGTAAAAACACGCCAGTGGTACTTTGATAGGGATTGCATTGAATCTGTTGGTTGCTTTGGGGAGTATAGTAATTTTAACACTGTTGATTTTTCCAATCCAAGAACATGGTATATCTCTCCATCTGTGGGTATAATCTTTAATTTCTTTCATCAGTGTCTTATAGTTTTCTGCATACAAGTCTTCTGTCTCCCTAGGCAGGTTTATTCCTAGGTATTTTATTCTTTAAGTTGCAATGGTAAATGGGAGTGTTTCCTTACTTTCTCTTTCAGATTTTTCATCATTAGTGTATAGGAATGTAAGAGATTTCTGTGCATTAATTTTGTATCCTGCTGCTTTACCAAATTCATTGATTAGCTCTAGTAGTTTTCTGGTAGCATCTTTAGGATTCTCTATGTATAGTATCATATCATCTGCAAACAGTGACAGTTTTAATTCTTCTTTTCCGATTTGTATTCCTTTCATTTCTTTTTCTTCTCTGATTGCCATGGCTAGGACTTCCAAAACTATGTTAAGTAATAGTGGTGAGAGTGGACATCCTTGTCTTGTTCCTGATCTTAGAGGAAATGCTTTCAGTTTTTCACCATTGAGAATGATGTTTGCTGTGGGTTTGTCATATATGGCCTTTACTATGTTGTCGTAGGTTCCCTCTATGCCCACTTTGTGGAGAGTTTTATCATAAATCGGTGTTGAATTTTGTCAAGAGCTTTCTCTGCATCTATTGAGTTGATCATATGGTTTTTATTCTTCAATTTGTTAGTATGGTGTATCACATTGATTGATTTGCCTATAGTGAAGAATCCTTGCATCCCTGGGATAAATCCCACTTGAGCATGGTGTATGATCCTTTTAATGTGTTGTTGGATTCTGTTTGCTAGTATTTTGTTGAGGATTTTTGCATCTATGTTCATCAGTGATATTGGCCTGTAGTTTTCTTTCTTTGTGACATCCTTGTCTGGTTTTGGTATTATGGTGATGGTGGCCTCATAGAATGAGTTTGGGAGTTTCCCTTACTCTGTAATTTTTTGGATGAGTTTGAGAGGATCCATGTTAGTTCTTCTCTAAATGTTTGATAGAATTCACCTGTGAAGCCATCTGGTCCTGGACTTTTGTTTGCTGGAATATTTTTAATCACAGTTTTAATTTCATTACCTGTGATTGGTCTGTTTATATTTTCTATTTCTTCCTGGTTCAGACTTGGAAGGTTGTACCTTTCTAAGAATTAGTCCATTTCTGCCAGGTTGTCTATTTTATTGGCATAGAGTTGCTTGTAGTACTCTTAGGATGCTTTGTATTTCTGCGGTGTCTGTTGTAACTTCTCCTTTTTCATTTCTAATTTTATTGATTTCAGTCCTCTCCATCTTTTTCTTGATGAGTCTGTTTAATGGTTTATCAATGTTGTTTATCTTCTCAAAGAACCAGCTTTTAGTCTTATTGGTCTTTGCTATTGTTTTCTTTGTTTCTATTTCGTTTATTTCTGCTCTGATATTTATGATTTCTTTCCTTCTGCTAACTTTTTGCTTTGTTTGTTGTTCTTTCTCTAGTTCCTTTAGGTGTAACGTTACATTGTTTAATTGAGGTTTTTTTTGTTTCTTGAGGTAGGCTTTTATAGCTATATACTTCCCTCTTAGAACTGCTTTTGCTGCATCCCATAGGTTTTGGATCATCATGTTTTCATTGTCATTTGTCTCTAGGTATTTTTTGATTTCCTCTTTGATTTCTTTAGTGATTTCTTGGTTATTTAGTAACGTATTGTTTAGACTCCATGTGTTTGTGTTCTTTATGTTTTTTTCCCTGTAATTGATTTCTAGTCTCATAGTGTTGTGGTCAGAAAAGATGCTTGATATGATTTCAATTTTCTTAAATTCACTGAGACATGATTTGTGAACCAAGATGTGATCTATCCTGGAGAATGCTCCCTGTGCACTTGAGAAGAAAGTGTAATCTATTTTTGAATGGAATGTCCTATAAATATCAATTAAATCTGTCTCATCTATTGTGTCATTTAAAGCTTGTGCTTCCGTATTAATTTTCTGTTTGGATTATCTGTCCATTGGCGTAAGTGAGGTGTTAAATCCCCACTATTATTGTGTTACTCTCGATTTCCTCTTTTAGAGCTGTTAGCAGTTGCCTTATGTATTGAGGTGCTCCTATGTTGGGTGCATATATATTTATAATTGTTATATCTTCTTCTTGGATTGATCCCTTGATCATTACGTAGTGTCCTTCATTGTCTCTTGTAACATTCTTTATTCTAAAGTCTATTTTATCTGATATGAATATTGCTAATTGAGTTCTTTTGATTTCCATTTACATGGAATATCTTTTTCCATCCTCTCACTTTCTGTCTCTGTGTGTCCCTAGGTCTGAAGTGGGTCTCTTGTAGACAGCATATTTATGGGTCTTGTTTGTGTATCCATTCAGCAAGCCTGTGTTTTTTGGTTGGAGCATTTAACCCATTTGTATTTAAGGTAATTATTAATATGTATGTTCCTATTACCATTTTCTTAATTTTGGGGGGCTTGTTTTGTTGGTCCTTTTCTTCTCTTGTGTTTCCCACTTAGAGAAGCTCCTTTAGCATTTGTTGTAGAGCTGGTTTTGTGGTGCTGAATTCTCTTAGCTTTTTCTTGTCTGTAGAGTTTTTGATATCTCCATCAAATCTGAATAAGTTCCTTGCTTGGTAGAGTAATCTTGGTTGTAGGTTCTTCCCTTTCATCACTTTAAGTATATCATGCCACTCCCTTCTGGCTTGTAGAGTTTCTGCTAAGAAATCAGCTGTTAACCTTATGGGAGTTCCCTTGTATGTTATTTGTCATTTTTCCCTTTCTGCTTTCAATAATTTTTCTTTGTCTTTAATTTTTGCCAATTTGTTTACTATGTGTCTCAGCGTGTTTCTCCTTGGGTTTATCCTGTATGGGACTCTCTGTGCTTCCTGGACTTGGGTGGCTATTTCCTTTCCCATGTTAGGGAAGTTTTCGACTATAATCTCTTCACATATTTTCTTGGCTCCTTTCTCTCTCTGTTATGAGAAAGACCTCTATAATGTAAAGTGACCTCTATAATGTGAGTGTTGGTGCCTTTAGTGTTCTCCCATAGGTCTCTTAGGCTATTTTTATTTCTTTTCATTCTTTTTTGTTTATTCTGTTCTGCAGCAGTGAATTCCAAAATTCTGTCTTCCAGGTCACTTATCTGTCCTTCTGCCTCAGTTATTCTGCTATTGATTCTTTCTAGTGTATTTTTCATTTCAGTTATTGTATTGTTCATCACTGTTTGTTTGTTCTTTAATTCTTCTAGATCTTTGTTAAACATTTCTTGCATCTTCTAGATCTTTGCCTCCATTCTTTTTCCAAGGTCCTGGATCATCTTCACTATCATTTTTCTGAATTCCTTTTTTGAAAGGTTGCCTATCTCCACTTCATTTAGTTGTTTTTCTCGGGTTTTATCTTGTTCCTTCTTCTGGTAGATAGCCGTCTGCCTTTTTATCTTGTCTATCTTTCTGTGAATGTGGTTTTTGTTCCACAGGTTGCAGGACTGTAGTTCTTCTTGCTTCTGCTGTCTGACCCATGGTGGGTGAGGCTCTCTGAGAGGCTTGTGGAAGTTTCCTGATGGGAAGGACTGGTGGAGTGTAGAGTTGGCTGTTGCTCTGGTGGGAAGAGCTCAGTAAAACTTTAATCCACTTGTCTGTTGATGGGTGGAAGTGGGTTCTCTCCCTGTTGGTTGTTTGGCCTGAGGCGACCGAACACTGGAGCTTACCCGGGCTCTTTGTTGGGGCTAATGGCAGACTCTGGGAGGGCTTATGCCAAGAAATACTTCCCAGAACTTCCACTGCCAGTGTCCTTGTCCCTTGGTGAGCCACAGCTGGCCCCCGCCTCCACAGGAGACCCTCCAACACCAGCAGGTAGGTCTGATTCAGTCATCTGGGGTCACTGTTCCTTCCCCTGGGTCCCGATGCACACACTACTTTGTGTGTGCCTTCCAAGAGTGGAGTCTCTGTTTCTCCCAGTCCTGCCGACGTCCTGTGATCAAATCCTACTAGCTTTCAAAGTCTGATTCTGTAGGAGTTCCTCCTCCCATTGCCAGACCCCCAGGTTGGGAAGCCTGACGTGTGGCTCAGAATCTTCACTCCAGTGGTTGGACTTCTCTGGTATAAGTGTTCTCCAGTTTGTGAGTCACCCACCCAGCAGCTATGCGATTTGATTTTACTGTATTAAAATAATCACAATAGGATGGTAGCCCCTCCTACCATCTCATTGTGGCTTCTCCTTTGTCTTTGCACATGGGGTATCTTTTTTGATGAGTTCCAGTGTCTTCCTGTTAATGATTGTTCAGCAGTTAGTTGTGATTCTGGTGTTCTCAAAAGAGGGAGTGAGAGCATGTCTAGACTTTGTTTTAAAGTCTACTTTGTCATATATGAGTATTACTAACCCAACTTTCTTTTCATTTCCATTTGTATGAATATCTTTTTCCATCTTTTCACCTATAGTCTCTGTGTGTCTTTTCGTCTGAAGTGAGTATCTTGTAGGCAGCATATAGATAGGTCTTGTTTTTAATCTAATAAACCATTGTATGTCTTTTGATTGGAGCATTTAGTCCTTTGATATTTAATGTGATTATTGATAGGTATGTACTTACTCCCATTTTGTTGCAATTTTCTGTTTTTGTTGTTTTTTATTTCTTCTCTGTTCTTTTCTTCTTCTTTTAGTCTTTTCCCTTGTGGTTTGATTTTTTTTAGGGGTATGCTTATGTTCCCTTCTCACAATTTTTGGTATATCTGTTATAGGTTTTTGGTTTGTGGTTACCATGTGGTTCATATATGGTTACCTATAACTATACCTACTTTTTCTAAACTGAGAGTCATTTAAGTTTAATACCCCACCACATTATATATATATATATATATATATATATATATATATATATATATTTTTTTTTTTTTTTTTTTTTTTTTTTTGCGGTACGCCGGCCTCTCACTGTTGTGGCCTTTCCCACTGTGGAGCACAGGCTCCGGACACGCAGCCTCAGCAGCCATGGCTCATGGGCCCAGCCGCTGCACAGCATGCGGGATCTTCCCGGACCAGGGCATGAACCTGTGTCCCCTGCATCGGCAGGCAGACTCTCTACCACTGTGCCACCAGGGAAGCCCCACATTTAAAATTTTTGATGTCATATTTTACATCCTCAGGCCTATCCCTTTACTGTTTATGTAGTTAAAGCTGATTTTACAATTTTTGCCTTTTAACCTTCATACTGGCTCATTTAAGTGATTGATCCACTGCCCCTACTATATATCTGCCTTTACCAGTGGGATTTTTCCCTTCCTATATTTTTTCAGATTTGTTGTTGTAGCCTTTTCTTTTTACCTAGCGAAGACCCTTTAACGTTTATGGTAAGGTCAGTTTAGTAGTGAGGAACTCTTACTTTTTGCTTGTCTGGAAAACTCTAATATGTGGTTTGAACCCCTCACTCCCCAGAGAGCATCCCCAAGAATGTGATATCCCCCTCCTCTTCTGTGTCCCCCACTAGGGGTACAGGTCCCCACTGGGGTGCTTCCCTTCCTTTCCTGTCTCCATGTGACTCCATGTGACTCCAAGACTCCATGTGAATCTTTATTTATAGCCTTGGTTGTAGAAGAGCTGTCCTGCTAATTGTCAGGGAGATTTCAGTGAGAATTGTTCTATATGTAGTTGTAGTTTTGATATGTTCATAAGGGGAGGTGGTATCATCATCTTCCTATTCTGCCATCTTTTTAAAAAATTATTTATTTATTTAGGCTGCACCAGGTCTTAGTTGTGGCACACAGGATCTTAGTTTCAGCATGCAGACTTCTTCTTAGTTGTGGCATGTGGACTCTTAGTTGTGGCATTCAGGCTTCTTAGTTGCAGCATGCAAACTCTTAGTTGCAGCATGCATGCAGGATCTAGTTCCCTGACCAGGGATTGAACCCAGGCCCCCTGCATGGGAGCATGGAGTCTTACCCACTGGACCACCAGGGAAGTTCCCTTCTCTGCCATCTTTCTCTTGCCCCCCAAATTGAGGAATTTCATTGCTAGTAGACCTACCTTACAAAAATACTAAAAGAAGATCTTCAGGTTGAAAAAATATGAACCCAAACAATAATTCAAATCCACTTAAAGAAGGAAAGACTACCAAAAAAGGAAATTATAAAATTCAGTATAAATGGACATTTCCTCTTTTCTTAACTGATTTAGAAAACAATTATATAAAACAATATGAATCTAATGGTATTATTGAAACTATGACAAAGAAAAGTAATATATTTGCCCATAATAGCACCAAAGAAGTGGGTAGAAACAAAGCTGTATTGGGTTAAGGAAATGACACCAGATGATAACTTGAATCCACAGAAACAAAGAGAAACAATATGATAAATGAGAAGGTTAGTATAACACACACTATTAATATATAATTACACTCCTTTCATCTCTCAGCTTCTTTAAAATACATAAATATATAAAGCAATAATTATAGCAATGTACTGTTGAGTTTGTACCATATATCGATATAATATGTATAAGATAAATATCACAAGAGGGAGAAAAACGAATAGAGCTATATAGGAGTAATGTTTCTATATATCACTGGAATTAAGGATAGTCTAAAGGAAATTCTGATAATTTACAACATATATGGTAAGCTCTAAGGCAAACAGGAAATAACTCAAAGAATATAGTAAAAAATCATTAAAGAAATTAATTTTATATTATAAAATATTCACTTAACGCAAAAGAAAGAAATAAAGGATGAATAAAGGGACATGGAAAAATGAGACTTATAGAAAACAAAAAGTAACATATAGGCATAATTCCAATGAGTCAATAATGACACTAAGTATAAATGGATTAACTAATCCAATCAAATGGCAGGACCTGTCATACTGGAATTTTTAAAAAGATCCAATTACATGCTGTCATTAACATATAATCAGCTAACAGAATACTTAATAGTGGAAGATTGAATAATTTCTTCATTAATCAGGGATAGGACAAGAATGTCTACTTTTGCTACTTCCATTCAACATTGTACTGTCATTTCTAGTCAGATAAATTAGACAAGAAAAAGAAATAAAAGGTATATCTAGACTGGAAAAGAAGAAGTAGAACTAAATTTATTTGTTAATGACATGGTATTGCATTTAGAAAATCCTGTGGAATGAAAAACTACTAAAATAAACAAGTTCAGGTTATAACATTAATATTAAAAAATAAATTGTATTCCTATACACCAGCAATGAACAATCTGAAAGTGAAATTAAGAAGCAATTCCACTTAAAACAGTATCAAAAATAATTTAAAACCTATGAATAAATTTATCCAAGGAAGTATAATATCTGTCCACTGAAAACTAAAAAACATTGCTGAAAGAAAATAAACAAGACTTGAATAAATGGAAAGACATGTTGTGTTTATGGATTAGAAGACTTAGTAGTGTTAAGATGGCAAGGCTACACAAATTCAGCTAAAGGTTCAATATATTCCTTATCAAAATGCCAACTGCATTCTTTCCAGAAATGAAAAAGTTCATCCTATAATTTGTATGGAATCATAAGGGACACCATATAACCAAAACATTCTTAAAAAAGAAGAATAAAGTTGGAGGACTCTCACTTTCCAATTTTTAAATGTATTACAAATCTACAGTAATAGAAACAGTATAGTATTGGCACAAAGACAGACATATAGATCAATGGAATAGAATTGAGAGTCCAGAAGTAAACTTATACTTCTGTGTTCATCTGATTTTTGACACAGATGCCAACACTAATCAATAAAGAAAGAACAGTCTTTTCAATAAATGGTCCTGGGACAACTAGATAGCTATGTGCAAAAACATGAAGTGGGACCATGGCCTCACTTCATATACAAAAATTAACTCAAAATGGAACAAAAACCTACATGTAAAAGCTAAACTATAAAACCTTAGAAGAAAACATAAGCACAAATTTTCATGGCCTTGGATGTGGCAATGTTTTCTTGATATGACATAAAAACCACAAGCAACAAAAGAAAAAGTAGATAAATTAGACTTCCTCAAAAGTAAAACCTTTTCACTTTAAAGGATACTATCAAGAAAGTGAAAAGACAACCCATGGGAGAAAATATGTGCACATCATGTATCTGATATCATGTATCTAGAATACATAAAACTAGTGGGAAGCAGCTGCATCACATGGGGAGATCAGCTCGGTGCTTTGTGACCATCTAGAGGGGTGGGATAGGGAGGGTGGGAGGGAGACACAAGAGGGAGGGGATATGGGGATATATGTATACATATAGCTGATTCACTTTGTTATACAGCAGAAACTAACAGAACATTGTAAAGCAATTATACTCCAATAAAGATGTTTAAAAAGAAAATAAAAAAGAACACTCACAGCTCAAAAACAAATAAACAACTCAATTTAAAAATGAGCACAGGATTTAAACAGATTTACCCAAAGAAGATATACACATGTACAATAAGCACATGAAAAGATGGTCAATATAAATAGTCATCAGGGAAATGCAAATTGAAATCACAATGAGATACCACTTCACACTCAGGGTGGCTACAGTCAAAATATCAAATAATAACAAGTGTTGGTGAGTATGTGAAGTAACTGGAACCATTATACACTGCTAGTGGGAATGTAAAATAGTGCAGCTACCTTGGAAAACAGTTTGGCATTTCCTCAAAAAGTTAAACATAGAGTTATCATCTGGTCCAGAAATTCTACTCCTAGGTATATGCCCAAGAGAAGTAAAAACATATGAGCAAACAACTTGTACATGTGTGTTTAGAGTGGCATTGTTCATAACAACTAAAAGTTAGAAACAACCCAAATATCCATCAATGGATGAATGGATTAAATAATGTGTTCTATCCATACAATGGATTATTATTCAGCCATAAACAGGAATGAAGTACTGATGCATTTTCCATCATGGATGAACCTTGCAAACATTATGCTACATGAAAGAAGCCAGCCACAAAAGATTGCATATTATATGATTCTACTTAAATGAATGTCCAGAGGAGTCAAATCTATAGAGACAGAATGTAGATGAGTGTTCTATGTATAACAGGGATGAGACAGGTTTGGGAGTAATAACTAAAGTGTATGGGGTTTCTTTTGGGGTGATAAAAATGTTCTAAAATTGATTGTGATGACGGTTGCACAACTCTGTGAGTATACTAAAAATCATGGAATTATACATAGGTGAATTATATGGTATTATATATATATATATATATGGTATGTGAATTTTAAGGTACTATATATCAATAAAGCTGTTATAAAAATTACACCAGGGCTTCCCTGGTGGCGCAGTGGTTGAGAGTCCGCCTGCTGATGCAGGGGACGTGGGTTCGTGCCCCGGTCCGGGAGGATCCCACGTGCCGCGGAGCAGCTGGGCCCGTGAGCCATGGCCGCTGGGCCTGCGCGTCCGGAGCCTGTGCTCCGCAGCGGGAGAGGCCGCAATGGTGAGAGGCCCACGTACCGCAAAAAAAAAAAAAAAAAAAAAAAAAAAAAAAAAAATTACACCAAATATATGTGTGATTTAAATATAGTTGAGGTGATTAAATTTATCCCATTTTTTAAAAAAGACAGATTTATTTAAAAAAGAAATCTTGTTACATGCAATTTCCATGACATTGCTAAAACAAAATGATTAAGAAAGTAGGAAAATAAATGGATGGAAAATATACTCAGGGCAAATGCCAAAACAAAGGAAACACTAGGGACAATATTATCAACATACAGAGTAGATGTCAAGGTAAAAAACATTAAACATGTTCGAAATGTATAGTTTTTGATAATCCTTAACATCTGTTCACCTAACAATGTCCCTTCAAAATGTACAAAGCAAAAAATATCAGAAATACAAGGAAAAATGGACACATACACAATTATAGCTGGAATTTTAGCAATTCTTTCTCAGAAATGAACAGGTTAAATAGTAAAACTAATAATAGAAATATATGACTTGATAAATATCATATGTACAAAAGCATACAAATGTAAATGTATATTGTGATGGATACTACACTTAGCTAGGCAGTTAGTCTCCATTTCCAGCCTTCCTTTCACCCATGTGAGGCCATGTAACTAAGTTCTTTTGAATGGAATAAGCAGCTATTATGTGTGCAAATTTTGCCTGAGTTAATGAAATTATAGAAAGAAAAAAAGTGCTTGAGTCCCAGCTCAAATCATGCAAACAAGGGCAAACATTCCAGGAATAGTAAAGCAGCAAAATGAAAAGATTGTGAGTTCCAGAATGACCAGGTGAATCAATGCTGTCCCCAAACATGTGTTATATCAATTAGGATTGTTGTATGAAAGAGAAATTAAAATTATTTTCCTTAAGTCATTATGTTTCAGGATTTCTTTGTTACATAAGCTTGGGCTTACTGTAGCTAGATGATAGACAAACAATAGATGATAGATATTTAAGTATATATAATAGATAGATCACACAAACTACAAAAAAATATATCCATTTCAAATGTTCATGGGACATTTGCAAAAGTTGATAATGTACTAGGAAACTAAAAAAACAAAAAAGTTCCTCAATTTCCTCAAATAGAAACATATAAGTCATGTTCTTGTACCATAATGGACAGCAAAACTAGGCAAACATATGATAGACTGATAGTGAAATAGATGGATGAATGATAGATAAATAGATAGATAGATAGATGAATGGATGGATGAACAAAGCACCTGGAAAATACCACTGTACTTTAAAATAACTCTTGGGTAAAGAGGAAATCAAAACTAAAATATCTGAATGCATGAGCATGAAAGACAATGAGATCATTATATATGAACACCTATGGGATGCATGCAAATATGGGATACATGCAAATAACAATATTCTGAGAAAATTTATACTCAAATGCATTCATTAGAAATTATTCAGAAAACAAGAAACACTGAAATTAAATAAATTCTATATTCAATTCAATAAGCTAGAAAAAGAACATCAATGTTAACCAAAGAAATATAAGATGAAGGAAATAATCAAAATAAGATCAGATACTAATAAAATAGAAAATACACAAACAAGAAAAACTTAATAAACTCAAACATTAAGGTAGTTATTAAAAATAAGTTAACACATCTCTGGCAAGTCTTGAGAAATAAAATTCGAAAGGACATGAAAAAGAAAAGGTGACATATAAAAATATATTAGAGAATTTAAATCTTAAGATAATACAATAAACAACTTTTAGCCAGAAGACTTGACAATTCATATTAAATGGACAATATTTTAGGAAATAAATCACTAATATATTACCAACATTGACTGAAGAATAGAAAATACACATAGTCTTTGACCTAGAAATATTCCACTACTATGAAATCATTCTAAAGATGTATTCTCATATATGCAAAATAACATGCATTCAAGGTTACCGCCAGGGCTTACAACAGCAAAACATGGAAATAACCTAGTGACCTATTGAAGCCAAACATTTTCTCTTGGATAACACTGGATCACCCTCGTGCAGATGCAAAAAGATTCCAATAGACTGACTGGCCTGAGGTCTCAGTCCTTCAAATTAAGCCTTAAGATGTGGTTATAATGGTCTGTTCAAAATAAAAATCTGGTAGTGGGTACATGGGTATCTGTATCATTATTTTCTAACTATGTAATTTTTTTAACTTGTCAAAATAAAGTTTAAAATTTTCATTAAAAATGTAGTACACTTTCGGGCTTCCCTGGTGGCACAATGGTTGAGAGTCCGCCTGCCAATGCAGGGGACACAGGTTCGTGCCCCGGTCTGGGAAGATCCCACATGCCGCGGAGCAGCTGGGCCCATGAGCTATGGCTGCTGAGCCTGCGCGTCCGGAGCCTGTGCTCCGCAACAGGAGAGGCCACAACAGTGAGAGGCCCACGTACCGCAAAAAAAAAAAAAAAAAAAAAGTAGTACACTTTCATTTTCAGCTGTCACATGTAAAGTACTTAGAAGTTTTCACTTCCATCATTACAGTAAGGAAAATGCTGAATAAACTGAAAATCAATCATTTTTCTTAGACTCATCAGATAACTGAGGTTACACATAAAACTGCCACTCCAAAATTGGGAAAGAAAGGTGAATAAAGACAAACACAGCTGAGAGCAGCTTACCAGTAGTAGAAGTCATGGAGCTATAAATTGGTAGGAACACTTAAATGGCATTACAGTAATTAAACAAGGAGGCCTTTAGACTGAGGTGGTTCCAACACCATGGCAGCCTATGTAACAAAACCAAAATCTAAACCTATACATGCCTCAAGTCTACAAAATTGAAATCTAAAAATAACCAATCACAAATAGCCAACTAGGCCTTAAGCTATAGCCAATCAACAATTTCCTTACTTTGCTTCTACCTTTTCAATATAAAAGGCTTTTCCTGAACTCCTGTCAATGAAGTGCTCCTAACCACTTCCAGTTTAGTGCTGCCCAGTTCAAATTTATTTTTGATCAAATAAAGTGTTACAATTTTAAATATGCCTCAGTTTATCTTTCAACAATGGAAACATTGACAGTTTTCTGGAGGCTGAATATAAACTAGCATGAGACGAAGAAACTCCAGAATCTGTAGTCTTAAGGGAGCACTATACTTTTTATAGCTTTTACCTCCAAGAATCCCATCAGATTTTCATAGTGAGTAGCCAAGAAAAATCACCTCATGTCTTTGGCATTGGGAGGGGCAAGCTACCATTTTTTAAATACACATAGTGCATTCTCCATAACAAAGATGAACTCTCTAGTAAAAAAGAGTTTACCAAAGTCTTATCTCATGTAGGCAGAAGGACAATTAACCTACTCCAGCTACCGCTAGCATTCTTGTCTCACCTAAGCTGGGAGGGGCAGTAAGAAAAATTTCTGAAGGACACAGCCCAGAAAAATAGATAGGCTAAAAGACTAAGATTCAATCATAGTATTATAGAAGTCTTCTTTCTCCTGTCCCCTCTATATCAATGTCTCCATTATAATGACAACAGTAGATTATAGCTGAAAGAACTGCAAGACAAGAATCTATTTAAGATGCAGTTCCTAGGGAAACCCAAAAACAACAGAAGAGGGAAAAAAGATGTAGATGAACTTTAAGCCTCTGGCATCTACAGGTGCAATACTAGCCAAACTGACATAAAACCTCACACTATAAAGGCCAATTTACTTCAGTTCCTATTGTCCAATATAATGTGTCTGGCATTTCAAAAAAAGATTACATGGCAAGAAAAAATACAGTCTGAAGAGACAAAGCAAGCATCAGAAACAGACTCAGATATGACAAAGATGTGGAAATTATCAGACAGGGAATTTAAAATAATTATGACTTATATGTCAAGGGCTGTAATTGAAAAAGGAGACAATATGCAAGACAGATAGTAAGCAGATGTAAGCTGTGATATGGGAAGTCTAAGAAAGATTTGAAAGGAAATGCTAGAAAAAGACTACTGTAACATAAACTAAGAATGCTTTTGGTGAGCTCAACAGACTGTACATAGCTGAGGAAAGAATCAGTAAGCTTAAAAATATGTCAATAGAAATCCCCTAAACTGAAATTTAAAAAAATGAAAAAAAGAGGGAAAAAACAAAACAAAACAGAATATCCAAGAATGGTGGGACAATTTCAGAAGGTGTAATATTTAAGTAACTGGAATATCAGAGGAAGGAGAAGAAAGAGAATTTAATTCATAAATTAAACAATACACATCCAAATACCTCTGGGTCAGTGAAGAAGCCCCAATATAAATGTTTTAATATTTTGAATTGTTACCAAAAATGCAAATAATAAAAAACTGTGGAATATAGCAAAAATAGTGCTTAGGGATAAATTTATAGCACTTAATGTATTAGAGGAAAAAAAGATCTAAAATCAAAACTTAAGATTACACCTTAGGAGTCTAGAGAAAGAAGAGCAAATTAAGCCAAAGGCAAGCAGAAGAAAAGAAATAAGAATTTCTGCAGAAATCAATGAAATTAAAAACAGGAAAACAATATAGAAAATCAGTGAAACCAAAACTAGTTATCTGAAAAGATCAACAAAATTGATAATCTTCTAGCAAGGCTTATAAAAAAATTAGATGACATAGATGACCAATATAAGGAAATGAAGGAATACTATGACAATTCTATGTCCACAAATTTAATACATTAGATAAACTTATCTTCAATGACATAAACCATAAAAACTCACACAAAGATAAAAAAGGTAACCTGAATAAACCTATATCTACTAAAGAAACTAAATCAGTAATTAATATCCTTCAAAAGAGAAATCACTAGGCCAAAATGGTTTCACTGGTGAATTCTACCAAACTTTTAAAGAAGAATTAACAGCAATCCTCCACAGAATATTCCAAAAAATAAAGCAGAGGGAACACTCTTAACTCATTCTGTGAGACCATTACCCTAACACCAAAACCAGTTAAAGATATTACAAGAAAGGAAAACTACAGACCAATATCTCTCATGAACATAGATCCAATTACCTTCAATAAAATATAAGCAAATCAAGTCCAATATGGATAAAAATAATTATACACCATGACCAAGTGAGATTTATTCCAGGTATCCAAAGCTACTTTAATCAATTAATGAAATTTAATCAATTAATGAAATTTATGACATCAACAAGCTAAAGAAAAAATATCATATTATCATATCAACTGATACAGAAAAAGCATTTGATAAAATGCAACACATATTCATGATAAAAGTAGTCTCAGTAAACTAGGAATAGATGGAAATTTCCTCAATGCTTGCCACCTATGATCAGGAAAAAGGCAAGGATGTCTCCTCTGAGATCTCCTATTCAATGTTGTACTGAAAGTTCTAGCTAGCACAACAAGGAAAGGAAAGGAAATAAAAGAAGGATAAGATGTATAATTGGGGAAGGAAAAATTATGTTTCCTTTGTTCACTGAAGAAATGTTTGTCTATGTAGAAAATCCCATAGAATTGATAACAACAACAAAAAACTCTTGGAACTAAAAAGTGACTGTAGCAACGCCACAGGAAACAGGATTAATATTTTAAAAGTTAATTGCTTTTCTATATACTGGCA
This sequence comes from Phocoena sinus, assembly GCF_008692025.1. Classification (NCBI taxonomy): domain Eukaryota; kingdom Metazoa; phylum Chordata; class Mammalia; order Artiodactyla; family Phocoenidae; genus Phocoena; species Phocoena sinus. Next base: position 128,316,845 of record NC_045784.1, on the reverse strand, counting down.
ATGAATAAAAGGACTTTTAAATTAAAAATAACATTTACACACAAAAAATAACATTTACAATACTCTCCCCAAAATAAAATAACTAGGTATAAATCTAACAAAATCTAGGTATAAATCTAGACAAAATTTTATACGTTTCACAAAAATTAACACCAAATAACCTGTAGACCTACATGTAAACTGAGGAAACTATAAAATCTCCATAAGAAAACATAGGAGAAAACTTACATGACCTTAGATTCAATGATGAGTTTTTAAAATACAACACCAAAAGCATGATCAATGAAAGGAAAAATTGATAAGTTAGATTAAAAAAACATTTAAATGTGAACTCTGTGAAAGACTATTAAGAGAATGGAAAGACGAGACATACACTGGGAGAAAATAGTTGCAAAATATCTATCTGACAAAAGGCTTGCATACAAAATACAGAGAACTCTTAAAATTCAACAATAGAAAACAAACAACTCATTTAAAAACTAGGCAAAATATCTAAGCAGATATCTCACCAAAGAAAATATACAGGTGGCAAACAAGCATAGGAAAAGATGCTGAATATAATTTGTTATTAGGGAATTGCAAATTAAACAATGAGATACCTCTACCTACTGGAATGTCTAAAATTGAAAAAAACTTACAAGCCCAATAGCTGATGAGAACGCAGAGTAAAAGGGAACTCTCATTCACTTCTGGTAGGAATGCAAAATGGTACAACCACTTTGGAAGACAATTTGGCATTTTCTTTAAAAACTGAACATAGTCTTACCATAAGATCCAGCAAGCATACTCCTGGATATTTACCCAACTGATTTAAACTTATGTCCACACAAAAGCCTGCACATCGTGCAAAACTGTAAGCAACCAAGATGTCCTTCAACAAATGAATGGATAAACAAACTGTGTTACAACCTTACAATGGAACGGTATTCATCAATAAAAAAAGAATTACAAGATGTGCAAAGACATGAATAAATCTTACATGCATATTATTAAGTGAAATAAGCCAGTTCCAAAAGAGTAGAGAGTGTGTGATTCCATTTATATCACATTCTGGAAAGGGAAACAAATCATAGAAATGGTAAACATATAAAAAATGGTTTAAATAGTTTAACAAAGGGGATTTATTAGGGCAGTGAAGCTATTGTTTATGATACTGTAATGGTGAATACATGACAGTATGTATTAGTCAAAAAAGAACTTGACAGTCATAATGCATGAAAATAAAAATAATTAATTTAGGCGGTCAAGGAATCCCACGTTTGATTGCGGAATGTGGCAAAATATTCTAACTGCATTAAAAATGTATGAAACAACCTCACTGAAAACTCTGAAGGGAAAGTTGCTGCCCTAAGTAACTTTAGAGATGAATATTATAAGATTAAAGTCAAAAGAAACTGCACATAAGTTCTGTACCCTAGTTGGTACAGTTGTTTCCCACAGTAGTACAGTTTCACTATTCTGAAACCACTATCCATGTATACTGGAATTGAACAATTAATTAAATAGATTGGCGGATAGTGGGAGTCAGGTTTCTCATTATTAGAGTGGGATGTTACAAGTAAGCAAGGGGAGGATAATGTGATAATGGATTAGAGTTGGAAACATCAGCATAAACTCACATTCACCTTTATATAGCTACAGATGGCTACAAATATAAATATTCATGGGTATGTGTACACACACAGCTTAATATACACTTACATATTTCATTGTTTTGCTACTTGAGAGGGCATATAAGTAACAACTTCCCAGTAGCAACAAGCATACCTAGCACTGAGATCTAAGTTTCTTTTTTTTTTTAATTTATTTTATTTATTTATTTTTGGCTGCATTGGGTCTTCATTGCTGTGTTCAGTCTTCCTCTAACTGCAGCGAGCAGGGGCTACTCTTCATTTCAGTCTGTGGGCTTCTCATTGTGGTGGCTTCTCTTGTTGTGGAACATGGGATCTAGGCACGTGGGCTTCAGTAATTGTGGCACATGGGCTCTAGAGTGCAGGCTCAGTAGTTGCAGTGCATGGGCTTAGTTGCTCTGTCGCATGTGAGATCTTCCTGGACCAGGGCTTGAACCCGTGTCCTCTGCATTGGCAGGTGGATTCTTAACCACTGCACCACCAGGGAAGCCCCTAAGTTTCTTTTTCTTAATTTTATTTTTTTAAACTGAAGTACAGTTGATTTACAATGTTGTGCCAATCTCTGCTGTGCAAAACAGTGGCTCAGTTATACACACATATATATTTTTTCATACTCTTTTCCATTATGGTTTACCACAGGATATTGAATACAGTTCCCTGTGCTATACAGTAGGACCTTGTTGTTTGTCCATCCTATATACAATAGTTTACATCTGCCAATCCCACACTCCTAGTCCTTCCCTCTCCCACCCCCTCCCCCTTGGTAACCACAAGTCTGTTCTCTATGTCTGTGTGTCTGTTTCTGTTTTGTAGATAGGTTCATTTATGCCATATTTTGGATTCCACATATAAGTGATATCATATGGTATTTATCTTTCTCTTTCTGACTTACTTCACTTAGTATGAAAATCACTAGTTGCATCCATGTTGCTGCAAACAGCATTATTTCATTCCTTTTCATGGCTGAGTAATATTCCATTGTATATATGTGCCACATCTTCTTTATCCATTCATCTGTCAATGGACATTTAGGTTGTTTCCATGTCTTGGCTATTGTGAATAGTGCTGCTATGAACACAGGGGTGCATGTATCTTTTTGAATTATAGTTTTGTCCAGGTGGATCTAAGTTTCTTAAAATCATCATCTAATAAAAACAACTAGGGCTCTTTGGAGAAATGGCTGATTCTAGAACTAAGGCAGTAGATATACAAAATGAGCCTGGGATATGTTGTAGTGTCAGAAAGTAAGGTCTGAAGAATATGTTAAGGGACACCACAAATATTGCATTTTGCAAAATTCATACTGTGAGAAACTAAACAAAACACAAATCCTTTCTCTTTTTTTTCAAAACAATTAATTGCAAGGAAAAGGAGTTAAAAGGGAAGGAATTACAGATTAAAAAAGACTTAAGAGACATAAAAAAACAACTGTAGTGATTAGATCCTATTCGGACACTGATTCAAAGAAACTAATTTTTTTAAAGTATATATCTGCTAGGTAAATATGAAAAATACCTGGGCATTTGAAGATTACTTATTTAAGTTTTTAGAAAAGTATTATATTGGATTTATATATCATAAAGAGTGTATCGTTTATGAAGTCATATGAAAAACTTAGAAATAAAATGGTATGATGTTTTGAATACGCTTCAAATTATTCCAGTAGCAAGAAATGGGGGAAGGTGAGGGTACAACTGGAACCAGATTGTATTGAAGCTTGTTGATGCTGAGTGTCAGGTATACTGGGTTCATTATATTATAGAATAAAGAGAACTGGGTTCTCTTTATTGTTGTATATGTTTGATAATTTCTGTAATAAAAAGTTTTTATTATAAATATCATGCCATTAAATTTGAAATCCTAAGTGAAATTGACCACTTAAAAGTGGTCAATTAATTATTATTAATCAAACAATATAAACTGAAACAGTATTCAAAACTCAAGCTACTATCAAATGTTCCAGCACAAGGCAGTTTTGGAAGCCAGTTTTACCAAATAGTCAGGGAGAAACAAATTACCATCTTATGTAAACTCTTCCAAAGCATATAAAAAGGGTCAATTATTCAACTCACTTTGCCAGGCTATTGCTCCTTGATTCGAAAACCAGATGAGAACACCCCATGAAAAGAACACTTAAGCCATGCTCACTCACATAGCAGCAAATATTCTAAATAATTTAATATCATATTCAACATAGCAGTGAATTAAATAAACAAATGGGCTGTGTCTGAGGAATAAAAATATGATTTAACATTAGAAAATACTTTCAATTATAATTCCCTGTACAAATTAGAGGAAAAACACTTGATCACATCAATGGGTACATAAAAGCCTTTGAAAGAAATTCAACAAAAGTTTGTGGTTTTAAAAAAAAAGTAAGCTAACATTAGAATAGAACTTCAATTTCCTAAAGTCTATTGCAAACACACTTAAATGTGAAATACTAGAAGAAATTCCATTAAAGCCAGGGACAGACAACACAGAAATGAATGTTCTCTCCTCTACTGTTCAAAACTGCACTGGGACACATAAAGCAATGAATGTCAAAATAAAAAGAGATATGAATATTGAAAAGAAAGATAATATTTGGTGACAATATTATCTATAAAATATGTGGAGTATTTGAATGATTAAGAGACTTCAGAGAAATGTATATGGAAGATCATTATAGCAAAATCAAGAAGCTTGCCATCTAAAAGCAATAACTAGTTAGAACATGAAATAGAGAATACCTCATTCACAATGGCAACAAAGTCAAGAAAATTATCTAAAAAGAATCCTAACAAACATGTACAAGATATTAATGGAGTCAAATATAAAAGCTTTCTTATTGATTCAGCCAGATGTCCCAAATAAATCGAGCAGTGAAACATATTCACTAATGGGGAACAGAAGATTACAAAGATGTGAATTATCCTTAAATTATTTACTGATTTAGTGTCTTACCTGTAGATGCCAAGATGACCACCAGGTTCAGATTGCGGACTTCCACTCCCCAAATCAACTCTCAATAACTATAGAAAGGAGGGGGGCGGAAATCAACAGCAAAATCTAAACCACAAAACTTGAGAAACCCCTGGGGAAGACTGATGGCTGTGATGAGCTCTTTCCTGTGTTTGGGGAGGAGGGGTGGGGAGAAGCGTGGAAGTTGGGGAGGGGCTGTAGGCTGCAGAGATGCCGATGGCAGGATGGGTAAGGAGAAAAGATTTTAAACTTCTGCCTTTTTCATTGCACAAACCAGAGGCAGGCCCCCTGACCACAGATACCAGTAGCCCTGGGATAGCATCAGACAGCAGGAGAGATGAGATGATTGAGGTAGTAGGGCCCCAAAGCCTGTGCTAATAACCACCTGAAACCATTTTAGTGTGTTAAAAGGAAAAACAAATGGAGACTAACCTTGAAAAAATTCCCTGAGCAGATAAAACCAATTTAGTCATACAAACAAAGCTTAATTTAGCTTATTTTTCAGGACTAACTTGATCTGGGTCATTTCTTGCTTATGCCTCTGGAAATCATAAGCAAAACTTAAATTGTTTCCCAAAATTGATATGAGGTAATCACTAACCAATTCCCCATCATTTAAGAAAATTCAAATATTATAACCAACCACTGTGAAGAATAAACAGGCACTGCCTTCCCACTATATAAGCTGCTTTATAACAATATACCCCTGAGCCTCATTCCATGTTTGGTTTGAGTGCTCTGTGTTCACAAACTGTGTTTTTGGCATGCACAGAATAAACTTTTACTAATTACTACTCCAGTGATTCATTGGTTTTACTTCTGTTATTTCCGAACTTTTGACAAGTGACTGAGGACTGGCTTTTCAAAAAATTATTTTCATAGAAGATAAAGAATGGACTGGAAATAGAACAGGAGCTATCAGAGTGATACACACACTAAGTGTAGGTATTCTTTCATGAAATTTTATATATATTCTAAATATACACTTGGTAGAGATGTAAAAAAATTTTTTTACTACGAATGAGGGTTAAGAAAATGAAAGTTGGTGCTCTGGACTATGAAATGTTAGATAATTTCAAACGAGCAGGACCTCCCCTAATACTGCTGCTCAGCCTCTTCCGTGCAGAAAATGAATCTTTTAGAACAAAATATTTCTGAAGTCTGGCTGGCTGGTGAAGAGACTCCATTGAAAGGTTTGCTTCTTCTCTGACCCTCCCCAGCTAGAATCTAGTTTGTGCTAGAGAATCATTCTCTACAAGGGATGCTGCTGACCAGATGCTCAGAGCTGACAGAGAGGGAGCTCTCCCAGCCAGCATTTAACCAAGGACCCAGGGGCCAAGTTGAGGACCCTCAGGAGTGAGGACTGAGGCGGGGGCATCCTCCCAGAAGGTCCAGACAATCCAGCTCCACACCTGATGACAGCTCTGGGAGACCCCTAGCAGAGCTGTCAGGCTGTGAGCCTCCCTCAATTTTGCCCTGGGGATCTCAGAGCAGTGAGAGCATTGCCTGAAAGGGGACATACTCAGGTCACAAGAGGGAGGAGTCTCAGGCCCTGCTAGGGGTCAAGGTGAAGATCTTGAAGGAGCATTGGAGGAACCTCCCAAACCAGAAGAGAGGGGTCCCACCTTTACCCTGTCCCTGCAGTCAGCTCCCATTGGCCCCAAGTCAGAGGGATGTGGAAGCCCCTGACTTCCTTCTGGGGAAGCAGGGAATGCAGGTCTCAGGGAAGTGAGGCTTGGATAGAGGGATGTGTCTTCAGATCAGCAGAGAAAGGAGTCCCAGTACCTTCCAGGAGTCAAGACAAGGACACTGAGGAAGGACAGAAGGGACCTTCAACCTCAGAACAGTAGTTAGCCCTACTCTGCCCCTGCTATAAGAGTAGGGAGGCCCCAACAAGCTGTAGCCTGATATGGTGGCCTCTGGCTTCTGCTGGGGGAGATGGTCTCAAGGAGGGAAAGGCACTGATCTGAAGGGGCTGGACTCAGGTAAGCAGAAGAGAGGGTCCATGAACTGTCAGTATTCAAGGTGAGGACACTGAGGGAGGACTGAGGGGACACTGGACTCCAATCAGAGGGGGCCCTTGGAGGCCCTGGGGCAGGATGACAACAAGTAGCATTTCCTGACATCCGGGTCTCAGAGCGACTGGGGACCTGGTATAAGGGGTGGGGCCTCTGGTGGGCAGAGAGTAGGGCCCAGAACCTGCTAAGAGTCAAGGTGAGGACCCTAAGGGAAGACTGGGGTCACCCTGGACTCCAATCAGAGGGGATTTCACACATCCCTGTCCCTTCAGGTGGCCCTGGGAGGCCCTGGGGTTGGATGAGCACCCTAGGCCTATCCTGACTTCCTGACATCCAAGTCTCAGACTGGGGACCTGGGGTAAGGGGCAGGGCCGCAGGCGGGCAAAGGGGGGATCCCATGTCCTGCCGGGTGTCAAGGTGAGGACCCTGAGGGAGGACAGTGGGGACCCTGAACCCCAGAACAGAGTTGTCCCTGGAAGGCCATAGGTTGGGATGAGCACATGCAGCAATTCCTGACATCTGGGTCTTAGAGAGGCTGGGGAGGGTGTGTAAGGGGCGGGGTGTCTGGTGGGCATGGGAGAGAATCCCAAGTCCTGCGTGGAGTCAAGGTGAGGGCCCTGAGGGAGCACTGAGGGCAACCTGGATCCCAGAATTGAGTTGGTCCTGGGGGGCCGTCACGTGCAGCAGTTCCTGACATCCGGGTCTCAGAGAAGCTGGGGACCTGGGATAAGGTGCGGGGTCTCATGAGCACAGAGGGTAAAATGTCAGGTCCCTGGTGGACTAAGGTTAGGGCCCTTAGGCAGGACTGAGGGGACCCTGAGGGAGGAGAAAAGGGACCCACCAGATCACCGCCCTTGCAGGTGGCCGTGGGAGGCCCCGGGGCGGGATGAGCACAGTAGGCCTGTCCTGACGTCAGGGTCTCTGAGAGACTGGAGACCTGGTATAAGGAGCAGGGACTCACAGTGGTAGACAGGACAGTCCCAGGTCCTGCCCAGAGTCCAGCCTGCACGCGAGGAAGGAAGGACTGAGGACGTTAGACCCCAACACAGGGAGGGATCCTTCGCCCTTCCGCGGGGGCCTTGGAGGCGCCAGAGCACGGTCAGCAGATGAGATGTTTCCGAACCTTTGGGTCGGAGTCCTCAGGAGGTCAGGTGTTTGGTGTGAGGGGTGAGCCTTCAGGTCCGCAGAGGGTGGACTCCCAGGACCCCGAGGGAGGACTGAGCAGACCCCCAGCCCTGGTACAGTGGCCTCAACAGAAACCTGCCCCTGTGGTCAGCGCTGGGAGGCCAGGCAGGATGTGAGGAGGAGGTGAGGACCCAGCATCTCCCCATCCTAGGACCCTCGGGAGGCCCTGGGCAGGTGCAGCCACCTGTGGGGCCCCCTCACTGCTTTCTGTTCAGATTCGCGGTCCTGATCTGAGTTTCCCCTCAGGCCTGCAAAGGGGAGGGTCCAGGCCCTTAAGGGGAACAGTGAGCATGATGAGCGAGCCCCGAGGGGACCACCCACCCCAGAACTCAGAACTGGGGGGACCTCACAGAGTCCGGCCCAATCCTCCTACCAGCACCGAGGCCCAGAGCTGTGCCACAGTCTACACAAGAGGTGCGCCCTCCATTCCTCTTACAGGGGCTCCAGGAACCGGGAGGCAAAGGCCCAGGTCTGAGGACCGTGTCCTCAGGGCACAGAGCAGAGGAGGCCCGGGCAGCGCCAGGAATCAAGGGGAGGTGCGTGCCCTGAGTGTGTACCCAGGGGATCCCCCTCCCAGAACAGAGGGGACCCCACAACACCCAAGTCACCCCACCGCCCTGTCAGCCCCAGAACCTGGAGCCGTGCTGGCTACACCCTGAGGAGCCCCCTCATTTCCTTCTTCAGGTTGGCAGGGGACAGGCCGCCCAGGAGGAGCGCCCCTGTGAGGCCCAAGGGCAGCCTTTAAGACGAGACCTGTAAGTGGCCTTTGTCAGAGCTGCCCAGGGTGCCTTTCTCTGCCGAGGTCGCTCACCCCCCCTCTCTCCCCCAGGTACGAGGTCCCCGCCTGTCACCCCTGCCCACCCCCAGTCGGCTTCCTGACACCAGTCGTCATGCCTCGTGCTCCAAAGCGACGGTGCTACATGCTTGAGGAAGGCCATCAGGCTGAAAGTGTTCCCATGGCTGAGGAAGAGGATGATTCCTCATCTTCCTCCACCTGCTCCTCCTTTTCCTTTAGCTGTCCTCTGACCTTGAGCTCCCCAGAGGAGCTTTTTGCTCTTTCTGACATCCTGAGTCCTTCACAGAGCCTTTCGAGTGCCTCCCCCTCCCTGTCCCCCACTGCTGTTGTCTCTACTCCATTGAGCCAATCCGACAATGGCTCCAGCAGCCAAAAAGAGGATGGTCCGAGCACCTCGCAGGCCCTGCCAGATGCTGAGTCCTTTCCAAGAAATGTGATTAATGACAAGGTGGGTGATCTGATAGAGTTTCTGCTCCTCAAGTATTGCACCAAGGAGATGATCACAGAGACAGAAATGCTGAATATCATCACCGAAGACTACAAGGACCACTTCCCTGTGATCTTCAGTGAGGCCTCGGAGTGCATGCAGCTGGTCTTTGGTATTGATGTGAAGGAAGTGGACCCCAGCGACCATTCCTATGTCCTGGTCACCACCCTGGGCCTCACCTGTGATGGGGTGCTGAGCAATGGGCAGAGCATGCCCAAGACTGGCCTTCTGATATTTATCCTGAGTATAATCTTTATGAAGGGCGACTGTGTCCCTGAGGAGGAGGTATGGGAAGTGCTGAGTGCGACGGGGGTGTATGTTGGGAGGGAGCACTTTATCTATGGGGAGCCCAGGGAGCTGCTCACCAAAGTGTGGGTGCAGGAGGGCTACCTGGAGTACCGGCAGGTGCCTAACAGCGATCCTGCATGCTATGAATTTCTTTGGGGTCCCCGGGCCCACGCAGAGACCAGCAAGATGAGTTTCCTGGAGTTTTTGGCCAAGATCAATGGAAGTGACCCTAGATCCTTCCCTCTGTGGTATGAAGAGGCTTTGAGAGATCAGGAAGAGAGAGCCCAGTCTAGAATTGCCACCACAGATAATACTACTTCCATGGCTAGTGCAAGTTCTAGTGCCATGTCCAGCAGCTTGTTCAGCCCTGAGTGAATCTAAGGCAGATTCTTCACTTTGTGTTTTAAGAGGGCAGTCAACGATCTAAGTAGTAGAGGGCCAGACTTGGGATGAGGGAATCATAGTGAATAACATCTTTCTGTTTCTGTTCCATTGGGTGACTTAGAACTTTATAGAACTTTATCTTCTTTTATTTTTGGTATTTTAAAATGTTGTTGCTTAACTAGAAAGTCTGCTAGCCTCAGAATCTAAGTTTATGAATGACATTGGTCACACATTTATTGTTTCTTGTCCAGTTTAGGAGAAAGAGTTTTGCTATTTTGTAAAATGAATTGGGAAACCTTACATTTTATTTGTAGTCTGTAACAAGATAAGATGGCATTAGAATAGGAATTTCCTTGGAAATGTGAAAAAGCTTAGTAAAATAGAGAAAAAAATTCAGTGGTTTATTTTATAATTCTCATCATTTTTAGTCTATTCTGTAAAATTAAGATATGTACTTGGATTTTCTTAGCTTATTCAAAAATGTAGAAGAAATTAAATAGTAATAAATGAAATCTCTGCTCACTGGCTCATTTATTCCACAGACCTTCATGGAGCCTCTGCTCTCTGGAAGGCCCTGTGTTAGTAGTGGGGACACTAGGAAAAGCAGGACACACACACACCTAGAGTGATGGTCTAGGAGCAGCAGTCACATGAGGAAGATGTAGAGATGTCCCCTAAGTCCCACAGAACAAGGGAAAATGGGACAAGGCGGTGGGGCTCCAGGAGCGAGCACTCAAGTGTAAGTGCCCCAAACCAGGGCAGTTTGGGGCTTTGGGAAGCAGGGGTTCCTTCTGTGGGAGGTGATGATAATGAAGCTGGGTGGTGGCAGTGACCAGACTCTCAGACGGTGTATCTTAGGAGTGAGAGAAAAACCTAGATAGAAAAACTGCTCTCGGAAGATCCTTTTGGATAGTGGATAAACCAGAGAGAAATCACTTCCTGGGGCAAGTAAGGAATTTGTCCTGTATTCTTGTCCCAGTGCAGTTGAACACAAGACATAGCTGTTTTATAAATATCATCTGCAAGGGTTTCTTGAGAAATAAGGGTGAATATCTTTTGAATGATGCCCAGAAGTCACTGTGCAGGCACCCTTTTCCCTGGCCTGGGAGAGCCAGTGATGACTCTGTTAGAAGGCATTTTAATTAGATTACCTTTAATGTAATTTGGCCAGTTCTGAGCCATGTATAGATTTGGGGGGGCAGTTAATGAAAATAGCGATTTGGATGGAAGAGCAGCTGGGAGGTAGGGACAGAGTTGGTCTTTGGCTCAAATTCTAGGAGCTTTGAGTTGCATCCAGCTGGGGAAGACTTCCCTACACCTAAATTTAAAAATATATCCTCTAAGAAGGAAAATTTACTGAGTTTTATTTACAAAGCAGCATGGTTGGCTGATTTTGGTATTACATGTCCTATTGCATTGAGTATTCTCTAAGATGTACTGGATAACAACAGCAACAACTTATAGAGTAGAGGGTAGGAGTACCTGGGGTCAAATTAATAACAGAAATACAGTAGTCCCCTCTTATCTGCCAGGGCTTATGTTCCAAGACACCTTGTGGGTGCCTGACACTGTGGAGAATACTGAACTTTACATATACTACGTTTTTTTCCTATACTAATGGGTGAGTAGCATATATAGCGTGGATATTCTGAACAAAGGGATGATTCATGTCCTGGACAGGACGGAGTGGGACGGCATGATTTAAAACTTATGAATTGTTTATTTCTCGAATTTTGTATTTAATATTTTCAGACCCTGGTTGAGCTCAGGTAACTGAAACTGCAGAAAGCAAAATGGCAGATATGGGGCAACTACCATAACAGCTAATCATTAAAGATTGAACCAGGCACTGTGTGAGGTGCTTTACAAACATTACATACATTCCAGCAGTCCTACAAGACAGGGCTCATCAAATCCACTTGCTTCACAGATGAAAAACCTGAGGCCATAGGGCTTGGTAATTTTCCCATGATTACATGGTTAATAAGTGACAGGGCAGGGACTGGATCCCTAGTCTAAATTCGTCTGGAGCCTGTGCTTTTCCCACTCAACCCCAGCCTGATACCAACCTTCTGACTCTAAATCATTTCTCTTCTCAGTACTCTATAAAGTCTCTCAGGTGACCGAAAGAAGGACCCTATGCCCAAGGTACTAAAAGCAGTCCTAAAGAAGGAAGGTGACAAAATCAATCAAACAGGATTTGGGTATTTTTTGTGGGCTTTATTAACATAGGGTCCTCCTGCCTGAGTTCCAGTGTCCCCTGAGAGCTGAGGTGCCAGATGTCTGTCTAGTCCCAGCACCTTCCCACATGACAGCACTCATCCCCTGATCTTCCCCTATGTGCCCTCCAGTCCAACTCTGGAACCTGACTGACTTACCAGCTCATCACTGCTGCCTCTTCTGAAATCTGTGCCCACCCCCAATGAAACAGCCCATATCTCTTGCGCTCCCCCTGACATAAAACATTTCCACTCCTGGCAGAAATACCCAGGCTGTCTCAACCCACTGCCCACTTATAGTGTCCCTTTGGCATAAGTGTTCACATTGGACAGTGATGTTTAGACATCTGGCATTACTTCTGCCCCCCGCCCAGATATCATCAACAAGCTTTCTAAATGAGTTTATAAGTAGAATCTAACTTGACATGTAATCGACCAGTTCTTGGATATAACCCTGAAGTTAGAAACCACCCTGATATTTGCAGCAGGATTTTAATGGAGCATCTTATTTGAAACGGGCCATGAACACACGGCACATATTTATGAGCTTACCTAAGAGGTCAAAACCCAAAGCCTCCCTCAAGAATTAATATTGTTAAAATGGCCATACTACCCAAAGCAATCTACAGATTTAATGTGATTCTTATCAAATTACCCATGACATTTTTCAAAGAACTAAAACAAATATTCCTAAAATTTATATGGAACCATAAAAGACCCAGAATTGCCAAAGCAATCCTGAGGTAAAAGAACAAAGCAGGAGACATAAACCTCCTAGACTTCAGACAATACTACAAAGCTACAGTAATCAAAACAGCATGGTATTGGCACAAAAACAGACATACAGATCAATGGAAAAAAGAATAGAGAGCCCAGAAATAAACCCACACACCTACTGTCAATTAATTGTTGACAAAGGAGGCAAGAATATACAATGGGGAAAAGACAGTATCTTCAGCAAGTGGTGTTGGGAAAGTTGGACAGCTGCAGGTAAATAAATGAAGTTAGAATATACCCTCACACCATAAGCAAAAATAAACTCAAAATAGCTTAAAGACTTGAATATGAGACATGACACCATAAAACTCCTAGAAGAGAACATAGGCAAAACATTCTCTTACATAAATCGTACCAATGTTTTCTTAGCTCAGTCTCCCAAAGCAATAAAAATAAAAGCAAAAATAAACAAATGAGACATAATCAAACTTACAAGCTTTTGTACAACAAAGGAAACCATAAACAAAACAAAAAGATAACCTACAGACTGGGAGAAAATATTTGCAAATGATGTGACCAACAAGGGCTTAATTTCCAAAATACACAAACAGCTCATACAACTCAACAACAACAACAAAAACAAACAACCCAATCATTGTTTTTGACAAGAAATCTACTCTTACCCTTATGTTTGTTCCTCTGTAGTAAAGTGCCTTCTTTTCTCTTGGTACTTTTAAGATTTTCTCTTCATCACTGATTTTAAGTAACTTGAATATTGTGGGCCTTGGTATAGTCTTGTTTTTCACATTTCTTGTTCTTGGCACTCTTTTTGCTTTTTGAATCTGTGGGTTTATAATTTTTATCCAGTTTGGAGATTTGTCATTCAAATATTTTTTCTATCTCCCCTTTTTCCTTCCCTTTGGGGTTTCCAAATATATGTGCATAGGTCACTTGAAGTTGTCTCACAACTTGCTAATGCTTTATTCATTGTTTTCAGTATTGTTTTCTCAGGGTGTGTTTTTTCTGGAAAGTTTTATTGCTATATCCTCAAGTTCACTAATCTTTTCTTCTTACATGTCACGTGTGCCATTAGTCCAAACCAGTGTATCTTTTCAATTCAGACAATTGTAGCCTTCATATCTCAAAATTTATTTAGGCTCTTTTTTATGTCTTTCATGTCCTTATTTAGCACGTTTAACATTTTGTCTTATCATTTGAACATATGGAATACAGTTATATATAACACTGTTTTAAAGTCCTTGTCTACTAACTCTATCATCTGCTTGATTTCTGGGTCAGTTTTAATTTATTTTTCTCCTCATTACTGTTCCTGCTTTCCTGCTTCTTTGAATGGCTGGCAATTTTGCTTTCTATTTTTGTTTTTAAGATTTTTTTTTGATGTGGACCATTTTTAAAGTCTTTATTGAATTTGTTATGATATTGCTTCTGTTTTATGTTTTGGTTTTTTGGCCCTGAGGCATGTGGGATCTAGTTTCCTGACCAGGGATCAAACCCGCATCCCCTGCATTAGAGGGCAAAGTCTTAACCACTGGACCACCAGGGAAGTCCCAGCTGGCAATTTTGACTGGATGTCAGACATTGTGAATTTTACTTTCTTAAATCCTAGATATTTTTGTGTTTCTATAAATAAATATTCTTAAGTTTTTTCAGGGGCACAATTAAGTTACTTGGAAACAAGTTACTCGTCTTTTTGTGTCTTACTTTTAAACTTTGTTAAGTGAGATAAAAAAGGTGCATAGATTATGACTAATAGTTCCTCTCTTCTAAGGCAAAACCACTCTGTGTATTCTAACTGAGCCTGATGAACTATGAGGTTTTCCACTCTGACTAATGGGAATAGGAATAATTCCCAGATCTGCATGATCTCTGGAGATTTCTCTCTGTGGAACTCTCTCGTCTCTGGAATTTTGTCCTGCAAGCTCTTGCCACCTAGCATCCCCTAGACTCCCAGCTCCATCTCAACTCAAGAAGATGGCCAGGCTCTCCATTATACACTGTGGCCTACAATCTTTCTCTGGGCAGTAAGCTTGAACAATCTTAGGGCTCATCTCACTCGTTTTTCATCTCTTAGAGAACACTGTTCTTTGCCTGATGTCCAATAAATTGAAAATCATTGTTTCATGTGTGTGGTCTATTTTTTTTTAGTTGTTTGAGGTAGATGTGTAAATTTGGTCCCTTTTACTCCATCATGGCTAGAATCAGAAGTCCTATAGTCCAAATTTATAACCTAAATTTTCTACATATGACAGTGTCCCAGTATTTCAACTTTTTCAATTTAAAACCAAATTGAAACGCTGTGATACACATATATATGTTAATATAGACATGTGTACAAAAAACTAAGTATATACAGTGAAATAACAGCAATATTTTTCTTTTGCTGGTAGACATATAAGTGATTTTTAAATTCTCTTATTTGTGCTTTCAATATTTCTAAGCCATCTAAGGCACATAAGAATTACCATTATAATAACAAAATACTTTATATATTTAAAAATGTGAATTAGATTACCAAAAATAAACACTCATTATCTAGATGTTTTGTTTGTAATATTGATTAACTTCTTGATGGATTCTATTCAGCCCCTGGTATGCTTACTGATTATGTAACTGTAAATAAACAAATAAAACCTGTGAAATCCAATTAGTAGGCTATGTGTTGTCATCCAACTTCTCTCAGAGTTTCAAATACAATCCCTCACAGGTAAGAATCTATCTTATCTTTAAAACCATCCTTTCAGAAAAACTAATAACAAACTTTAAAAGGGGAAATTATATTTAAGTCATATTCCCAATAACATGATATTGGATCCAATATTTATAGGAAGGATTGTATGTAGGCAATACTGGCAGGAGGAATTATGACTACTGTCATTATTTTGAGTGTTGTTTATATGTCCCTTGTCAAAACTTCTTTATGTTCTCTTGTAACACCGCATAATAAATTGTTGTCTAAAATATGTTTTTCAGTCATGAATGCCATTAATTCTGAGTGAAAGTGCACTTTTTAAAAACACTGATTTTCCTAACGATGAAGTAATATTTTCATAACAACGACCCACATTTTCTTTAATGGACTATTATTCAGCATATAGCTTCTAAGTTAATACATGCTTGTCTTTCAGAAACTGAACACCATATAAAAAGAACTGTGATTTTAATTTTTATTAAAACTTCTCTGCCATAGATAATACACGCTTGGTTGTTAGCTATATCTTTCATACTTCCTTTGCACTTTGACAATTTCTCCATTTTAACACTATCATTCACACACTGTCCTAATAAAGCCATGAATGGTTTCTCTGATATTGATATGATTCCATATTCTTGTGCCTCAGGAATTTTCTTACCACTGTATCATTTGTCCTTTGTTCTTTTTGAAACTCATTAATCCCTGTTTTTTACCAAATGATTTTGTTCCAAAGATGTTTCTGCAGATTTTCAGTTACAAAAAATGTGCACATAATTTATTTGCAATGGAATAATCTTATAATATTTTTATTTTTCCTTTTAAAAATATAGGTTCATATTCTCCAAAAAAGAATAAAATAGAAATAATAAATACCAGTATCTTTACCAACACTTTTTTAAACCAACTTTGTTTTATATATAACCAGAATTTTCCCCTTGCAAAACAGTAACTATTCCTTATTTTTGCACATTATCACCTTGTCCCTTTACATGCATTTGCTGTAGATCTACATGATTTGCTGGTTATTCCAAACTTTTAAACAATTACACATTACTACTACATTACAAGACATTTATTTATGATTTAGAATATGTGTTCTGTCATTTTTATGCTTTCTGAAAACTCATGTAACATATACCCCTTGGTCTATATCTACAGTTTCTTATACTTTAACAGTGTCCAAAGCCATTGCTTCTCAACAACTTTTTAAATATCATTAAGTATTTCAGTTTCTCTGATCTTTTCAAAGAAACAGTTTTTGTGACCATTGATATTAATTACTATTTTCCTAATGTCAATTTCACTGATTTCTGCTGTTACCTATATAGTTCCCACCCTTCTGTTGCCTAGGGTTTAATTTACTTTTCTTTTTATAGTTTCCTACAGTGGAATCTTAGATTATTGAGTTGAGCTCTGTCTTGCTTTCTAATTTAAGCATTTAATGACATAAATTTCTCTCTACATACTGCATCAGCTGAGTCCCACAATCTCTAATATGTTGTAGTTTTATTTAAATTCCCTTCAAAATACTTTCTAATTTCCCTCAAGAATTTATTGTGAAACATGAGCTAGGAAAAATGTGTTTAATCTCCAAATGTTTGGAGAATTTGCAGATATCCCTTGTTGTATTCTGTAATTCCATTATGAGTAGAGAATATACTTTGCATGATATAAATTCTTTTACATTTGTTAAAGGTTGGTTTATGGTCTATCTTGGTGAATATTCCATGTGTACTTGAAAATAATATATATTCTTCTGTTGTTGTGTGAAGTGTTCTCCAAATGCCAATTAGATGAAGTTGGTTGATAGTGCTATTTGAGTCCTTCAATATCCTTGCATGTTTTCTGTCCACTTTCTCTAACATTTACTCATAGATGAGTGTCACAGTCTCCAAATACAATTGTAGATTTGACTGTTTGTCCTTTTAGTTCTATCAGTTTTTATTTCATGCATTTTGAAGCTCTGCTTTTAGGTGCATACACATTTAGGTTTGTTATGTCTTCTTGATGAATTCTTATGTAATGTTCCAGTTTATCCATGATAATATTTTCTTCTAATGAAATCAATTTATTCTCATATTGATGTAGCCACACCAGGTTTTTAATTTCTTATTTTAATATTTTAAAATTATTAAACGGTAAAGTTATCTTATTTCAGTGTACAGTTAAAGCTCCTGTATAGATTCATGTAACCACACTACAATCAGGATTCAAAATAGTCCCATAACTGCCCTCAAACACACAAACGCACACACACACACACACACACAAACACAAACACAAACACAAACTCCCTTATGCTGGTCCTTTATAGTCTTACCCTCCTCCCACACCTAACTTTGACAACCACTCAACTGTCCTCCATCACTGTACTTCTGTGTTTTCATAAATCTCATATAAATGGAAGAACAGAGTATGTAACTTTCTGAGGCACTTTCACTCAGGAGAATTCCTTTGAGGCTCATTCAAGTTGTGTGTATCAATAGTTCATTCATTTTTATTGCTCAGTGGTAGTCCATTATATGGCTGCACCACAGTTATCCATTCACCTATGGAAGGACACTGGGGTTGTTTCTAGATTTGGGCAAATATGAATGGAGCTCTTATAAACATTCATATGTAGGTTTTTGTATGAACATAAGTTTTTATTTCTCCCTGGAGTGGCTTCACTGAGTCATATGGTAAGTGTATCTTTATAAAAAAACTACCAAATCATTTTCCACAGAGCTGTGTCATTTTATATTCCTACCACTGTGTATGAGAGTTCAAGTTGTTCTTCGTCCTTGGTAGCACTTAGTAATATCATTTTTAAAAATTTTAGTCTTTCTCAAATATGTGTTATGATATCTCATCATGGTTTTAGTTTTCATTTCTCTTATAGCTAATGATATAGAACAACTTTTCATGTGCTTATTTTCCATCCATATTTCCACTTTGCTGATGTGTCTACTGACATCATTTGCCCATTTTCTAAATTGGGTTCTTTATTTTCTAATATTTGAGTTTTTAGGGCTGTTTATATTTTCTGGATATGAGTCTTTTACTGGATATATAATTTGCAAATACTTCCAGCTTGACTTTTCATTCTGTGTTTCTCAGAAAAAAAGTTTTTAATTTTGAAGAAATCCAATTTATCATTTTTAAAATTTTATGAATCATGCTTTGGGTGTTGCATTTAAGACCTCTTTGCCTAACTTCAGGTTATGAAGATTTTCTTTTTTTTTTTAAAGTTTTGTATTTTTCATTTACCCATTAGATTTGTTACATATTTGCATAAATTATGAGGTTTAGATATTCATTTTTAACATAAGGTCGTCTAATTGTTCCAATACAAATTATTGAAAAGACCAAATTTCTCAATTAAATTGTTTTAATTCTTTATAAAGTCTCCATAGCTCATATTTGTGTTGGTCTATTCTGGACTCTCTATTTAGTTCCCTTAATCTATGTGTCTATTTCTTAGCCAATATCACATTGCACTTATTACTATAGTCTTATAGGAAATTTTTAAATCAGCTAGACTGATTTGAATGAGATTCTTCCAACATTATTCTACTTTTTCAAAATTTCTTTAGCTATTCTAGTTCCTTTGCCCTTACATAAAATTTCTGAACCCTCTTGTGTATACCAGCAAGAATTACTACTGAGATTATTTTTTAAACATTTTTGTTGGAGTATAATTGTTTTACAATGGTGTGTTAGTTTCTGCTTTATAACAAAGGAAATCAGCTATACATATACATATATCCCCATACCTCCCCCCTCTTGTGTCTCCCTCCCACCCTCCCTATCCCACCCCTCAAGGTGGTCACAAAGCACCGAGCTGATCTCCCTGTTCTATGCGGCTGCTTCCCACTAGCTATCTATTTTACATTTGGTAGTATATATTAGTCCATGCCACTCTCTCACTTCGTCCCAGCTTACCCTTCACCCTCCCAGTGTCCTCAAGTCCATTCTCTACATCTGCGTCTTTATTCCTGTCCTGCCTCCAGGTTCTTCAGAACCTATTTTTTTTTTTAGATTCCATATATATGTGTTAGCATATGGTAGTTGTCTTTCTCTTCCTGACTTACTTCACTCTGTATGACAGACTCTAGGCCCATCCACCTCACTACAAATAACTCAGTTTTGTTTCTTTTTTATGGCTGAGTAATATTCCATTGTATATATGTGCCACATCTTCTTTATCCATTCATCTCTCAATGGGCACTTAGGTTGTTTCCATGTCCTGGCTATTGTAAATAGAACTGCAGTGAACATTGTGGTACATGACTCTTTTTGAATTATGGTATTCTCAGGGTGTATGCCCAGTGGTGGGATTGCTGAGTCGTATGGTAGTTCTATTTTTAGTTTTTTAAGGAACCTCCATACTGTTCTCCATAGTGGCTGTACCAATTTACATTCCCACCAACAGTGCAGGAAGGTTCCCTTTTCTCCACACCCTCTCAAGCATTTACTTTTATTTATTTTTTTTGTGGTACATGGGCCTCTCACTGTTGTGGCCTCTCCCATTGCAGAGCACAGGCTCCAGATGCACAGGCTCAGCAGCCATGGCTCATGGGCTCAGCTGCTCCGTGGCATGTGGGATCTTCCCAGACCGGGGTACAAACCCATGTCCCCTGCATTAGCAGGTGGACTCTCAACCACTGCACCACCAGGGAAGCCCCAGCATTTATTATTTATAGATTTTTTGATGATGGCCATCCTGACTGGTGTGAGGTGATACTTCATTGTAGTTTTGATTTGCATTTCGCTAATAGTTAGTGATGTGGAACATCTTCTCATGTGCCTGTTGGCCACCTGGATGTCTTCTTTGGAGAAATATCTATTTAGGTCTTCTGCCCATTTTTGAATTGAGTTGTTTGTTTTTTTGATATTGAGCTGCATGAGCTGCTCTAAATCTTGGAGATTAATCCTTTGTCAGTTGCTTCATTTGCAAATTTATTGTCCCATTCTGAGGGTTTTCTTTTTGTCTTGTTTATGGTTTCCTTTGCTGTGCAAAAGCTTTTAAGTTTCATTAGGGACCATTTGTTTATTTTTGTTTTTATTTCCATTTCTCTAGGAGGTGGGTCAAAAAGGATCTTGCTGTGATTTATGTCATAGAGTGTTCTGCCTATGTTTTCCTTTAAGAGTTTTATAGTGTCTGGCCTTACATTTAGGTTTTTAATCCATTTTGAGTTTATTTTTGTGTATGGTTTTAGGGAGTGTTCTCACTTCATTCTTTTACATGTAGCTGTCCAGTTCTCCCAGCACCACTTATTGAAGAGGCTGTCTTTTCTCCATTGTATAGTCTTGCTTCCTTTATCAAAAATAAGGTTAGCATATGTGTGTGGGTTTATCTCTGGGCTTTCTATCGTGTTCCATTGATCTATATTTCTGTTTTTGTGCCAGTACCATACTGTCTTGATTACTGTAGTTTTGTAGTATAATCTGAAGTCAGGGAGCCTGATTCCTCCAGCTCCTTTTTTCTTTTTCAAGATTTCTTTAGCTATTTGGGGTCTTTTGTGTTTCCATACAAATTGTGAAATTTTTTGTTTTAGTTCTTTGAAAAATGCCATTGGTAGTTTGATAGGAATTACATTGAATCTGTAGATTGCTTTGGGTAGTATAGTCATTTTCACAATGTTGATTCTTCCAGTCCATACTGCTGAGATTTTGATTGGCACTGATTTGAATCTATATATCAATTTGGTGAAAATTGAGCTCTTTATTACATTGAGTCTTCAAGTCCATGAACAAAGTATGTCTATTTATTTAGGTGTTCTTCAGTTTCTTTTATCAGCATTTTGTAGTTTTCAAAATATAGGTTTTATATATGTTTTGTTTGCTTTATATTTAAGTCTTTTGGGGGAGCTATTGAAATGGTGTTTAAAAATATTTTTGTTTTCATATTTTGTCATTATATGGAAAATGATTAGTTTTTGTGCATTGACTTTGTATCCTGCAACCTTGATAAACTCATTTATTAGTTCTAAGATACTTTTTATAGTTTCATTGGGATTTTATTGGTAGACAATTATGTCTCTGAGAATAGGGATAGTGCTATATATTTCCTTCCACTCTGTTTGCTTGTTATTTATTTTCTATTTTCATTCCAACGGTAAGAATTCTACTAAAGTCTTCAATATAAGTGGGAAGAGTGGACATCCTTGCCTATTTCTTGACCTTAGAAAACATTCAGTCTTTCCCTATAAACGTTGATATTAGCTGTAGATTTTGTATATGTACTGTATCATGTTAAGTTCCTATTTATTTCTTGTTTTCTGAGATCTTTTTTCTCACAAACCAAGTTGTATTCTGTCAGATGCTTTTTTCCTTCAATTGAGATGATCATAAAATTAGTCTGTTTATAGTGGTATTTCATTGATTGTGAAGTATTGAGCCAACCTTGCATTCCTCAGATAAACTCAGCTTGGTCATGATATACTATTCTTTTTATACATTACTGGATTGCATTTGCTAATATTTTGTTGGAGATTATTGCATCTTACATTCATGAAGTGTATTGACCTATAGTTTTCTTTTTTAGTACTGTTGTCACACAGTTTTCATATTAAAGGTAATACTAACCTCATAAAATGAGTTGGGAAATGTTCCTTCTGCTTCTATTTTCTTGAAGAGATTTTTAGAAATGGTGTTAATTCTTTTTTAAATATTTGGGAGCAATCTCCAGTTAAACCATCTGAGTCTACAGATTTCTATTTCAAAAATGTTTACTATGGCATCAATTTCTTTGGCAGTTTTAGTTCTATTCTGATTATTCATTTCATTTGGGGTGTTTTGGTAGTTTCTGATTTTTGAGAAATTGTTCAATTTTATCTAAGTCCTTGAATTTATGTGAATGCATTTGTTCTTATTGTTTCCGGTTTTCCTTCTTATTTCTGTCGTATCTGTAATGATATCCCTTGCTTAATTTCTGATATTATTGTGTCATGCTTTTTTACTTTGCTTGTCTATAGTTTTATCAAATTTTAAAATTTTTCCAAAAATTACCTTTTGGTGTCCTTGATTTTCTCTATTTGTTTTCTCATTTCAATTTCATTTATTTCTGTTATTATTTTTAAATTCATTTTCTTTCTGATTTGAGTTATTTTTTTTCTTTCTTTCCAGTTAATTAAGGTAGAAGCTTAGACTATTGCATTGAGACCTTTTTTATTTTTTAGTCTAAATATTAAATGCTAGAATTTCCCCTTGAAACACTACTTTAGTTGCGTCCCCCTACCTCTACTTAGTTGCATTTTAATTCAATTCAGTCCAGTTTTTATTTCCTTGAGGCATTCTCTTTGACCCATTGTTTGAGAGGATTGTTTAAGAAGGTACTATTTAACTCCCAAATGGTTTGAGATTTTCCTTTTGTTCCTTTTTTATTGTTTAATTTCTAGTTTTATTACATTATATTCAGAGAATATACTCTGGATGATTTGTATTTTTCGTAATTTCTTATTTGTTTTATGACTTAGGATATATGTTGGTGAATGTTCCATATGTACAGGCAATGATATTGGGATTCACAGTTTTTGTGACCACCCATGACCATGACTTAGACCTGGGCAATGGTCTACCACTATTGCAGTTCTCCTAGTCTTTAGTATCTTGTTTTTTGTAAGATTCCTACATAAGCATCTCAGGTTGAGCCCAGTACTTGGCTGAACCCAGTGCTTGATACACAAATCAATGGTATCCCTTCTGCATATTTCCTTCTCCCAACAATCTTCATCATACTCTCTGTTACACAGGGGACCTCCTGCTGGTCCTTTAGCCAAAAAGTGGGTCTTAGTCTAGCCACTCTACTGTGCACTTTCCTTGAATGGATCTGCCTTGATGGCCAAGTGGCAGGAGTATGGAGAGGGAAAAATATCTCTCCATAGAATATATGGGAGGGGATTCCTCTCATGTATTCTATACCAAAGTTCTCTTGTCAGAGAGAAGGATTTTCCTCTCCAGTTTTAGATGCCTTTGCAGCTTCTGCTGATGCTGCCACTACTGAGTTATAACATCAAGACTGGGAATTGCCTAGGTGCAGGGCCAGCAGAAAGATAAGGGGATTTGGACCACTTTCTGTATCCCAGAGGGGCCCTAATTCTTATTCCTTGGACCAGAAATAGAGACACGTTCTTAGAGCTCTTTCTGACCTCACCTCATGCGTGGTTATTGAATTTGGGCTGCATTTGAGTCCAGACTTGGAGATAGAGAAGGAAAAAATAGCACAAGAAACTCATAACCATCTTGATCTTACTTTGAATTCTGATTCTCTTTCTCAATCTTTTTGCTAACATTTAATGTTTTAAATTAACTTTTTTTAAAGAAAAGTTTTCATCTCACAGAAATGTTGTGAAGATAGTACAGAGAGTTCCCATATACTCAGCACCTATTTTCCTTTATTATTAACATTTTGTATTATAATATATTTATCACAAATAATAAACCAACATTTTCATAGTTTCTACCTAATTTCCTTTTTCTGTTCCAGGATCCCATTCAGGATACCGCATTACATTCAGTTGTAATGCCTCCTTAGTCTCCTCCTCTTGACTGTCCTGTCTCTCTTTGAAAGGAATTGTCATCCTTTAGAATTTAATTGTCTTGACTGCCTTGCAATGGTTTGAGAAAAGTTATGATTTTACAGAATATCTGGCTTCTTCCCATTGTTTGAATGGGTGTAATGTTCTCTTGTGATTTTCTACTTTGTAAACAGAGGCAGAATTTGGACAACCTAGATTTTTGACCTTTATATATTTAAAGTCATGAAATATACACTCTCCTATTTTTAGTCTGGCTGCTTTCATTCAATATTATATTTGTGAGATTCATCCATATTGTTAGTTTCTTTGTTCCATTGGTGTACAGTATTCCATTATATGACTACTCCTCAAATAATTTATCCATCCTACAGTTAGTTGATGGGCATCTAGTTGTTAGTAACTTGGGGTTATTCTAAATAATACTACCATGAGCTTTCTTGTACATGAATTTTGGTGAACATATGTTCACATAATTCCTAGGTATATGCCTAAGATATTAATTGCTTATAGATATTCATATTTAGTAGATAATGTCAGACTGTTTTCCAAAGTGGTTATAATGATTTATATTTGTACCAGCAGTTATGAGAATTAATTTTGCTTCACATCCTTGCAAATATTTTCATTGGCAATTAATGTAAGTTTTTGATTGAAATATACATATAAAGGCACAAATAAGAAGTGTATAATTTGATGCATTTTCACAAAGTGAACACAGGCCTTTAGTTACTACACAGATCTAGATGTAGAATATTATCAATATCCCAGAAGTCTCCCTTATCTTCCAGCAGCCACTAACCCTAGGCAATAACTTCTATTCTGATTTCTATCACCATAATTTTTTTATGTCTATTTTATTTAAAAGTCAACTTTATTAAGAAATACTTCATAATAAGATTTATAAAGTTTAATAAAATTTATAAAATTCATCCATTTTATGTGCACAGTTCAACAAGTTTTGACAAATGTATATACCCTCATAACTGCTATCATAATCAAGATATAGAACATTTCTGTTACCCTAGGAAGTTTCCTCCTGTCCCTTGCAGTCAACCTGCTACCATCTCTGGACGCAGGCAGCTACTTATCTACTTTTTGGTACTATAGCTTAGTTTTTCCTTGTGTAGAATTTCATTTAGGTGGAATAATACAATTTATAAGGTTTTGTATTTGGCTTCTTTTCCATCACAAAGAAAAATCACAAATTTTTGTGATTCAGCAATATTGTTGCAGGTATAAGCAGTTTGTTCCTTTTTCTTGTTGAGAAATATTTTAGTTTCGCTTATTTTTGAGGTTATATAAATG
Organism: Phocoena sinus; assembly: GCF_008692025.1. Classification (NCBI taxonomy): domain Eukaryota; kingdom Metazoa; phylum Chordata; class Mammalia; order Artiodactyla; family Phocoenidae; genus Phocoena; species Phocoena sinus. The sequence continues at coordinate 128,291,616 of NC_045784.1, read as the reverse complement.
GAATCATACAGTATATATATATATTCTTTTGTGTATGGTTTCTTTCTGTAATGCAACCTTATGTTTTTGAGACTCATCCATGTTGGTGATTTAGTATTCATTTGTTCATTCTCATTGCTACAGATAGCATTCCATTTTATAAATAATCCATAATTAAAAAATCCATTTTACTAATGGTGGACATTTAGAGTTCTTCCAATTTCAGGCTATTATGAATAATTCTACTATGAAAATTCATGTAAATGTCCCACAGAATTTGCTGGGATATATTGTAATCATTTCTTCAAATATAATGAATAATGACCTATTGTTTTCTCAAGTGGTTATAGCAATTTACACACCCACCAGTGATGTTTGAGTATTCCTGTCACTTTACATTCTTATCAAGAGTTAGTTTATACAATTATTTAAATTGTATCCATCATGGTGTGTATGTTGTGGTTGTAGTGGGTATGTTATATAGTACCTTATGGTGATATAAATTTGCATTCCTATGTTTAACAAATAGGTTGATCACTGTCTTATGTGCTTGTTGGCTGTTTGTATATCTTCTTTTGTGAAGTTTCTGTTCAAGTCTCCTGCTCATTTTTTTTTACATCTTTATTGGAGTATAATTGCTTTACAACGGTGTGCTAGTTTCTGCTCCACAACAAAGTGAATCAGTTATACATATACATATGTTCCCATATCTCTTCCCTCTTGCGTCCCCCTCCCTCCCACCCTTCCCATCCCATCCCTGTTGTAATTATTGATTTGTAAGAGTTATTTATAAATCTAGATGGGAGGCTTTAGTTCATTTTGTGTGTTACAAATTTCTTCTACCCCAATTTGTATCTTACTCTCTTTGGGCTGCCATAACAAAATACCCCAGTATGAGTGGTTCATAGAGAGTAGAAATTTATTGATCACAGTTCTGGAGGCTCAGAATCTGAGATCAGTGTGCCAGTATGGTCAGGTGATGGCCTTGTTCCAGGTCACACACTTCTCTTATATACTCCCATGGTGGAAGGGGCTAGGGAGTTCTGTGGGATCTCTTTTATAAGAGCACTAATACCATTCATGAAAGCTCCACCCTCATGACCTAATCACCTCCTAAAGGCCCCAACTACTATCACCTTTGGGGGATAGGATTTCAACACATGAATTTTGTGGGACACAGACATTCAGACCATAGCAGTATGGCTTGCCTTTTCATTGTTTTAATGTTCTTAAAAATAATTTTAAAGTTCTTAATTAAAAAGTCCTATTTATCAATCATTCATTTATTATTAGTGCTCTATGTTACTTTTGTTTAATTATTATCTACCCTACAGCCATAAAAATATTCATATAGAGCACCTTCCGGAAGTTTTATTGATTTGCTTTTCTCATTTAGACTTATGATCAATATTGGAATTGATTTTTGTATGAGTTGTAAGGTAAAGTTCAAATTCTTTTTTTTCCATATGGCTTCTCATTTGCCCCAATAGGATTTGTTGAATGAACAATTTCCCACTGCTCACCAAGGCTACTTTTGTCATAAAGCATATATCCACACATTTATGGTCTGTTTCTGTGATATCCTTTGGACTCCATTGATGATATATATGGTACTTGAACAAATACCACACTGTCTTCATTCTTGTAATTTTATGATAAATCTTGAAGTGACCTTTGCTTTGGCAATGAATTTTTAGATTCATTACCAAAAACATGATCTGTGACAGAAAAAACTGGTAAGTTGAACTTGATTGAAATGAAAATATACTGCTCTGTTTTTTTAAACTCAACTGTTTTTATTTCACTTCTTTTTATTTATTTATTTTTTTCATTGCGGTACGTGGGCCTCTCACTGCTGTGGCCTCTCCCGTTGCGGAGCACAGGCTCCAGACACACAGGCTCAGCAGCCATGGTTAACGGGCCTAGCCGCTCTGCGGCATGAGGGTTCTTCCCGGACCGGGGCACGAACCCGTGTCCCCTGCATCGGCAGGCAGACTTTCAACCACTGCGCCACCAGGGAAGCCCTATTTCACTTCTTTTTAAAAAAAAATTTTATTGGAGTATAGTTGCTTTAAAATATTGTGCTAGTTTCTACTGTACAGCAAAGTAAATCAGCTATATGTATTCATATATCCCCTCTTTTTTGGATTTCCTTCTCATTTAAGTCACCGCAGAGCATTGAGTAGAGTTCCCTGTGCTATACAGTAGGTCCTTATTAATTATCTATTTTATACATGGTATCAATAGTGTATATATGTCAATCCCAATCTCCCAATTCATCCCACCCCTTCTTTCCCCCTTGATGTCCATACATTTGTTCTCTACATAATACAAGCCACAGGCTGGGAGAAAATATTTTCAAAAACACATTGACAAAGGACTCATGTCCAAGATATTAAAAAGAACACTTAACACTTAGAAATAAGAATACATATATCCCAATTAAAAATAAAATATCTGAACAACACTTCACCTCTGCTTACAAGGTTACAGAGCAACCATAATTTTCATTCATTGCTTATGGGAGTGCAAAATGGTACAGCCACTTTGGAAGACAGTTCGGCAGTTTCCTAAAAAGCTAACATACTCTTATGAAGTTAAATATATATGACTTGGCATTTATGCCCCTAGATATTTCCCCAACTGATCTGAAAACTTATGTTGACACAAAACCATGCACATGAATGTATAGGAACTTTATTCATAATAGCCAGAAACTGGAAAAAACCAAGATGCCCCTCAGTAGGTAAATAGATGAACAAACTATATTACATTCATTGGAATATTATTTAACTATAAAAAGAAATTAGCTACTGAGCTATAAAAAGGCCTGGATGTAGCTTTCATACATATTGCTAAGTGGAAAACACCTGTATGAAACAGCACAAAAATGTATGACCCACATTATAGGAAATTCTGGAAAAGGCAAAACTATAGAGGCAGTAAAATGATCAGTGGTTGTTGGGGGTTTAGGGAATAGAAAGAGAGTTGACTAGCTGAAACACAGGCAATTTTTAGGGTGGTCAAAATATTCTGTATAATACTTTGATGCTAGATACATGACATGCATTTGTGAAAGCCCAGGGAAGTTTTCAGAACAAAGGGTAAATATTAATGTATGCAAATTTAAAAAATCATTTAAGTAGTTGGGTGATCCAGGAAGGAATGCATACTGTGACAAGATAGTCTAGTTGTTTTATAATTGCATAAAACAATCTTAGTGAAGGGGATGGGGGATAAGGCGTGGCCCCAAATGACTTTGGAAATGAGTGGAATCTGTAAGAGTAAAGGCAAAAGAAACTGCACATAAGTGCTGTACTTTAGTTGATAAAGCTCTTTCCCCTGGGGGTACAGGTTAGAAATTCTGATACTGTTATACATGTATACTGGAATTTAACAATTAAGTAAATGAAAGACAGATGGGAGACCCAAGTTTCTCCCTGATTGGACGGGAGGTTATAGAAGTGAATAGGCTAGAATGATTCTTGTGGTAATGATTTATAGTTGAAGACATTAATTTGAACTCATGTTTAGCTGAAAATAGATTCAGATGAGTTCATATATTAAGTATTTATAGATATATGTATATATACAGGTTAGTACACACATGTACTAACATGCTTCATGTTCTTGCAGCTGACAGGACCTAGAAGAAGTGAATCTCCAGTAGCAAAAGTACACCTAGCAGTCAGATTTCGGTTTCTAAAAACATTCTCTAGCAAATTAACCAAGGCTCCTTGGAAAAATGATTCCGGAACTGAACTAGGAAATATACAAGATAAGACAGAGCATCTTGTAGTGCCAGAAAGTGATTTTTTAAAAATCTACATTGACAGAGCTATGTCAAAGGGACAAAGTAGCCAATTGAAGAGCTCCCAATGGCCAAAGCTGAAATAATTTGAATAGCAAAATAAGTTAGCATTGGATTAACACCTAAAGTATAAAGTAAATTTCCATGAGTCCATATTGATATAAAAGAGATTGAATAAGTAAATAAATGGGACAAATAAACAAATACCCCTTGCCAAAGAATTCCAAATAATTTATGTATATACTTTGACCTCAAGGAGAGAGAGCCTAAATCCCCATTCCTTAAGTCTAAGTTATGCACAGTGACTTCCTTTTAAATTATGGAAGAAAGGAAACAAGAATAACTTCATAGTGGAGAAATCTGACAACCACTATCTCAATCAGGTGATGGAAGTCAATATCAATGTCATATTGATAATATGTATCGTTGATATGATGTGTTGACTATGACACTTCACCTCTGCAGTCTTCTGCCCAAAATACATAACTCAATCTAACCACTGGGAAAACATCAGATAAATCCCAATAGAAAAAATGATACAAAATACATAACCATTACTTCTTAAAACTTTCAGGGTCATCAAAAACAAGGAAAGTCTGAAAAACGATCACAGGGAGAAGTATCCTAAAGAGATATGACACTAAATATAACGTGGTATCCTGGATGTGATTCCCTAACAGAAAAAGACATTAGGGAGAGGGGGATCACAATGGCAGAGTAAGAGGAGGTAGAGCTCACCATCTCCCAAAAAACACATCAAAAATACATCTACATGTGGGACAATTCTCATGGGAAACTAACTGGAAACTGGCAGAATATTTCCTATAAAACTAAGGCTGCAAGAAAGATTTCCACGTAATTGAGTAGGATGGGAAGGAAAGCATTGGGTTGAGACCCATGGCCCTGGGAGTGGACAAAGAGGAAAAGAGAAATCTTATGGATGAACACTTGCCCTGGGAAGTAAGAGGGTCAAGCCACAGACTGGGTGCCCCAGTCCTGGGGCTCTAAGCAGAGGAGACAAGCCTGCCTTGGCTGTTTGAAGAACTGCTGGAACAGATGAAAGGCTGGAGAAGCCCAGACTCCACTCATAAGGAGTGCGCAGGTGCTGGCTTGCCACCAGACAGGCCAGAGAGAGCTCTGCCCTAGCGGCTGCCACATTCCTGTGCTCCCCAATCTGAGATGAGCAAACACCCCAGCCCTGCCCACTCCACACTACAGCTTGGCACTGGATCTGGGGCAGAAAGGTCCTGAGAGAAGACTGGATCTAAGATGCAGAGGAGACTCAGGGGCATGGGGTGTGGTCCAGGTGGGGCGGCAACTGTCATTGTTGGTACTTACTCAAACAGCACCACAGAAGCAGCCCAGACTTGATGGCAGCCCAGACACTTCAATTCCTTCAACCCCAGCTGAGCAAATGCTCCAGCCCCACCCACTTCATGCCATAACCTTGCACTATATCGGGGATGACCACAACAGGGGAAATGATGTGACCTTGGGCTGCATCTGAGCAGAGCCACAGATGCATGCACAGGCAGCACTTTGGACCTCTGTAAATGCACATGTCCCACATACTTCAGCACTCCCCTCCTTTGGGGCAAAGACCCCAGTGTGGAGAGAAGAAAAAACATGCACTTAAAGGAGCAGAACCAGCTCAAGCCTGACCCTCAGGGTTACTTTCCAGCAAGTTGGGAGTAGACTCCACCCCTGGAAGGACAGTGACTGCCATTGAGCAGAAAGGAAGTCCTGCCTTACACCCTGGGTAGGCTTTAGGTCCTCCAAAACCAACCACATCCCCTATCAAGGTGATAGTGGCCAACACACCCTGAGGAAAGATGTGGCTGGCATCCACATCAAATCCAGCCCTTACGTCAAAGACATTGGGCACATGCAGTCTACATAGGGACATTCCCACATTAAAACACCCCTTCAAGACCACAATAGATAGCCATTTCACCTAAATTCATAGAGACAGAGAAAGTTAAGTAAAATGAAAAGGCAAAGGAACTACTCTCAACTGAAAGAGCAAGAGAACACCCCTAAAAAAATAAATAATGAAACGGAGATAATCAGTCTACCAGACAACAAATTCAAAACATTAGTAATAAAAAGGCTAAATGAATTAAGAAAGTGAATTGATCTAAACATAGATCATTTTAACAAGGAGCAAGAAATTATAAAGATGACCCAATCAAAAATAGAAAATTCAATTTCTGAGATAAAAAGCACTCTAGAAGCAATGAATAGAGATTAAATGACACAGAAGAACAAATAATTGATCTGGAAGATAGAATAATGAAAATCAGAACAGCAGGCAGAAAAACAAATTTAAAAAAATAAAAGCAACATATGAGATCTATGGGATAACATAAAACATGTCAACATTTGCATTATAGGTGTTCCAGAGTAGAAGAGAGAGTGAAGGGGATCGATAATGTATTTGACAAAATTATGGCTGAAAAGTTCCCAAACCTAAGGAAGGAAACAGATATCCAGGTACAGGAAGCACAAAGAGTCCAAAACAAGATGAACCCAAACAAAGACATATCATAATTAAAATGTAAAATTTAAAAATGAAAAGAGAATTCTAAAGACAGCAAGAAAAAGCAGAGTCATATACAAGGGAATCCACATAAGATTATCAGCTGATTTCTCTACGGAAACTTTGCAGGCCAGAAGTGAGTGGCATCATATTTTCAAAGTCCTAAAAGGGAAAGATCTGCAACCTAGGATACTCTATCCAGCAAGATTATTATTTAGAATAGAAGGAGAGATAAATAATTTCTCAGTCAAGCAAAAATTAAAAGAATTCAGCAATACAAAAAGAAATGTTCAAGGGTCTTCTATAAATGGAAAAGAAGTAAGAATCTATACAGAAAGAAAAATCCAAATAGGAAAGGCAAATATATAGTAAAGATAGAAGGTCACTTAAATAAGCCTGCATATAGATTAAAAAATAAAACAAAATAACAACAACAAAAACAAAACCTTGAAAAGCAACTATAACTATAATAAACGGTAAATGGATAAGCATGAAAATATAAAACATGACATCAAAAACAAAAAATAAGGGGGAAGGGAATAAAAAATGTAGGTCTTTTAGAATGTGTTTGAACTTAAATTATTATTGGTTTAAAGCAAGTAGATATACTTATGGGTCAACATATATGAACTCTATTGTAACCACAAATCAAAAACGTATAACAGATACACAAAAAACCAAAAAGAAAGTAGCTCAAGCATATTACAAAAGAAAGTCATCAAACCACAATGGAGGGAACAAAAGGAAGAAGAAATGAACAGAGAAGAACTATAAAAAAACTGGCAAAGAAGTAATAAAATGGCAATAAGTACATACCTAAGAATAATTACTTTAAATTTCAATAGACTAAATGCTCCAATCAAAGACATATGGTGGTCGGTTGGATTAAAAAAATTTTTAAAAGCCCTTCAATATGCTGTTTACAAGAGATTCACCAGGGTGAAAGACACACACAAACTGAAAGTGACAGGACGGAAAAAGATATTTCATGCAAACAGAAACAACCAGAAAGTGGGGGTAGAAATATTCATATCAGGCAAAAGACTTTAAAACAAAGGCTGTAATGAAAGACAAAGAAGGACATTATATAACGATAAAGGGACCAATACAAGAAGTGGATATTACACTTGTTAACATATATGTACCCAATAAGGGAGCATGTAAATATACAAAGCAAAATACTAACAGACATGCATAACTAACAGACATACTAACAGAGAAATTGACAGGAATACAATAATAGTAGGGGACTTTAACACCTCACTGACATCAATGGACAGATCAGTCAGACAGAAAATCACTAAGGTAACAGAGGTCTAAAATTACACAGTAGACAAGTTGGACTTAATGTCTATGGGGCATTCCATCCAAGAAAAGCAGAATACACATTCTTTTCAAGTGCACATAGAACATTATCCAGAATAGATTACATACTAGGTCACAAAACAAACTTCAACAAGTTTAAGAGGATAGAAATTATATCAAGCTTTTTTTTTCTGATCACAATGGTATGAAACTAGCAGTCAAGTACAAATAGAAAAACAGAAAAAGAATAAACATATGAAGACTAAACAACATGCTACTTTAAAAACCAATGGGTCAATGATGAAATCAAAGAGGAAATCAGAAAATACCTCAAGACAAATGAAAATGAAAGCACAACCTTCCAAAAATCTATGGGGTGCAGCAAAAGCAATTCTAAGAGGGAAGTTCATAGCAATATAGGCCTTCCTCAAGAAACAAGAAAAATCTCAAATAAAATCCTAATCTACCACCTAAAAGGCTTAGAAAAATAAGAACAAACAGAGCCCAAAGTCAGCAGAAGGAGGGAAATAATAAACATCAGACAGGAAATAAAATAGAGATCAAAAAGGCAATAGTAAAGAGTGATGAGACCAAGATCTAGTTTTTTGAAAAGATAAATAAAATTGATCAACCTTTGGCCGGGCTTACCAAGAATAAAAGAGAGAGGACCCAAATAAACAAAATATGAAATGAAAGAGGAAAAATAACAACCAATACCACAGAAATACAAAAAAAAATTCATAAGATGCTAACAAACTGGACAACCTAGAAGAAATAGAGAAGTTTCTAGAAACCTACAGCCTGCCAAGACTGTGTCAAGAAGAAACAGACAATTTTAATTGACTGATCACCAGAAGTGAAATTAAATCTGTAATAAGAAAAAACTCCCAGCAAACAAAAGTTCAGGACCAGATGGTTTCACAGGGTAATTCTACCAAACATATAAAGAAGAACTAACACTTATTCTTCTCAAATTATTCCAAAAAATTGAAAAGAAGGGTACACTCTGAAATTCATTCTACAAGGGCACCATTACCCTGATATCAAAACCAGACAAAAACATTATGAAAAAAGAAAATTTTTGATGAATACAGATGCAAAAATCATTAACAAAATACTAGCAAACCAGATCCAACAATACATAAAAAGGATCATACAGCATGACCAAGTTGTATTTATTCCAGGTTCACAAGGATGGTTCAACATACAAAAATCAATGTGATACACCACATTACAAAAGGAAAGACAAAAATCACATGGTCATCTCAATAGATGCGGGAAAACCGTTTGACAAACTTCAACATCCATTCTTGATAAAAGCTCTCACCAAAGTGGGTATTGTGGGAACATATCTCAACATAATAAAGGCCATTTACAACAAATCCACAGCCAACATAATACTCAATGGTGAAAAGCTAAAAGCCTTCCTGCTAAATTAGGAACAAGACAAGGATGCTCACTCTTACCACTTCTTTTTAAGATAGTATTGGAAGTCCTAGCCAGAGCAATCAGATGAGAAAAAGAAATAAAAGTTATGTAACTTAGAAGTGAAGAAATAAAACTCACTATTTGCAGATGACATGATACTCTATATGATACCATAAAGTCTCCAGCCCAAAACTATCAGAACTAATAAATGAATTCAGCAAGGTTGCAGAATACAAGATTAATATACAGAAACCTGTTGCATTTCTCTACACTAATAATGAAATATCCAAAAGAGGAAGTTAAGCAAATAATTCTGCTTAAAATCACAACAAAATAAATTAATAAAATACCTAGGAATAATCTTAACCAAGGAGGAGAAATACTTATACTCTGAAAACTATAAAACATTGATGAAGGAAACTGAAGCTGATTCAAAGAAATGGAAAGATAGCCTGTGCTCTTGGATTGGAAGAATTAATATTATTAAAGGGAACATACTACCCAAAGCAACCTACAGATTTATTGCAATCCCTATCAAAATACCTAGGATATTTTTCACAAAACTGGAACAAATCTAATATTTATGTGGAACCACAAAAGACCTCAAACTGCCAAAGCAATCCTGAGACAAAAGAACAAAGCTGCAGCAATAACCCTCCTAGTCTTCAGACTATACTACAAAGGTACAGAAATAAAAACTGAGTGGTATTGGCACAAAAACAGACACATCAATCAATGGAACAGAATAGAAAGCCCAGAAATAAACTCACACACCTATGGTCAACTAATCTATGAAAAGGAGCAAGAATATACAATGGAGAAAAAACAGTCTACTCAGTAAATGGTGCTGGGGAAACTGGACACCTACGTGTAAAAGAATGAAATTAGAACATTCCCTCACAGAATATATACAGAAATAAACACAAAATGGTTTAAAGGCCTAAATGTAAGACCTGAAACCATAAAAGTCCTAGAAGAGAACATAAGTGGAACACTCTAACATAGATTGTAGTAACATTTTCTTGGATTAGTATCCTTAGGAAAAAGAATAAAAGCAAAAACAAACAAATGGGACCTAATTAAACTTAAAAGTTTTTGCACAGCAAAGGAAATCATTGACAAAACAAAAACACAATCTATGGAATGGGAGAAAATATTTGAAAATGATGCAACCAACAAGGGTGCTATATCTAAAATAAATAATCAGCTCTTAAAACTCAGTATCAAAAAAACAAACAACCTAATTAAAAAGTGGGCAGAAGACCTGAATAGACATTTTTCCAATGAAGAAATACAGATGGCCAACAGGCAATAAAAAGACACTCAACATCATTAATCATCAGAGAAATGCAAAGTAAAACTACAATGAGGTACCACCTCACACCTGTCAGAAGGGCTATCATCAAAAACTCTACAAATAATGCTGGAGAGAGTGTGGAGAAAAGGGAACCCTCCCACACTGTTGGTGGGAATGTAAGTTGGTGCAGTCACTATGGAGAACACTATGGAGGTTCCTTAAAAAACTAAAAATGGAGCTACCATATGATCCAGGAATCCTACTCCTGGGCATATACCCAGAAAAGACAAAAACTCTAATTTGAAAAGGTACATGTACCCCAATGTTCATAGCAGCAGTATTTAAAATAGCTAAGACATGGAAGCAACCTAAGTGTCCATCAAGAGATGAATGAAGAAGATGTGGCACATATATACAATGGAATATTACTCAGCCATAAAAAGAATGCAATACTGCTATTTGCAGCAACACGGATGAACTAGAGAATATTATACTTAGTGAAATAATCCAGACAGAGAAAGACAAATACTATATATTACTCATATGTGGAATCTAAAAAATAATACAAATGAATATATATGCAAGACAGAAACATACAGATATAGAAAACAAATTTGTGGTTACCGAATGGGAGAGGGAATGTGGGAGGCACAAATTAGAGGTACGGTATTAACAGATATAAACTGCTATATGTAAAATAGATAAGCAACAAGGATATACTATATAGCACAGGGAATTGTAACCATTATCTTGTAATAATCTATAATGGAATATAATATGCAAAAATACTGAATCACTATGTTTGTACACCTGAAAGTAACATAATATTATAAATCAACTATACTCCAATTTAAAAAAGGACATTAGATAAAAATTAAGGAAATCTGAATAAACTATGGACATTAGTTTATAATATTCTACCAATATTGGTTCATTAATCATAACAAATGCACCATACTAATGTAAAATGTTACTAATAGGTGAAATTATTTGAAAGGTTATGTGGGAACTCTCTGTACTATCTTCTCAATTTTTCTGTGAATTTAAAACTCTTCTAGAAATAAGGTCTATTTACCAAAAAAAAATGCTAAACAAAGAAATCAAAATCTCCCCCATGGTTAAATCCTCTGAACCCATCCCTTCCCCTCTGTCTTCAGAATAACCTTGAAGCCCCTGAGATTCATACCCTCATCTTGAGGGAAAATTCTCCATGGGTGCTTGTGTCTCTGAACATCTTGGAAGGTGAGGCACTAACTGCCCTTTTGTTCCTGACTTTCTTTTCAAGGGTATTTGTTTAGTGAACAGCCTTGGAAGATAGAGATGGTGTCTTACTCCAGAGGAAAGGGTAAATTTGCTTACCTTCTATTATAATAAAGATAATGTCTAGCTACAAGGCAAGGCCAGGTAGGTTTGCTTACAGTTTATTATAAAAGATTCAAGCTCTATAACCTTGGTGTTCCTCAGCTATGACACTAACGTAATTCTTGTGCAGTATTCACCTGGATTGCTCCATGAAATCAGTGGGGGATGGGTGAGAAGAACTGATAACGCATTGAAGTTCAAGCTTTATTCACAAGTAATAATTTCCTTGGTCTGTGACCCAGGATTCATCATTGTGACTGTGGCAAGCAGACTTATAAACTAGCAAGCAGGGTAAAACCCCAGATACTGCACATTTTCTTGATGGTCAAGTCCCAGCCCTGTTTCCAGTCACATCTCCTGTCATTTCTCCTTTGATACCCTTTGTTTCAGCCACATTTACTTGCACTTGCTTGAATGATCTGTGGAAGTTCAGCCAAGGGTGCCGCTTTCTACTTATTTATCTTTGTTCCATAGTCCTTCCTATTGGCACTTTGCCCCACACTGTGTTCCATGACTTCAGCTGTGCTCTTAGAGCAGACTGATTAGTGCCCTCTGCTATCTCAGATTGTTTTGTGTTTGTACTTGCTGGTCTCTTCCTCTATATCGCCATGTAGTAGGCACACATAAAATATTTATTGAATGGGTAAAAGAAAAGTGAAGCTTTTTTACATAACTTGTCTCAATTGGTGCTTGATACTATAAGTCACATGTGGGACCGATGATGCACACCAAGAGACCTGCAAGTTCAGTAACTGCCCCCAATCTCCATCTGGTGCCCTAGATTCTGGGAGTTCTAGGTACTTACTTCCTCTGACTAGCCTGTTAATGCCCTAATAATAGAATTCCTGGCATCCCTTCTGCTTCAGAATATACCTACTCGTGTCATATAAGTTAAATCGTATTGTATCTCTTTGGGGGTCAATGGGGTATAAATATGGCACAACAAACAATCTTCCACCTTTTCCCTCTCTCCTTCAGCAGGAACAAATAAACCACACCATTCTCAAGAGGTTTTTAAATATATGTACTCATCTGTTTTTGTTATTTTATTAATATTTATTTGTTTATTGTACACAATTTTCTCTCTTTTTTTTGCCAGCCAGGAAGCCTTCACTAATGTGAGAACTCCTTATCTGATGAGAGGAATCTCATTCAACAGGGTCTCTCTCACAGCAGTCCTATTAGCCAGGTGGCCTGGTTCCCCCTACCGTTACCTTCTTTCTGTCAACTCAAAACTTTGTCTTCTTTTTACTTTTCCTTTTACTGAAATATAACATATTTATAGAAAAGTCCATACACATTGCTCAAATTAGTTATTACAGAGTGAATACACCTTTGTAACAACCCCTTAGATTAAGAAGTCAAGCATTTCAAGACCCCAGAATCCCCTCATGTTCCCTCACAATCACTACTTCCCCCTTCCACTCCAAAAGAAATAGCTATTGTATCTTATAACGCTACAGATAACTTTTCCTGTTTTTTTGAACTATCTATCAATAGAACCATACAGCATGTATTATTTACATTTGGTTTTCTTACTAAAGTTTATGTTTTTGACATCCATCTATGTCGTTGCATGCAGGTCCAGTTCATTTTAATTGCTGCACAGTGTTCCATCTTATTAATACAACACAATTTAATCTATTGGATCTATTCTTGATGGACATGTGGAATGGTTTCAGTCCTTGGCTTTAATGAATAGTATTTCTCTGAACATTTGTGTACACGTTTTAAGGTATCTGTTAGTTATAAGACTAGGAGTGACATTGCTACTCACAGGATATGCATATTTTAACTGGAGAAATTATTGCTAATTTTTCTAAAGTGCTTGAATGAACTTAAATTCCCACCAGCAGTTTATGAGAGTTCTCTTAGTTATACATACATTTGTTGTCTGTATTTTTATTTTTAGCCATTCTGGTGGGTAAGAAGTGGCATCTCATTGTGGTTTAATTTGCATTTCCCTGATGTCTAATAAACTTAGCACCTTTTCATGTGCATGTTGGCCATTTTGATATCCTCCTTTGGAGAGTGCTTTTTTGAATTCTCTTGTCCATTTTTCCCTTGAGTTTTCTGGGGGGTTTTTTCTAATAATTTTTGGATTATTTATATATTCTGGATATGAATATTCCAGTTATCAACTGCTGTGTAACAAACCCCCCCAAACATAGGAGCATAAAACAAAAACCAATTTATTATGGTCATTAATTCTGTGGGTCAGGAATCTGGATAGGGTGCAGTGAGGATCGCTTATCCTATGTGCCATGGCCTATGGCACATAGTCTGAAGGGACACATCACAGAATGGGAATTTAGCTAACTCTCCCTAGATAAAGTTCACAATAAAAATGTTGTACTTTTCACTGTTCCCTTTCCCACACTGCCTCCCAAACCTCAGACCCTGACCCTTCACATGTGGGAGGTATGAGTTGGCACTATACTTGAAAGAGAATATTTCTTTGTTTGTAGGCCTCTGGGGGCCCCCAATACAAGTTTAGAAAAGTCCAGGGTTTCCCTGGTAGTGCAGTGGTTGAGAGTCCGCCTGCCGATGCAGGGGACACGGGTTCGTGCCCCGGTCCGGGAAGATCCCACATGCCGCAGAGCGGCTGGGCCCGTGTGAGCCATGGCCGCTGAGGCTGCGCGTCCGGAGCCTGTGCTCCGCAATGGGAGAGGCCACAACAGTGAGAGGCCTGTGTACTGCAAAAAAAAAAAAAGAAAAAAAAATCATTGACCAAGAAAAGTCCAAAGGCTATAACCTCTCACCAATTGTGCCCCTCTGAAGGGGCATATAACAAAGGCCATGAAGATGACTCAGCAATGTCTGGCAGACAGTTCTGAACAGTTTCGCCCACAGCAGGAACCTGTGGCTTGCCTTTGTATTCTCTTAATAATCTTTTGATGGATAGAAACCCTTATTATTTTTTTTTTTTTTTTTTTTTTTAAACATCTTTATTGGGGTATAATTGCTTTACAATGGTGTGTTAGTTTCTGATTCACAACAAAGTGAATCAGCTATACATATACATATGTTCCCATATGTCTTCCCTCTTGCGTCTCCCTCCCTCCCACTCTCCCCTTCCCACCCTTCCAGGCTGTCACAAAGCACCGAGCTAATATCCCTGTGCCTTGCGGCTGCTTCCCCCCAGCTATCTACCTTACTACGTTTGTTAGTGTGTATATGTCCATGACTCTCTCTCGCCCTGTCAAAACTCACCCTTCCCCCTCCCCATATCCTTAAGTCCGTTCTCCAGTAGGTCTGCGTCTTTATTCCTATCTTACCCCTAGGTTCTTCATGACATTTTTTCCCCTTAAATTCCATATATATGTGTTAGCATACGGTATTTGTCTTTTTCTTTCTGACTTACTTCACTCTGTATGACAGATTCTAGGTCTATCCATCTCATTACAAATAGCTCAATTTCATTTCTTTTTAAGGCTGAGTAATATTCCATTGTGTATATGTGCCACATCTTCTTTATCCATTCATCCGATGATGGGCGCTTAGGTTGTTTCCATGTCCTGGCTATTGTAAATAGAGCTGCAATGAACATTTTGGTACATGACTCTCTTTGAATTTTGGTTTTCTCAGGGTATATGCCAAGTAGTGGGATTGCTGGGTCATATGGTAATTCTATTTGTAGTTTTTTAAGGAACCTCCATACTGTTCTCCACAGTGGCTGAACCAATTCACATTCCCACCAGCAGTGCAAGAGTGTCCCCTTTTCTCCACACCCTCTCCAGCATTTATTGTTTCTTGATTTTTTGATGATGGCCATTCTGACTGGTGTGAGATGATATCTCATTGTAGTTTTGATTTGCATTTCTCTAATGATTAATGATGTTGAGCATTCTTTCATGTGTTTGTTGGCATTCTGTATATCTTCTTTGGAGAAATGTCTATTTAGGTCTTCTGCCCATTTTTGGATGGGGTTGTTTGTATTTTTGTTATTGAGCTGCATGAGCTGCTTGTAAATTTTGGAGATTAATCCTTTGTCAGTTGCTTCATTTGCAAATGTTTTCTCCCATTCTGAGGGTTGTCTTTTGGTCTTGGTTATGGTTTCCTTTGCTGTGCAAAAGCTTTGAAGTTTCATTAGGTCCCATTTGTTTATTTTTGTTTTTATTTCCATTACTCTAGGAGGTGGGTCAGAAAGGATCTTGCTGTGATTTATGTCATAGAGTGTTCTTCCTATGTTTTCTTCTAAGAGTTTGATAGTTTCTGGCCTTACATTTAGGTCTTTAATCCATTTTGAGCTTATTTTTGTGTATGGTGTTAGGGAGTGATCTAATCTCATACTTTTACATGTACCTGTCCAGTTTTCCCAGCACCATTTATTGAAGAGGCTGTCCTTTCTCCACTGTACATTCCTGCCTCCTTTATCAAAGATAAGGTGTCCATATGTGCGTGGGTTTATCTCTGGGCTTTCTATCCTGTTCCACTGATCTATCTTTCTGTTTTTGTGCCAGTACCATACTGTCTTGATTACTGTTGCTTTGTAATATAGTCTGAAGTCAGGGAGCCTTATTCCTCCAGCTCCTTTTTTCGTTCTAAAGATTGCTTTGGCTATTCGGGGTCTTTTGTGTTTCCATACAAATTGCAAAATTTTTTGTTCTAGTTCTGTGAAAAATGTCAGTGGTAGTTTGATAGGGATTGCATTGAATCTGTAGATTGCTTTGGGTAGTAGAGTCATTTTCACAATGTTGATTCTTCCCATCCAAGAACATGGTATATCTCTCCATCTATTTGTATCATCTTTAATTTCTTTCATCAGTGTCTTATAATTTTCTGCATACAGGTCTTTCGTATCCTTAGGTAGGTTTATTCCTAGATATTTTATTCTTTTTGTTGCAATGGTAAATGGGAGTGTTTTCTTGATTTCACTTTCAGATTTTTCATCATTAGTATATAGGAATGCCAGAGATTTCTGTGCATTAATTTTGTATCCTGCTACTTTACCAAATTCATTGATTAGCTCTAGTAGTTTTCTGGTAGCATCTTTAGGATTCTCTATGTATAGTATCATGTCATCTGCAAACAGTGACAGCTTTAC
Source organism: Phocoena sinus (assembly GCF_008692025.1). Classification (NCBI taxonomy): domain Eukaryota; kingdom Metazoa; phylum Chordata; class Mammalia; order Artiodactyla; family Phocoenidae; genus Phocoena; species Phocoena sinus. The sequence goes on along the minus strand of NC_045784.1, from coordinate 128,274,848 downwards.
TTCTTCTTTTCCAATTTGGATTCCTTTTATTTCCTTTTCTTCTCTGATTGCTGTGGCTAAAACTTCCAAAACTATGTTGAATAAGAGTGGTGAGAGTGGGCAACCTTGTCTTGTTCCTGATCTTAGTGGAAATGCTTTCAGTTTTTCACCATTGAGGATGATGTTTGCTGTGGGCTTGTCATATATGGCTTTTATTATGTTTAGGAAAGTTCCCTCTATGCCTACTTTCTGGAGGGTTTTTATCATAAATGGGTGTTGAATTTTGTCGAAAGCTTTCTCTGCATCTATTGAGATGATCATATGGTTTTTCTCCTTCAATTTGTTAATATAGTTTATCACATTGATAGATTTGCGTATATTGAAGAATCCTTGCATTCCTGGAATAAACCCCACTTGATCATGGTGTATGACCCTTTTAATGTGCTGTTGGATTCTGTTTGCTAGTATTTTGTTGAGGATTTTTGCATCTATGTTCATCAGTGATATTGGCCTGTAGTTTTCTTTCTTTGTGACATCCTTGTCTGGTTTTGGTATCAAGGTGATGGTGGCTTCGTAGAAGGAATTTGGGAGTGTTCCTCCCTCTGCTATATTTTGGAAGAGTTTGAGAAGGATAGGTGTTAGCTCTTCTCTAAACGTTTGATAGAATTCACCTGTGAAGCCATCTGGTCCTGGGCTTTTGTTTGTTGGAAGGTTTTTAATCACAGTTTCAATTTCAGTGCTTGTGATTGGTCTGTTAATATTTTCTATTTCTTCCTGATTCAGTCTTGGCAGGTTGTGCATTTCTAAAAATTTGTCCATTTCTTCCAGATTGTCCATTTTATTGGCATAGAGTTGCTTGTAGTAATCTCTCATGATTTTTTTTATTTCTGCAGTGTCAGTTGTTACTTCTCCTTTTTCATTTCTAATTCTATTGATTTGAGTCTTCTCCCTTTTTTTCTTGATGAGTCTGGCTAGTGGTTTATCTATTTTGTTTATCTTCTCAAAGAACCAGCTTTTAGTTTTATTGATCTTTGCTATTGTTTCCTTCATTTCTTTTTCATTTATTTCTGATCTGATTTTTATGATTTCTTTCCTTTTGCTAGCTTTGGGGTTTTTTTGTTCTTCTTTCTCTAATTGCTTGAGGTGCAAGGTTAGGTTGTTTATTCGAGATGTTTCCTGCTTCTTAAGGTGGGCTTGTATTGCTATAAACTTCCCCCTTAGAACTGCTTTTGCTGCATCCCATAGGTTTTGGGTCGTTGTGTCTCCATTGTCATTTGTTTCTAGGTATTTTTTTATTTCCTCTTTGATTTCTTCAGTGATCACTTCATTATTAAGTAGTGTATTGTTTAGCCTCCATGTGTTTGTATTTTTTACAGATCTTTTCCTGTAATTGATATCTAGTCTCATGGCGTTGTGGTCGGAAAAGATACTTGATACAATTTCAGTTTTCTTAAATTTACCAAGGCTTGATTTGTGACCCAAGATATGATCTATCCTGGAGAATGTTCCATGAGCACTTGAGAAAAATGTGTATTCTGTTGTTTTTGGATGGAGTGTCCTATAAATATCAATTAAGTCCATCTTGTTTAATGTATCATTTAAAGCTTGTGTTTCCTTATTTATTTTCATTTTGGATGATCTGTCCATGGGTGAAAGTGGGGTGTTAAAGTCCCCTACTATGAATGTGTTACTGTTGATCTCCCCTTTTATGGTTGTTAGTATTTGCCTTATGTATTGAGGTGCTCCTATGTTGGGTGCATAAATATTTACAATTGTTATATCTTCTTCTTGGATCGATCCCTTGATCATTATGTAGTGTCCTTCTTTGTCCCTTTTAATAGTCCTTATTTTAAAGTCTATTTTGTCTGATATGAGAATTGCTACTCCAGCTTTCTTTTGGTTTCCATTTGCATGGAATATCTTTTTCCATCCCCTTACTTTCAGTCTGTATGTGTCTCTAGTTCTGAAGTGGGTCTCGTGTAGACAGCATATGTAAGGGTCTTGTTTTTGTATCCATTCAGCCAATCTGTGTCTTTTGGTGGGAGCATTTAGTCCATTTACATTTAAGGTAATTATTGATATGTATGTTCCTATTTCCATTTTATATATTGTTTTGGGTTCGCTACTATAGGTCATTTCCTTCTCTTGTGTTTCGTGTCTAGAGAAGTTCCTTTAGCATTTGTTGTAAAGCTGGTTTGGTGGTGCTGAACTCTCTCAGCTTTTGCTTGTCTGTAAAGGTTTTAATTTCTCCATCAAATGTGAATGAGATCCTTGCTGGGTAGAGTAGTCTTGGTTTCAGGCTATTCTCCTTCATCACTTTCAGTATGTCCTGCCACTCCCTTCTGGCTTGTAGGGTTTCTGCTGAGAGGTCCGCTGTTAACCTTATGGGGATTCCCTTGTGTGTTATTTGTTGTTTTTCCCTTGCTGCTTTTAATATGCTTTCTTTGTATTTAATTTTTGACAGTTTGATTAATATGTGTCTTGGCGTGTTTCTCCTTGTATTTATCCTGTATGGGACCCTCTGTGCTTCCTGGACTTGATTAACTATTTCCTTTCCCATATTAGGGAAGTTTTCAACTATAATCTCTTCAAATATTTTCTCAGTCCCTTTCTTTCTTTCTTCTTCTTCTGGAACCCCTATAATTCGAATGTTGGTGCGTTTCATGTTGTCCCAGAGGTCTCTGAGACTGTCCTCAGTTCTTTTCATTCTTTTTTCTTTATTCTGCTCTGCAGTAGTTATTTCCACTACTTTATCTTCCAGGTCACTTATCCGTTCTTCTGCCTCAGTTATTCTGCTATTGATCCTATCTAGAGTGATTTTAATTTCATTTATTGCATTGTTCATCGTTGCTTGTTTCATCTTTAGTTCTTGTAGGTCCTTGTTAACTGTTTCTTGCATTTTGTCCATTCTACTTCCAAGATTTCGGATCATCCTTACTATCATTATTCTGAATTCTTTTTCAGGTAGATTGCCTATTTCCTCTTCATTTGTTAGGTCTGGTGGGTTTTTATCTTGCTCCTTCATCTGCTGTGTGTTTTTCTGTCTTCTCATTTTGCTTATCTTACTGTGTTTGGGGTCTCCTTTTTGCAGGCTGCAGGTTCGTAGTTCCCGTTGTTTTTGATGTCTGTCTCCAGTGGCTAAGGTTGTTTCAGTGGGTTGTGTAGGCTTCCTGGTGGAGGGGACTAGTGCCTGTGTTGTGCTGGATGAGGCTGGATCTTGTCTCTCTAGTGGGCAGGTTCACGTCTGGTGGTGTGTTTTGGGGTGTCTGTGGCCTTATTATGATTTTAGGCAGCCTCTCTGCTAATGGGTGGGGTTGTGTTCCTGTTTTGCTAGTTGTTTGGCATAGGTTGTCCAGCACTGTGGCTTGCTGGTCGTTGAGTGAAGCTGGGTGCTGGTGTTAAGATGGAGGTCTCTGGGAGATTTCCGCTGTTTAATATTATGTGGAGCTGGGAGGTCTCTTGTTGACCAGTGACCTGAAGTTGGCTCTCCTACCTCAGAGGCAGAGCCCTGACTCCTGGCTGGAGCACCAAGAGCCTTTCATCCACACGGCTCAGAATAAAAGGGAGAAAAAGTAGAGAGAATTAGTAGAAGTATGAGGAAAGAAAGAAGGAAAGGAGGAAAGGAAGGAAGGAAGAAAGAAGCAAAGAAGGAAAGAAAGGGAGGGAGGGAGGGAGGGAGGAAGGAAGGAAGGAGGGAAAGAAGGAAAAAAAGACAGAAAGAAAGATGATACAGTAAAAATAAAATAAAGTATAATATAGTTATTGAATTAAAAAATATTTAGAAAAAAAAAAAAAGGGACGGATAGAACCTTAGGACAAATGTTGGAAGCAAAGCTATACAGAGAAAATCTTACACAGAAGCATACACATACACCTTCACAAAAAGAGGTAAAGGGGGAAAAATCATAAATCCTGCTCCCTGAGACCACCTCCTCAATTTGGGGTGATTCGTTGTCTAAAGGAGGGAGGGAAGGAAGGAAAGAAAGAAAGAACGAAGGTAAAGTATAATAAAGTTATTACAATTAAACTTAATTATTAAGAAAAAGAATTTTTAAAAAAAAGTCATGGACGGATAGAGCCCTAGGACAAATGGTGGAAGCTAGAGTATACAGACTAGATGTCACACAGGAGCATACACGTACACCTTCACAAAAAGAGGAAAAGGGAAAAAAATCATAGATTTCGCTCCTAAATTCCACCTCTTCAATTTGGGATCATTCCTTGTCTATTCAGGTATTCCACAGATGCAGGGTATATCAAGTTGATTGTGGAGCTTTAATCCGCTGCTTCTGTGGCTGCTGGGAGAGATTTCCCTTTCTCTTCTTTGTTTTCACAGCTCACAGGAGCTCAGCTTTGGATTTGGCCCTGCCTCTGCGTGTAGGTCGCTGGAGGGCGTCTGTTTTTTCGCTCAGCCAGGACGGGGTTAAAGGAGCCGCTGATTCGGGGCCTCCGGCTCACTCAGGCCGGGGGTTGGGGGATGGGGGTAGGAGGGGCACTACGTGCGGGGCGGGCCTGCAGCTGCAGAGGCAGCGTGACGTTGCGGCAGAGGCCGGCGTGACGTTGCACCAGCCTGAGACCCGCCGTGCGTACTCCCGGGGAAGTTGTCCCTGGATCCCGGGAACCTGGCAGTGGCGGGCTGCACAGGCTCCGCGGAAGAGGGGTGTGGAGAGTGACCTGTGCTCGCACACAGGCCCCTTGGTGGCGGCAGCAGCAGCCTTAGCGTCTCCCGCCCGTCTCTGGGGTCCGCGGTTTTAGCCGCGGCTCGCGCCCGTCTCTGGGGTTTGCGCTTTCAGCCGCGGCTTGCGCCCGTCTCGGGGGCTCGCGCCCTCAGCCGCGGCTCGCGCCCGTCTCTGGGGTTTGCGCTTTCAGCCGCGGCTCGCGCCCGTCTCGGGGGCTCGCGCCCTCAGCCGCGGCTCGCGCCCGTCTCTGGAGTTCCTTTAAGCAGCGCTCTTAAACCCCTCTCCTCGCGCACCAGGAGACAAAGAGGGAAGAAAAAGTCTCTTGCCTCTTCGGCCGGTGCAGGCTTTTCCCCGAACTCCCTCCCGGCTAGTCGTGGTGCACTAACCCCTTCAGGCTATGTTCAAGCCGCCAACCCCAGTCCTCTCCCTGAGCTCCGTCCAAAACCAAAACCCGAGCCTCAGCTCGCAGCCCCGCCCGCCCCGGTGGGTGAGCAGCAAGCCTCTCGGGTTGGTGAGTGCTGGTCGGCACCGATCGTCTGTGCAGGAATCTCCCCGCTTTGCCCTCCGCACCCGTCGCTGTGCACCACTCCGCGGTCCCGAAACTCCCCCCTCCGCCTCCCGCAGTCTCCGCCCGCGGAGGGGCTTCCTAGTGTGTGGAAACTTTTCCTCCTTCACAGCTCCCTCCCACTGGTGCAGGTGCCGTCCTTATTCTTTTGTCTCTGTTTTTTCTTTTGCCCTACCCAGTTACGTGGGGAGTTTCTTGCCTTTTGGGAGGTCTGAGGTCTTCTGCCAGCCTTCAGTAGGAGTTCTGTAGGAGTTGTTCCACGTGTGGATGTATTTCTGGTGTATCCGTGGGGAGGAAGGCGATCTCCGCGTCTTACTCTTCCGCCATCTTCAAGGTCCCCCCCCCCTTATTATTAATGTGGTATACTTTACAGATCTTTTACCATAAAGGATGGTATGAAATTCTCCCCCTACTCCAAGATCATAAAGATGTTGTACTATGTGTTCTTTTAGCAGCTTTATTGTTTTACTATTCTCATTTAAATTTCCAATATATCTGGGATTGTTTTTTTAGTTAGGGGTCAAATTTTATATTTTTCCACATAAACATCCAATGTAGCCAGACTCATACACTGAAAAACCTTTTTCTGTATGACAGCATTTTCAAAAATAAATTCTGGAAATATGCATGGGTCTGCTTTTGTTACACTTATCTATTTGTCTATCCTTGTGCTAATATCACTTTCTAAATTACTATAACTTTTATAAGTTGTTTTAGTGTATCAGTTTTATTGACATATAATTTACACTCACAGTTCATCTATTTTAAGTACATGACTTGATTAGTTTTGAAAAACATATACAGCTGTCTAAGCCCCCACAGTTAAGATATAGAATATTTCCATCACATCATGTGCACTTATGCAGCAAATCACTTCTCCCTCTACAGCCCCATGAACTCATTGATCTATCACTATAGTTTTCCTTTTTAGAATTTTATATAAATTGAGCTATACAGTAGGTAGTCTTTTGTATCTAACTTCTTTCACTTAGTATAGTGCTTTAAAATTGTATCCATGCTGCTATGTGCATCAATAATTCCTTCATTTTATTGTTGAGCAATATTTCATTGTAGGGGTATGTTACATTTAATTTATCCATTCATCAATAAGTGGCTCTTTGAATTATTTCTAATTTTTAATTTTTTATGATGAAAGGTGTGGTGAATGGTCATTTATGAGTTTTTGTGTGGGCATATATTTTATTTATCTTGGATAAATATCTGAGAATGAGGTTGTTAGATTTTTAAGGTAAATTTATGTTTAACTTTATAGAAAACTACCAATCTATTTTCCAAAGTGGTTACACAATTTTGCATTCCCATTAACAACATATGAGAGTTCTGGTTGCTCCACACCTATAACAAAACTAGATATTGGTAATCTTTTAACTTTTAGCCATTGGAATGGGTATGCAGGGGTATCTCATTTTGGATCTGATGACTAATGTTGCTGAGCATCTTTTCATGAGCTTATTTGATGTTTGCATGTCTTTTTTTTGCTGATGTTTTTGTTCAAAACTTTTAGCACTTTTAAAAATAATGGACTTTATTTTTTTAGGGCAGTTTTAGGTTTACAGAAAATTGAGAGGAAAATCAAATTCCTATTTGCTCCCTTTCCTCTCCCCACAGTTTTGACATTTTGCATTAGTGTGGTGCATTTCTTACAACTGATAAACTAATATTAACACATTTTATTAATTCAAGCGCATAGTTTACACTGGGATTCACTCATTGTATTGTACAGTTCTATGGGTTTTGACAAATGCATAATGTCTAGTATCCATCACCACAGAATAGTTTTACTACCCTGAAAATCCCCTTTGCTCCACCTATTCATCCCTGCTTACCCCTAAACCCCTGGCAACCACTGATCTTTTTACTGGCTCTATAGTTTTGCTTTTCTCAAAATGTCATATAATTGTAATGATAGACAGCCCAGACTGGCTTTATTTCACTTAGCAATGTGCATTTAAGGTTCCTTCATGTCTTTTTATTTCTTGATAGCTCATTTCTTTTTATCACTGAGCAATATTTCATTATATAAAGGTTCTATAGTTTGTTTAACCATTTACCTATTGAAGGATATCTTCATTTCTTCCAAGTGTTGGCAATTGTGAATAAAACTGCTATAAACATTTGTTTACAGGTTTTTGTGTAGACATAAGTTTTCATCTCATTTGGGTAAATGCTTATGAGCACAATTGCTGGACTGTATGATAAGACTATATTCAGATTTGTAAGAAACTGCCATACTGTCTTCCAAAGTGGCTGTACCATTTTGCATTCCTATAAGCAATGAGTGAGAGTCTTATTGCTCCCCATCCTTGCCTGCATTCGGTGTTGTTAGTGTTATGAATTTTGGCTATTCTAATAGGTGAATAATGATATCTCAGTTTTGTTTTAACTTTCAATTCCTTCATGACATATGATGAGCCCCTTTTCATGTACACATGTGTCACCTGTATCTCTTCTTTGGTGAAAGGTCTGGCCAGATCTTTCATACATTTTTAAAAATAGGTTGTTTGTGTTCTTACTGTTCAGTTGTAAGAATTTTAAATGTATTTTAGATAACAGTCCTTCATCACAAATGTGTTTTGTAAATATTTTCTCCCAGTCTGTGGCTTCTATTTACATTCTGTTAACATTTTTAGCAGAGCAGAAGTTTATAATTTTAATGAACTCTAGTCAGCTTATTTTTTCTCTTTTGTAGATTGTGATTTTGATGCTGTATGTAGAAAATCATCACAAAATCCAAGTTCATTTAGCTATTCTCCTCTGATATTTTCTAGAATTTTTATAGTTTAGGTCTATGATTCAGTTTTGAGTTTATTTTTGTGAAAGGAGTAAGGTTTGTGTCTAGATTTGGGTTTTTTGTTTTGTTTTGTTTTCTGCATGTGGATGCCCAGTTGTTCCAGCATCATTTGCTGAAAAGACTATCACTTCTCCATTGATTTGCTTTTGCTCATTTGTAAATGATCTATATTTCTGTGGATCTATTTATGGGTTCTCTATTCTGTTCCATTAACCTATTTGCCTGTACTTTCACTAATATTACACTGATTTGATTACCATAGCTTTATAGTGAGTCTTGAAGTCAAATAGTGTCAGTCCTTTGACTTTTTTGTTCTTTAATGTTGTGTTGGCTACCATGGGTCTTTTGCTTTTCCATATAAACTTTAGAACCAGTTTGTCCCTATCTAGAAAATAACTTACTGGATTTGGGTTGGGATTGCATTGAATCTATATCTCAATGTGGGAAGAACTGTCATCATAACAATACTGATTTTTTCTATCCATGAACATAGAATATCTATCCATTTATTTAGATCTTCTTTAATTTCTTATATCAGAAAATTGTAGCTTTCCTCATATAGATGTTGTACATATTTTGCTTAATTCTTTCATGTTTTTGGTTCTAATATAAATGGTGGAATGTTTTGAATTTCAAATTCCAGCTGTTCATTGCTAGTGTATAAGAAAGCAATTGAGGGCTTCCCTGGTGGCACAGTGGTTGAGAGTCCGCCTGCCGATGCAGGGGACACGGGTTCGTGCCCCAGTTCGGAAAGATCCCACATGCCACGGAGCGGCTGGGCCCATGAGCCATGGCCGCTGAGCCTGCGTGTCCACAGCTTGTGCTCCGCAAAGGGAAAGGCCACAACAGTGAGAGGCCCGTGTACCAAAAAAAAAAAAAAAAAAGCAATTGAATTTTGTATATTAACCTTGGATACTGAAACCTTATAATTTAGCAGTTCCGGGGTCTTTTTTGTTGATTCTTCAAGATTTTCTACATAAACAATTATGTCATCTGTGAATAAAGATACTGTTATTTCTTCCTTCCCAATATGTATATCTTTTACTTCTTTTTCTTGTGTTATTGCATTAACTAGAACTTCAAGTGAAATTCTTGAATAAGAGTGTTAAGAAAGTGCATGTTTGCCTTTTTCCTTATCTTAGGAAAAAGCTTCTCATTTCTTATCATTAAATATGCTAGCTGTAGGGATTTTGTAGATTTTTTTTTTTTTTTTTTTTTTTGCGGTACACAGGCCTCTCACTCTTGTGGCCTCTCCCGTTGCAGAGCACAGGCTCCGGATGCGCAGGCTCATCGGCCATGGCTCACGGGCCCAGCCGCTCCGCGGCATGTGGGAACTTCCCGGACCGGGGCATGAACCCGTGTCCACTGTATCGGCAGGTGGACTCTCAACCACTGCACCACCAGGGAAGCCCTAGATTTTTTTTATCAAGTTGAAATATCTCTATTTCTAGTTTGCTAAGAATGTTTAAATATGAATGGGTGTTGGATTTTGTAAAATATTTTTTTCTTCCTCTTCGTTAGTCTGTTGATACGATAAATTACATTAATTGAAATTTGAGTATTGAATGAGCTTTACATACTTGGGACAAATCCCACGTGGTCATGGTGTATCATTCTTTTTACACCGTATATTTGGTTTGAAAAAGAAGTTGAGGATTTTTATGTCTATATTAATGAGAAATATTGGTCAGTAGTTTTCCTTTCTTGTAATGTCTTTTTCTGATTATGGTATTCAGATAATGCTGGCCTTATCTGAATACCATAAAAAGTATTAGAAAGTTAGAAAGTATTCCCTCTGATTCTATTTTCTGGAAGAAATTGTAGAGAATTGGCATCATTTTTTCCCTTAAATGTTTGGCAGAATTCAAAAATTAAACAATGTGGGCCTGGTGCTTTCTATTTTGGAAGGTTATTATTTATTGATTGAATTTCTTAATAGATTGAGACCTATTCAAGTTATCTATTTCTCCTCATGTGAATATTTGTAGATGTTTTTTCAAGTGATTAGTCCATTTTATCTAACTTATCAAATTTGGGGGTATAGGGTTGTTCTTAATATTACTCTTTTATTACCCTTTTAATGCCCATGCTATAAGTAATGATGGCCTCTCTTTCATTTCAGATGTTATTAATTTGTCTTCTTTCTTTTTCTTGGTTAGCCTGCCTAGAGATTTATCGACTGTATTAATCTTTTCAAATAACTATCTTTCAGTGTTGTTAATTTTCTCTATCACTATCCTGTTTTCAATTCAATTGCCTTTGACTCTAAGTTTTTAAATTATTTCTTTTCCTCTACTTTGGATTTAATTTGTTCTTCTTTTTCTAGTTACCTAAGGTGGAAGCTTAGACTATTGACTTCAGATCTTTTTTAACACTCCACTCAAAAATAGCAGAATATGCATTCTTTTCAAGTGCACATGGGATATTTATCAAGATACACTACTCCTGGATAATTACACATATATCAATAAATGTATTTTTTCCTTCTATTAACTTTGGGTTTTGTTTGTTCCTCTTTCTCTAGTTGCTTTAGGTGTAAGGTTAGGTTGTTTATTTAAGATTTTTCTTGTTTCTTGAGGTAATATTGTATTGCTATAAACTTCTCAATTAGAACTACTTTCGTTGCATCCATTTACTACATAAGCTTTAAGCTTCACCCAAGGTATATAATAGGATTATGAAGTTCAGACAAATCATCTTTAAGGAGCCTGTGATGAGATTTAGATGGAGGAGTGGGTCCTAGGTCTTGTGGCTTGGATGCCACTCAGATGGGTTGGCTGTACATGTGTAGCTCTGAGGGCTGTAAGAGACAAGCAAACTCATATCCTGATGTAGGAATGGGACTGAAGACTGTGATAAAAAAGCAAATTAACCCTTCTGTTAGCCTTCTGAGCCCATAGCATCTCCTTGTGACCTGCTGAGTAGCAAACAGAGTTAGAGAATAGAGTGACAGAGAATAGAAGTGTATCACTCAAGGTTCTTAGTTGCAGGCAAAAAAATCTCACTCAGACTTATATAAGCACAAAAAGAATGAGCTAAAAGGGAATTGGGTAACCCACATACTCTTGGGGGAGTGATGGTGAACCAGACACGGAAACCTCCTGGGTAAGATCAAGGCCCCAGTTGAGCTGGAGAAGGCAGCCATGTGATTCCCTACCATATAGGGGCACAAACACTGCAGCTTGCACCACTGATGTAAGGCATGGAATGCTCGTACTAGAACCATAGAGGCAACTGCTGGCTCAGGAAACAGATGGTGCTAGCTCTGTTGCCACTACCTCCAGCCAAGGGGATTCTGCAGAGTCACTGCTTCTTCCCATCTCTATCTAGCCTTAGATTTAGAGTCAGGGCAGCCAGGATAAGTGAATTAATGTTTGTCACTTTGACTTTTCAATATCTACCTTTCATCTCACACACACATCTATTTTTTCTCCTATTGAAAATAATGCTATTTAACGCCCTTACAACTGAAAATACATTTGTCCCAAAAGGCACAAATCAAAAGGCTCATCAGTTCCTGCAACAGGTTACAAGTCTACAATCTCTAGATGGTATGCAACAACAAAACACCTATGTGTCTGCCTGACAAGATGCAACCATCCTTTGTATAAAAGAAGTTCTCACCTTGCCTTCAAAGTGAGGAGATACAAAGTCCACAAAAATTACTGTATCTACTTCTGGGAAAAAACCACATGATCAATCTCTGATATATATTAATCTCTCCTTGAACTCAGTCACAATATATTTGAACAAGCTTTTGTATAAGGAAGGGGAAGGAGAAGAGAAAGGAAGAAAACTGAATACAAGCTGAAAGAGTCTGTTTCTGCATCTCATCATGAGACCATATATGATATTCTTACCTTCTTTTTTCCACTTCTCATTTCGTATTTACTTTTCCCTCAGCTATGACCTCAGTTGGTTAGGGTTCTCTATCTGGTAGGGTAACCCAAACCTACATCCCCAAAGGATCTGAAGCCTTAATGGTCCTGCCCTCTTTTGGTTTCTATGATTTTCCATTGAATTTTACTTTTTGATATGAAAGTACTTTTTTAAAGCACCGGAGAATCCCTTGGGTCCAGACACAGTGCTCACTATTCTCATTGTATAGCAGCAATCCAACTCCCCTTTGGTAATAAGGATCAATCACCACAGCTGTATAATAAATTGTCCCTTTCTTTGGCTCTTGGTTCAATAGAATGAAGAGCCCAAAATGTTCAGGTAGTTGTCTTACCTTGTATTCAATGGAACTATTGTTGCATTCTCTTATGAAAGCACTGCTCTTTTGGAAGCCAAGATTCCCAAAATAGAAATGCTTTGAGTTGTGGATGATAGTAAACAAAACACTAACTGGTGCTATTGACTGAATTACATATTCCTTCAAAATCAATCTGTTGGAGCAATAACCCTTCATGTGACTGTATTGGATATAAGACCTTTAAGGAGGTGCCTAAGATTAAATGAGGTCATAAGAGTGAATCCTTGATCTGCTAAAACTGTTATCCTTATAAAACAGGAAGAGACATTAGATATCTCTCTCTCCACTACGTGAGGACACAGTGAGAAGGTGGCCATCTGCAAGCCAGGAAAAGAGATCTCACCAGGAACCAAATCCTGCTGGAAACTTGATCTTGGGATTCCCAGACTCAAGAACTGTGAAAAAATACATTTCTGTTGTTTAAGCCACCCAGTCTATGGTATTTTATTATGTTAGCCTGAGAAGATTGAGATAACTGGTCTCTGATTCAAAGCGCATACCACATCCTGTAAAGCAGAGCTCCATCATTTCAGGTTGTCTTATCCCAACATTATACACTTTTACTATTGTTATGCCAGATACTTCTAAGTAATGAGGTATATGGTAGAACAGTGAATTACATGAGCATGAGATTATTTATCGTTACACTTTTTTGGGGTTTTTTTGCAGTGAAATTATTTCTTTGATCAGCAGTGCCATGTTAGAGCACCAGAATCACAACTAACTGCTGAAATATCATTGACAGGAAGACTCTGGAACTCACCAGAAAAGATACCTCACATCCAAATACAAAGAAGAAGCTGCAATGAGACGGTAGGAGGGGCGCAATCACAATAAAATCAAATTCCATAACTGCTGCATCGGTGACTCACAAACTGGAGAACACTTATACCACAGAAGTCCATCCACTGGAGTAAAGGTTCTGAGCCCCGTTTCAGGCTTCCCAACCTGGGGTTCCAGCAATGGGAGGAGGAATTCCCAGAGAATCAGACTTTGAAGGCTAGCAGGATTTGACTGCAGGACTTCGACAGGACTGGGGAAAACAGAGACTCCACTCTTGAAGGGCACACACAAAGTAGTGTGCGCATCGGGACCCAGGGGAAAGGAGCAATGACCCCATAGGAGACTGAACCAGACCTACGTACTAGTGTTGGAGGGTCTCCTGGAGAGGTGGGTTTTGGCTGTTGTTCACCGCGGGGACAAGGACACTGGAAGCAGAAGTTCTGGGAAGTACTCCTTGGCATGAACCCTCCTGGAGTCCACCATTAGCCCCACCAAAGAGCCTGTAGCCTCCAGTGTTGGATCACCTCAGGCAAAACAACCAACAGGGAGAGAAACTAGCCCCACCCATCAGCAGACAAGTGGATTAAAGTTTTACTGAGCTCTGCCCACCAGAGCAACACCCAAATCTACCCACCATTAGTTCCTCCCAAAAGGAATCTTGCACAAGCCTCTTAGATAGCCTCATCCACCAGAGAGCAGACAGCAGAAGCAAGAAGAACTACAATCCTGCAGCCTGTGTAACAAAAACCATATTCACAGAAATATAGACAAGATGAGAAGGCAGAGGGCTATGTACCAGATGAAGGAACAAGATAAAACCCCAGAAAAACAACTAAATGAAGTGGAGATAGGAAGCCTTCCACAAAAAGAATTCAGAATAATGATAGTGAAGATGATCCAGGACCTCGGAAAAAGAATGGAGGCAAAGATCGAGAAGATGCAAGAAATGTTTAACAAGGACCTAGAAGGATTAAAGAACAAATAAACAGAGATGAACAATGTGATAACTGAAATGAAAAATACACTAGAAGGAATCAATAGCAGTTGAATAATGCTGGAGAAAGTTGCACAATTATCAACTTCAAACAGTCCTCCAACACCGACCACCTGGCAATTCTACCACATGCCTCTGGTCAACTTACCCTCCCATTTTATCCACAATAGCTATATCAAACCTTATCTACTATCTTCAAACCTCTAACTTCTCCTCTAACTTCCCCTCACTCTCAGCATAGGACCTCACTTCCTAGTTCACACACATACACAAAATGGAAATCAACAGAAGGAAATTTCCCTATTCTTAGTATATCAAACCTACAAGACTACCCGTTTCATTCATTATGTTAGAGAAAGTGACCACCCTTCTGTCTTGGTTGAATACTTCTGCCCTTGCTTTGGATCACACTTGGTCCCAATTTCTCATAGCTTTACCCTATTAATTATCCCTTCTCCAGGCTGTATGTTCAACTGCTACTTCTTTTCTAGAATTTGAGTAATGGCAGAGTTGGGCTTCTGATAAGTTGGTCGTGCTATTGTGTGTAACTAGCTGTCTTTTACTGGAAGAAAATTCAGTGCACTTCTGGAGCATGGTGGTTTAGGACAGTGGTATCTAATATGAGGTACATGGGAGTGATCCATTGTGTTGTGAGAAAGAAGACACTACAACTTGTTTCTATGTCTTTAAATTTAAAAAGTGAGACAGGGAATTCCCTGCTAGTCCAGTGGTTAGGACTCCGTGCTTTCACTGCAGAGGTTCCGGGTTCTATCCCTGGTTGTGGAACTAAGATTGCCACACTGTGCAGCCAAAAATAAAAATTAAAAATTGAGACAGAAATTTGTCTTCCCATTATGAAGTATTCATGTTGACCTGTTGTCCTCCTCTCAGTTTTTTCATTCATGTGGCAGACAGTCCTGAGCTTCTGTTGTGGGAGAGGTACCCTGAGCTAAGAGGGAAGATGCAATGTCCCAGCATTTACAGCAGGGCCCTCATAACTGTATATCAGCATTTTGAGCAGGTCATGGGTGCTAAGTTAAATGAATTTAGAGATATCAACTATTTTTTTTAAATGATAGCTTTTTCTTCTCTTTTTTAATTGGGGTATAGTTGTTTTACAATGCTGTGTTAGTTTCTACTACACAGCAAAGTGGAGTTATCTATTTTATACATATTAGTGTATATATGTCAATCTCAATCTCCCAGTTCATCCCCCTGCTTTCCCCACTTGGTGCCCATACGTTTGATCTCTACATCTGTGTCTCTATTGCTGTCCTGCAAACCGGTTCATCTGTACCATTTTTCTAGGTTCCACATATATGTATTGATTCATATATGTATTAATTCAAATACAATATTTGTATTTCTCTTTCTGACTTACTTCACTCTGTATGACAGTCTCTAGATGCAACCACGTCTTTACAAATGACCCAATTTCATTTCTTTTTATGGCTGAGTAATATTCCATTGTATATATGTACTACATCTTCTTTATCCATTCGTCTGTCAATGGACATTTAGGTTGCTTCCGTGACCTCGCTATTGTGAATAGTGCTGCAATGAACCTTGGTATGCATGTGTCTTTTTGAATTACGGTTTTCTCTGGGTATATACCTAGGGCTGGGATTGCTGAGCCATATGGTAGTTCTCATTTTAGTTTTTTAAGGAACCTCCCACTGTTTTCCATAGTGGCTGTATCAATTTACATTCCCACCAACAGTGCATTAGGGTTCCCTTTTCTCCACACCCTCCACAGAATTTATTGTTTGTAGATTTTCTGACGATGCCCATTCTAACCAATATGAGGTGATACCTCATTGTAGTTTTGATTTACATTTCTCTAATAATTAGTGATATTGAGCATTTTATCATGTGCCTCTCACCCATCTGTATGTCTTCTTTAGAGAAATATCTATTTAGGTTTTCCACCCAATTTTTTTTCTTTTTTTTGCGGTACACGGGCCTCTCACTGCTGTGGCCTCTCCCGTTGCGGAGCACAGGCTCTGGACATGCAGGCTCAGCGGCCATGGCTCACGGGCCTAGCCGCTCCATGGCATGTGGGATCTTCCTGGACCGGGGCATGAACCTGTGTCCCTTGCATTGGCAGGCGGACTCTCAACCACTGCGCCACCAGGGAAGCCCCATCCATTTTTTGATTGGTTTTTATTTTTAATATTGAGCCGCATGAACTGTTTATATATTTTGGAGATTAATCCTTTGTCCATTGATTCGTTTGCAAATATTTTCTCCCATTCTGAGGGTTGTCTTTTCGTCTTGTTTATGGTTCCCTTTGCTGTGCAAAAGCTTATAAGTTTCATTATGTCCCATTTGTTTATTTTTGGTTTTATTTCCATTACTTTAGGAGGTGGGTCACAAAAGATCTTGCTGTGATTTATGTCAAAGAGTGTTCTTCCCACGTTTTCCTCTAAGATTTTTAGTGTCTTGTCTTACATTTAGGTCTTTAATCCATTTTGTGTTTATCAGAGTTGTGCTACCATCACCACAAATTCCAAAACATTTTCATGACCCCAGATAGAGACTCCATGCCCATTAACAGTCACTCCTCATTTCCCCTCAACTCTCCCCTCAACTGTGGACAACCACTAAACTACTTTCTGTCTCTATGGATTTGCCTATTTGGGGTATTTCATATAAACCAAATGATATGATATATGTCCTTTTGTGTCTGGCTTGTTTCACTTATTATAATGCTTCCAAGGTTCATCTACATTGTAGCATGTATCAATACTTCATTCCTTTTTATAGCCAATAATATTAGATATTATGAATAGGCCACATTTTGTTTATACATTCATCTGTTGATGGACATTTGGGTTGTTTCTACTGTTTGGCCATTATGAGTAACACTGTTATATATATTCGTGTACAAGTTCCTATGTAGATGTGTGTTTTCATTTCTCTTGGGTAAATACCTAGTGGTGGAATTGCTGGGTTATATGAAAACTATGTTTAGCCTTTGATTAACTGTAAAACTGTTTTCCAAAGTGGCCACACCATTTTACAATCCCATCAGCAATGCATGAGGATTCTAATTTCCTCACATCCTCTCCAACACAGAGAATGAGAGAAAATATTTGCAAAGTATATATATGTTATAAGACTTGTATCTAGAATATAAAAAGAACTCTTGGTCTTCTCTGGTGGTGCAGTGGTTGAGAGTCTGCCTGCCGATGCAGGGGACACGGGTTCGTGCCCTGGTCCATGAAGATCCTACATGCCGTGGAGCAGCTGGGCCGGTGAGCCATGGCCGCTGAGCCTGTGCATCCAGAGCCTGTGCTCTGCAATGGGAGAGGCCACAGCAGTGAGAGGTCCACGTACTGCCAAAAAAAAAAATAAAGAAGAACTCTTAAAATAAAAAAGACAAATGACCTAAAATGAACTAAGGATCTGAGTAGACATGTCTCCAAGATGATATATAAGAAGTTAAAAAGCATATGAAAAAATGCTCAACATCACTAGGTATTAGGAAAATGCAAATCAAAACCACAATGATATACTATATCACATGCACTAGGATGACTAAACTCAAAAAGATATCATTCAGTTTTAACTCAACTCACCCTCACAAGGTAGATAAGTGCTTTAAAAATTTTTCCGCAAATAAACAGCAGATTGAAGATAACACTAATGATACAAGCATAAATGAATGACAAGAAAATGACACCTCTGACACTTAAACTAATCTGGGCACAAACCGTTTGTAAGCTACATGACAAGCTAGTCATATGTGACAAAAGAATTGGCAAAAAGTTGAAATTATCAACACAATATGAAATGTGATATTTCATCATTATCATTGATGATGAACCTTGCATTAAATGTATATTATTCCTTGAGAAATTAGCAAATTGTAGGGTAAAACCATCAGGATTTATAAGATATTTACAGGTATTTTTAAGTTAATATTTATATTATCCTTCTTAAAATTCTAGATTTAAATATGTTTTATGATATAGATGTATAATATACTTATAATATAGAGATTGTCCAGTGGTACATGTATGTAAGCTATAAATAAATATTCATATATGGGGGATAGATGACTGAAAAGGTTAAACTGATAGGATGGGCAATCACAAAAGTGTGAAGATTACTGTTTTAGAGCACAGACCTGGACATATGCCCTAACTGAACCCTTTACTAGATGGTTTACTTTGCACCAGCTATTTTGCCACTTTATGCTTCTGAAAGCATAGATGTTCTGCATCTGAAAAATGACAATATTAATAACCTCTACTTTATGGAGTTGTTGTGAGGATTAAATGATGCAATGCACATTTAAAAACACAGTGCCTGCATGTAGCACATGCTCAATAAACATCATGATGATGATGATGATGATGATGAAGATGATGATGATTTGATGATGCAAGAAAAGAAAAAGAAGAAGAAATCTTGGTGGGAGGAGGGTAACAGAGAGAGATTGTAGCCCAGTACAATAACAAACTAGATTTAAATATGAGGCCTAACTGTCCTGCAGCCCTGGGGAAAGGACAGCGTACTGTATCACAGTATCTCTGTCACCTCACCCTTATGGCCCTGTCTGCTACTTGTCTAAATTCTTTCTCCTCCCTACAATGTTCCCCAACACTACTTATTTCCAAACTCCATTCTTCCTGGCTCACTAGAGGAAAGAGGAAAACACCTGTTACTTTATTATGCTGAGGAATTTAATTCTTGTTGATCTTGCCTCTTCTACCTTCACTTTGCTCACTGGCTCTGCCCCTCATGGCTGCATGGCCCTAATAACATGATTTTATAACCAAAGGATTTTTTCCTAATAAAATTCCGCTTTCCTCCAGGGCCAACACACTCAAACTGCAGCCAGCTCTTAAAATAACAATTGTTTTCCTCCCACTATAAATGAACAAATGAATAATTGAATGAATGAGCCATCTTCTCTCCTCACTGAAAGACCTCAGGGCCTCCTTTCCAATCAAATAAGCAGACTTACTCTGTTACCTCCCACGTTCCCTAAAAGCTGCCCTTCGTTCTGCCACTCCAGGCTGATTCGACTTCCTTAAACTCTCTTCAAGTCACTGGGCATTGGCCTTGGAGGTACGGGGCGGGGGGCGACAATGGATATTGTCCAGTTTACAGAGGAGGAAGCAGTCAGATGTGGCAATTTCAGGGAATAGGAAACTTGGGTGATAGATTAAATTCTCATAAGCAAAAATCTAACTTTTCTGTGTTTCAGATTTTTGTCTGTAAAACAAGGGAATAGAACCAGATTAGAGAGAACACCTTTTAAACCATGCAGGGGAGTGCTTTATATTCCCTTGGTGTTGTGAGACAGGAAAAGGGCTGAACACTACTGAATTTGATTATCTAACAATAAACCAGACACAAGAAGGTCCAGGCACTTAAAATTGGCCACCCACAGAGGTTATCCTTGGATGGGGAGATTAGAGTAGTTGTTATTTTCACCTTTTATATTCGTATATTTTTCAAAACTTATATAACTGCAATGTGCTGATTTTCTAATCAGTCACCACATAATGTCAAGTGAAAAACTTAGACAGCAAGTTTACATATACAGTCTGATCTCAGTTTTGCATAAACATTTGTATGTATACATAAGAAAATGCCTGAAAGGAAATTAGCCCAATATGCAACTGTGTTTTTCTTTGAGTGGTGGTATTGTGATGATTTTATTTTCTCTGTACTGATATACAATAAATGTTATACAACAAGCACAACTTTTTTAACAGGAAAAAATAAAACATTTAAAAATTACATTTAAAAGCTCTGTTTTGCTACCAAAATGATGACAAAATGACTCCAGCCCTGCTCCACTTCCATCCTCAGCAATGGGCTGAATATCTTCCTGTTTGAGGTTTGATTTTGGTAGTTGTTTCTCCCTCAGCTCTGGGACCAATGGAGCCTACCAGGCCTGTGTTTTGCCACATGTTTATAGAGTCCTGGAGAAGTCCAACGAGTGTACATGTACTCTGTTACTGCCTTTCTTCAAGCTCACCCAGATATACCACAGGGCAAAGCTGATGCTTGCTGAAGAGATGCTAGGCCAAGATTAGGCCATTCTGGTCCCCAGTCCTGAGGCCATTACCAGTCATTCAAGTGTGCTTCTGTCTGGCAAGTTTCTACCTCTGCAAATTATACAACAGCTGTTTCATCAAAGAAGGCAGACAATATAGCACTCATGTAACACTGCCCTCCACCTTCTGAAAGTGTGATAAGTTATCTGCAGAGGCCCTCTAGAACTGGAGAAGTTAGATCCTCAGATCCTGGCACAGTCCCTGATGCCCTGAAATCCCCTTCTTTTTCTCCTTGGGATCTCTGGGCTGGTGCTAATGCAAATGCAAGCTTATAGGGAACTTGGGTGTCAATATGAGCCTCAACTCTCTGGTTCACTTGTAGCCTGCAATCCTACTGGTTTGTGGCTTCACTCTGAGTCCCAACCATAATTCCTACTTCACTCAAAAAAATAGAAGCAATCAGAAAAGAACTTTCATATGCTACCCTCACCATATCTACTCCCTACAACTAACTGTACCAACACCTTTTAGTCTAAATTAACTGTCCACAATTCTACCTGATGTCTATCTTTCTACTTGCATACTGGATTAATTTCTCTCTCTTGTCCATTATCAATTATTCACTCTCTACTTATTCTTTCCCATAAGTATATAAACATGCTGTTATTTTTCCCAGACCAACAAAACATTCTCTTGACCTACTTCCCCTGCTACCTCCTCACCACAGCACACACATACACCCTTAGGAACTGCTCTTGATAAGGTCACCAATGACCTCTACGTGGTTAAATCTACTGATTAGCTCTCAGTATTTATCTTATAAGACCCGTCAGCAGCATTTGTTACTGTTAATCACACCCTCCTCCCTGACATACTTTTCTCAGTTTCTGAGTTACCACATAAACTTGGTTTTCCTACTACCACAATGGTGGCTCCTTCTTAGTCTCCTTTTCCTATTCTTCCTCTTCAGCATGAACTTTTTTTGTTGGAATAACTCTGGAAACAGTCTCTGAACCACTTCTCTCTATCTGCACTCACTGCCAGTCTCATGGCTTTAAATACTTTCTATTGATATATACCACTAACTCCCATATCTATATCTCCAGTTCACTCTTCCCTTACAAACTACATACCCATAATATTCAATTGCCTATTCAACATCAACACTTGGAGGTTTAACAGACATATCAAATTCAACATGTCTAAACTGTTGATTAACTCCAACAATTTGCTTTATCCACAGACTTCCTTATTTCAATTGACAGGAATTTCATACTCCAAGTTGCTCAAGCAACCTGGAACTATACTTGACTCCTCAATTTTTGTCACACTTCATATATAATCCATCAAGAAATGTTGTTGGAAATAGTTTTAAAATACATCTAAATTCCAATGATTCCTTAACATCTACATTGCTACCACCCTGGTCCAAACCACCATCATCTCTTTCTTATACTGATATTCTATCCTCCTGACTTGTCTCCCTGATGCCACTCTACCCTTTTATAATCCATTCTTATTACAGTAGTCAGCGTGTTTTTTAAAAAAACTAAGTCATAGCTTTCGGCTGTGATGGAGTAACTGGTAGTAGACAACCTTTCTAGTCGTTAACAACCATGAAACTGTACAAAATATATGAGGCAACTGTTTCAGGCATTAGAGAAGAGGAAGCACATGACAGATAACTAAGACAAAGTAAACTCACAAGGTAAGCCTCAGAGTCACCTAACTTTCACCCTGGGGAAAGTTTCCCCATCACAGTACAGTGGCCTAGAGTCGAGGCAAAGCATGGCATTCCCATGGATTGAGAAGAAGGAATACAGAGGTAAGGGTATCTGAAGTGACTGGAAATTGTGTGGCAGGGTACTATGGATGAGGGATCTACATGAAGTGTAGTACCCCAGGAGTGCATGTGGAGGTCTCCTATGAATATGAGGTGGTTTTGATTTGCATGTCCTTGATGATTAGTGATGTCGAACACCTGTTTATATACTCGTTGGTCATTTGTATGTCTTTTTTGGAGAAATGTCTATTCAGGTCCTTTGGCCATTTCAAAGTCAAGTTAGCCGGGTTGTTTTTT
Source organism: Phocoena sinus (assembly GCF_008692025.1). Lineage (NCBI taxonomy): Eukaryota > Metazoa > Chordata > Mammalia > Artiodactyla > Phocoenidae > Phocoena > Phocoena sinus. The sequence goes on along the minus strand of NC_045784.1, from coordinate 128,252,684 downwards.
TGGCTATTGAGTTTTATGAGTTCCTTATTTTTTTTTGATATTAAACTATTATCAGATATATGGCTTGCAGATATTTTCTTCCATTTCATACATTGCCTTTTCATTCTGTTGATTGTTTCCTTTGCTGGACAGAAGCTTTTTATTTTGATGTAATCCCACTTGTTTACTTTTCTTTTTGGTGTCTTATCCAAAAAATCATTGCCAAAACCAACGTCAAGCTGATTTTCCCCTATATTTTCTTCTAGGAATTTTATGGTTTCTGGTCTTATGTTTAAGTCTTTAATCCATTTTGACTTGACTTTTGTGTATGGTATAAGATAAGGGTTCAATTTTATTATCTCACATGTTTTCTCAGTATCGTTTATTGAAGAGACTATCTTTTCCCCATTGTATATTCTTGGTGCCCTTGTCAAAGATCAGTTGACGATGTATGCAAGGATTTATTTCTGGGCTCTCCATTCTGTTCCATTGGTGTATATCTCTGTTTTTATGCAGTACCTTTCTAGTTTTGATTACTATAGCTTTATAGTATAATTTGAAACCAGGGAGTGTGATGTCTTCAGCTTTGTTCTTCTTGCTCAAGATTGCTTTGGCTCTCTGGAGTCTTTTGTGGTTCCATATGAATTTTAGGATCATTTTTATACTTCTGTGAAAAATATCATTGGAATTTTGATAGGGATTGAATTGAATTGCTTTGGGTAGTATAGATATGTTAACAATATTAATTCTTCTAATCTGTGATAACAAGTGTTGGTGAGGATGTGGAGAAAAGGGAACCCTGGTACAATGTTGGTAGGAATCTAATTTTGGCGCAGCCATTATAGAAAACAGTTTGGATGTTTCTCAAAAATTAAAAATAGAACTACCATGTGATCCGGCAATCTCATTTCTGGTTATATATCTAAAAGAACTGAAATCAGTATCTCATAGAGATCTGCACTCTCATGTTCACTGCAGCATTATTCACTATGGCTAAGATATGGAAACAACCTAAATGTCCATTGATGGATGAATGGATAAAGAAAATGTTGTATATCCAGTCAGTAGAATATTACTTGGCCTTAAAGAAGAAGGAAATCCTGCCATTTGTGACAATATGGATGGACCTGGAGGGCACTATGACAAGTGAAATAAGCCAGACACAGAAAAACAGACACTGTATGATCTCACTTGTATGTGGAATCTAAAATAGTCAAATTCATAGAAGCAGAGAATAGAATGATGGTTTCCAGGACCTGGAGAGAGGAGAAAATGGGGAGGTGATGGTTAAAGGCTACAAATTTTTAGTAATGCAAGGTAAGGAAGTTCCAGAGATCTACTACTATACACCATAATGCCTATAACTAATAATACTGTATTATATACTTAAAATTTGCTAAGAGGGTAGATTTTATGTTAAGAGTTTTTACTACCCCCCAAAAAATAGTGAAGGGGGCAGGAGGAAACTTTAGGAGGGGATGGATATGTTTATTGCCTTTATAATGGTAATGGTTTCATGGGTATATACTTATCTTCAAACTCATCGAGTTGTATGTATTAAATTTGTACAGGATTTTATGCATCAATCATACCTCAATAAAATAGTTTAAAAAATAAAATAAAGTTGCAGCAAAGTGACAGTGCAGTAGTAACATAACAATTAGACATAAAAATCATTAGAACAGAAGTGTCTATAAATAGATCCTTGCACATACAATTGACACTATACTAAGACATCTAGTCAATTAAATGAAGAAGAAAGTCTTTTTAATAAATGTTGCTATAACAAGGGAAGCCCAAACTGGGTACATTTTATGTATGTTAAAAATAATACTCCAGGGCTCCCCTGGTGGCGCAGTGGTTGGGAGTCCGCCTGCCGATGAGGGGGACGCGGGTTCGTGCGCTGGTCCGGGATGATCCCGCGTGCTGCGGAGCGGCTGGGCCCGTGAGCCATGGCCGCTGGGCCTGCGCGTCTGGAGCCTGTGCTCCATGGCGGGAGGGGCCACAGCGGTGAGAGGCCCGCGTACCGCAAAAAAAAAAAAAAAAAAAAAAATACTCCAGTGAAGCAGATTTTAAAAATACCTGAGCCAGATCATGAATTTCTCCTGTCATATAATGGGTATCAATTTCCTCTCATGGTAAAATCTAAAATCCTTCTAAAGACCCCAAGTATCTAATGATATCCTTTCCCTTCCCTACTTCAACCTCTCTGACTTCAACTCTTAATACTCTTGACCTCTCTCAGTCCACTTTTGCCACACTTGTCCTCCTTGCTTTCTTTTCCTAGAATTTAGGGACTCTGTACTCATGCTTCCCTCTATCTGGCATGCTGTTTTTCCACATGTGTACAACACGGCTCATTCCTCATCTCTTCTGGGTCTTTATCAAATGTTAACTTCTCAATGAGGCCTTCATTGACCATCTATTTAACATTGCACACACACACACACACACACACGACACACACAACCACACACACCTAGTACTCACCATACACCTTACCCTCCTTCTTTTTTATCTTTTTACCTTAGCGCTCATCACCTTCAAATGTAGTGTATACTCTACACATTATATGTTTCAGTCATTGGCTATACCCCCTTGTTTGAATGTAAGGTTCACAATAGTAGGGATTTGGGTCTGTTATGTTCACTGCTGTATTTCCAGAGCTTGCTATAGTGCTTGGAAAATATCAGACTCTTATTAAAAATTTATTGAATACGGAAATAATCTTCGGACTGAGATGAGGATCTTCTTGGAGAGAGGAATGTGAGAAAAGTCAGTTGGCAAACTGTCTCCTCAAACCTGATGGTTGTGACGTTAGTTGAGCTTCTGTGCAACTACCCCAGTGGCTCCAAACAAGCTCCAAAGGCTTTTCCCATAAAGAAATTAGATATCCTGCATGGGAATGGACAGAAGAGCATTTAATCCCTCAAATCTGGGAGAAGGGACTTAGGGGGTCTGGATCCTGCTCTGGGGATCCAAAACCTTAAAATATAGAGTTGGATTGTAAGTTTGCAAAAGATGATTGGGAGGCAGGGTCCCTGGTTCTGCAGGATGGAAAAAAGGCCCTCCTTAAGGACTAGTCTGGACTTTAAGCCAAGCTTCCTCATTTCTCCTGAACTCAGTAAACTAGTGTGCACCATTAGACTTGGTGATTCTGGGGTAAGGAGCCCAGTCCAGGACAGTAGGCTCTGAGCGAGAGAAGGAAAGAGAGGTATGGGAAATGGTGCCCTGTTCAGAGAGGGCAGCCTTGCTAGGGACTAAGACTTCTCATGGAGAAGGATGACAGAGCTCTGAATTGGGCCTCAGTTAATGAGAGGTATATTGGCAATCTAGTGACAAAGGAGCATTTTCCTGAGATTTAGCCATTGCTCCACAGTTGTCGCTGCCAAGAGCACCCTGAGTTTAACTTTTCAAAATCACTTTTCACATACTTGAGGGATTGGAAAAAATGGCAACATGTCTGAAACACTTGTTACAGTGGAACAAAATGAGAAACTCAATGCCTCTTGGTTGAACAGGTTGGAGCAGGACAATCCCTGAGCTAGATTCTGAATATTAAGGTTTGAATAACAGCTTGCCAACTCTAGCTATGAAGCCTTAGGCAAGTCACTTTCCTTCACAGAGTCCCAATTTCCACATTTGTAAAATGGGATACTCATGCAATCATGCCAGCTCTACTCCTGAGTTAACATGAGGATCATATGAATGTGTGGCCAGGAGATATCTTGGAAACTGAGAAGGTCTGAAGAGTATCAGAGGCTATTGTTCGCAGGTTCAGGTAGCACACTGACCAAGGACTAGTGCTTGGCCAACTATAGTAACTGAATACATTTGAAGATGGAAAGAAGAATCTTCCAGCTCACCTGATCCTGGCTCAAGTGAGTCTCTGGGTAATTGAGACCAATTACCAACATGTAATCCTCCCTCAAGCCACCAGCAACAGAATCAACTTCCCCAGACCTAATGTATCAAAATTTACAAGGCAGGGCCCAGGAATATGCATTTTAAACAAATCCTCCAAGTAGTTGTGATGGCTATGGAACTTCTAGACCTGCTTCATCTATCTGCCTACATATGGAATTTCCTGGGCCTTTGGGCTTATTTCTCTCCAATACTTAGCTCCTCAAACCCATCTTGAACCACTACATGGATCCTCTTGCCTATAGCTGGGAATACACAAGCTATACTATTAATTGCAAATAAATAGTCTGATTGATTGCTAAACAATCTGTCTACCAGGTCTCAGTCACAGGTGAAACTATTCAGAACTGCTCACCAGATATTGCTGAGTACCTGTATGATCTTTGTCATATGTCCCCTTAGAGAGTAATAGTTGGTGCGAGGTTCCAGCCTTCAGATTTTGCTAGGTTCCTGCTGGGGGTCATTAGAGACAGATAAAGAAATGCTCTCTGTATTTCAAATACAGTGCCAGCTCACACCTCCCAGGTGTACGGGCTCAATACCAATGGGGCTGGAGGAGGGGACAAGAGTAGTGAGAGACACAAGGCACAGTGCTTTTAAGGTGCTTTTGTAGAAAAAGGATGACCAGCAATTTTGAAGCAGAAGGTTAGCCGAATGAAGCAAAGTCCATTCTCATGTGTGCCCCCTCAGCACAAGCCCCACTGATTGATTAAAGGCAGTTCCATGGTCTTTGCTCGGCAACACTTCTTAGCTTCCTAAACAGCAAGATTTGGTGGAGGGAAATTTTGCAAAATCCATAGACATAACAATTTCCAGAAAGCTAGACTTTCTGTTTGGATCCAGGCTAAGGCAATGATTAGACAAGGAAGTAGTCAATATTATTTCTCATCCCAAATCTACCACTGACTTGCTGGGGACCCTAGGCAAGTCCCTTATCCTCTCTGGGCATTAGTGTTTCCCTGATGATACATCAGTGCATTTGGATTCTGAGCCCTGTATATAAACAGTGGCATTCTAGAATCCCCTCTGTGAGCTACTAACTCAAGTTCAAGTCTGTTCCAGCCTTCAGAGGCAACGTTTTAAAAATACTGAACAAACCCTCATAAGGTGATCTCCTTTTCCCCTAAGAAAATTCATCGTGTATTTGTTTAGTTTCTTTTCTAGCTCCCTAAACTTTCTTGAAATAAAGCCTGATTTTCCTGGAAAAAAATAAAGCAGCCCAGAGAATTTACAGACAGCCTTCATCTCTGGGCCTCCCTACCATCAAAGAATTATTTTCGTATGAGTGAAAGAGTATGCTCTCCCTACCTCAAAGCCTTCACCATCCTGAGCATAGATGTGGAGGATACAAATACTTTAGCAACCTAGTGGGATTCAAGAGAGTTGGAAGCCTGGAAGATATCTTTCAGGTTTTCAGTGAGTGCCACAATCTCAGAGCCAGGTCTGAATTCTTTCTTCCTAGTGTTGTTCTCTCTCCCTAGGGCTCTTCTCTAGGAGTGACTTACCTTGAAGATCAACTGCCAAGTATTGGCATGACAGGAAATGCCACACATAGGTGCTTCTTTTCTGAGTGAGGCCAGGTAGCAAGGTAGTGACCACAAATCTTGAGGAATTGGTGACTTCTTCCTTGACCTTGGTTAAGTATGAGCTTCCAAATTTCAGATTTCTTGTGGAGAGGGAACACAAAACATAAAGACCCTTACATAATTCTTGTATTAGTTACTGTAAACTTAAGCTACTAAAAATGAACTAATAATAGAGCTGTTAAAAAATAAACTGAGGCATATTAAAATTTTTGAGTTTAATCTGAGCAAAAATTAATTCAAGTCAGGCAGTGCCAAATCAGAAGTAGTTAGGAGTGGTCCACCTAGAGGAGCTAGAGGCAAGACTTTTGTAACCATGAGGCACTCATAGGCTTAGATTTTGGTTTGGTTACATAGGCCACCGTAGCATTACAGCCACCTCAGTCTAGTGGCCTCCTTGTTTAATTAATTTAATAGAGTGCATTAAAGAATACATATGATATATATCACATATATGTCGTATATATTCCTCTTTCACATAACAGACAATGTGAAAGATCCAGATCTGCATCTCAAGATCATTCTGGACACATTTTCTTTCCCTCCAAGTCATTTTCTCCCATCCACTTTATCCCTCAGGACACGTCATCTTCTACATGATTCAAATTCAGTAGCCACCAAAAAGAATTTCAGCCAGCAAGAATGGGAAAGAGAGCATTAACTCTCTTAAGACCCATATTTTATTGTTCACACCAAATTGCAGAGAGTGTTGGAAAATGTAGTTAACATGAACAGCCATGTATTATCTTATAATTCTATTATATGGAAGAAAGAGAAAGTGGGATTTGATAGACAATTGACAATCTTCATTACAGTCCACCTCAATATTTGTATGTGCCTGTCTTTGCACATAAAAAACATAGTTTCCACAAGGAAGACAACCCACAACCTCATCCAACTACTACATGCACCCATTATCCAAAGTCTCCAGGTTATAAAATTTTGGAGAATATGTATCTTATGGGAGCAGATTTAGAGCTTAAACAATCAAGAAATTTGGCAGATCAAGGTTGTGATTTGTATATGTGTGTGTGTGTGTGTGTAACAACGTTAATGAGATATAATTTGCACATCATACATTCGTTCATAAAGTTTATAATTCAATGTTTTTCAGTATATTCACAGAGTTGTGCAATCATCACTACAATCCATTAGAACATTTCTATCACTTCAAAGAGAAACCCCATACCCTTTAGCTATCACTCCCTCCCCAATCCCTTCATCCTCTCCAGCCCTAGGAAACTGCTATCTACTTTCTGCCTCTATAGATTTAACTTTTCCAAATTTTTAAAATATAAATGGAATCATACAATATGTGACTTTTTGTGACTGGCTTCTTTCACTTAACATAATGTTTTCAAGTTTCATTCATGTGGTAGCATATATCAGTACTTCATTGCTTTTTGTGACCGAATAATATTTCATTATATGGGATAGCACATTTTGTTTATTTGTTTACAAGCTGATGGGAATTTGGGTGATTGTAGTTTCTTTACCAATAAGATTCTCTCAAAAACATGCAAGTCAAATCATTATGTTGTACACTTGAAACTAATATAATGTTATATGTCAATAACATCTCAATAAAAAATAAAATAATTTCAATTTGCTTACAACATATAGATAAGCAGTTATGCATATACAAGGTACACTTGCAAATTAGTTTTGTGCACTCACCTTCATACATGAGTGTGTCTGCAGATAGACAGACAAAATACCCAAATATTAATTAGCATTCCTGTTTCCCAGCAGTGTTAAAAGGAAATTTGCCTAATATATTTGCTTGTATATAATTGTTAAAATTATTTTTAAGCATTCAACATCAACGAAAAAGAGATGTGGATCTTAATAATAAGAACAATGCACCCTATACGAAATCCCATTGAATTTATTGCCCCAAGTCAAAGATTCTCCACAGGCTTCCCAGTTATTTCCAAGAGGTCCCCAGGTGTTGCCTTAAGGGTGCTCAGGAATGTTCCACTGTGGCCTCCAGGCCAGTTGTTCCAGGTACTGAAAAAAAGAACATGTAAGTATGTTCATAGATTGGAAAACTCGATATTATAGTGATACCAATGCTCTCAAAATTGAGGCATAGATTCAACATAATTCCCAATCAAACTTCCAGCAGGTTTGAATGTGTATGTGTGTATGGTGTAAATGGATAATATGATTATAACATTTATATGGAAAATCAAAGGTCCAAAAATAACCAAGGCAATCTTGAAGAAGAACAAAGCAGGAGGACTTACACTACCAGATATCAGACCTATTTTAAAACTATAATAATAAAGACAATTGCAACAGATAGAACAGAAACAAACCCACACAAAGTGTCATTTCATTTGTGACAGAGGTGCCACTGTAATACTAGATCAATTTGATATCCATTTGGAAAAATATGAATTGACTCCCTACCTCATACTACATACATGAATCAATTCTAGAAGGATTACAGAACAAAATGTGAAAGATAAAATACTAAACCTTCCAGAAGACAATATAGGAGCACATCTTCATAATATTTGGATATGAAAAAATTTATAACAAAGGCTATAAAAATCCTGTAGAATGGGAGGAGATATTTACAATGTATCTAACAAAGGGCTCAAATAAAGAATATATAAAGAGATTTTAAAAATCAACAAGAGAGAGACCTTCAAGATGGCGGAAGAGTAAGACGTGGAGATCACCTTCCTGCCCACAAATACATCAGGAATACATCTACACGTGGAACAACTCCTACAGAACACCTACTGAACGCTGGCAGAAGACCTCAAACCTCTCAAAAGGCAAGAAACTCCCCATGTACCTGGGTAGGTCAAAAGAAAAAAGAAAAAACAGAGACAAAATAATAGGGACGGGACCTGCACCAGTGGGAGGGAGCCATGAAGGAGGAAAGGTTTCCACACACTAGAAGCCCCTTCGCAGGTGGAGACTGTGGGTGGCGGAGCGGGGAGCTTTGGAGCCACGAAGGAGAGCACAACAACAGGGGTGCGGAGGGCAAAGTGGGGAGAGATTCCCGCACAGAGGATCAGGACCGACCGGCACTCACAAGCCCGAGAGGCTTGTCTGCTCACCCACCGGGGCAGGCGGGGCTGGGAGCTGAGGCTCGGGCTTCGGTCGGAGCGCAGGGAGAGGACTGGGGTTGGCGGCATGAACACAGCCTGCAGGGGTTAGCACGCCATGGCTAGCCGGGAGGGAGTCCGGGGAAAAGTCTGGACCTGCTGAAGAGACAAGAGACTTTTTCTTCCCTCTTTGTTTCCTGGTGTGCGAGGAGAGGGGATTAGGAGCGCTGCTTAAAGGAGCTCCAGATACCAGCGTGAGCCAGGGCTATCAGCGTGGACCCCAGAGACGGGCATGAGACGCTAAGGCTGCTGCCGCCGCCACCAAGAAGCCTGTGTGCAAGCACAGGTCACTATCCACACCTCCCCTCCCGGGAGCCTGTGCAGCCCGCCACTGCCAGGGTCCCGTGATCCAGGGACAACTACCCCCAGAGAACACACTGCACACCTCAGGCTGCTGCAACGTCATGCTGGCCTCTGCCACCGAAGGCTTGCCCTGCATTCTGTACCCCTCCCTCCATCTGCCTGAGTGAGACAGAGCCCCCTAATCAGATGCTACTTTAACCCCCTCCTGTCTGGGTGAAGAACAGACGCCAAAGGGCAACCTACATGCAGAGATGGGGCCAAATCCAAATCCAAACCCCGGGAGCTGTGCGAACAAAGAAGAGAAAGGGAAATCTCTCCTAGCAGCCTCAGGAGCAGTGGATTAAATCTCCACAATCAACTTGATGTACCCGGCATACGTGGAATACCTGAATAGACAATGAATCATCTGAAATTGAGGCAGAGGACTTTTGAAGCAATGATATGTATGTTTTTTTCCTTTTTCTCTTTTTGTGAGTGTGTATGTGTATGCTTCTGTTTGTAATTTTGTCTGTATAGCTTGGATTTTACCATTTGTCCTAGAGTTCTCTCTGCCCATATTTTTTGTTGTTGTTGTTGTTTTAGTATAGACTTTAGCACTTCTTATCATTGGTGGATTTGTTTCTTGGTTTGGTTCCTCTCTTCTTTCTTTCTTTGTTCCTTTTTTTATTACTTTTAATTTTTTTTAATATTTAATAATTATTTTTATTTTAATAACATTGTTTTATTTTATTATTTTTTCTTTCTTTCTTTCCTTTTTTCTCCCTTTTATTCTGACCTGTATGGATGACAGGACATTGGTGCTCCGGCTGGGTTTCAGGCCTGTGCCTCTGAAGTGGGAGAGCAGAGTGCAGGACATTGGCCCACCAGAGACCTCCCAACTCCACGTAATATCAAACAGCAAAAATCTCCCAGAGTTCTCCATATCAATGCCAAGACCCAGCTCCACTCAACGACCAGCAAGCTACAGTGCTGGACATCTTATGCCAAACAACTAGCAAGACAGGAACACAACCTCACCCACTACCAGAAAGGCTGCCTAAAATCATAAATAAGGTCACAGACACCACAAAACACATCACTGGATGTGGAGCTGCCCACCAGAAAGACAAGATCCAGCCTTATCCACCAGAACACAGGCACCAATACCCTCCACGACAAGCCTACACAACCCACTGAACCAACCTTAGCCACTGGGGACAGACACCAAAAACAACGGGAACTAAAACCTTGCAGACTGTGAAAAGGAGACCCCAAACACAGTAAGTTAAGCAAAATGAGAAGACACAGAAACACACAGCAGATGAAGGAGCAAAGCAAAAACCCACCACACCACACAAATGAAGAGGAAATAGGCAGTCTACCTGAAAAAGAATTCAGAGTCATGATAGTAAATACGAGCAAAATCTTGGAAATAGAATGGAGAAAATACAAGAAACGTTTAACAAGGACCTAGAAGAACTAAAGAGGAAATAAGCAACGATGAACAACACAATAAATGAAATTTAAAATTCTCTAGAAGGGATCAACAGCAGAATAACTGAGGCAGAAGAACAAATAAGTGACCTGGAAGATAAAATAGTGGAAATAACTACTGCAGAGCAGAATAAAGAAAAAAGAATGAAAAGAACTGAGGACAGTCACTGAGACCTCTGGGACAACATTAAATGCACCAACATTCAAATTATAGGGGTCCAAGAAGAAGAGAAAAAGAAAGGGACTGAGAAAATATTTGAAGAGATTATAGTTGGAAACTTCCCTAACATGGGAAAGGAAATAGTTAATCAAGTCCAGGAAGCACGGAGAGTTCCATACAGGATAAATCCAAGGAGAAGCATGCCAAGACACATATTAATCAAACTGTCAAAAATTAAATACAAAGAAAAATTTTAAAAGCAGAAAGGGAAAAACAACAAATAACATACAAGGGAATCCCCATAAGGTTAACAGCTGATCTTTCAGCAGAAACTCTGCAAGCCAGAAGGGAGTGGCAGGACATACTTAAAGTGATGAAAAGAAAAAACCTACACCAAAGATTACTCTACCCAGTAAGGATCTCATTCAGATTCGATGCAGAAATTAAAAGTTTTACAGACAACAAAAGCTAAGAGAATTCAGCACCACAAAACCAGCTTTACAACAAATGTGAAAGAAACTTCTCTAGGCAAGAAACACAAGAGAAGGAAAAGACCTACAATAACAAACCCAAAACAATTAATAAAATGGGAATAGGAACATACATATCGATAATTACCTTAAATGTAAATGGACTAAATGCTCCCACCAAAAGATGCAGATTGGCTGAATGGATACAAAAACAAGACCCATATATATGCTGTCTACAAGAGACCCACTTCAGAACTAGGGGCACATGCAGACTGAAAGTGAGGGGATGGAATTATATATTCCACTCAAATGTAAGTCAAAAGAAAGCTGGAGTAGCAACTCTCATATCAGAAAAAATAGACTTTCAACTAAAGACTATTACAAGAGACAAAGAAGAACAGTACATAATGATCAATGGATCAATTCAAGAAGAAGATATAACAATTTAAAATATTTATGCACCCAACATAGGAGCACCTCAATAGTTAAGGCAAATGCTAACAGCCATAAGAGGGGAAATCGACAGTAACACAATCATTGTAGGGGACTTTAGCATCCCACTTTCACCAATGGACAGGTCATCCAAAATGAAAGTAAATAAGGAAACACAAGCTTTACATGATACATTAAACAAGATGGACTGAATTGATATGTATAGGCCATTCCATCCAATAACAACAGAATACACTTTCTTCACAAGTGCTCATCGAACAATCTCCAGGAGAGATCATACATTGGGTCACAAATCAAGCCTTGGTAAATTTAGGAAAACTGAAGTTGTATGAAGTACCTTTTCTGACAACAACACTATGAGACTAGATATCAATTACAGGAAAAGACCTGTAAAAAATACAAACACATGGACGTTGAACAATACACTTTGAAGAAATCAAAGAGGAAATCAAAAAATACCTAGAAAAAAATGACAATGAAAACACGATGACCCAAAACCTATGGGATGCAGCAAAAGCAGTTCTAAGAGGGAAGTTTATAGCAATACAATCCTATCTCAAGAAACAAGAAACTTCTCAAATAAACAGCCTAACTTTACACCTAAAGCAATTAGAGAAAGAAGAACAAAAATGCCCCAAAGTTAGCAGTAGAAAAGAAATCATAAGTATCAGATCAGAAATAAATGAAAAAGAAATATAGGAAACAATAACAAAGATCAGTAAAACTAAAAGCTAGTTATTTGAGAAGATAAACAAAATTGATAAACCATTAACCAGACTCATAAGGAAAAAAAGGGAGAAAGCTCAAATCAATAGAATTAGAAATGAAAAAGGAGAAGTAACAACTGACACTGCAGAAATACAAACGATCATGAGAGATTACTACAAGCAACTATAGGCCAGTAAAATGGACAACCTGGAAGAAATGGACAAATTCTTAGAAAAGAACAATGTTCCGAGACTGAACCAGGAAGAAATAGAAAATATAAATAGACGAATCACAAGCTCTGAAATTGAAACTGTGATTAAAAATCTTCCAACAAACAAAAGCCCAGGACTATATGGCTTCACAGGCGAATGCTATCAAACATTTAGAGAACAGCTAAAACCTGTTCTTCTCAAACTCTTCCAAAATATAGCAGAAGGAAGAACACTCACAAAATCATTCTATGAGGCCACCATCACCCTGATACCAAAACCAGACAAAGATGTCACAAAGAAAGAAAACTACAGGCCAATATCACTGATCAACATAGATGCAAAAATCCTCAACAAAATACTAGCAAACAGAATCCAACAGCACATTAAAAAGATCATACACCATGATCAAGTGGGTTTATCCCAGGAATGCAAGGATTCTTCTATATACGCAAAACAATGTGATACACCATATTAACAAACTGAATACTAAAGAACATACGATCATTTTAATAGATGCAGGAAAAGCTTTCAACAAAATTCAACACCGATTTATGATAAAACCCCTCCAGAAATTAGGTACAGAGGGAACTTTTCTCAACCTAATAAAGGCCATGTATGACAAACCCACAGCCAACATCGTCCTCAATGGTGAAAAACTGAAACCATTTCCACTAAGATCAGGAACAAGACAAGGTTGCCCACTCCCATCACTATTATTCAACATTGTTTTAGAAGTTTTAGCCACAGCAATCAGAGAAGAAAAAGAAATAAAATGAATCCAAATTGGAAAAGAAAAAATAAAGCTGTCACTGTTTGAAGATGACATAATACTCTACATAGAGAATCCTAAAGATGCTACCAGAAAATTTCTAGAGCTAATCAATGAATTTGGTAAAGCAGCAGGATACAAAATTAATGCACAGAAATCTCTTGCACTCCTATACACTAACGATGAAAAATGTGAAAGAGAAATTAAGGAAACACTCCCATTTACCATTGCAACAAAAAGAATAAAATACCTAGGAATAAACCTACCTAGGGAGACAAAAGACCTATATGCAGAAAATGATAGGACATGGTTGAAAGAAATTAAAGACGATACCAACAGATGGAGAGATATTCCATGTTCTTGGATTGGAAGAATCAACGTTGTGAAAGTGACTGAACTACCCAGAGCAATCTACAGATTCAATGCAATCCCTATCAAGATATGAATGACATTTTTCACAGAGCTAGAACAAACAATTTCACAATTTCTATGAAAACATAAAGACCCCAAATAGCCAAAGCAATCTTGAGAAAGAAAAGCGGACCTGGAGGAATCAGGCTCCCAGACTGCAGGCTATACTCCAAAGCTACAGTAATCAAGGGAGTATGGTACTGGCAAAAAACCAGAAATATAGATCAATGGAACAGGATAGAAAGCCCAGAGATAGACCCATGCACATATGCTCACCTTTTTTCGATAAAGGATGCAAAAATATACAATGGAGAAAAGACAGCCTCTTCAATAAGTGGTGCTGGGAAAAGTGGACAGCTACATGTAAAATAATGAAATTAGAATACTCCCTAACACCATACACAAAAATAATCTCAAAATGGATTAAAGACCTAAATGTAAGGCCAGACACTATCAAACCCCTAGGGGAAGACATAGGCAGAACACTCTATGACATAAATCACAGCAAGATCCTTTTTGACCCACCTCCTAGAGAATTGGAAATTAAAACAAAAATAAATAAATGGAACCTAATGAAACTTCAAAACTTTTGCACAGCAAAGGAAACTATATACAAGACAAAAAGATAACCCTCAGAATTGGAGAAAATATTTGCAAATGAAGCAACTGATAAAGGATTCATCTCCCAAATTTACAAGCAGCTCATGCAGCTCAATATCATAAAAACAAACAACCCAATTCAAAAATGGGCAGAAGACCTAAATAGATATTTCTCCAAAGAAGATATACAGATTGCCAACAAACACATGAAACAATGCTCAAGATCACTAATCATTAGAGAAATGCAAATCAAAACTACAATGAAATATCGCCTCACACCAGTGAGGATGGCCATCATCAAAAAATCTATAAAGAACAAATGCTGGAGAGGGTGTGGAGAAAAGGGAACCCTCCTGCACTGTTGGTGGGAATGTAAATTGATACAGCCACTATGGAGAACAGTATGGAGGTTCCTTAAAAAATTACAAATAGAACTACCATATGACCCAGCAATCCCACTACTGGGCATATACCCTGAGAATACCATAATTCCAAAAGAGTCATGTACCACAATGTTCATTGCAGCTCTTTTTACAATAGTCAGGACATGGAAGCAACCTAAGTGTCCACTGAGAGGTGAATGGATAAAGAAGACGTAGCACATATATACAATGGATTATTACTCAGCTATAAAAAAGAAAGAAAATTGAGTTATTTGTAGTGAGGTGGATGGACCTAGAATCTGTCATACAGAGTGAAGTAAGTCAGGAAGGGAAAGACAGCTACTGTATGCTAACACTTATATATGGAATTAAAAAAAAAAGGTTCTGAAGAACCTAGGGGCAGGATAGGAATAAAGACACAGATGTAGAGAATGGACTTGAGGGCATTGGGAGGGGGAAGGGTAAACTGGGACAAAGTGAGGGAGTGGCATGGACATATATACACTACCAAATGTAAAATCAATAGCTAGTGGGAAGCAGCCGCATAGCACAGGGAGATCAGCTCGGTACTCTGAGACCACCTAAAGGTGTGGGATAGGGAGAATGGGAGGGAGACACAAATGGGAGGGGAAATGGGGATATATGTATATGTATAGCTGATACACTTTCTTATAAAGCAGAAACTAACACACCAGTGTAAAGCAATTATACTCCAATAAAGATGTAAAAAAAAAAAATCAACAAGAGAAATGTGGAAACCCCAAGTGAAAACTAGATAAAAGAAATTAAAGAAAAAGAGGATATCCAAATCGTTAGGAAAGACATGAAAAGATGCTCAATATCATTATAGAAATGCAAAATAAAAGCACAATTAGATACTACTATACTCCCAGTCGAGTGATCAAAATGAAAAATACTAACTATAGGAAAATTGGCAAGGATGTGGAACAATGGCAAATTTTCATACACTGTTGGCAGGAATGTAAAATTGGTGTAGCCATTTTGGAAGACTGTTTAGCTGTATCTACTAAAGCTAAATATATGCATACCCTTTAATCCTGCAATTCTAGTTTTTAGAGTATAACCAACAGAAATACATGCATATATCTATACATACAGGAATTTTATAGGTTTATTCATAATAAGCACCCAAATTGAAAACATCTAATAAGAGCACAATTTTTAAAAATTTAATATATTGATAAAATGGAATACTACACAACAATAAAAAATGCCAAAACAATCTTGAGAAAGAACAGAGCTGAAGGAATCACACTCCCTGACTTCAGAGTATACTACAAGGCTACAGTAATCAAAACAGTATGGTTTTGGCACAAAAGCAGACACATAGATCAATAGAACAGGATACCTTCTTCTGATTGGCTGAAAAGTTCCATTGGAACTCTGAGAATGCCAGTGATCTCTCCCTAGCCATTTGGACTTTCTTAAGTTGTTGCCTTTACTACTAGAGACACATCTTTGGACTATCTTTATTTCCTTCTATTTCATATTGCAAATTGGGAAAATTCTCACCTGAGATCAACCCTTTTTAATACTTTCCTAAAAGCATCAAGGAGCAGCCAACATAAACATTCTGACGCTTCCCAATCACTTTTTCTAGCACTATAGTCTCAGTAAGCATTAGACTGCATTCAAAGTTAGTTTAAGTGACAGTTTTACTCTGCTTTGTCATGGCATGGAAGGAGTTACCCATTTTCAAATTGATAATATCAATATCTTTGTCCCTACCACCTACCTGCTAGGCTTTTGTTATAATAGCACCCTATTTCAAGACACAATTCTACTTTAGTTAAGATAAAGCTGAGTTGTTGTAACAGAGAACCACCATTAGAATGGCTGAGATAACAAAGCAGTTTATTTCTTTATCACTTAATAGTCCTGATGTGAAGGACCTGGTTGTCAAGTGGTTCTCCCCTTGAAGTCATTTAGGAACCCAGGTTCCTTCCCAGTTGTTACTTGGTTATTCATTGGGACATTGGTATAATTTACCTAATTAAATGTGCATGGTCATCATAAAGGGGTCCAGTTGATGGAAAGCAGGGAAGAGGACAAGGAGGCAGCACAGTGTGGTCTCAAGGTGAGTATAATGTAGTCACATGACAGCATCGAGCTGCAGGAGATTCTTAGAAATGTAGTCTAGCTGGGCAGTTATGTGCCCAGCCACAATGTTATTATTATAACATTGGAAGAAGAAAAGGAAGAAGAAAGAAGCAGAAAAGGAAACTAAATTCCAGTGTACAGCTAGCAGTCATGACCACACACATTTCCCTTGCTTCTTCCGCACCCAGAATCTAGGTTAAAATGTATTTTTTCATTTAAACCCAAAGATCTCTGTACTGCATAGCATTTTCCATCTTCTAACATATCTTGTACTTATTTTTTAAAGTGTCTCCTCCCATGAAATGCAAGCTTCATGAGGCCAGGGACTTCTGCTTCGCTTACTTCTGTACCCCCATCCTCTAAAAGAATCTCTAACATACGGTAGGTGCTCAGAAAATATTTGCTAAAAGAATGAATAAGCCGTGGTTAATGAGAATACAACTAAGAAGAGGGGAAAAGGAAAGCCTCAGAGCAAATGAAATCATGATTATGAAGCCCAAGTTCCACACTTTTATTGGGATTGGGGGTTCAGGATTTCAGTCAGAGCCCAGAAACTTTAGTTTACATAAAGTTCTATGAAATGTATGTATCTAAGTTCCAACATCAAAGCAAATGATAAATAGCAAAGAAAAGTGATTTCATGCAAGAAGCAGGCTCACTGACAATCATGAGAAGTGGTAGTTGACAGATTGGAGTCAGTAGGAAGAGGTTACTTATGTCTGGTGTGCTTCGTTTTGCTAAGATAGAAAAAAGTGCCATATTTAGAAGATGTGTTTTTACCTCCTAATACATAGCTTAAAATAATCCTTTTCGAAAACCTTGATGCTTGAAGTGGTGAACTTCATTTAGACACCTTCATGCAGATTCCTCACTACCCAGGCTGAAAAATGTGATATAAGAAATATGATTGTTCTTAGCACAGTTCTGCTGCTTGCTTTCTCCTGATCTGAGGATGGGAATAAATTGCCTACAGTTTCACTGAAGACAGGAACCAGAGCTTCCATTGTCTTCCTTAGCATCCTCGCTCCTCTAACTCACCCCCAAGTTGACTCTTGCCTTTTGGATTTTCCTCACTCCCTCTTCACAAGGACCATCTGCAGAATTGCCCTCTAGTTTACAAAGCCCTCGTTTCTGTCTAATACACCATGTGAACCTTCACTGGGCTTTGTTTGCCAATCGAGCAAATTGCAACCATTCCTTTGTGACCTACTGGGCAAGACAGTAGGCCTGAAAGGGAATGAAGAAGCATGTCTGAATTCATTCCTCCCCTGTAATGTTCCCTGGGCTTTGGCACCCAGAACCTGAAGCCCAGCCAGCCTGAAAGCATGGACAGAGTCCAAGACCCAAACAGGGAGGCCTGGGGTGGGTGCTGTGAGTCAACAATCTAGGGATGCAGCCAAGGTTCAGAACCTCAAGGCACAGTTAACAGAGCCAACATACAAAATACAAATGAGTGACTTCAGTAGAAGCACAGGGAGGAGGGAGATAGAGTAGGTATGGGACGAAACCTCAGAAAGGCAAAGTTGCAGCATCCCCAGGACTAAGAGCAAGGTCTAAAAGCAAGTGGAATCATAACATCCCATTGATCAGAATTCTGCATGCCCAGCTGCAGTCAGTTCATGTCTACTTCCATGAAAACTCCAGAATTTCATCTGCCAAACACTCTTCTTGCTCTCCATAAGCTTTATGAGGGACCTCAGCAATTCTCATGGCTTCTCCCACCATCTCTGCATAGCTTACTTTGCCATTTTGAAGAACAGTGGGAAACATGTAGAATTTGGCATTAGGGGACCTGAATTCTAGCCCCAGCTCTATTAGTTCCTGACTGTGTGATCTTAGGCAAGTCATTTAATTTCTGTGGGACTCAGTTGCCTCAGCTGGGAAGTAGAAAAAATTATGTCTACCTCATAGAATTGGGTTAATGATAAAATAAAATCATGATGATGAAGATGCTTGTAAAACACAGAGCTATATAATATCACTCATAATATTAATAAGTCAATCTCTAACCTAGACTTCTATCCTAAACTCAAGCCTGATATATTCAACTGCCTCCTGGAAATTTCCCACGGACACCTCAGTGTCAACATATCCCAAACTAGAGGCATTATGGGGCGACGCCTGAAACTTGAAGGTCCTCATAGGCTGAACCCTTCCTCACCACCCACATCCAATCTATCACCAATTACCAGGCTAAGACTAATACCTGAAGGACTTTCAGCCCTTTCTCTACATCTCCTCTGCCCTGACCTAGGCCATGTTCTCAGAATTTCTGTCCTGTAATATTGCAACAGCATCTTAAGGGATACAGCTACCTCTGGTCTCATCCATCACCTCCCCAAATCTGTGTTTGCCATCACGGCCATACAAGTCTTTCAAAAACATAAATCTGACCATGTCAAACTCCTCTGCTTAAATCATTCAACGGCCCCTAATAGAGAAAACCTAGTCTTACCACCATGGCCCTAGAGATAACATGCCAACTTCACTTCCTACACTATCCCTCTAAGTATCCAATGTTCTCACCACTCCTAATAGAAGCATCCTAAACATATCATGTCCTCTCAAACCTTGTTGACCCTTTTCAATTCTGATATACCCTCAACCTTATCATGGAATTAGATCCTTCCTAGAGTTGTGGGACTTTATAGTCAATTGGACATCAAGTGCTCCCCTGAGATTGCTTTCTTCAACTTCCATTGTTTTTTCCCAACATAGCCTCACACAGAAGGCTATTGGAATATCTTCAGTCCTAAGAGAGCATAGGGAGTGGACAGAACTCTGGGTTAATTGTCAGTTGACTTTAGGCCCAGCTCTTGTTCTAGTTCCAGTTCTTCCTCGAAAGAAAAGAGCAAACATAGACAGCATTGTGTTGTCTTTGAGATGGTCCTCAAAGACCACACAATTGAATTAAGCAATCCAATAACTTAATTGCTTACTGTATTAAGCAATCTAGTAACTCACATACCTCTGGACTTCCTTTAATAAATGTTTTTGTTGTCTGAGTCAATCTAAGTAAAGATTTTCATTACTTGCAGCTAAAGTATTTGGAACTGTATGTACACTAAGTGTAAACAGGCTCTGAGTAAAGTCCTAAGGGCTTGCCTATGAAAAATTGGCAGAAGCCTTAGTGTTGACTCTGGGACATTCAGATGAATGTGATATCTCTAAACTATTGGCTAATCTTTGGTCCAAATAGTATCATAAGTGTTAGGATAATGTGTCACCTACTTAGTTTTAGTGTGTGTGAAAATGATTACTGAATGCCACAGAGTGGATACCTATAGAAGGGGAGATCAAACCATGCCTGCCTATGTGGGCAGGGCAAAACAGTAGTAGGGACAGCCTCTCTAATTTCAAGTTTAAATGTTCTGTCCTGGACAACTTAGGGTTGAAAAGAAAGGAGAGTCTGATTGGCCCCTCTACCTTCTTTCAGGAAATTCTTTACTTATCACATCAAAGGACTTTGCTATAGAACTAGTCTAAAAGTGACACAGGCTGCCCTGTGAGTACTGGGCTCCCCATCCCTGGTTCAGTCTAAAGTTGAATGCCCCACTTGTGAGGGAGACTATAACAGATATTCCTATTTCAAGAGGAAGTTAGGACCAGTTTCATCAAATCATTTATAGTTCCTTCCAAATCCTGATTCCTCTTGTAGTCCATCATACTAGACTCTTAGAGATAAAAACATATTATTTTTTCCTGTTAAAATTGCCCATAGAAATAGGAAGTCTCAAATTTATCTAGCCCACCTCAGAGCGCTTTCTATTATATACAAGAGCACTAGCCCTAATAATTTTAGAACCGAGGCCCAACCAATGATGTTATAGGTGATGCATCAGAAAAGAGAGAACACCTGCTCTTTACAAAGGCCTTTTTACATTGAAAGTACATACTTCCTTGGTGAATTCACCTCTCAATCTGTTGGAACAAATCTTTTGTAGAACAGGTTGCTTTGCATTGTAGATTCAGTGGTGAAGCTTCCATCCAAGGAGGCTCCCAGAGCACTTGACCAAGCCCAACAATCCCAACTGTTACAAATGATTGGCAGCCGGGCCCAGCAGGCATTATGAAATTGTTAATTGGTTTTCCACAGGTTTGGGAGGAGAAATGCCTTTCATTAAATAAGCTACATTTGTCCAGAGCACCAGGGAAAATGTGCTCCTCCTGGGAATTCCAACAAGAGACTCCCTAACCTACAAAAAGGCAAGGAAGTGTGTCTGCTGAGGAAGGACAAGGGAACCACAGACTCTTCCATCTAAGTGCCTAGCTCCATCCCCACCAGGAAACCACCCTACTCCCAATTGTTGCTGAAGCATTTGTTTGTTTCCTTGGGACCTTTGACAGTTGGGAAAATCTTACTTAGAGCTGGGGTGAAGAAATATAGCTCCTCAGGGCTATTCGTGCTCAGAAGCCCTGTCCCCTGAACATCAGGCTTGGGAAAATAGGCAAGCCAGTAAACCATTGAGACTGTTTGTTGCAAAGTCCTGCAGCTCTGAAGGATGAGTCATCTGCTTTTACCACCACTTGAAATAAATGATAATGGCTTGGCAGCCTCTCATATATTAATAGCCTTGTCATTTTACCTTCCTCCTGCTCCCTTTATTTCACACTGGAATTAGAAATGGCAAAAATGGTTTCAGAGCTGATTGCCCTAATTTTCCAAGCTGCCCAGAAAGCTCAGGACATTCCCTGCACCCTTGCCAGATTGACACTCCCCTGTTTTTATCCTATAGTCATTCTTGGCTATATTACCAACTTTAACTGCTTCATGCCATTTCATACTGGAAATTATCAGATTTGTTTGCTTGTCTGTGTATTGCATGTTTCCTTGCATAACAATGTAAGCTTCATGAAGGCAGGGACTTGTCTGGCTTGTCACTGTATCCCTAGCACCCAGAACAGCATTTTGAGAAAGGAGAGGGGACGCTGGAAGTGTTGCCTCCTCTCTATACAAAGAAGGATACACAAAGGGGGCAAGGGGTGGTAATGGAGGAAGGGTCTCATGAAGGGGAGAACAGAACTCTCCATAACCAGGGGCTTTTTGATACAAATTAATACACACAAGTCTCTTGCATTCCTGTACACTAATGATGAAAAGTCTGAAAGAGAAATTAAGGACACACTCCCATTTATTACTGTAACAAAAAGAATAGAATATCTAGTCATAAACCTACCTAAGGAGACAAAAGACCTGTATGCAGAAAACTCTAAGACACTGGTGAAAGAAATTGAAGATGATACCAACAGATGGAGAGATATACCATGTTCTTGGATTGGAAGAATCAACATTGTGAAAATGACTCTACTACCCAAAGCAATCTACAGATTCAATGCAATCCCTATCAAACTACCACGGGCATTTTTCACAGAATTAGAACAGAAGACTTCACAATTTGTATGGAAACACAAAAGACCCCAAATAGCCAAAGCAATCTTGAGAATGAAAAACAGAGCTGGAGGAATCAGGCTCCCTGACTTCAGACTATACTACAAAGCTACAGTAATCAAGAGAGTATGGTACTGGCACAAAAACAGAAAGATAGATCAATGGAAGAGGATAGAAAGTCCAGAGATAAACCCATACACATATGCTCACCTTGTTTTTGATAAAGGATGCAAAAATATACAATGGAGAAAAGACAGCCTCTTCAATAAGTGGTGCTGGGAAAAGTGGACAGCTACATGTAAAATAATGAAATTAGAATACTCCCTAACACCATACACAAAAATAATCTCAAAATGGATTAAAGACCTAAATGTAAGGCCAGACACTATCAAACCCCTAGAGGAAAACATAGGCAGAACACTCTATGACATGAATCACAGCAAGATCCTTTTTGACCCACCTCCTAGAGAAATGGAAATAAAAACAAAAATAAATAAATGGGACCTAATGAAATTTAAAAGCTTTTGCACAGCAAAGGAAACCATAAACAAGACCAAAAGACAACCCTCAGAATGGGAGAAAATATTTGCAAATGAAGCAACGGACAAAGGATTAATCTCCAAGATTTACAAGCAGCTCATGCAGCTCAATAACAAAAAAACAAACAACCCAATTCAAAAATGGGCAGAAGACCTAAATAGACATTTCTCCAAAGAAGATATACAGATTGCCAACAAACACATGAAAGAATGCTCAGCATCATTAATCATTAGAGAAATGCAAATCAAAACTACATTGAGGTATCACCTCACACCAGTCTGAATGGCCATCATCAGAAAATCTAGAAACAATAAATACTGGAGAGGGTGTGGAGAAAAGGGAACCCTCTTGCACTGCTGGTGGGAATGTAAATTGATACAGCCACTATGGAGAACAGTATGGAGGTTCCTTTAAAAACTACAAATAGAACTACCATATGACCCAGCAATCCCACTTCTGGGCATATACCCTGAGAAAACCATAATTCGAAAAGAGTCATGTACCACAATGTTCATTGCAGCTCTATTTACAATAGCCAGGAGATGGAAGCAACCTAAATGTCCATCATCGGATGAATGGATAAAGAAGATGTGGCACATATATACAATGGAATATTACTGAGCCATAAAAAGAAACAAAATTGATCTATTTGTAGTGAGGTGGATGGACCTAGAGTCTGTCATACAGAGTGAAGTAAGTCAGAAAGAGAAAAACAAATACTGTATGCTAACACATATATATAGAATCTAAGAAAAAAAAAGTTATGAAGAACCTAGGGGTAAGATGGGAATAAAGACACAGACCTACTAGAGCATGGACTTGAGGACATGGGGAGGGGGAAGGGTAAGCTGTGACAAAGTGAGAGAGTGGTATGGACATATATACACTAACAAATGTAAAATAGATAGCTAGTGGTAAGCAGCCGCATAGCACAAGGAGATCAGCTCGATGCTTTGTGACCACCTAGAGGGGTGGGATAGGGAGTGTGGGAGGGAGGGAGACACAAGTGGGAAGAGATATGGGAACATACGTATATGTATAACTGATTCACTTTGTTATAAGGCAGAAACTGACACACCATTGTAAAGCAATTATACTCCAATAAAGATGTTAAAAAAATGAATGAGACAAACATTAAGAAGAACAGAATATGACAAAAACTGGTTAGAACCTACTGGGCCCAAAATGGCGGAAGATTCCACTGCTGGTTGGCCTTGAGACTCATTATATGGTCTTTGGAATACATTAGTATGCTAAATGACACACCCACAGTCACCATGACAGTTCTGAGGCTGACCAAAAATTCCAAAAAGTGAATGGTGCCCCAACTCCTGGAAATCCTCACCCCTTCTCCAAGATAGAATAATCCTTCCACTTGTTACACTATGATATTACCCAGCACATAAAAGCTAACCACCCCCATACCTCAGGGCTCTCTCACTTTCCAAAGAGATGACGCCATGCCCTGGGGCCGCCTCTTGCCTTCTGAGACAGCCCACACTCTGTCTATGGAGGTGTGTATCTCTCTAAATAAACCTTCTTTCACTTTACTATGGCTCACTCTTGAATTCTTTCCTGCTTGAAACCAAGGACCCTCACTTGGCAGCCCATCCCAGGGACTCTTTCAAGACCTGGGATATGACCCTCATCTCATGCCCCATTTTTTCCTATAACGGTTCTTTCTCCAGCTTGCCTCCCTCAATGTCCCAGGTATCTTGATCTTGCTGCAAGCCCAGATACTTAACAAGCTAAGAGTCTTGCACAACGTCTCGGGGCTTGTATTTTTCACTTGGCCTAACAGGAAAAGCACATTGTGCACGTGGTACAGTTTGGGCCAACCTAGGGCAGGAATACAAAGACTTTTTGACCAGAAGCTCTGGTTTTACCACTAAACCACGTTTATAGCAGGGCATATGTGATTGGATGTTGGTTATTAAATGTGATTATTCACAACTGACAAAGGGGTTGCTCATAGCTATTCTGATGAATGGGTAGTTTGGTTTAGTGATGAAAATACAGCTACTATATTAGCTTTTTTGTTTATATCCAGCTTGAATATCAAATTGAAGAGAGACATATTTGGCGTACAAACAACCCAGGATAAAGTGGGCGCATGCACGTGGGTGTGCACATGCGTGCACACACACACACACACACACACACACACATATCTAGACAGTAAATGTTAATGTTATTGGAATATTAGAAAGTGAAATGCAAAATGCCAGAGTCTGTTCTCACTACCATGACTAAAAGCTCTTCCCCCTCCTGCCTTCTCTATTTCTGTTCACCACCCTGGTCACCTGGGGATGACCCTATGTCTTCTCCAGCAACACTCCTTCCTTTGCCTCCTCCCCTACTCCATCTAATGAGCCATCAATTGTGTCAGTTAATCCTCCTCCACAGTGCTCCCTCCCTTCTAACCATCCATGTGGCTCTGATCTCATTCAGATCCTTATAACTCCTTTTCCTAAGAGAAAGGAGGTTTCAGTCTATTCTTCCTGCAAACACTCTTGCCTGCCTGCACCAGAGGGATCTTCTTTTTTTTTTTTTTAACATCCTTATTGGAGTATAATTGCTTTACAATGGTGTGTTAGTTTCTGCTTTATAACAAAGGGAATCAGCTACACATATACATATATCCCCATATCTCCTCCCCCTTGCGTCTCCCTCCCACCCTCCCTATCCCACCACTCTAGGTGGTCACAAAGCACGAAGCTGATCTCCCTGTGCTGTGTGGCTGCTTCCCACTAGCTATCTATTTTACGTTTGGTAGTGTATATATGTCCATGCCACTCTCTCACTTTGTCCCAGCTTACCCTTCCCCCTCCCCATGTCCTCAAGTCCATTCTCTAGTAGGTCTGCGTCTTTATTCCTGTCTTGCCCCTAGGTTCTTCATGACCTGTTTTTTTTTTTTTAGATTCCATATATATGTGTTAGCATACGGTATTTGTTTTTCTCTTTATGACTTACTTCACTCTGTATAACAGTCTCTAGGTCCATCCACCTCACTACAAATAACTCAATTTCGTTTCTTCTTATGGCTCAGTAATATTCCATTGTATATATGTGCCACATCTTCTTTATCCATTCATCTGTTGATGGACACTTAGGTTGCTTCGGTGTCCTGGTTATTGTGAAGAGTGCTGCAATGAACACTGTGGTACATGACTCTTTTTGAATGATGGTTTTCTCTGGGTATATGCCCAGTAGTGGGATTGCTGGGATCTTCCTGAAGAACAGTTCTGACATGCAGTGCCCCTTTTCAAAACTCTTCTGTACCTTCCCCTTTGCCTACAAGATCAAGTGCAAGTTCTTGGCTTGGAATTTAAGGCCCAGCATTAGCCTATTCAGCCTCCCACTCCAGCTTTCTCTCCCACAAACTCCTCCTTATTCTCTATTAAGCACCACGCATTTCTGATTTCAACACCTTGGCTGGATCTCTGCTTGGAATGCCCATCTGTGAACCCCTGCCTGTAAGACCCATGTATGCCTGCAAGGTTCAAGTCCATATGAAGGGCAGGATCCTCCTACCTACACACAGCTTCCAGGACTGCCCAGTCAGTTGGAGGCCCATCTTCCTGGAAACTCCAGGGCAATCATGACTTCCTAACTTGCGCTAGTAATTTCTGAGAGAAATCCCCTCTCCTGTCTTGAAACACATGTGAGAGCCAAGAACTGCGTTCGAGGCCTTACTGTATATTCATCCATCACCAAGTCCAGGGCCTGGCATAGACAAGCACTTGGGAAGTACTCAGAGAACCACAACACAGTAAAAAAGCATTGCCTTTTGGAAGGCTCCAGAGTTTGCAAAGGTTCTTGCAGTCATCCAGTGGATGAGGTTTATAAGGAAGATGGCAAAGTGTGATTAACCTCAAGCCTTAAGAGAAAGCTGCCCTGGGGGGGTCATCTGATGAGGAAGCTGTAACCATCTGCCTCTTTTGGTGCCTGGATTCAGTCACTCATTCAGCAAATATAATTTGCCAGTCATTGGGCACTGCATTCAACCCAGGGGAATACAGGTAAATCAGACAAACCTCCATCTCCTGGAGCTCCAGTGTCAGTAGAGAAAAAGACATGCATCTAAGACAGTTCAAGTCCAAGGCTGGCTACAGTAAGTGAAGAATCGCCTCTCTCTGCAGCAGTCTGGTGCTGGGCAAAAAGGCAGATTTCTCTTTCTAGTAGGCTCAGGAATGCTCTGCATTTGCCTGTTCCCTGCTCTGTAGCATGTTTACCTAGGGCAAGAGTGGCTCCTAACTCGCAGGGCCCAGGGAAAAATAAAAATTCAGGGCCACTTGTTCAAAAATTATTAAGAATTTCAAGAAAGTAACAGCAAAGCATTAAACAAGGCATGGGGGCACCTCTGTGTGCAGGGCCATGTCAAGCTGAAAAGGCCACATGCCCATGGGGCTGGCCCTGCCACACAGCTGGGAAGCATATACACAGGAGGCCTGAATGTGTCCTGCAGTCTTTTCTTCTCTCTTGCACAGTCTGAACGGAGCCAGATCCCAGTGAACTCAGTGGCACTTAGACACACAGAGCTGCACACAGGCTGGTAACAAATTTTTGTTGAGTGCCCACTGTGTGCCCAAAACTCATCTTAAGTTTCAGGGATATGGTGAAAAATCCAGACAGACACATTGTTTGGTTTTGTTTTGTTTTCTTTTTTGTTACTGAGCTTGCCCCATAAACGAGCTCACAAAGAAATGCCCAAGAAAATCATCAGTTAGTGAGCAGTGTTGTGAATATGACAAAGCAGAGTGATGAGATGGGGGTGGGGTGATGGAGAGGGTGTATTAGATTAGCGTGGTACAGCAAAGCCTCTCCAGGGAGCTGTCCTGGGGGCTGGGATGCACACAGCCCGTTCTAGAGCAACAGGTGAGGATGCTGCTAGTGTTTGGCATCAGCTTGACAGGCAAATCTCTGCAATCCCTTCCCCTCTGAAGTGAATCATGAGGGTCTAGGCAAGAAAGATGAAGTCGAGGATGCTTGAGACTTGAGATGTCCCCCCTGAATGGGGCCACTGACCCCTGCACCCCACCTCCACCCCTAGTGCCGTCTCACTTCTGGCATCACCAGGAGACAGAAAGATATAGGCAGCCAATATTGGAAAGAGGATTTCCAAGGTCCCTCCACCTCAGGTGGTCCCTCTCACACCCAGGCCCCTGGACTGAACTGTGAGCCACATTGTGTCATTGTTTCCTTTGGGATCAGAGAAAGTCCTACCCTGAATGCCTTGGGCTGGTCCTCTGTTTGTGGGTCCTCCCCCACCCCTAAATACCTGGGGAAATGGCCTGTGTGGTAACTCAGATCAGAGCTTCCTGGGGAGACTCCCAAGTCTCTTTCTTTCCTCTGTGCCAAGGAAGATGCTAAGTTACTCAGCTTCCTTTGGATGCCAAAGGATGTGCTCTGAAGGACTGGAAGGTGTGTAGTGAGGATGGGGGAAATCTCAGAGGTCAGGGGACTTGGGAAAGTGATGAGATGCAACAGGTGGTGGGGGGAGCCAAGGGCTGGAAGCCACAGTCTGATCCCAGTGCGCACCAGCGGGCTGAGGGAGTCGCAACCCCCCCACCTTGCCCCTGCCAGGCCCAGTCTGCAGCCTCTCTCCCAGCCGCAGCGGTTCCCTGCCTGGGGCCCGCACACCGCAGGCTCGCCTCTTCCTCCCTCCCCCGCATCCCCCGCTCCTGGCTGTCTGGCAGCGCTGCGGTGGTGGCGGCGGGGGGCGGGGGGCCTTGGCGACAGGGCTCCTTCCTCCTCTCCCTCCTCCCCACACCCGCCGGAGCCTTCCCCTCCCTCCGCAGCAGCAAACACGTCGTCGGAGATTTCCATCGGGGCTTAGGGGGTGGGGCCAGGATGGGGGGCGTGGGGCGGGGCAAGTGGGAGGAGTGAAAGTTGGAGCCCAACAAAACCCTCCACACTGCGCTCAGTGCGGCCAGACCTTGCGCAGCGACCTCCGCACAGGTGGTCGCGCCGGTCCCCGCCACGATGTTGACCAAAGTTCTCCTGATCCTACTGGGCACGTTCATAATCCTTCCGTCGAGGTAAGTCTCCAACCCAGGACTCAGGATCCCTCCGAGCCCAGCTCCCTCTCTCCGGGAGCGAGGCCGGCTCCTGAGACGCCCGCACCCCGTGTTCCTCGAGCCCCGCGCCCACTCTGCCCCTGGCCCTCGCACGGTCTAGCCTGGTCCTACGTCCCCTCGACGCGCGCCGCAAGCCTCCGCACCGCTTCCCCTAGGACGAGCTCCCTGGGCCCCTGAAGGGGCTCCCAGGAAGGAAGACAGGACGCCTGTCACCTGGCCGCTCCTGTCCCCCCTCCCTCTACTCCTCGGGACTCCCGCTCTCCAAACCACCGCGGCGGCTGGGGAACGAGAGAGCACGTCCCTCCCTTTCTGAGCCTTTCGAGGGAAGAGGCGAGTGGCCAGGGCAGGCTTGCGCTTCTGGGGACTGGGGGGACTGGGGGACTTTGGGAAGGTGGCGCCCAGAAAGTCGTGCGGGCAGTGGGTGGAAACTGCGCTTAAAATGTTTGAGTGTTGACTAGTCTGTCCTCTCGTTCAAAAAAAAAATAAAAAAAAAAAAATATATATATATATATTTTTTTTTTTTTTCCTGAGCGCCTAGTGAGTACCAGGCACTGTGCCAGACAACTCTGACTTTACTTACTTCCCTTCCCACCACTCCTCTTGGTGCCAGTCCCAGGCAGGAGCCCTGGTTTAGTCTAAGAGTTCCCACCCCAGCTGTCCACCTCATCCCCCCTCTGCTGCCAGCTTCTCTCTTCCGCCCTTATCTCCCCAGACACCCTGCTGGGTCTTGCGCAGATGGGAGCCAGAGGCCAGAAATGGTAATCTCTTAGGTCTGTGGTTTGGGTCCTGCATTTCAATACCTCTCCGCTTTTCCAAAGACTAGCAGCAGGTTTCCCCTGAGCAGCCAGCTTCCCTCACACCTTTGCCAGGAAGGTTGTCCCTTGCATTTCTGGCTTTTGAGGGTGGAAGATGACTGCTTCATATTTTTGAGATGATTTCCCATTGGGCACAAACTGTCACAAGTTCCTAAGCTTCCTGATCTTTCCAGAATTCTAGAAGCCTCCATGTCACTGGACTTGTCTTGCTTTTCTGTTTTGGGGAGGGGGAGAGGGGAGATGGATTCTCTCCCCACCCCAAAATGCTTTAGCTCCTCAAGGGAGGGGCTGTGGGGCTCCATGCTGACTCATTGGTGCACTGGGGAGTGGAGGGGCTGGCCTCATCAGGGGGCTTGGTAAATATTTCTGAATGCGTGCTAGGAATTTCCAGTCATCCACATCACTCCAGATGTGAATTGGACTGGTTGGGAGAGATGACATGGTGACTGGTTAGGGCAAAAGAGGGGGTCTGTGGTGCAGAAGGAGGGAGAGGGAGCAGAGAGGAAAACAGCAGAGAAGAGGGGCCGTTGTGATGGAAACTAACCTTCCAGCCAGGGGGAAGGGCTGCAGTAACTGACGTTCAGACACTGTCAGCAGGGCAACCTGTGATGTCATTAAAGAGATGGGGAGGTGGCAGCGGGGTGTGCTGGCAAGGGCCACCTTGAACCACCTCCCTCTGGTCCAGGCTCAGCTTAAAATCACTTGTGTGACTTTGGGCACAGCCCCTCCCCCCATTTGGGCCTCAGTTTCTCTATCTGTAAGGCGAAAAAGAGGACTGATTTGGAAAAATACAATCCAGTGGCCCTTCTCATGGTCCCTTCCCTCTCCCTAGCTAGTTGACTGAGCATCCTTATGGGGGAGGGGTTGCAGAAATTCACCTCCATCTTAGATCATCACATCTAGAGGATTGTGGATGCCTGAAAAGCCCCCATGGAAAGATCCCACTAGTCCAGTGCATGAGTATTTTCACTTTTCTATTATTTCTAGCTTTGAAAGTGGGCTTAATGGCTAGCTGAGGAAAGGTATACATTGTCAGCAGCTCCTTAACCCCAAGGATCCCAGGATGAGGGTGTTTTTTGTTGTTGTTGTTGTTCATTTGAAATTTTTTTACTGACAAAAGCTATTTGTAGGATGACAGCAACCTCAAGACCCTCTGATCTCACTTTCATAGCAGACGTAGTCTGGGAGCAGAAAGGCTTTGGTGGTCTTAGGGCCTTTGCTTCTTTGTTTGCCTCTTGAACCTCGGGGTTTTGTTGTTGACTTTGGACTTCTGGGAGGGGTCATTGCAGGCTCTTGGGTGGTCTTGGCTAACAGTGCCAGTCCTGATCATGCCTTGCTCCCATTCAAGTCACTCATTTTGCAGGATGCCAGTTCCCTAGTTCTCCCTCCTCCCCTCCCACGGTGGCTGGCATGATCTACTCAGAGGACTGGGGGAAAAGCCTCAGGGAAAGAGGACATCTCTGGATATGATATTTGGAAATGGAAACTGCTTTTCCCAAGCCCAGTTCTTCCCTTGCCCACAGTGGGAATTAGCCACTTCAGACATAAGAAATGGCATAGACTTGGCACATCTGTATGCCAGTTAAGCAATTCTAAGAGCTTGAAATACTGCAGGAAAACGCATTTTGCTGCTCAAGTTGGCAGTTCCTTGGTCTGCAGTACAGAGACCATGCCCCCGTCTCCTGCCTTGTTAACCCCTTATTTGCAGAAGCAAGTTGTCCAATTGCCTTTGTAAAAATAAAATCATTTTGGAAGTGTAACAGAATATAAAAGTGTAAAAATCAGGAGTAGATTTTCACAAAGTAAACATGCCCATGTAACCAGCACCTAGACCAGGAAATAGAACATTGCCAGCCCACTCCCCCACCCCTCAAAAGCTTCACCACATTCCCCCTCCAAGTACACCCTTCTCCCCAAAGGAAAACACTCTCCTGCCTTCCAACATCACAGATTAATTTTGATGATGGCTTTTTAAAAAGCTTTTAATTATAAATTTTTTTCAAAGACATATAACAGTAGAGTGAATTTCCATGTACCCATCACCAGCCTCATTAATTATCAACTCATAGCCAGTCTTATTTTCTCTGTATCCCACCCACTCTCCATTTCCAGCTTAAATTCTTTTAAAGCAAATCTCAGACATCATATAATTTCATATGCAATTATTCTAGTATGTATTTCTAATCATAAGGACTTCAAAAACATAATAAAATACCACTATCACACCAGCATTTTTAGAATAACTTCTTCATGCTGAAGAAACTAACCAGTCAGTATTCAAATCTTCCTTTTTGTGTCATAAATATTTTTTTGTTGTGTTGTGTCTGTTTTGCTTTTTATGGTTTGCCTTTTAAAATCAGGATTCAAATAAGGTCCATATATTTGCAGATTTCAAAATACTTTTTATTGAATTAGAACATATATGCAGAAAAGTGCTCAGATCATAAGTGCACGGCTGATGAGTTGTCAGAAAATGATCACACTGGTATCAAGACACCCCCTGGTGCCCCCTTCCTCACTGCCTCCCAGCAAAGGTAGCATGGCCCTGATTTCTAACACCATCAGTGAGCTTCATACATTAGCAGATGGCTTTTTTAAGTTTTAAAAAAATTTTAGTTTAATTCTTTATATTATTTTTTGGCTGTGGTGCATGGTTGTGGCACTCAGGTTGGACTCCTGTTGACCATCTATTTCCTGAATGACAGTCTTTGTCTTTTCTCAGTGCTCAGAGCTTCCCCTACCCCCAGCCCCCAACTCCAATGCAATGGAGTATCCCAAAAGCAAAGAAATGCAGAATTTTCCCAATGTCCTAGCCCCCGCTGGGAGAGAGTGCTGTGGCTTTCCTGAGCATTCCTCAGCAATCCTGGCCCTCTGCCTGCCCATTTGCTCCCAGGTGTCACTAGTCAGGCAGACTAAGACCAAGGCTAGTAATGGCAGCTGATTGGCCAGAGCTCATACACCAATACCCTCTTGATTTTACGTTAAAAATTATTTTAAAATCTCAAACTTGCTTTTGTTATTGATTTTTTAAAAATAAAGTATGACCATAAAAAAAGGATAGCATGGGAAGTTCCCAGAGAGCAGCAGCTTTAGAAGAAATTAACAAGAATAATCTGTTACTGGCTCTTAATTTACTGTTACCAGTCATTCTTTAACTATGCCCTGGGTTGCAGGCTTATTTTGGTTTGCTTCCATCCCAAGAAGTACCAGCTGGGTCCCCTACAGAGCAGAGGACAGAGCTTCACTTGTTTGTTTTTATGTTCTAGGATTGAAGGACCTCATGTTGAATCAGAGAAGGGACCCTCTGCCAGTGATGATGATGTCTATGGCCCCAAACCCCAGGCTCCTGATAAGGAACTCCCCCCTGAAGAAATAAAGCCCACTGCTACTGATACCCATGACAGACTTGGCAAAATGCCAACAGCCACTGAAATCCTGGATGGTATCTTGAATAACTATGACTACAAACTGCGCCCTGGCATTGGCGGTGAGTAGCAGAACATAGTTCTCCCCCACCCCAGAGGGGAGGAGGATTGAGGGCCTAAGTGTGGAGAATGGGCCTGGGGTGTAGGTAATAGTGCCCTGCATGTGGGCAGGAACAACTTTTGCTGACCTGCCAGGTAAGAGATGTCAACTCTAGTCTCAGCAATGCCATTGACCTTGGTCTAGATTTTTCCCTTCTCTCACCCTCAGTTTGTCCAACTATAAAATGAGATGACTGGACTAGGTGATTGACCTTCGAGGTATGTTCAGCTCTTAACAGTCTATGAATTGGATCTTGCCATGAAAGAATAAAGAAAGAAATGGTATCGGATGTTGAAACCATGTAGTCCAACCCTTACCCCCTTTATTCCCCACTGACCACACCCTCCCCTGCCCCATGCTTCTGTTTAACACTTACCTCTGCCACTTCTGCTTACTTTACAGAGAGGCCCACTGTGGTCACTGTCGAGCTCTCTGTCAACACCCTTGGGCCTATCTCTATCCTGGACATGGTGAGTACTGAGCTTTGATTATAGTGGGGCTTTCACATACTTGTTTTTTCTGTGTGTCTGTAACAAGAGTTTTTTGGGGGAGAGATTTTAACCAACATGGACTTGAGAAGGAGGCTGAAAGGAACAAGTCCCTTGCTGCCTGAAGAGGACCTTCAGAATCCTGACTGTATCTTCCTGTCTTTCATTCAAAATAAAAATAATAAAGCAACTTTAAACAACACAATGGATTGCTCTTTTCTTCTGATAATGAATTTTTTTGGACTTAAGCCTGTAGTTACCAACTCTTCCTCTAGGAGTGTTTCTCTAATTTTGCCCTAGTTCCTTGTCTCCTTTTCTTTCTTTCCTTTTTTTTTTTTTTTTACATCTTTATTGGAGTATAACTGCTTTATAATGGTGTGTTAGTTTCTGCTTTATAACAAAGTGAATCAGTTATACATATACACATGTTCCCATATCTCCTTCCTCTTGCGTCTCCCTCCCTCCCACCCTCCCTATCCCATCCCTGGAGGTGGTCACAAAGCACCGAGCTGATCTCCCTGTGCTATGTCGCTGCTTCCCACTATTTTACATTTGATAGTGTATATATGTCCATGCCACTCTCTCGCTTTGTCACAGCTTACCCTTCCCCCTCCCCATATCCTCAAATCCATTCTCTAGTAACTGTCTTTATTCCCGTCTTGCCCCTAGGTTCTTCATGACGTTTTTTTCCCTTAAATTCCATATATATGTGTTAGCATACAGTATTTGTCTTTTTCTTTCTGTTGCTATCATCCCAGTGTCACTACTGTCCCCAGTTAGCCTCCATTATCTCCCACTTGATATATACAAAACACAAGGTCCCTGCCTACCCCCCAATCTACCTACTAACCTGGCCTCCTAATAGATGTGCCTCCTGCAGTCCTGACCCTGCTTAAAGCATGAAGTTCAACCCCACATTCTAGCAGTCAGGGCTCTCCATGGCTAGAGCCAACCCAGGGCTCTATTTTTATTTCTTTTCACCCTTTAGAGACCACATGCACTAGTCACACTAGCATACGGGTGTTCCCAGGCTATCTGGTACTTCTGAGCCTTTGTTCAAGCTGTTTCCACTTTGGGATGGCATTGTTCCAATTTTCTACCTTATCCTTCAACTTATATCACACTTGTTTACCTGACCTTCTCTACCTCACTGTACTGTAATTATGTACTCTGTCTGCCTTGCTCTGTCAACTATGGGTTTCTTGATGTCAGGGACCCAGTATATATTAGCTGAGCAAACGAATTATAAAAGATGTTCTGCAAATGTTACTTTCATCTGCGGAGCCTGATAATGAGGAAGGCTGTGGTAACCAACTCCATCACAGCCATAATCTTGACCTGGCTCAAGTCAGACACAGTTTTAGTATACACACTGGTACCCAAGAAGCACCATGTGAGTGGGTGAGCTCAGAGTCTAGGCTCTGAGATGGCACTTGCAAATAGACACTCAAAGGTAAGTAAACATTCATGGAAGATCAAGGTGTTTACATAGGCTGAGTGGAAGAGTGGGTTTTCCCACTGTGATGCTTTGTTTGGCTGCCTAGTTCTTGAGGCACAATGTACTTATATATGGCTATGCAAAAAAATTACCCTAAAACACAGTGTTTTAAAATGACAAGTAGTCATTAGGTCACAGCTCCTGTGGGTTAGGAATCCAGGCATGACTTAGCTGGGTCCTCTGTTTCAGGGTCTCACAAGGCTGCAGTTAAGGTGTCAGTTGGGGCTGGGGTCTCATCTGAAGACTCGACTAAGGGAGGATCCACTTCCAAGTTCTCACATGGTTGTTGGCAGGGTCCAGTTCTTCTCTGGCTGCTGTCTGTAGGCCTTCCACAGTCCTTGCCATGTGGGCCTCTCCATGTGGCAGGTGGCTTCCCTTAGAGTGAGCAAGAGCATGAGAAAAACTGCTGAAGATGGAAAAGCCATAAACTTTTGGGAAATAACAAGGAAGAAGAGAAACATGAGAGGAGACAGATCTTTTTGAGTTTCTGTTGACATTTTAAAGCTCTTTTTTTCCTCTTCCCTTGATGTCAGATTTACTGTTTTTGCTGTTATCAATGTGCTTACCACTAAGTGAGTATGAATTTAGCAATCAGTTTGATTAGAATTGTTGATAAACTAAGAAACGCTGGGTTCTGAGCCAGAGGTTGAGTTCTTCTGGTCCACCATCATGGCCACTGTTTACTGTTAATAGGAAAGGGACCTTTCAGATCATTGGTGGGGGGATGGAGAAAGTGGCCTAAAGAGTAGTAGAAAATCTGTGGCTACAATCTCCTTGCTGTTTGCGTAAGATATAATTTTGGGAAACCTATTTCTATCATCTGCAAGAGCCTGTGTGGCAGCAGAGCAGCAGCCCCACTCACAGTAGCTGAATACCCTATCCCTCTTTGCTCTATGCCTACTAATGTTGGCAACATTGGGCTCACCTGAAGTGATGATACCTGACAAGCCTGAGAGATACAGTTTAATAACCCAGCAGTCACCGAACCTGGCATGCAACACAGAGCTGGTCCAAAGAGGAGCCAACAATTTGATTTTCTTTGGCTGGTAACATAGTGCTATCGCCTGGGCCAAGTGCCTTTAGAACATTCCAAACACTTATGTGGTATTAAATTTCCCAGAGAAGTCTGGCCTTCTACATACTTCCAAATAGTTCTTTAAAGCTGTGGGAGGTCCCAGTCCTTGTACAGGCTACTTTTCTCTGGTGATTCTGTAGAGTCCAGTGCTTGGTGAGGAGGAGTTCCAACATCCTTCAGTCAATCAGAAGTTGTGTAGAGCTCAGAATTTGTCCTCAGGGAGAGAAAACAAGCCCCCTTGTCAAACTGGGGAAAAACTGAACTGTTAGTTATCAGTTGATGTGTAGTGAAGTTACAATTGGAATCTTGTTAAATAGAAATTAAATGCTCATTTGAAACACTCTAACAAAGAGCAGGAGCCAGGCGTGGATTGTAGAGGGGAAGGCTTCCTCTGGCTACCCAGAAGTTCTGTAGGCCAATTTGAAACTGCCAGCCACTTAGGACTGCAGAGCCACCCTGAAGGCCACTTGTGAAGGCTGGTGTGGCTGGGCAGGGCAGGGCTGGGGGCTCCCATGTGAATGGTAGCCAGGCTGCCAGCTTTGTTCTGTGTGATGCTCTGGACTCCTCGAGGGAACATTCTCGGCCTGGGGGTCTGGCTCCCTGCAATTTTGCAGTGGCTCTCACCACCTTTTGGCCTGATCAGCAAAGGCAAGCAGGGATTGTATTGACCCTCTGCATCCCCACCCTGAGGGCTCTACAGGCCTCCCAGGTTGTGGGTTTCCAGTTGGTGTTCATTGTTTGATGCAGGATAACTCAGGGGAAAGACCTAGGGGTCCTGCAGAGGAAAACTGGACCTTGATCCTAAAGGGATTCTTGGAGCAAGTGAAGTAAGCACTGGAGAGGAAGATGGGTGAAGGTCGTCCCAGGGCAAGGCCATGTTAACGGTGCTCTGAGCATCAGAACCAGTATGTTCCCATGAACTGTTTGACTTTGAACTTTGAGGCTCCTTTCTCTCTGAGCCTCAGTGTTGCTACCTCTAAAATAAAGGAGATTGGCCTAGCCCTCAAGGTTCTACCTTGGCATAGTTCTGGTACTTGCTGTTCCAGCAGCTTCCTTCAGTTCTATTACAGTCTGTTTTTTCTCTCTTCAATACCAGTGGTGAGATTTCTAGCTTCTCATGCTTCTTGCTATTAAAAATTCTTTTTGATGTTTAATAATTTATAGGCTAATGAGAATTGTAAGCTTCTTGAGAGTCCAATCATGAGAATTTTGTTCACATAGTATGTGTCTGGTACATAGAAAACTCTCAATACAATCCTCCCTCAGAATATGTTGCAGATTGGTTCTAGGACACCTCCCACCCTCCACAGATACCAAAATCTGAGGATGCTCAAGTCCCTTATATAAAATGGTGTAGTATTTACATATAACCTGTGCACATCCTCTTGTAAACTTTAAATCATCTCTAGATTACTTATGACACCAAATACAATGTAAATGCTATGTAAATAGTTGCGAGTGAGGGACAAATTCAAGTTTTGCTTTTTGGAACTTTCTGGAATTTTTGGGGGGATTTGAATCTGCAGATGTGGAACCCACAGATACAGAGGGCTGACTGTAAATGTTTTGGTTAAATACTACAATCCCTTAAAATTTCTTTAATTAGTTGCTACTCAAACCTCAGACTACCTCTCTCTGCATGTCTGTGAGTGGTAAAGTTTTATTAAATTGAATCCTTATCTTCAAAAAAAATAATTTATGGGCTATGCAATATCTAGAGACCAAATAATCATGGGTTAATTAACATCTGTGCTCCCCAAATAAAAGCTCAAAGGGGCAACTTCACTGTATGCAATCAAAAGTGTGTGTGTTTGTAAATGTTTGGAATGATTTTGACCTGAGATCTTTGATTTGCTATGGAAATATGGGGGCTGAGTGGGTGTTGGCCTGCTACAAGGGAGTAGTGACGTGATGAGCCCAGCCTGTACAATTAAGCCGCCATTACCTGTGTGTTTCTGGATTAAATGCATCTTCCCAGATTGTTGTTCATTCAGGAATGTTTTTTTCTTTTGGGAATACCTGGAAATAGAAAACATCCTACAGCCAAACTCATGCTGTTTTCCTCTGTGCAAACCTAAGTGGGTCCCTATCTACTTGATAGGCCCATCACAGGATGGCATGGGAATGTTCTTTGCCTGCATAGCCCCAAATGTGTGCTTTTCTATCCTTGCCACCAGGAATACACCATTGACATCACCTTCTACCAGACTTGGTATGATGAACGCCTTCGTTTCAATGGCAGCTTTGAAAGCTTTGTTCTGAATGGCAACTTGGTGAGCCTGTTATGGATCCCAGACACCTTTTTTAGGAATTCTAAGAGGACCCAAGAGCATTCGATCACCATGCCCAACCAGATGGTCCGCATCCACAAGGATGGCAAGGTGTTGTACACAATCAGGTATGTCAAGGCTCTGGAGTCTTGCCTCTTGAGACTCTTCTTCCCCTCCTGAGAATTTTTGCCAAAGAAACATGGGCAGAGGTTTCATCCTGAATGATACTTCTAAGGGCCCTTCCAGCTTTCCTAGACCATGAGCTCAATCCCCTCATGTGCTGACACACACACTAAGGCCTCAAAATAGAAAGATATTGCTTAAGACCACACACCAAGTTTGTAGCAGAGCTTGGACTGATATCTAGTTACTTGGCTCCAAGTCCAGAGCTCCCCCAACTAGAATGTAGCACGGTGACTGTGTTGTGTAGACAGTTCCACCCCAAGTGGGCACTGATGTAAAGACACGTCCACAGTGGTGGAATTGTCCAGGCGGAGCAGCAACACAGCAGTTGGAAAGATACCTAAGACCAGGCTGGATACTTGAATGCCTGGCTGGGAAAGGTTGTGTACAGGTGATAAGGTGGCAGGGAGGCAATAAAGGGTGGGAGAGTGTTGGCAGGTCCTTGAAGGTGGGATGGGAAAGAAGCAAAATTCCATCTAAGTTAGTCCATACGTTTCTCTGATGATGGAGACCCGAGTAGCCAGATATTTCCAAGCTGTTCTTCCTCTCTTTTTGTCTCTCCTTTGAGCTCTTTGTCTCAGCTCCCACCATTGCCACACATTGGTGGTGGTCCCCAGGCCCAAGCTGGGTGGCTACCTAAGTGTTCAGGGTCAGCCTAATGAGGCTCCTTTCTCCCTTCCAGGATGACCATTGATGCTGGCTGCTCACTCCACATGCTCAAATTTCCAATGGATTCTCACTCTTGCCCTCTGTCTTTCTCTAGCTGTGAGTACCTTCTTAGGTTTCTGGGGCCCCAGAGTCATCATGCTGGGCCCCTTCTTTTTCTTATCCTTTCCTTTTACATTTTTCTGCCTCTGCTTTTTCCCCTAAGATGGTGCCAAAGTTGTCCAGGGCCTCCCAATCCATCCTCATCTCCTTTCCGGCTAACAATACTGTGTTTCTTAACCTGGGCTTCACGTTGGGTTCATCCCTCTCCTGTCCACCCCACCTCAAATCAGTCACCAGCCTCTGAAGTGTATCTCAAGTATGTCTGCTTTCCATCTCCACTGTCACTACTACCTTGGTTTAGGTCTTTGTCATATTCCACTTGGACTTTGCAACATCTTCACTTTGAAGCTGAACATGTTCAAAACTAAATATATGGTCTCCACCGAACCTCTACCCCCAAGACAGATGTGTTGCTTCTGTGTTCCCATTTGTCTCATCGAAAGGCACCATCACCCACTCAGTTGTCCAAGCCAAGAACTTTGATGCTTCTTTCTCCTTCACCTCCCCATCTATTCAATCAACACATCCTGTTGGTGTTCCCTCCTGAATCTCTGTCGATCCTATTTCTCTGCATTCTCACTGCCACAGCTTCGAATCCTGCCTTCATTCATTTTATTGTGCACTGGTTACTGAACTGGCCTCCCATAACTGGTCTCCCTGACAACAGGCCATCCTCGTATAAGAACTAGAGTGACCTAGCTGAAGCATCATCTAGACTAGGTCACTTCTTAGTTTCAAATCCTTCCTGAACTCTCATCGATCAATTCCAAATTGCTTAGAATAGCCTTCAAGGCCCTTCATGAACTGGCCCGTGCTATCTACTCCTACATACCTCATCCATCCTCTGTGGGCTAGCCATCCTGAGCTTTTGACATTTCCATAATACATCAGGCATTTCCATCTTTCTGTGCATAGAACACCCTCCTCACCCCTTCAGCCTCATCCATACAGAGAATGTTTATATTGGACTTTTAAGACTTATTAGGAATGTCACCTACTCTCTGGAATCTTTTCTGGGTGTGTCCCCAACTGATCTTTCCCTTCTTTGTTTCCACACTCTCCCACGGGCGGGCGGAGGCTTCTCAGAGATATTCCAACAATTACAGATGTGTACTTACTGTCTTACTCAATAAAATGTGAGTGCTTGAGAGCAGGGCTCCTGCCTTGCTTGTTTCTGTATGTCCAGCACAGGGCATGGTACTGAGGAATGCTCAGTAAATGCACTTATTGGATGGACTTCAGCAATGAGGTAAGAGAGGTAAGGTCCCACAGCTGGTGAGGCCAGAGTCAGACACCATGCTGGTGGAGACCTCAGCTGGGCTTCCCAGTCTCACATGACTCTCCTTCCCATGTTGCCTTACAGTTTCATATCCTGAGAATGAGATCATCTACAAGTGGGAAAATTTCAAGCTTGAAATCAATGAAAGTAATTCCTGGAAGCTCTTCCAGTTTGATTTTATAGGAGTGAGCAACACGACTGAAACTATCACAACCGTAGCTGGTAAGTGTGCCTTTGAGCCAGGGCTAGGCAGCAGAGGCCCAGGAGGGTGGTAGGGATGACTGGAGGTGGCCATCCATTCATCCAAATGCTTATGTAATCATCCCATGAAAATACTGTAGAACATGGCTCCTGTTTTGTAAATGCTAAGCACTTACAACTGTTTGCAGAGGAAACTGAGACTTTGTAACTACATCTCAGTCTCATCTGCAAAGAAGTAAGTGCTTTGCCAAGCCCCGCAGAGGGTAGGTAAGTAGATTAAGTTTTATTGCTGTCAAAATTTGCAACTAGGTTTTTCATGCAGACCCTTCAGTTTCGAAGTCTTTGTTACAACTGACCTACTTGGATGACTTTGGGAAATGGAGGTCATGTGACTTCTCCATACTCAGAAGCAATCCAAGTGGTTCTAGTTGAGTGGGATGCAAAGCCCTTCCTAATGGGAGGTGGAGGCTTGAGTTGTGTCATCAGCTAGGTGAGGGCAGGGATAATATGGAGGAGGTTTCAGCAGCTACAGTGGCTGCTATATCAACATTTATTTTAAAGGAGCAGGTCTGATACGCACAGATTCCTGTGAAAGACTTCATGGTGGATTCAATGTGGACATGGTGATCACTGGTTTTCTGACCTTGTCCCTAACAAGGACTAAAGGGGAGGGTCCTGGGTCTCTTAAACTTTAGCTCCCAATTAGGTGTGAGTGTCTTTGCTTGTGTTCCTAGGTGATCTGAATGAGGAGCCAAGGGACCTCCCTAGCGTTGCTCCCAGAGCAGCCCTGGAAACCCTCTTCACACATACTGACCAAGTCAGGGCAGTGGCGGCACTGCCCTCATCGTTTCCAGAATACGGATGGAACCAGTCACCCAACCAGCCATTTGCCATGGGAAGCATCTTGCTTTGCTTCCATGTGGCTAGGCGGAAAATCTGCTTTTTCTTTACTTGTTGAATTGGTCACTGGGTGAGGGATAGCTCATGCTCATCCGGCTAGAGCTTTGCTTGCACAGCACTAGGCAGGGGCAGAGAGCTGCTTTACAAATGCTTTCCTTTTTCTCGGGGGCTCTGGGTAAACAATTTTACTACCTTTGACTTAGGACCCTTGCTCTTCTGCCAGCTAACCATTGGCATGCCTCTTGCCTTTCTGCACCTCAGTTTCCCCAGACAGGTTGGGGACCCATCATCAAAAAGCAGCAGAAGAGACAAGGCCCAGGGGCTTTCAAGTCACTAGTGGTTCCGTTTAGTAGATGGTTGTGCATTGTTTCAAAATGGTGCCCTAGTGACTACAAAGCCCCAGAGCCAGCATCATCACCAAAGCAATGACAATAGGTAAGCACCAGTCCTCCTTGGGAGAGAAGAGGGTTCTTGGGAGAAAGGAGAAGGGCTTTTTTCTCTTCTGCTAGAGATGAGTTGATCTTGAATCATAGTTTCTTCAGTATCATAGTTATCTTTGGGACTGGACCCAAACTCTTTCAGTCAGTCCCTGGGCAGTTCTCTCCATATGTACTCAGCCCCTAAGCGTTCAGAATGAAGTGGGAGCATGCTACTCTGGCCACCTTGGGCCTTCAACCAGAGAATCCCTGCTTTAGGAGGCATTCAGAGAGTCCAGCCTTGCCCCCACTGAGTGAGTCATCTTTCACTGTTGGCTGTTGAGCTTTTGATAGAATTTTACCCATGATTAGGATTTTGCTTTCTCGCAAGTGAGTTTCTTCCTTCTCTAGACAATTCTGTTCATCAGAAAAATCTCCCTGTTCATCTGAAATTGGAGTCTCTGGAACTTCCACCCATTAGACTTAGTTCTTTTTCCCTACAAATACTGAGCT
This sequence comes from Phocoena sinus, assembly GCF_008692025.1. Taxonomy (NCBI): domain Eukaryota; kingdom Metazoa; phylum Chordata; class Mammalia; order Artiodactyla; family Phocoenidae; genus Phocoena; species Phocoena sinus. The sequence continues at coordinate 128,210,070 of NC_045784.1, read as the reverse complement.
TACAGTAAGTCCAGTGAGTCTTCCACCGGGTCAAGATAAAAGAACTAGTATTATGGTTCCAGCCCTGGGTCATATTCTTTTACAGACTATACAACCATAGTTCTTTTTTCTCCCCCTTGTTCTTCAAAGCTTTGGCTCCACTCATCCTTCTAGTCCCAGTCCTCTGGACACAGTCTTTTTGATTGTGTTCCTCTGACAGTGCAGTGACCAACTGTGGTCTGGCTAAAGCAGATAAGAGCAGAAAGCATCTCTAGCTTTTTTCCCCCTTTGGCTCCTTAGCCCCAGGTATCTTTTTTCCCTTACCCATGCTCCTCCATTCCTCAGAAATAAGAAAGTGTGTGTTAATATCCTTCACTTGGCCTTAAAGGACAAATTCCCATCTCTTGACAAGTAGAGAAGGTTCTTCTTTGCTGAAATAAATAAAATAAAAATAGAAAAAGCTGATAGGATAATAAATCTTGTTGTAACAAGAATATATAAACTCAGCAAAGTTTTGTGGGGAGTGGTTGTAGCTGAGTAGGGCTGTCTTAAATTGCAGTCAAGACCCCAGGACAAGGGAACTAGGATCTTGATAAATACATTCTGGCTATAGTAGGCAAGTGCGAGTGGTCCCTGCAGCAGCCCTGGAGGAGGAGTTCTATCCACAAAGCTACTATTCTGGACACAGGTATTCAACTGACCCCAGGCTACTTCCTTGCCTTTTTCCAGAAGATTCTGAGAAGTCTTGCCCCTTGAGTGTCAGTGCTGACAAGGTGAGTAGGAAAGGCTGCTCTTCTCATTCAGTCCCAACATACCCAGAATTGCTGGGCAGGTGATCTATTTTCTAAAATAGGAAGACACATGGACAGGTTAGTGTTCTAGTCTGCCTTACAAAGCTGTTGCCAGGAAGTAGCAAGAGTTGTTGAGCATCTGCTAGGTTCCGAGCTGTGCTGTGCATGGATGGGCAGGAGCGTAGCAACAGGGCTCAGATGAGCCCTGTCATGAAGGGGCTTAAAAACCCACCTAACTCAAGGCCAGGGAATTCTACAGCATCACAGAGGTGGAAAGTTGGAGCTTAGCTTCACTAAGGAGCCAGAATTTGAGCTATTATAAATCCAACATGATGTTGAGAGCAAAAAGGGATATTCTGGCCTCAGAAAAGACTCCAAAATCCCTGGAGTCATGCTGAGCATGCAGAGTGTTTGGGATGGGTGTGTCAGAGTATAAGGCAACATGAAATGTACAGTAGAAGATGCCAACTGTAGATATAGGTTGTCATCAGGTCCTGTAGGAGCCATCACTATCTAGGCTGAGAGCCAACATCAAGGACATGATACCCAATGAATGCGAAGACCTCAGTCTGCCTTGTGGATGTATACTCTGCAGACCTGACATCTAGAGGGCTGACTGAAATTTTCACTTTCAACTAATTCTTCTATTTTCTTGAAACACTCAATTTGGGTTAGGGTAATAGACTAAGAACAGGGAGTCCAGGGTTTGAATATTGGTATAAATATATGCATGATATCTCAGGGAATCTGAGTAAATGGGGGTTAGCTTAGAGTAGGGTGTACATGTAAGATGTCAGTTGGAGCCAGGTTGTGGTGAGCCTTTAGTGTCAGATTACAGAGTGTAGACTTGATTCTGTAGCTCCTGTGGAGCAGGAAACCATCAGAGGTTTGGGGTAGGCAAGTGATTTCTTTTGGCCATTGATGGAACAGTGCTAACTAAGGCATTTCACCAGCATATGAATGTATAGGAAGGAGACTGAATAGCTTCTGTGCTTCCCCCACCACAGATCACTTTTAGTTCATTTCCTGAGAGTATACATTGTAAGGGCCAGTAGTGCATGTATAAGGCAATGATTCTGCAGACTAGATATGGCACCTCAGTGGTTGTAAAGGCCTCAGTCAGCCATCTGGACATTAACTGTGTGGTTCTGATATCTAGAAGCCTCACTGATTTACTGCTTTCATTTGACTATTCTGTCCCCCACCCTGGTAAGACAGATGTGCGATGTGGGCCAGCAGACTGAGAAAGAAGTTATTAAGGTTCTAGCCCTGGCTTAGCTCTTAACTGACCACGGGTCTTGTTGTGAGTCTTCTCTCGGGCTTCTTCTGATCCTCCATGTGTGGCATTGGATTAATGTGCCTCTATCCTAGGACCGTGGTGGGCATCCCATGAGCTGAACAATAGGACCCTTAATATGCATGTCTTGCGTGTGGGAGACCCTCATGGCAATGCTGTAATGAAGTGATATTTTTAAAATATCTTCCAGGCGATTACATAGTCATGACGCTTTTCTTCAACGTGAGCAGGAGGTTTGGCTTTGTGGCCTTTCAAAACTATGTTCCTTCTTCTGTGACCACGATGATCTCCTGGATTTCCTTTTGGATCAAGAAAGACTGTGCTCCGGCCAGGACTTCTTTAGGTAAGTGGGTAAGGTGAGCATACACATGAGGCACAGAATTGCATTTTCAGGGGTCCTTTCCAAAGTGTAATATATAGAGCAGTAGCTCCGCCCACCTCCACTCCTGTGCTTTCACAGGGATCACTTCTGTACTCACCATGACCACTTTGGGCACCTTTTCCCGGAAGAATTTCCCACGTGTCTCCTATATCACAGCCTTGGATTTCTATATTGCGATCTGCTTCATCTTCTGCTTCTGTGCTCTGATGGAGTTTGCTGTGCTCAACTTCCTGACCTACAACCGGACAGCGTCCCGTGGTTCTCCGAAACTTCGCCATGTATGAGCTGGGTATGGGAGTGGTGGCAAGGCTTTGGAGTACGGAGGCATGCAAGTGAGGGCACTAGGACTCATGACACATGGGTGGCCAGCTCACCAAGTGATGGGGGTAACCTGGGGCTTTGGGGGGAGTTGAGTAAACTTTCTGATGTGATGGTGGGAATTCTGGGGGGCAAGAAACAGTGTGCCAAGGACGGAATCTCCAGGAAACCCTGAGGCAGCACCTAGGCTTGGTTCACCTTCCCTTGCCTTGTTCTGACTTCTTCCCTTGTTCCTTTCAGCCTCGTGCCCATGCACGTGACCCAACCCCTTCCCGTGTCCGTGTCATCGAGCATCCGGAAGCTTTTGTGTGCGACATTGAGGACCCCGAGGAGGAGGAGGAAAGTGAGGAAGAGGAGAGTGAGGAAGAGGAGGGCCCATCTTGCCCAGCCCGGCAGTCCGTCAGGCCAGGCAGCACCCCTCGCCCTGGTGGCTGTTGCAAGTGGTGCGAGAAGTACTGCTGCACAGTCCCCACTTGTGAGGGCAGCACCTGGCAGCAGGGCCGCCTCTTCATCCATGTCTACCGCCTTGATAACTACTCGCGAGTGATTTTCCCAGTCACCTTCTTTTTCTTCAATGTGCTCTACTGGCTTGTTTGCCTTAACCTGTAGGCACCAGCTAGTACCCTGTGGGGCAGCCTCCCCAGTTCCCCAGGAGGTCCCACAGCCTTTGCCTAGGGAGTTGGGGGAAAATAGCAGCAGCAGCAGCAGGAGCAAACTAGAGAGTGTCTTTCCTTCCCCCTTGCCCAAATAGAAGGCTGCAGGGAATTGGTCCTTGCTGGCCCTCTCCCCTACCTGGCCCATTCACTGAATCTCCTTAGCAGCCCATTTCAAGTAAAATGACACCCCTCTCTATTCCTCAAGGGGCATTTATGATGCTCAGGCTTCAAAATGTAGGCTCTCAGTGACCAGCTCCCTAAGATGGTGTCCATGTATGAGTGGATTAGCTATCTCCCAAAAGGGCTAATACCCACTGCCTTTTCCCAGAAACCCAGTACTGCCTTTGTGGTGCTCCAGGCCCAGCTCTGGCCTCAGCCTCAAAGTGCACAGACCAGCTACTTGCCTGTTCCTGACACCTCCTTAAGATGCTGGGCAGCAGTGTTAGCAGCAGGAGGGAATCCCCATCCTTAAGTCAGATTATTATATTCTTGATTCTGTCTCCCTGACCTCCCTTCCCCTGCAGATAGACGGACACTGACATTATCCCTTTAGGAGGAGGGGAGTCAGCAATTGAGGACAGTATCCCTCCCTCTGCTGCTGTGACATCTCCATCTCCCTTCCCCGCTGGCCTTCATTCCTCATCTGCAGTACCAATTCAATACCTTGCATCCAGTGGGTATCTATTTTCGTGTGTGATGATACTATGACCCCTGCTTTTTATGCCACCTTCTTCCTCCTCCTTGACCCTTGTGACTCTTTCTGTAACTTTCCCAGTGACTTTCCCAGCCCCGACCCAGGTGCTAGGCCATGGTGATTTCCCGGAGCCAAGAAACTAAGGGAACTCTGCTTTGTAGTGGGCATTACCCGCATTGATTGGTGCCCAGCTAAGGCACAGCATAGGAGTTCTGCCACTTCCTTGGCCCCTGGACCCATGAACCAGTCCACTCCTATCCCTGGGGCACTCTGACAATCACAATCAATCAATTGAATTCCCTTAAATTTGTATAGCACTTTACCTTTTGCAAAAGCACTTTTGACAAATTATTTCTATTTTGAGTCTCATAGCCCTGTGATATATTCAGGGAAGGATTCTTATCCCCATTTTGCAGATGAGAACCCTGACGCACAGATTTCTATGGGACTGTGGATCTCACTGGAAACTACCCAGGAGCCCACTGTCACCTTCTATACCACATGACAGGGCTAGGCAGCTCTTTTCACCGTGATTTGATTCTATAGTCTCTGCTGGCACCCCAGTGGCAGGGCCCAGAGTGGCAGCCTCTTTTCAGCATTGGCCTGCTCAATTCCTGGGCCTCAGGTGCTCAGACTGCCCCCTAAGATCCAACCTCTCCTGGCTCTGGTAACCCAGTGAGGTGAATTTGGACACGCCCCAATGCTTGTATATGCTGAATGAAATTTGTGTCTGTATTTTATTGGGGGGTGGGTAGGATGGGGATCCATCTGCTTTTTGTCACCATCAAGTGAGAAGGGGAAATATATCAATAAATATATCAGCAAAGCATAGAAGGTATGGCTGGTTTCTTGGGCATTCAAGTTTGCTCTCAGCTCAGGTTTTAAATCTTAACACAGTGACCCAAACATTTGTCTGTTACCCTCTCCCATTCATGACTCCCAGACCTACCATGCACACACCATGTCCCCTTCTCTCAGTGGAGAACTTAAGGGAAGAGAGTGACCAAGCGGGTGGCCCCCTTTTACTGATTCCCTTACTTACTCCTATGCCACTTCTCCCCTCCATGTCCCTTTTGCTTTGCCCATGATTCTAGCTTCATCTAGTCACCTAGAAGTTTCCTAAAGACCATCAAACTCAAAACACTCCCCACCACCACCATTTAAAGATGGGGATGCTGAGGCACAGAGCGGAGTGTCTATTATTACACAACCAGTCAGTAGTGGAGTGGGGCCAGACCCCAGAAATCCTAATACCCTGTCTTGGCTTAGAGCAAGCCTGGAGATCTTGGTTGATTACCCTTCAAACAAACTTTCTAAAGGTATATTGGGAAATGTTGGCCCTGGCATCCTTTGACACATCCAACTCTAAGGAAAGTCAGAAACAGCAGTAAGAACTAAGGAGGAGACAAAATGACATCTGAACAGCCAACAGTTTTGCCATAAAGTTCTTGAAATGATGCTCAAACACTTTCCCTGTAAGAAATCCACATGCCTCTACTGTGTATTTTCTAATGTCCTAACCCAGAGCACATTACAAGTAACAATTTAGAACAGGGAAAATATTTCCTCACGTTTACTTATATTAGATGCAGTGGGGGGAAAAGGAAGCCTGGCTCCTGAGCAGTGGAGACATGCAAATTCATGAGCACTCATATTTAAATGCATTTTGAAACAAAGAGTGCAAACCTGATTCCTTAATCACCCTACAGTAAAGCTAAAAACAAATAAAATTCCTACCATTTGTAAATTTTAAAAAGCTCATGTAAACAGTTCTTTAAAAATGAAGAAGTTAAAACCATAATTGGGTGCATAAATATCAAAAAATTAAATTAATGAAGAAAAAATGACATGTGTTTTAAAACTCATGGGATGCAGCCAACACCGCACTTGGAGAAAATTTCATGATTTAAGCATTTCAATTACTAAACATAATGGAAGATAAATGAGTTAAGTGTTGAAACCTAGAAATTGGAAAAAGGATAAAAGCATATTATACCTTAGAAAAGTTTTGGGGAAAGAGGAACTTAAAAATTAATTAGTGTCGGGAGAACTAGTTATTCATTTAAAAACAAACTGGGTCTCTCTCTCTCTCTACATCAAAATTACAGATGAAACAAACATCTTAAAACTTTTAAAGAAAATCATCAGACAATATGGGTGAATATGTTTATATTCTTGAGATGGGAAAGGCCTTTATAAACATGACATAAAACACCAGTTTGTCCATACTAAGAAATAATAACTAAAGGAAAAGCCAAAAAATGTATAGCAAAACACACTATCACTGGTTAGTTTTTCTGGGAAGCAATCTCTGAGACTGAGATTAGCGTGCAGGAGGTTGACTCGGGAGTGCTCTTAGGGTCAATGCAGCCACCATTAGGTCCTCAGCTGTACACATGGGAAGTTTTGGAGTTGGGATGGGCTTTCCAAATTGTCACAAATCAGGGCAAGGGAACTGGGCCTTTATACTCTTGCATTTATCAGTTATTGGATGTGAGCATGAACTTGGAAGGGACATGAACTTGGATGTGTCTGGAGAAGGACTCAGTTGAAGGCTGTGAGCCTCCAGCAATCTCAGCTGTTGGAGAAATGAAAGCTTCAGTCCCAAAGGGACACGGATGTGGAAGGTCTTGGTAGCACACCACAGTACCCACTATAGTTCATCCCTCACTTTGTTCAGGCTCATTTGCTTCAGATAAATAAAATCTGGAGAAATTTACCCATGGTTACATTGAGCTTCTTTTCCTGAGGAAAACTTACAAGATCAATGAAACACACTATAGCACCTGCCACTGCAGGTGGTCTTAGAAACTTAACTGATAATCATCATGTCTGTGTTACACTACCAATTCTGAATTTCCTCTCACTCTCAGCTAGTATCTCTCCTGATCTAGGTAGCTTACCTGGTCAAGTGACTATAAGCTTCGTCCTTGAAGGGTCTGAGATCTTGCTCTTCTCAAGCCATGGCTGGAGGACTTGTTCGTCATTTCTAAGGGGTACCTAAGTGGGTCACCTAGACATCAAACCTATTCTTGCCTGTCCCCACTGTATAGCAGTGCCCTTATCTCCTCCCAATTATTAGGGTCAATTTTCCCTGTCAGGATGGTTATTTGTGTTCTTTTGGCTGGTGCCAAAAGTGATCAGGCACCAGCCGTGGATTTAAATTTAATGGAACTCATTGTTGTCCTCTGGTAAAGGCACAATCTGGGAGCCAAGAACTCTAAACCTGCAGGACCCAGAATTATTAGGATGGGAAGTACAGATTACCCCGGTGGATCTCTGGGAGTGATGATAAGCAAGACAACTCCTATTCCTACTCCTTAGTTCTCAAACCTATATATCCTCCTTTATAATGGTCATTGATTTAGGATGTATAATGCTTCCTGGTGGGTAACACCCCATCCTCTCAGGGTATCATCTCCAAGCTGACTCTTCAGTTGTGCCTTCAACACACCATTTCATCATTCTATCTGGCCAGCACCTTCTCAGTGGAGTGATATATAATAGAATCCCAGGCATGTGCCCAATGTTGGACTCCTTTGGCCAGAAAGTGGATCTATGGGTCCATATCAAGTTATATAAAATCCTGTCCCAGTAGATCAAACACTCTATGCTCCTGAATAGTGGAGCTGTCTGAGGTCCTCCAGGAAAGAAAGGCAAACCCATATCCATAATGTGTTGATTGCAATTGAGATGAATCATTGCCCTATGCAAGTCTGAAGAGGCTCAATGTAGTCAACTTGTCCCCAAGTCACTTGTTGATTTCCTCCAAGAATGGTGATATATCAGGACTCATCATTGGTCTCTGTTATGGGCAAAATCAATAGCTAAGTTAGCCTTAGTGAGTTGGTGACCATGCTGCTGTGCCTACATAAAACCTTAACCCTGCCATTATGGAAAGGTTGACAAACTAAGTAAATGAAAATCCAGGATATCCAGTTAAATTTGAATTTCAGACAAATAACAAATATATATTGGCATAAGTATGCTTTATTTGAGGTCACACTGTCTGTGGGCTGCTCCTAGCCTAGGACTGAACACTGCAGGGGTACTAGAGTATGCACACCTCTGCCAAATGCAGATGGACTCCTCCAACAAGCAGTCTTTGCACCAGAGCTCTGCTTAAGTCAGTGAGACTTAGTCAAACCTGCTTTGCAGTTCGAGGGTCTTCCTCCTATTTATCCTTGCTTCTCCCTCTCCTTTTGGGTGTCAGAACTTATTCCCATGTGAAGGTTTCCCAGCTTACTCCTGCTCCTTCCTTTATTTTTCACAAACATTTGCCCCAACAAATCTCTTGCTCTTCTAATTCCATCTTGGCATCTGCTTCTCAGACCACCTAAACTGACCCAGTTGATACCATGAAAAATACAAGAAAGTACACAGTAAGATGGGGTTCTGGGATCACCCACCACCTGGCTGGCAAGGAGCAACCCATCCTGAGTTTGGGGCACATATAGTATCTGAAACAATGTGACAGCCCAATTCCTGAAGATTTCACTGGTGGTTATCTCAGGAAACATCCAAATGGAGGGAACAATGTTGCTGATGATTGAAGCATATTTGAAGGTTATGGGGGAAACATTGTATATAAAGACCGTGGCATTGGCCAGTTATTACTAAATGTATTGATGCCCCACAGAGAGATAAGGAAAAACTGAGAATAGTTGATGATAGTTTTAATACCTTAAAGGGTAAGGATGAGAGTCAGAGGGCCTCTCTGGAAGCTTATAAAGAGAACATTATTGGGGCTTCCCTGGTGGCACAGTGGTTGAGAGTCCGCCTGCCGATTCAGGGGACGCGGGTTCGTGCCCCGGTCCGGGAGGATCCCACGTGCCGCGGAGCGGCTGGGCCCGTGAGCCGTGGCCGCTGAGCCTGCACGTCCGGAGCCTGTGCTCCGCGACGGGAGAGGCCACAGCAGTGAGAGGCCCGCGTACCGCAAAAAAAAAAATAAAAAAAAAAAAAAAAAAAAAGAGAACATTATTGCCTTCAGTGGGAAAGCAGACAGAGATGAGGAGAAAATGCAGAACTTAAGAGTTATACTTGCAAAAATCCAGGATATGATTAATTGTCCAGCCAAGGCATATCTCTTAGGCTAAAATGAGGGCACTGTTTGAGAAAACTTGGGACTCTGAAACATAGAATGGGAACATGTGAGTGAATACCTTCAAGGATTGAGGCTTTGTAGACTTTCCTGTATAGGTGGTTCATCGCTCCCTGAATAGGGCTAGCACTTCTGCTGTACTAGAGGACTCTTTAGAGAACTTTATCTCTCAAGGCAATAGGTGCTCCCTTCAGGAGCTGTCCAACTTCCTTTCCTGGCTGCCAACCCAGCTAGAGCTAAATCCCAGCATAATCCACTGGGAAAGTACTAGGTCTAATAAAAGAGGAAAGAGATGACTCTGAATGAGCTATAGGAATTAGCTAGCATATACCAGGAGGAGTCAGGGGAATAGCACTGGGACTGGATTTTGAGGATGATTTATTACAAGGGCTGGAACATAAGAATGAATAACCATGAATCCATTGACATGGGGACACTTTCTCAAGACATGAGATTTAACACCCTGACAAGAACCCCAGGGGATGGGTCAAAATCTCTGCTATGGTGGCCCTTAGAAACTTAGAGAATATGATGACCAATGCTGAGGAAAGCGGAAATGCCTGAACTGCACTGGCAGACAGTAAAGGAAAGAATTCAAAGGTCTGAGGGAAGTGCGCCTGCTAGAATGTATAGGTTAGGCCTGTACGCTAGATGAGGCCAGGAGACTGCCCAGAGAGGATTATATTCCATGAGAGGGCCCAGAAGACATGATATTCCTCAAAGCCATGAAGAATGCACCAGTTAGAGAGGCACCAACATCGCTAAGAAGTTCAGTAGTAGTTCTCCTCTGCAGGCCTGGGCTGACCATAGCAGAGACATTAGCTTGGATGGCTAATAGCAATGAGAATGATGGTGTCCTGAAGCAATGGACACCAAGTGGTAGTACTTAATCACCAGAAGTCAGGGTATGAAATTATCTTAACCAGCAAGGTTGGAGGGACAGCCAAGGGAGCTTGACTTACAGGAAGCTGTAGAGACAGATAACAGAACAGGCAAAAATAGATGAATAGCTAACAAGAGTGCTACTTAAAATCTACAATCAGAGGCAAGACTGCAGGAACAGAAAGCTGAGTGTGATTGCCCAAATAAAAAAATCATGATACTTTGCTCAGTTCTTGCCCCTGAGTCAACCTTCAGAACTGGAACTCATTGACTGAATAGATTTCCAGGTCTCTAGGAGGAAGTACTATGCAACTCCATGAAAAGCATATACTATGATTATATCCCCACTCCTTCCTCAAAGGGTTTTATAGCTATTTACTCAGATGACTGCATACTTGGGATAGAAGGGAATACCAAGACATTTCAAGAACTCTTAGACATAGGTCTGAATTAACATTGCTACCAGAAGACTAAAGCATCATTTGACTTCCCAGTTAGAGTAGGGGGCTTATGGAGACCAAGTAATAAATTGAATCCTAGATAGATTACAGTTCACAGTAGGGTGACTAGGTCCACAGACCCATTCGGTGGTCATCTTGCCATCCTATAGTGCATAATTGGATTTGATATCTCTGGAAGTTGGAGTAACTTCCACATTGAGTCCTTGATCTGTGTTATAAGAGCTATCATAGTGGGAAAGGCCAAGTGAAAACCTCCGAAAATACCCTTTCCCACCAAATACAGTATAGTAAAAATATCACAAACCAGGTGGGGGAATTAGTGCCACCCTTCTAGATCTCAAGGAAGTCACCATCATATCTCCATTTAATTTGCCAGTCTGGTCCCTGAAGAAACTAGATGGATTCTGGATAATGACTGTATGTTGTCATAGGCTTCACCAAGTAATAATACAGATTACAGCTGTTTTGCCATACTGTTACTAGAATAAGTTAATAAAATCTCAGGTACATGGTATACAGCAATTGATTTGGCAGATGTGTACTTTTCCATTCCAATTACAAAAATGGATAAAAAACAATAGTAAAGATAAGAATATTTATTTATAATTTTCCCCAAGGCTTTGTTAATTATCACACCCCCAGTCATAATATAGGCTTGGTTTTAAAATAAGTCAGGTTTCATAGTGGGTGAAAATTGAGAAATGATGGAGGCTATATTGCAATCACACTGAGGGGTGATCTTAAAAGACAGTTGCGAGGGAAAATTTTCCCAGTGGGTGGAGCTGCAAGCCGTACACCTGGTCATATGATCATTAATTTTGTGTGGAAGAGGTTTCCCAGGGACTGAATGTTGTGTCCATCCAAAATTCATGTGTTGAAGCTCTAACTCCCAATGTGATGGTATCTGGAGGTGGGACTTTGGGGAGGTAATTGGGTTTAGATGGGGTCATGAGGGTGAAATCCCCATGATGGGATTAGTGCTCTTATAAGTAAAGGAAGAGACAGGAAAGATTTCTCTCTCTCTACATGCACACCCTGAGAAGGCAGCCATCTGCTAAGCCAGGAAGGGGGCCCTCACTAAGAACCAAATTTACTGGCACTTTGTTCTTGGACTCCAGAACTATGAGAAATAAAGGTCTGTTGTTTAAGCCACCCAGTCTATGGTATTTTTTTATAGCAGACTGAGCTATAATGTATATAATTCATTGAATGGGTCCTGGGTTTGAAAAATGGCTAACATCCAGAACCTGGGCAAAGGGATCATGACTATTGGGATGGTCCTCATCCTCCTGGTCATCCGTATTTGACTTATTTTGGTTGCACAGATGGAGCAATAACCTTGGTATCTGCCACTAGGACAACTTTCTTCATTCTATCTCCACAGTCTTCTTCAAATTAGACTCCTGGCTGCTACTCTGACCTTGTTGCTCATTCTGATAATTGTGCACACCTTGCTTCTTATAGTTAAGGTTACCACTACCTGATCTCTATTAGCTTGGGATCCTATATTTGCTAATAGGGATCCCAATTCTGTAACAGCATCTTTCTGGCTACCTTGACCTTCAGGCAGGCACCTCTAAACTTCTGGGAGTTACTGGTGTCCCTCTCATGAGTTCATTCTTTACCACTTTGGTAAATAGAGTGTCCTGACTATCCCACAAAACAGTCATTTGGATGTGTTTTCTGACCTTATGAAATACATTCACTCTTCCATGTCCATTTTTCTAAACATTTTAATCTCTTCTTCACTGTTTTTCTTGATGCATTTCACCTTGACTTAATGTGGACCATCACCTTCTTCATGCTTCTGAAAGCCACTCTAACATAATATTAACACTATTCCACAGGGTTCTTGCCAGGCTATTAAATATTGTATTATAGGAGAGTGGTCTCATACCTATAAAATCTTCCTTATCCAATGTTATGCTCTGCCTCTATTAATCCAGTACTCTCAGAAGCCAGTCCTATACATAGTCTCAGATCTCCTGGTGTATATGTTAGATAGATCTTGCAGCCCCTTTGGAATATAGTCTGTTTCATCTATTAGCAGACTCAACATTTGTGTAACCATGTTATGTTGTGACTTAACCCTAGTTATTTCTCTATTAAATGGTAGGGTGAATGGGGACAGATATTGAAGAGGATGTATGTTGTAAAACAAGGCAGAGATTTCTGCATGGCCTTCAAGCAAGTAGGAAGTACTAATATTTTCACAGGAAGGAATGGTTCACTTTGCAGGCCTAAGGGGTTCAGAGGAATTTGAACAATCAAGATGTTTGAGTACATCAACTCAGACGTCCCCACTCAATGCCCCAGTGTCCTACTCCTTCCCAGCCATGGCTCTGATCTTCATGTAGCCAACCTCCAGGAGCCCTGCAGAACATTAAGTCCTATCCAAAACATCCATAAGACATTTGGTGAGTAACAAAATGTTCTTGATATCTGGTCCTGTTCAAAATGTCCATAAGTCATTTGGTCCACACCAAAAGGTTCTTGATATATGTACGGCCATTTGGTCCTGTCTAAAAAGTCCATAAGATATTTGGTCCATGCCAAAAAGCTAATGATATTTGGTCCTGTCCAAAACCATTTGGCATGGACCAAATATGCCCATGGATGTTATGGACAGAACCAAATGTCTGCTAACCTCTAAAATTTTAGAATTTAACCTCATCCTCTTATAATTAAGCCCTGAATCTGAAAATCAGCTTTTCCTACCTGCCTTATGGCTGCTGAAACAGAATCTCTTTATATGCTGGCAAGGAATTACACTTTTTTTAAAACATCTTTATTGGAGTATAATTGCTTTACAATGGTGTGTTAGTTTCTGCTTTATAACAAAGTGAATCAGCTATACATAAACATATATCCCAATATCTCCCCCCTCTTGGATCTCCCTCCCACCCTCCCTATCCCACCTTTCTAGGTGGTCACAAAGCACCAAGCTGATATTGTGCTATGTGGCTGCTTCCCACTAGCTATCTATTTTACATTTGGTAGTGTATGTATGTCCATGCCACTCTCTTACTTCGTCCCAGCTTACCCTTCCCCCTCCCTGTGTCCTCAAGTCCATTCTCTATGTCTGCAGCTTTATTCCTCTCCTGCCCCTAGGTTCTTCAGAACCATTTATTTTTAGATTCCATATATATGTGTTAGCATGCAGTATTTATCTCTTTCTGACTTACTTAACTCTGTATGACAGACTCTAGGTCCATCCACCTCACTACAAATAACTCAATTTCATTTCTTTCTATGGCTGAGTAATATTCCATTGTATATATGTGCCACATCTTCTTTATCCATTCATCTGTCGATGGACACTTAGGTTGCTTCCATGTCCTGGCTATTGTAAATACAGCTGCAGTGAACACTGTGGTACATGACTCTTTTTGAATGATGGTTTCCTCAGGGTATATGCCCAGTAGTAGGATTGCTGGGTCATATAGTAGTTCTATTTTTAGTTTTTGAAGGAACCTCCATACTGTTCTCCATAGTGGCTGTATCAGTTTACATTCCCACCAACAGCGCAAGAGGTTTCCCTTTTCTCCACACCCTCTGCAGCATTTATTGTTTGTAGATTTTTTGATGATTGCCATTCTGACCAGTATGAAGTGATACCTCATTGTAGTTTTGATTTGCATTTCTTTGATGATTAGTGATGTTGAGCATCCTTTCATGTGTTTGTTGGCAATCTGTATACCTTCTTTGGAGAAATGTCTATTTAGGTCTTCTGCCCATTTTTGGATTGGGTTGTTTGTTTTTTTCATATTGAGCTGCATGAACTGCTTGTAAATTTTGGAGATTAATCCTTTGTCAGTTGCTTAATTTGCAAATATTTTCTCCCACTCTGAGGGTTGTCTTTTGGTCTTGTTTATGGTTTCCTTTGCTGTGCAAAAGCTTTGAAGTTTCATTAGGTCCCATTTGTTTATATTTACATTTCTCTAGGAGGTGGGTCTAAAAGGATCTTGCTGTGATTTATGTCATGGAGTGTTCTGCCTATGTTTCCCTCTAAGAGTTTTATAGTGTCTGGCCTTAAATTTATGTCTTTAATCCAATTTGAGTTTATTTTAGTGTATGGTGTTAGAGGGTATTCTAATTTCATTCTTTTACATGTAGCTGTGCAGTTTTCCCAGAACCACTTATTGAAAAGGCTGTCTTTTCTCCATTATAAACTAAAAATAGAACTACCATATGATGCAGCAATCCCACTACTGGGCATATACCCTGAGAAAATCATAATTCAAACAGAGTCATGTACCTCAAAGTTCATTGCAGCTCTATTTACAATAGCCAGGACATGGAAGCAACCTAAGTGTCCATCGACAGATGAATGGATGAAGAAGATGTGGCACATATATACAATGGAATATTACTCAGCCATAAAAAGAAATGAAATTGAGTTATCTGTAGTGAGGTGGATGGACCTAGACTCTGTCATACAGAGTGAAGTAAGTCAGAAAGAGAAAAACAAATACTGTATGCTAACACATATATATGGAATCTAAAAAAAAAAAAGGTCATTAAGTACCTAGGGGCAGGATGGGAATAAAGATGCAGACCTACTAGAGAATGGACTTGCGGACACAGGGAGCGGGAAGGGTAAGCTGGGACAAAGTGAGAGAGTGGCATGGACATATATACACTACCAAATGTAAAACTGATAGCTAGTGGGAAGCAGCCGCATAGCACAGGGATATCAGCTCAGTGCTTTGTGACCACCTAGAGGGGTGGAATAGGGAGGGTGGGAGGGAGGGAGACGCAAGAGGGAAGAGATATATGTATATGAATAGCTGATTCACTTTGTTATAAAGCAGAAACTAACACCCCGTTGTAAAGCCATTATACTCCAATAAAGATGTTAAAAAAAATAGAGAGTGTGGAGAAATCCCCCACTTCAAGTGACGACCTGGGCAACCAATAACTTCAGAGTGAGGCTAGAGACTTCAGAACACTTTGCAAAGTCTCTGAGATCTGACCTCTGAGAAGTGGCCAATGGTGTAGAGGTTAAATCTTTCATCTACAGGGTACATCTATAGGGATGGTTAAAATAAAATATATAAGTTGTGAAAAGATGTGTGTGTCTTTGTGAGTTCCCTGAATGTGGGAAGAAGGGAAGTGGCAGATGTATGAGGAGGGAGGAAAGTGGGGTCCTGCAGGGCTGGGGGTCAGACCAAAAGGTCCACAGTTAGGCAAACATGGGGGATAAGGACTGGGTGGCGTATGAGTTCTGAAGACAAACAACAGCAAAGAAAGATCATAATTTATCCCATGGGCAAGGAGGAAAAGGGCTTGGTGTTTCTGCCTATGTGTATTTTAGGGGAACAGAGCATGATGTCAAGGCATAAATTACAAGAGCCTATCGGAGTGATATGTGTAGGTGGTGGTGCCACCCCCACAAAAAGGGCGAATACATTACCTTTAGGCCACTTACCTCATAGTTGTGTATATTGTGTCACACCATGTGCTGTAAGCAACTGTAGGTTCTTATCTGGTGGATGAAAAATGGTGGCAAATCTCATTACAGCCATGGAAAAGGATTGCCTGGCAGCAATGATTGCTCAACTAAGGAATGACCCTGATTTATAATGAGGCTAATCATGGTTGTGTGATTTTTTTTTTCCCAGCTGGACTCAGAGCTGCATCTAAAAACAAAGAAGTTGGATTGTGGATGATTAGTTCATTCAGGGTTGGGATTTTGTTGGGTGGGTGCAAGGAAAAGATATGAATGGGAAGGAATCAAGAATACTGGGGACAGGGCTGTCCCACTGATCCACCATGTACAGTGGCTTGACTTGGGAGGAAAGGAAGAGAGGCTTGGAGGAGGCTTCTGGAAGGACAGTAAAGGGGTGCATCCAAGGGCTGGATGACTGTCTGAGGTGAAGAAGAAGGTACATCAGGAGTAAAAGTATGAAAGAGTTCAAAGGACTGGGGCACGTGGCCAGGGGAAGTGATTTGAGAGCTGTTGGTGGAAGGGGTTCAGCCTCTGAGCTTTTGGATAATGTTCCACATCTCTGCCCATTGGTGTTGGCTGGCAACTCCCTTGAGTCATGCCTCAGGTAAAATTTGGAAGCAGGGAGTGTGTGAGTGGACTTGGAAAGTTCCAACTCTTTTTGAGATGGGAAGGAGTGATAAACTTGGGAGCCAGGAGAATCATGTGGAAAAGAACATTTTCAAACGAAAAAGACATCAGAAGTGACGAATTAGAAAGAAAACTTCTGTCTCCCGGACCAGCCGAGAGATGCATGTGATTTGGAGCATGGTGACCTTTCCATTTCCTTAGAAAGAGATGAGACCACCATGGGGCTTTTCCTATGTGCAATGGCATTAATTGGTCTAAAATTGGCTCTGTTATCTAATAAAAATAATAGCAAAAAAGGAAATTGGCCAAATTAACAGAAACTTGAGGGTTCAGTGGGAATGATTTTTACTCTTAATAACTTGGAGAAAGGCTGGACTGTAGAAGTCACCAGAGGTTCAAATGCAAGGTGTTGAGACAGGCTAGCTTAGTGATGTAGCAAGCTGGCTTGGGTCACTGGCTGGCCAGCTTCATCCAGCCAAGGAGCCAGCTCTGAGGCTATCTGGCTGTATACTGGCTGTGGAACCTTACAGCTATGACACTGTCCGTTTGGTCCTGCTAGGACCAACATGATCTGTAGGAATCTGAAGACCATTGGGAATCACAGTCAGCCAGCTGTTCTCCTAGTCTGCTCTGAACAGTCCCAACATCCCATTTCTTTGTGAGCATTTGAACCTGTTTTGACCTTTAGCTTGTTCCTATGGCAGACATAAAATCATTAATGTACTGTTCTTTCCCCCTGTCCTTCTGTCAACTCTCACAGTGATTCTCAAACTTTAATCATCAAAAGAAACACCTGGGTATCTTGTTCAGTACCGATTCTGATTCAGTAGATCTGGGGTGAGGCCTGAGATGCTGCTCCCAGGTGTCCTGATGCTACTAGACTGGGATACATAATGGTACAAGATATGGTTCCTGCCCACAAGGGAACAGGCAATGATATTACACTTGGGTATAATAGAAATATGGAGGGAGGGTTGAGGGAACAGAGAGAAGGGACTAAATCCACCAGGGTTTTCGGGAAGGATTCACAGTGGAGGTGACATTAAGATGGAGCTTGAAACCTGAGTTGGAGGGCATTAGGTGAAGAGTGGAGAGACATTCCCAGCAAAGGGAAAAGTTTGTACAAAGGACTAGAAAAGTTTGTACAAAGGACTAGAAATGGGTAGCAAATTTGAGCAATGGTGAGAAGTCAGGTGTCACCATAGTCCTGGGGGAGCAGGTGGGTTGTGAGTAAAATATAAAGTCACAAAAGCTTTGTCTATCCTGCTAAGAAAATGGTCAGTAAACCTCTGACCATGCAGCATGTTTACACTTATCA
This sequence comes from Phocoena sinus, assembly GCF_008692025.1. Taxonomy (NCBI): domain Eukaryota; kingdom Metazoa; phylum Chordata; class Mammalia; order Artiodactyla; family Phocoenidae; genus Phocoena; species Phocoena sinus. Next base: position 128,192,112 of record NC_045784.1, on the reverse strand, counting down.
GCTAGACAAAAGCTCAGACAGGTAGGTTGGACAAGCAGATATCTCATAATAACAGTAACTTCCTATTGATTCCAACCTCCAAAAATGCTCACTCCCCCTGGGCTGGACTACCATGAGAGAAAAGGGATGACAGAGAGGAGGAAACTGAAAAATGGCAAAGCATTTCAAGAGCTACCGTTTGTACCAAATCAATGTGCTAAATACAAATAAGTCTTATTTGTGCATTCAAGCCAGCCGTAAGGCTCCAGGCTACTTTTTGGATCTAATTTGCTGTGAGAATACATAAACTTTATGTAATTGAACTAAATTGACTGTTTTTCTTTAAAGACTGTACATAATCAGGCCTTTGACCAATTTATAAGGCTGGCCTCCATTTCCCATCATGTCCCCCCACAGCACAGCCAGTTTCTTTCCCTCTATATAATGAACAGGCCCAAATCTGCTCAGCTTCTCTGGTTTAATAGGGTAAGGACAGCAGGGAAAAGGAAGGAAGGAAGGAAGGAAAGGAGGGAGGGAGGGAGGGAGGGAGGAAGGAAGGGAGGAAGGGAGGAAGGAAGGGGGAAAGAAAAGGGAGTGAGGAAGGAAGGAAAGGAGGGAAAGAAAGAGGAAAAGAGGGAGAGAGTGAATGAGAAAGAAAGAAAGAAAGAAAGAAAGAAAGAAAGAAAGAAAGAAAGAAAGAAAGAAAGAAAGAGAAAGAAAGAAAGGAAGGAAGGAAAAAAGAAAAGGGAGTAAGGGATGGTAGGAAAGAAAGAGGAAAAGAGGGAGAGAGGAAAGGAGAAGGAAGGAAGGAAGGAAAGAAAAAAAGGAAGAAAAAGAAAGAAGAAAGGAAAGAGAGAGAAGGAAGGAGAGAACAAAGAAACCAAAAGAAAAAACATTTCAAAAAGCAAAGAACCCAGGTAGCTATCACCATGTGCAAAACTAGAATGGTGTAGAACATTCTTACACTCGTTTTACAGTTTATACAATAGCCAACCATTATTTTTTAATTGCAAATGTGAGGGTGGCATAATCTTTTCCTTGTTTAGGGCCTTTTAAACTCATAATCAAGTCCTGTTCTGATGAATTCAACCACCTGGAGCATGAGTGTATGAGGCACAGGTGTGTGTGCCTCTTGGGGAATGGCAGGGCTGACATAAGCATGTTTATCATAGACATCTTTGCTGCAAGCATTTTCTCCTCATAACTAATTCTCCATAAGGTAATTTTGCTATAAAAGATAAAATAATGAAAAAATAAAAGGGGGACATATTAAAAAGGATAAAATGGACCATGAGAAGTGAATAACAAAATTAAGAAGACTTTATTGAGAAATACAAAATACTTGAATACATTTAAAATGTGTAAAAAAATAAAATTAATTTAACCTTAAAATAAAATGTGTGTAGATTCATGGCAATACTGTGTAAATAACAGATTTTATTTTGTGGGTTTTACCTAACCACTTGTCTTCCAACCTTTCATTCATAGTATTTTATCCTTCTTTTTTTTTTTTTTTTTTGCTTGTTGATTCATCTCCTCATTTGACATCACTCTGTGACTGCCTGGAGGGGTGGGATAGGGAGGGTGGGAGGGAGGGAGACGGCAAGAGGGAAGAGATATGGGAACATATGTATATGTATAACTGATTCACTTTGTTATAAAGCAGAAACTAACACACCATTGTAAAGCAATTATACTCCAATAAAGATGTAAAAAAAAAAAGAGAGATATCAGTTTCCAAATACTAAGATGCATATGTGTAACTGAGCTTTGTATTGCGTTGTGAAAGACTTCTACACTGTTGTTTGTTCTTGGCATATTGTCACATGTCTGTTGATAGAAGTACCGGAGTTCTATGGGAAACGTGGGTTCAACTCTGCCTCTGCGCCTTCAAATCACCAAAGAATTTGCAAACTGATGTTATCATTTTCTAGTATAGTATTCAATCTGGCTTTACTCTCTTATTTCACACTTCCAGTAAGTTTTATCACCATATTTTCTATCAAATCAACATACATAGTTGTTATGATCAACTATTTTAAAGACTCACGTCTATTTGTCACTGTGTAGACCATTATGACGGCTAAGATTCATGTCATATAAAAATGGGAGTATTGCGTCAATGGAGAAATGAAACCAAACTGTCAACCAGTTGAAACCAAACTGTCAAACTGTCAGTTAATTTATCTTTTACAACAAAATTGTCTTACAGCCAATTAGTTATGTAGCAAAAATACTTGCAGCAAAGATATCTATGGCAAAGATGTTTATGACAAAAATACCGGACACGTGGAAAGGTATGTGTATTTTATGTGGGCTTTATTTGAAGTGTGATGGGAAAGCACTAGAGGTTTTTAAGCATGGGGGAAAATGAGCTCGTTTAGCTATTTAAAAAATCCCTCTGGCTGCTCTGGGGAGAATGGATTGGAAGGGCCAGGAGTGGATGTGGAGTGGCTGACATGGTAATCCAAACACAAGATGTATTGGTCACTGATGGAGTTGAATGAACTTTTTGGGTTATACCTCTATTAAAGAGTTGATTTTATTTAGCTTCTTTTTGATCCTCTTGCTTCACTATCAAATTTCTCCTCACCCTATTCATTACCCAGTTCTGCAAGTGAGCCAGAACTTTTTCTTGGCAAACCTGGCCAATGGAATGTGAGGGAATGGTGGAATAGGGTGACTGAAAGAAGGAGGGAATGGATGGATGGATACATGGATCGATGGATGGATAATTGTGATGGCCCATGTCATTCCTCTATGGCCCCAATGCCCAGCAGAGATCTTTGATGCAAATCGGGTCCTCAATAAACAATGACTGAATGGATGAAGGAATAAGATGATAAATAAAAGTCAGTTTATCTCCAAAACAAACAAGCAATCATGGATCCTGTGGATTTCATGATGAAGGGATTATAAACTTTGAATTAGGGAGAATATCTATATTTCTCATAATGGATTGCAGAACAAGAATTTAGGAACAATCTTTGGATAAGGTGGGCTCCATTTGAAGAAAATAGTTTTGCTGTTTCTAGGAAGAATTGACTGAGAACAACAAACACATGCTTGTTGGTGATGATATGGCAAGCATGAAGGATTTGGATTAGTTGTAAATAAGTTCTCAATGTCCCAAACAATTCAGGAACGCCCTTCTCAAGTTTTCTCCAACTCAGTGAGCTGAACCACCTTCCACCCAGCTTCCCAAGCCAGAAATCTGACAGTTATTCTAGACTCCCCTCTCTCCCTCACTTACTGCATCTAATAAATCTCCAAGTCCCATCAACTGTACCTCTTAAACATCTCTCTGATCTACCCACTTCTCACTATGGCCATTGATACCACCTTATTCCAGGCTGCTATTATCTCTTGCCTAGACTTCTGCGAATGCCTTCTAATTGATCTCTCTGCTTCCACTCTTGTACATCTACAATCCATTCTCCACCTAGCAAAGTGATCTTTTTTTTTAAGAATAATTCAGATAATTTCTTTCCCATACTTAAAATCCTCCAACGACTTCCTCAAATGTGTAACTCGCCAGCTTCATCTCACATCTGTCTCCTCTCTTGCATTCTATTCTCCTGCTATATTAGAATTCTTTCAGATTAATTTTCTGGAACCTGGGCCTTCAAATGCTTGGTGTATTCTGTCTAATGTGCTATTGCCTCTCCCCACTTCTTCTACTGCTCAAGAGGGGTTACTAATCTTAGAAGAGACAGTCCAAAGGAGTAAGACAGGCAGAAACTCTCAATCTCTACCCCCACTACCAGTCAGGGATCTAAAAGCAGCAGTTTTTCTTCTTAGCCTGAAGTCAGGCAAGGCAAGAAGGGGAGGAAAAGGATGGTTGGACCATTCAAGTCCATCTAGGACTATCTGGTCTCTTCTCACCTAATTTTACTTCTCTTCCTGGTTCTGTAATAGGACTAGAGGTCAATGTGAGCCAAAATAGTAACCTCTCATGTCAATGTAAGTTATAGCTATAAGTAAGGGGACAGCATTGTCTAAGATGATTTATTTCTGACCAACCATTTCAGCCAGAGCACTGGAGAATGCAGATCTGGAACAAAGGCATGCGGGAAAATACAAGCACCATCAATATTCTGTATGGTTTCAAAGGCCATGCTAGGGCCGCAGCCACTTCCAATAACACAGTTTAAAGCAATACACACTCCCCAAGTTTCCCTGGTAATCCAGTTGCCTTGGAAACACAATGATGCTAGGAATGACACACACAGCTAATGGTTGCTGCTTACCCTTATTGAATGAAAAGCTTCACTCCTCAGGGTTTTGAAAATTCTGGTCGCTTTTTAAACTTTATCCCTCTGCCTGGTAATTCTATTCTTATGCCAAGAGCCAGCAGCAGCCCCGTGTCCATCCCTAACTGACACAGAGACTTTTTCTGGTCTTGGATTTTGCTACTCTCTAATTGGCTATTAACTTTTGACCCCAGGCTGCTGTTTGCAGCACACCAGGAGACAAACAAATTAAAAGTGTAGAGCCCGTGAACTTTTTCCCTTATCGGTTCCATCCAAAAGCAGACTGAGTTAAGAACCTGACGTATGTGCAGAAAGCCTTTCTCTTCTCACAAATAATTCTCACCGACTTGTGAACTTGCCAAGGGATAAAGGAGTGAACCGTAGGTATATTTTGTAGCCTCTACCTTCCCCCTCCAATCCCATCCCCAAGACAAACAGGTGTGGTCCACGACCTGACTTTGACACGGAAACACCAAATGTAGAGGGTGAATGTACACTTTCACTATCCCCTTATGATCAAAATGCACCCCAAATGTGTAAGCCCTCCTTTCTTGCCTCATCCTCAGCAGCGTTCATCTGAACATTGGCTCTTGCTCAACGTTTAACAGGACTAAAGCCTTGGAACCTTGTAGAAACTAAATCCAGGAGTGATGTTCTAAAATTATGAGAAGAAAGCCTAAAGGTAGGAGTGGAGAGAAGGCAGGGATCAGGAGGCAAGGCTGGGCTTTTGTTGGTGGGTTAGCAAACACATTAAAATGTATAATCCTTTGGCCACCTGCTACACATGTCCCACACTTTGCTTGCACATTTACACTGCTTCCTCTACCACTTTTTCATCGTAGTCCTAAACATGGCTGTATGGTTAAGACGTTTGGTTTCTGGAGGTAGATCTCCAGGGGGCAATATACCAGCCTTATCATCCCTTAGTTCTGTGACATTGGGCAAGTTACTTAACCTCTCTGGGCTTCAGTTTCTTCATTATGTGTAATAGCACCCTGCCTAATGGTATTGTAAGGATTAGATGAAATAATGCACGTAAAGCACTTAGAATACAGCCTGACTCTTAGCATGTCAAAAACGTGGTCTATTACTATTGTTTTTATTATGAAAACAGATGTGGAAAAGGAACCACTAACCTGAATTGCAGGTACACTTGCTCAAGTATGTCTGACTATTCAGCTTCTGAACATTCTGCCCACTGTAGAAATTTCTTTGTCCCCCAGCTACTGCAGCTACACATTTGCCCCTCCCCCTAGAAATCCTCTCTAGCTGAGACCCCCAGACATCCAGGCTACTTCTAATCCCAACTCAGTACCCCAGTCCCACCTTGAAACAGTGTCATTCTTGTGAAAGGTAGAAAATAAGGAACTACATATTAAAGGATTTCAGAGATGATGTCAATTTTTACTAGGAGAAAAAAGTTTCAGCCAAAGTCTTTTTATATGCAGATATATATTGCATTACACAGGCTATATAATAATTGTCTGGGCCGTAGCCATTGCCACATACTTTCTACATTACCCTTTAACCAGAGCATAGCAGTGTACTAAACTTTACGGATCATTCTCTATTTCGGTTATTCCTGAGTTTGATCCCAATAGTACTTGATATTAGTAATCTTCATTAAGTTTTCCTTTTAAAAATAGCCTATAACCTTTCATGTGTAATTTGCTATTTTACTTATTTTCTATCTCTTTCCAGAAAGTTACCATTATCTTTTAGCCTTTTCAGATGGCCTGTGGACTTATTATTTTTGACCCTCAGAGTCAAGTCAATATGGAAATATTCCTTTAATGAATATCTATTGAGTACTCTATGTCAGAATATTCCATATTATACTGCAGTAACAAACAATGCCCTGCAAACTTAGTGGCTTACTTTAAACAAAGATTTATTTCTTATTCACACTGCATATTCATTGCTAGAAGGCTAGAAGCCTGCTTCATGTCTCTTCACTCTAGGAAGTAAGCTGACATATTAGCCATCAACTTGAATGCTGCTGGTCATTGTGACAGAGGGAAGAACTCCTCCAGAGCATTTTACACTGGAGGTTCGATGCTCTCTGTGGGAGTAACATGCAACTTTCACTCAAAACTCTTTGGTCAGAACTATTAACATGGCCATACTCAACTGCTAAAGGGCCAAGAAATGTATTCCTACCATGTGTCCTGAATAGAGAGCTAGAAGCTGGTGAACAGCATTAATGAGTACCATGAGTGCTTACCGTATGCTAAACACTGTGTCAGAGATGGGGATACATAAGTGAACAGGATGGATAAGGTCCCTGCTTTCACAGAGGTCACCTCTTTGTGTGTGTATGTGTGTGTGGGAGGGGCATAACTGACATTGAAAATTAACTGCAAATGTGATGAGGGTTATGGAGGGAAGGTACAGGATGCTATGGTGTGTATAACAGTGGAGTTAATCTGGTCTCAGGGGAAAAAGGAGCCCTCCCAACCAACCCTAGGGAATTTACAGTGAGCCTAGACAGACGAACTGACTTTATCAGAGTGTGGATATGTTTTCAACTTGCTCATGCCTTCCAGGTTTTGGCTCCTTGCTGGCGGATCAAACTGAGGAGATTTGAGTTTTCACTCTTGGTGTTAATCCTTACCACTCTGACTCCATTCACATCCAGCAGGGTTGCTTCCACTGTAGTACTAATTTGCTCCAGTGGGCACTGGGCACACATATCATGACAGTGGGTACAGTATGAACTGCAAACCGGAAGATGTGGATCCACTCACAAGCTATATGACCTTGAACAAGTCATTTCACCTCTAAAGCCTCAGTATTTTCATTCATTAAATGAGGATAATAAATAGTCCCTATCAGCCAGTCCAATATCTTCACATTGTCTGATCATGGCCAGGTTCATATGCATAACCTTTGCATAGAGTTTCACCTTAGGAGTAGGTTGACTACCTTAATGGAAATGTCTGCAAGCACCTACCCAAGGGGTTCTCAACAGAGGATGATGCAGCCCCCTAAGAGGCATTTAAAAATGGTGGGGTGTTTTCGGTTGTCATAATGCCTGAAGGAATAAGACTAGAATTTGGGAAGCTGAACACCCCGCTATGTGAAGGATCATCCCACACAACAAAGAATCCTTCCACCCAAAGTCCCAGTAGTGACCTGTTTGGGAAAATTGTACACCGCATTTTACAGCAATGTGCTGGTGAATGTGGGAGCTGACCTCCTACTACCCTGCTAGGCATGCCTCCCAACTACCTCAGGAAAGGATTCTGCCTGAAATTTCCAAAGCATCCATGCAGCTCTTAATGACTTGGCTTGAAGATTGTAGTAATCAGGATAAGCTAAGGTTTGCTGAAGAAACAAACAACTTCAAATTTTCAATGGCTTAAAACAACCAAGTTTTATTTCTTACTCACATTACATACACATCAGTTGAAAGGCTGCCCTGTTCTTTAAAATCATTCCAGGTCCCAATGTAGAAGTAAGCAGATTAATGAACAAGGAAAAGATCAAGTGGAGCTAACTGCCCTCTACAGAATCAGAACAGTTTGAAGAGGAGCCGAGGAAGCTAACTTTAAATCTGACCTTCACGAAAGGCTTCCCTAAGGAGAAGCCTCTTGAGCAGGATGACCCAGACAGAGTAAACAGCAAATGCATTGTCCTTGCGAGACTGAGGAGCAGCAAGGACGCTGGGGTCACAGGAGAGGAATGGCGGGGAGGGAGGAGGGCAGCAAAACATTGGGGTCCAGAGCATAGAGGGCACTTACTCTGAATGAAATGGGGCCATTGTAGGACTTCAGGCAGAGAAGGGATGTGATCTGACTTGTGTTTTTAAAAGATCACTCTAGTTGCTGTGTGAGACTAGATTGTGGCAGTGGTCCGGGAAAAGCCCTCTTTGCACTCTGCTTACCAGAGAGAGGTGAATAGGACATGGTCAGACTTTAGCTCTGCTTCAGTCATGTGAGTGACTGAGCAGCTGGGAGAAGGCTCTTTTAATACAGAGAGACACCTTTACTTATTTATTTGTCTATTGTTCTTCTCTTTCTCCAAACTCTTTTATTGGCCCAGGAGTGAAAGAGGACAGGGGAGATGACATCTAACCTTCCCAGAGAAGCCTTAAACATGACTCTCAAGGTTGTGGAGCTAGGCAGCAGAGAGGCCACCTGATGTGACTGAGGCTGCAGCCCTGGCCTCTAACTCTGCTCTGCCATGCTTTGCTGTCAGACCCTGGACTAGTTCTTGCCCCTCTGAAAATCCATTTTGTCATCCCGGCCCTGATTGTGGGGTTGAATAAGTTTTGTACTTGGCAGGACAATGTCCTGTGCCATGTCTGTACCACCACTGGTGATTGGGTTTCCTGCTTCTTTTCTCCCAGCCTCAGTATGGGAGAGGCTATGTATGTTTGGGCAACTTAGGTGCTCCTAGGATCTGGGCCCTGATGGAGCTGAAGCCACCCTAGAGACTATAGCAGCTTGTAGCACCGGATTTTCTGGTAACTCTTCCTCCCAGAGAAGACTGACTTGGAGACCAAAAATAGCTACAGGCTATTAACAAGGCTTAAAATGCTAATTTATAATAATAGCCGGTGATATTTACTGACTGCTCACTGTGTCCCAGACACTGTGTTAAGTGCTCATAAACCAGAGCTTCAATACCAAAATTAATACATGAAATGAAATATAGTGGAAATACCTGGAAGAACAAATTAGAGAAAATTAAATGAAAATTATTGTCCATGAACTGTGTTCCATCCATCTGGAACCATTCATTCTATGATCATTTCCTTGGTGCCAACTCTGGGCAAGGCATCTTGGATATCATCCTTGTACTCAACGGCTTCAATGGAAACTTTTAGAAGTTGTGCCCTAGCATGTTGGAGGCAAGTTATTCAGGTTACTCCTGTCTGGCCCTGTGCCCTGGTCACGAACCAGCCTTAGTCTCTCCCAAAGGTCTCTGCCCACTTGCCGCCTTCCCAAACTTATTTGCTCCCTAAAATTGGATGATACTAAAATTACCCAGCAAGGCATTGGAAAATCACAGGTGTCCTGCCCTTGCCCACTACTTTAGGGACTGGCAGAGAAGGGTCATACTTCAGTTTTTCCCAAGCATTCAGGCATGGGATAGTGCTTCTGGGCAGATTCCTGAGAAGTGGTGCAAATCCTGAGGTCCAGATTAATTTGAAGGGCCCAGGCAGAAAGTGGTAAGGCAGCATCCATCACTGTGCACAGGAGGATGAGGGGCAGGTGAGGAGCACACTGGTCCGGCTGCAGATGGAAAACAGACCTACCTGTGACACCGCCCTCTCCCACTGCCACCACAGCCCTCTCCTACTGAAAGAAACCTTCTTTCAAGGCTCCCCAATCTTCCTTCAAGTTTTGCCACTATGGAGAAAGAGTAGCTGACATTAAAAGTTTCTGTGACAGAAAGAACAAGAGCAAGGGAGAAATTAGTAGTTGATGAGTTCAGAGGCTGGAAAGAATAGAAAAGACTGGTTTTAAATAGGTCGTATGTTGAGTGTCAGTGGTGGTTAATGAAGTAGTTTATTGAGCTGCATGCTAATCATCTATGGCCAAGGCCAGTCCCTGGCAATGTTTCCCACTGGGAAGGGGCACTCTGAGCAGCCTCTTGGGGGACAGGATCCCACCTACCGAGGCCCCGGGGCCCTAACTCTCTGTTGAGTCATTCCCAACAGAGGACTTCCCAGGCTTCTTCCCCGGTCCCCACTACTCATAGGACCATGGCTAGTATGGAAAAAGTCTGACCCCATAGTTGCTCCTTCTGAACTACCCCCACTGGGATGGATGCAGTGGAAGATCAGCCAGATGGGGTAAAAGTAAGAACACCAAGCCAGGAGTCTGAAGTGGGGTCAAATTTGATTTCACCCTTGACTGGCTCTGTGGCTTTGGACCAGTCCCTGACCTATATTGAAGCTTTAATGCCTTTATTGGTACAGTAGGAGTGATACATGAGGTGGAATCTGAGGGCCTGCTCATTCTACATCTGGGATGCCAGGATCCTTGGAGTTTGGGGCTTCCTTATCCTCTTTGCCACATGCCACCCACACCCATCCCCAACACAAGAAGGCTCAGATGGGCTGGCTTCTAGGCCTTCACAGATAAAGTCCCCCGAGTGGGTTCCAATCAACCAATCAACAATTCTACAAAGGCCCAAGGGAAAGCATTTAATTCTAGCAAAAGGGGTTTGATCTTTCCATTACTGAGTCCTGGTAATTGCCCCCAAAGGCCTGTAAAAGCTGCTAAAATCATCCTATTACTTTCGGGTGTTTTGCCAACAAGAAAATGAACAAAATTGTTGCTTTTACTCTGAAGGCTAATTTAACTGAAGTTACTCCTCAGCAGAGACAGGATTGGGACTGGGGCCAGCTTGGGAGCCTCATGGGGTTTCACATTTGATGAGGCTTTTGGAATTAGGTGTGGCCATCCCTGTGGCAAGGCACCCATTTTGCCCTACCGGGTAAAGAGCAGCCACATCCCCACTTGAGTTTGCGTGGGCGGTGCCATGCAGCAGACCAGATTAGAAGCTGAAGATTTAACGTGGGCCCTTTCTCTCTTGGCAGCTGCGCCTCACAGACACGTTGCACTCCAGTGTGGCAAACCTGACCCCATCAGCTCACCCCCACTCTTCTGTTCCTCCAGGACTTCTCATCTCAGGAGTGGTGCCTACTAATGAAGATTCCACATAGATAGAAGAGTGCAGGCCCACTTGTGCTAGTCTAACTCAGGACCCAGTCAAGGCCTGGAACCCTAGCTCCTGAAGTAGAGTGGGAGAAGTGCTTGTACAGACCTTCAGGGTAATAGATGTGATCCTGCTCCATAAATTGTAAAGCATCATGTCCATAGAAATGTTTAGGGTTCTGTACTGTTTCCCTGAATTTCACCCCAGCCTGAGGCTGCTTGGAGTCAGCCCACCTCTCTTTCATTTGCCCCTGAGTGTACTAGCGATGCTGGAGAGATCAGCTCTGCAGAGCCTTCAGGTTTGTATTGGAATCTTGTGGCCCTGAACAGAACAGATGGGTTGGCAGCCATTTAGAATCAATTGATTATGATTAAAGCCTCAGTGGGTAATGCAGGGCCCTGCAGATGGAGGCCTGTCACTTCCGCTTGTGTTCCTGCTCCATCATCTTTGGCTGACTCCTTGGCATGCTGATGCAAGGAAGAAGCCTGGAACCCCAGTCTGATTCTTCAGCGCCTATTGGGATGTTCTGGGACTTCATACATGTCAATGGGGGAAACACCTTTACCATTCCAGGTGCAGTCACCATTCTGGCTGTCTGTCTTTCCTCCCCATCCCCAGTAAATGAATCCCTATTAACACGTACCTGGGCAACTAACAGCCTCTGAACCAGTCTCCTTGCGTCCATGATTCCCCTTTTAGTCTACTTTCCACGCGGCAGCCAGGGTGGGCTTGTACAAATGAAAATGTGACTGTGCCTTGGCCTGCTGAGAGTGTACCCTGAAGACAAAGTCAAAGCTGCTTAAATTCCAGAAAGTCTTCCAGTATCCTTTTAAAGTGATTGGCCTTAGCTTTATTGCAGAGTTACTGAGTTTTAGACTTGGATGCTCTTTGAATATCATCTAGTCCAGACAATGACAGCATCAGGTCATTTTCTGGCCTCAAAAAAAAAAAAAAACTATATTTTTGCCAAAGTTTACCCAGGGAGAAGGAGCAAAGTCTGGATTTAAAAACTGACTTGTTTCTTTTTCTTTTTTTTTTTTTACATCTTTATTGGAGTATAATTGCTTTACAATGGTGTGTTAGTTTCTGCCTTATAACAAAGTGAATCAGTTATACATATACATATGTTCCCATATCTCTTCCCTCTTGCGTCTCCCTCCCTCCCACACTCCCTATCCCATCCCTCCAGGTGGTCACAAAGCACCGAGCTGATCTCCCTGTGCTATGCGGCTGCTTCCCACTAGCTATCTATTTTACGTTTGGTCGTGTATATATGTCCATGCCACTCTCTCACTTCATCCCAGCTTGCCCTTCCCCCTCCCCGTGTCCTCAAGTCCATTCTCTACGTCTGTGTCTTTATTCCTGTCTTGCCCCAGGTTCTTCATGACTTTTTTTTCCCCTTAGATTCCATATATATGTGTTAGCATACGGTATTTGTTTTTCTCTTTCTGACTTACTTCACTCTGTATGACAGACTCTAGGTCCATCCACCTCACTACAAATAGATCAATTTCGTTTCTTTTTATGCTGAGTAATATTCCATTGTATATATGTGCCACATCTTCTTTATCCATTCGTCCGATGATGGGTGGTTAGGTTCTTTCCATCTCCGGGCTATTGTAAATAGTGCTGCAATGAACATTGTGGTGCATGACTCTTTTTGAATTATGGTTTTCTCAGGGTATATGCCAAGTAGTGGGATTGCTGGGTCATATGGTAGTTCTGTTTGTAGTTTTTTAAGAAACCTCCATACTGTTCTCCATAGTGGCTGTACGAATTCACATTCCCACCAGCAGTGCAAGAGTGTTCCCTTTTCTCCACACCCTCTCCAGCATTTATTGTTTCTAGATTTTTTGATGATGGCCATTCTGACTGCTGTGAGATGATATCTCATTGTAGTTTTGATTTGCATTTCTCTAATGATTAATGATGTTGAGCATTCTTTCATGTGTTTGTTGGCAATCTGTATATCTTCTTTGGAGAAATGTCTTCCACAAGTGAGAGATGCCTGAGGGACCAGATAGCACAACCTGGAATTACAAGTGAGGTAATAACTTTTGAGTTGGATTTTCAACAATAAGCAATGGGAGATAGGGTGGACTGTTTTGAGGCAAGGTGGTTCCATTCCATTCCACCTGTCCATGGGTGTCCAATGTGACTGAAGAACCAACCAAATTTCTTTTGAAACTCTGGCCAGCTCCATAATTTATCACTTGCTATTTGCTTTCACTCCTTTCTAACCTCAGTTTACTTTTTCCTTCACTCCTGCTGTCCTGTGACTGAAATTCTAAATAAAATCTTAGGATGCAAACTTCGCCTTAAGGTATGTTTTTTTAGGCAACCCTGTGTAAGACTGTTTTGTAGGTCATGGCCAGAACGTAGGACTTCAGGACCCTGCAGAGCCCATTAAGTGTGTTAAACAGGGGAGTGATAAGTGTGTGCTTTAGAAATTTCACACAGGCTCCTGAGGGGAGAATGGGTTTTATGGAATAAGAGTAAAGGCAATAAGGCCAGTTAGGGAGGATAATGCTATAGTTTAATCCAGAGTTAATGTCTTCTTGGACTAGGGTGGTAATGGTGAAGTAGGGGAGAAGCTGATATATTAGAGAGGGATTTGGGAGGTAGAATCAAAAGTAACTGATGATGGGATAGACGAAAAGTAGGAGGATGAGTGAGGAGTCATAGTGGAATCAGAAGTTACTAGCTTTAATAACTGATTAAATGTTGTCATTCTCTGATATGAGGGAGACTGGAGCAGAAAGTTTGGAAGAAGATGAATTTGATTTTGAACATATAGAGGATACTACAGGCCATCTAATAGGATGGATTTAATTCTGCCTTCGTGGGAGTGAGCATGCATTCTTCAGTCTCTCAGTTATTACTGAGCAGTTGCTAGGGACGTGACCCGAGTCTCTCGGTATTTTAGTTTTGCCCAGTAGCAGAGCAGAAGTCAGGTCTCTGGGACTAGAAACATTTTACTTATGGTTTACTTTGATTTCTGTCTTGTAATTCACCTAGATGCCTATAGACATTGAAAAATACCACTGCTCTTTAAAGAACAAGTGCCCCAAAACCCTCAGCAGGAAGTTGAGACCCAGCTGTGCTTGCTGTGGCCCCTTTAATGTGGCAATCTGAATTGTGGCACCTTTACGCTACCACCACAGGCTCTCCAAGAAGCAACAAGCAGACCCAAAGCCCACCCGGGGTTTCTCTGCCTCATTTAGTTGGGCCTTCAGCTCAGGCTCAGCAATGTTCTCTCTCTCCCAAGGAGTCCCAAGGCTCAGCCTATTCATCAGGCCCCTGTCTGGAGCTTTGAGGATTTAGGTGTAATTCTGAGGACACATGTCTTCACCAGGCATAAAACTTGAGGTTTTTGGGCCCTCATTGCAGGCAGCTGTGAGGCAGGTCTAAGTTATGACTCAGGCCGAGTCGTTAAAGATCTGGAAATTGAAGCTATTTGTACCCCTGCCAAGCACAGCTCTCTGGTCTGGAAGAATCCCGGCTGTGTCTTGAACGGATGAGTAATTCTCTACCCACACTGCAGCTTCATCTGTAGGCAGGGTCCAACTACCTGTGTAAATAGAGTGACTGGGCAAAATTTTGGCAAACTATCCTGCGCATTATGTGACTTCCAAGCCTGCACCTGCCTACTTGTTAGTCTTATATCCCAGGAGCTGGTCCCAAGTTGAAACAGCCTAGGGTAAAAGGATGTGGTCTTGGGTCTTGTCTGGAGTATTTTGGTTTGCTTCAATGCCACAGACATTTGCAGAGTGTCTATTAGCTGCTCTACTGGGTACATGGCCATAGGTCACACCTGGTCCTTGCCCTATTGATGTTGGAAATTTGGAGGCACAGGTTGATCTGTGATCAGCTATTTTATAGAAATTAGTGATAGGTTCTCTAAGCTACAAATTATCCTGGTAGCCAAATAACCAAAGGGACTGCAATCCAACAGGTATCCAACTGCAATCCAAGGTATCCTGGAGGAGGTAGCATTTGAGCTGAGTCTTTCGAGAAGCAATTCTTTAGACGGGTGGAGATCAGACTCAGGGTACTCCAGGCAGAGAGGACTGTGTAAGCAAGAGAAAAAAGTGATATGGAGCAGAATCCGCTCAGGCAGCAGGATGAATTCTGAGGTGTTTGAGGGTAAAGAAGTGGGAATGGAGGAGGGGCAACAGCCCTGATAGGACAATCCTCGGAGATCTGACAGCCACATTGTCAAGTGTGTTATTCAGCATGTGCTTAGGAGATTCATTGGAGGCATCCTAGGAACCACCTTCCCCAGGCATGACTCTGCCCTGTACCCTGGCACCACTGCTCCTCTCCTAGAGGCTCCTTCTCTGCTACCAGGCCAGCCTGGATGCCCACAGGATGAGGTCTGTTTTTCTAGACACTTTAGTTGTCCCATGTATTACATCTTTTGACAATATTTGATAAAGACAGAAAAATAAGAGAACATTTTGGAGCATAATGGTGAAACAAACATGGATCCACTGACCACCCAGAATAAGAACAAGAACATTCCCAACAGCATTGCAACCATCTGGGTATTCCTTCCCTAGCTCACCCCAACCTCCCTTCCCATAATAGTGACCATGGTTCCAAACTTTGGGTTTATCAGGCCCCTGTCTTTTATTTTCCAAGTTTTGAAATATATGTTATGCACCCCTACAGAATCTATTGTTTATTTTTACTTGACTACTTTTTTAAAAATGGTATCATACTCAATATTATATACCATATTCATAGAATAAAGGACAGAAACCACATGATCTTAGTAAATACCAGAAAAACTGTTGTTTGACAAAACCTAACATCCTTTCCTATTAAAAACATACAGCAAACTAGGAATATAAGGAAACTTCCTCAACCTGATAAAGGGTTCTATGAAAACAAAAAAAAAAACAGCTAATATCATACATAATACTGAAAAACTGAAAAATTTCCCCCTAAGATCAGGAACAAAATAAGGGTATCCCCTCTCACCACTTCTATTCAACATTGTACTGGAAGTTCTAGACAGGCTAATTAGGAAAAAAATGAAATAAAAGGCATTCAGATTAAAAAAGAAGAAGTAAAACTATATTCTTATACACAGAAAATTCTAAAAACCACAAAAATACGATTTGAGCTAAAAAATGTATTCAAAAAAATTGCAGGATACAAGATCAACAAGTACACAAACATTAGTTGCATTTCTATACAATAGGAATGACCAACCCAAAAACAAAATTAAGCAAACAATAGCATCACAAAGAATTGAAAACTTAGAAATAAATTTAACAAAAGAAGGATAAAGGGCTTCCCTGGTGGCGCAGTGGTTGAGAGTCCACCTGCCAATGCAGGGGATGCGGGTTCGTGCCCCGGTCTGGAAAGATCCCACATGCCGCGGAGCGGCTGGGCCCGTGAGCCATGGCCACTGAGCCTGCGCGATCCGGAGCCTGTGCTCCGCAACGGGAGAGGCCACAACAGTGAGAGGCCTGCGTACCGCAAAAAAAAAAAAAAAAGAAGGATAAAATTTAAGCTCTGAAAACTAGAAAACAGGCATCTAGGTGAGGGTAGTGTAGTTGAGATAAGTGCACAGGACAGATAAATTTTGACATTTTTTCACCATTTTTGGCTGGTAAAATATGTATAACATAAAATTTGGTATTTTTTACTATTTTTAAGTATACAGTTCAGTGGCGTTAATTATATTTACAATGTTGTGAACACATTATCACTATTTCCAAAACTTTTTCATCACCCCAGACAGAAACTCCATGACCATTAAGCAACATTCTCCCATTCTTCCCTCATTCCAGCCCCTGGTAACCTCTAATCTAATTTCTATCTCTATGAATTTGTCTAGTGTAGGTACCTCATAGAAGTGAAATCATATAATATGTGTCCATTTTTGTCTATTTTACTTAGCATAATGTTTTCAAGATTTATTGTAGCATATGTAAGAAATTTCATTTATTTTTATGACCGAATAATTTTCCATTATATGTATATACCACGTTTTACTTATCCATTCATCTGTTGATGGATGCTTGAGTTATTTACATGTTATGGCTACTGTGAATAGTCCTGTCATGAACATTGGATAAGTACAAGTAGCTGAGTTATTTTTTTTTTCAGTTCTTTTGGATATATACATAGGAGTGGAATTTCTGGGTCACGTGGTAATTCTATAGTTAGCTTTTTGAGGAACTGCCAAAATGTTTTATATAGAGGCTGCACCAAATTGCATTCCCACCAGCAGAGCACCAGTGTTCTAATTTCTCCACATCCTCACCAACACTTGTTATTTTCCTTCTTTAAAAAAATTATAGACATCCTAGTAGATGTGAAGTGATATCTCACTGAAGCTTTGATTTGCATTTTCTTAATAACTAAAGATGTTGAACATCTTTTCATGTGCTTATTACCCTTTGCATATATACTTTGAAGAAATGTCTATTCAAGTCCTTTGCTCATTTTTTGTGAGTTTATGTCTTTTTGTTGTTGAATTGTAAGTATACTTTGTATATAATAAATATAAAACCCTTATCAGATGTATGATTCACAAATATTTTCTATCATCCTGTACAATGCCGTTTCATTTTCATAATAATGTACATTGATGCATAAAAGTTTATTTTAATTTTAATGAAGTGCAATTTATCTATTTTTGTTGTTGTTGTTGCTTGTGCTTTTTGTGTCACATCTAAGTATCCATTGCCAACTCTGAGATCATGAAGATTTACCCCCATGTTTTCTATTTAGCTGTTATATTTAGGTCATTGATCCATTTTGAGTTAATTTTTGTTCAAGGTGTGATATAGGGGATGGACCTAGAGACTGTCATACAGAGTGAAGTAAGGCAGAAAGAGAAAAACAAATATCGTATATTAACGCATATATGTGGAATCTGAAAAAAAATGGTATAGACAATCTTATTTACAAAGGAGTCCAAATTTATTCCTTTGCCCATGGAAATCCAGTTGCCTCTGTACCACCTGTTAAAGACACTATTCTTTCCCCCATTAAGTGAACTTGGCACCCTTGACAAAAATCAGTTGGCCATTGACGTGTGGGCTTAATTCTGGACCTCAGTTCTATTTCATTGGTCTGTATCTCTACCCTTATGCCAGTACCACACTATTTTGATTACTGCTACTTTGCAATAAGGTTTGAAATTGGGGAAGTGTAAGTCTTTCAATTTTGTTCTTCTTTTTCAAGATCGTTTTGACTATTTGGGGCACCTTGTAATTCCAAATATGAAGTTGAGAGTCCAGCTTTTCTGTTTCTTGAAAAAAAAAGCTGCTGCAATTTTGATAAATATTGTGTTAGATCTGTAGGTCACTTTAAGAGTATTGACATCCCAACAATATTAAGTCTTCTTACCATTAAGATGGGATGTCTTTCTATTTACTTAGGTTTTCTTTAATTTCTTTTGACAATGTTTTGCATTTTCAGCATACAAGTATTTCACCTCCTTGGTTAAATTACTTTATAGATGCTATTTTTCATGAGATTGTTTTCTTAATTTCCTTTTTGAATTGTTCGACACTGGTGTATAGAGACACAACTGATTTCTGTGTGTTGATTTTGTACACTACAACTTTGCTGAATTTCTTTATTAGCTATAGTAGCTTTCTTATAGATTCTTTAACATTTTTACGTCAACTGTGAATAGAAATAGTATTACTCCTTCCTTTCCAATTTGGATGCCTTTTATTTCTTTTTCTTGACTAATTTCCCTGGCTAGAACTTGAAAAAAGTTCTAAAGAAGTACTATTTGATAGTCAAGTAGTGATGTCAAGTTGACATCAGAGTTTAGAGGAGAGGTCAGTTTTGGAGATATGATTTTGGGAGCCATAAGCATACAGAAAATATTGAAAGCTGTAAGAATGGGTAAGATTACCAAGGGGTAGAGCATAGAGAGAGAAGGGAAGGGAAGGGAAGGGAAGGAAAGAGAAAGAGAGGCGAGGGGAGGGGATGGGAGAGGAGGGGAGGGGAGAGGCGAGAAGAAGTGCCATTTGTCTGATTACTACAGGTTTGTCAACATTCACAGCCTACCAGGCACCTCGATATCACACTGTTTTGTTTCTCTTACTAGCTTGTGACCTTAGGTGAGTTCACTTCACTTCTCTGACTCTGCTAGCTCACCTGTAAAATGGGAAAATAAAAATTGTTCCACCTTAGTTCCAAGGAATATGTTTAGCTTTCAGACAAAGACACAGCTTTACCAACCCCTTGGGATAGGAACAGAATGTCACCCCAGAGGGTTCCTGGTGTTGCTACAGTCTTAGGAGAGCATGGCTCAGCAAGACTACAAATAGAGCAAACGGGACGTGGAATTCTCATTTACTGATCTGTCCTTGAAATACTGTGCCACCCTCCTACACACCCTAAAACCTGTCATTTGAAAGACAGACTATATCAGTCCAAACACATGGAGTAGGTACTTGAACGTCACAAAGGGCAGCATGTTCCAGCATAAGTGGAACACTTCATCATTTGCAGTCAGAATCCTCAAAGAGCCACAGCTGTGAAGCCAGTGTGACTGCCTGAGAATGGAGCTACCATGCTGCTCTTTCCCCAATGAGCCATCAGGAAGTGGACCCTGGAGCCAGAAGTGGCAGGAGGTGGAATGTACTCAAGGCCAGTCTGGAAGAGTATCAGGTCCAGTGATCTGCAGAGATACTGACAAGGTCACTTTAACCATCACAACAGAATACCATTCCTCTTTCAGAAAAAGGCCAGGAATTTCTTTTTGTAGAGAAGTTACTCCAAGGCAGCTTGGATTTCTCTAAATGAGCTCATACCTAGGCTCTGTACCATACTTCTTCAACAACTAGGGTCACTCACATCAAGACAAGGTAATTAAACCACATGCTTCAAGTGGCAAGCATGCTCATTGTCACCTGCTCTAGATCCCCAAAGGATCTAGATTGTTGATCAATATGATATTAGTGATGATAATGGGACAATACTACTTCTGGCAATAGCTCCTATTTTAAGCAGTCTACCTTGTTTCAGGCATTTTGTGAATTATATCTCAAATTTTCAATATAACCCTGTGAAGGACGTACTATTATTATCTCCTTTTTAGAAATAAGGATACTAAGGATCAGAGAAGTGATTTTCCTAAGGTCCACATCTAGTGGCATAAGTGGGCCTTCGATTACCTGATTCCAAAATCTAGATTCCTTCCACTATTCCTCACTGCATCCCCTCCCTCTTCCTCTGATCTGCTGGATCTTCCATCTCCCCAGGCCAAGTCCCTTCCTCCAAGCCTGTTTGTGCTATGAGAACAGAAGGGGAGAAATTAGGAATAAACTCCACCTCATTGCTGGGTATCCTGTAGTCCAAGGCCCAAGCCCAAGTGCCATGATAAGCTTCCAGATAGTGCCCAGTGACCTTGGGGACATCCTTGGTGGAACTTGCAGCACACCTTGATATGGGTACTGGTGGTAGCTGAAACTCTGTGCCTTCTCTGAAATTCTGAGGATTTTAAACTGAATAAAAACCATGTTTTGCAAAAGGTTGTCTTCATTAGAATGTTAGTCAGTCAATCCTCAATTGAAGAAGGCATCCCCTCTCTCCCTGTAACAGTCCTGTCTTTCAATTGCTAATTGGAGAAGACAACATGTTACTAGCCCGGGAGCAGTGAGGCTCTAGCATCCGGGCAGTGCTCTGGCCAGCCCTGGGGAAACCATTAGTAAAATAGATCCTGACCTGGACTAAAGATGCTGAGGAGCCCTGCTGGGCTGGAAGGCTCTCATCTCCAACCTGTAGGGGCATGATGAGGCCTCTGAGATTCTACAATCCCCACTCCTCAGAGTGCTTAAGCCTCCTCCCTTCTCTCTGGGCTTGGGGTTGGAGAGGGTAAGAGTAATGTGATCTGTGGTCAAGAGACGTGAAGTCAGAGGCTGGGACGGGGCGTGTATTGGATCTCTCCTTCTGTATTAGTATTGATATCACCAGTACATGTGTCGAGCTCTTTTGAAAGACTGAGAGAGCCTTGCAACTCACTGATTACTCATTGCAGCACCAGAGTGCTCAGCACCAGGCCTGGCACAAAGTAAGATCCTCATAAATACTCATTGGCTTGAATGCTTTGAATAGAGTTTGGGGGCTGGCATACATTCTCCGTTCCCCACAGGACCACTGAGCTTTGGCTCAGAGGAAAAGGAAGTATTCACTCTTCCCAAGTTGGCTACCAGTTGCTGCCATTTCACTGACTGCAGTCCCCAGCGTGTAGGCAAGGAGCCTGCCTGCTGTCTAAGTTTTCCAGACTGCTTTCTTGGTTGGTGGGCCTCAGACTCCACAGGCCCAGCACTGTTCCCCAAATCCAGGCAGGTGTGCCCCGTCATAAGGATTTGGGTCAGGGTCCCAGTGAAAGGCATCTGCAATTTGGGAAAATGGTCTCCAGGGAGTGAGGGATTGGGCAAGTGAGGGGAAGGGAAATAGTGAGGAGGGAGGGATCACAGGGGAAGGAGGCAAGAGAAGAAAGGATGGTTCTTTGAGATCTGAGAGCTGTGAAAATCAAATTCAAGGCAAAGTGCCCAGCCCTGAGATTTTTCAACTTGACTTAGCTACAGAATTCTTACTCTGTGAATGGAGGGCTCAGAATGCAGAACAGATATAAGTGGAATGTGACATTCAGCTCCCTGCCTGCTTGAGCTCCTTCTTCCTGCTCTTACCCTAACCCCACACAAGCCCCACCCTTGGCAGCCCCTAGGACTCCAGTTTAAGACTTTCTGACCCAGGTCAAGGTGGGAAAACTGAGGTTCAGAAAGGTGTAGAAATTTCCTCCCAGTCGTCTCCACAAGGCAGAGACAGAAAGGGGCAAGAGGGTACTGTGGGTTTACAAGTATAATGCACTGAATCCTGGGAGGTCCTGACAGTGGCCTTGCTACTGTGGCTTAATGCAGGACTGCCCTGTACAGGATGAGCACCCCAGCCCCAGCCTCTATCCCAAAGGAGTACAGTTCAATTCAAAGATCAGTTGGACATGTACCGTGAGGATGTCCCAAGGCACTTCTTGAAGCCTGGGAGCCACATCCAAGTCGGAAGCTCAGCAGGCTTGCCCAGGTTTGGGAAGAGTTTGTGTTTGACATTGTTTTCTTTTTCTTTTTTATTGAAGTATAGTTGATTTATAATGTTGTGTTAGTTTCAGGTGTCCAGCACAGTGACTCAGTTATATATATATATTTATATATATATAATATTTTTCAGATTCTTTTTCTTTGTAGGTTATCACAAAATATTAGTATAGTTCCCTGTGCTATACAGGAAGTTCTTACTGTTTATCTATTTTATACATAGTAGGTAATCAGCCATGTGAGGAGTTGGGAGAAGAGTTTTCCAGGCAAATAAAATAGTATATGCAAAGGCTGTAAGCAGGGAAAGAACTTCCCTTATCCAAGGCAAGAATAACCAAATAGGGTGTATGCTTCACCAGCTCTGGGGCTCTGACTGAGGGGGAAGCATAGGTTGAGACAAACTGTCCACTTGGGATCCTGCAACCACTGTGAATCTCAGCACTCCAGCATGCACCTCACTTCTCAACTCCTTCCCTTCTCTCTCACTGTAGGACAGAGGGCTTCAGCATTGCCCCCTCTCTCCTCTCTCAGGAAAGCCTTGCAGCACCAGAAACCAGCTGCTCCAGGCCTCCTATGAGCATCCCCATTCCTCTCTCTTGCTCCTCATCCTGGATGGAGCTGTGTGCTTTGGCCTTGCAGAGGGAGACTGAGCCTGCTAACAGAAAGTTTCAGAAGTGTGGGGTGAGAAGAAGCAGAAAGGACTTCCACATATTGGGAAAGAGTCTCTATGTGCATCTGGATTTCCCTGTCCATTATGCACACTGTATCTACAGACAGAGCTGACACTACTCAGGAATGATATTGGACCCACCATGATGCATTCACTGTACTTGGAAACTCCCACGGTGGCTATGTCCATTGGCAGAAATCCAAGCCTGACTCCCAGGAGTTCATGAAATCAATAATGACATCCCTATACTGATGGCCACCAGAACACCAACTCATGGCAGGAAACAAGCACACTACACATTTTGACCCACCTAGGCATTCCTCCATACCACCATGTCTACTGTCCTTCTCCTTCCCCTCTCACCTATTCATCACCATGCAGTGTAAGGAGCACCAAGCCAACCATCCAGAAGCTAAAGCTGTATCCTTGGCTTTGCCCACTGACCAAGTGACTGGCTTGGTGACTGGGCAAGGCATTTCAACACATTCATTGAGTAACTGCTATGAGCCAAACACTAAGCTGGCATCTCCTGGCTTTTACTCTGTAAAATGAGAACAATATTACCCATCTTATTAGGCTGTCAATGATATTATATTAATACCAGTTTACAGAGTGTTTGAATTTTCCCACCTACTCTGTAATGTAAGAATTTAAATGTTGTAAATTTCATTCTAAGCACTGCTTTAACTACATCATCCAGATTTTTTTAAAATCAGATGTATTGAGGAATAATTTACATAAAATGAATCCTTATTAGGTGTACAGTTTGACAATGTCTAACAAATTCATATGTGCCCATAACACCACAAAAATAAAGAACATTTACATTCCCATCATGCCAGAAAGTTCCCTCCTGCCCCTTTGGAATAAATGTGACCCACTCCAACCCTTGGCAACTATTTATCTCCTTTCTGTAACTATAAAGTAGTAGTTATTTCCCAGAATTTTATGCAAATGGAATCATAGAGTAAGTGCTCTTTTGTGTTTGACTTCTTTCACTTAGCATAACGTGGATTGATGCAGGTGTGGCTGTTATCAGTAGTTCATTCTTTTATATTGCTGACTAGCAACCTATATTACAGATTTGCCAAATTTTGTTTGTCCGCGCACCGGTTGATGGGCAGCTAATCACCTCCAATTTTGCTATTATAAATAATGCTTCTATTAACATTCACAAACAAGTTTTTGTGTAGACTTATGGTTTTATTTTTTCTTGAGTAAATACTTAGGACTGGAATTGCTGGCTCACATAATATGTATACAAATAAACTAATCTTTAACAAATCTATTGACCTGTTGCTGGACATGTGAGTTGTTTCTAGTTTTCAGCTCTTGTGAATGAAGCTTCTATGAACATTTATGAGGACATATGTTTTGATTTCTCTTTGAGAAACATCTACAAGTAAAACTGCTGACTCACATGATAAATGTATGCTAAACATTATGAGAAAGTGGTAAATTCTTTTCCAAAGTGTCTGTACCATTTACATTTCCACTTGCAATGCATAAAAGTTCTAGTTGGTCCACATTCTCAACAGCACTTGGTGTGCCTGTCCTGGTGTCCTCAGTCTTTTTATTTTTGTTGTTGTTTTAATCATTTTTTTAGGTGTGTGGTAGTACCTCGTAATTTTACTTTGCATTTCCCTAATGACTGAGCATCTTTTCAAGAACTTACAGATTATTCATATATTTTATTTTGTGATGTGAGCTGTTCGAATCATTTACCCATTTATAATTGGATTGTTTTTCTTATTATTACTGAATTTTTGTAGAGTTATTTATAGTCTCTGAATACAAGTCCTACATCAAATTATATGTGCTGTGAACATCTCCTCCCACTCTATAGCTTGTCTTTTCATTTTCTAAATGATGTCTTTTGAAGAGCACATGGTTTTAATTTTGAAGAAGTCCAAATTATCAATTGTTTATGGCTTGTGGGTTTTGTGTCCTAATTAAGAAAATTGCGTATAACCCAAGGTCAAAAAGATTTTCTCCTAAGTTTCATAATTTCAGCTTTTATGTTAAAGTCTGTGATCCATGTCACATTAATATTCATGACTGGCATGAGGTAAGGGCCAAGGTTACTTTTTTTCCATATCAGATATCCAGTTGTTCTGGCACCATTTGTTGAAGAAAATTATCCTTTCCCAACTCAGTTACCTTGGCACCTTTGTCAAAAATGATTAAAAAGAATGAAATAATGCCATTCGCAGCAACATGGATGGACCCAGGGGTTATCATACTAAGTGAAGTAAGTCAGACAGAGAAAGACAAATATCATATGATATCACTTATATGTGGAATCTAAAATATGACACAAATGAACTTATTTACTAAGTTCACAGACTTAGAGAACAGACTCACAGACTTAGAGAGCAAACTTACAGTTACCGGGGGGAGGGTGGGAGGGAGGGATAATTAGGGAGTTTGGGATTGACATGTACACGCTGCTGTATATAAAATAGATAACCAACAAGGACCTACTGTATAGCAGCAGGGAACTCTGCTCAGTGGTCTGTAATAGCCTAAATGGGAAAAGAATTTGAAAAAGAATAGATACATGTATATGTATAACTGAATTACTTTGCTGTACACCTGAAACTAACACAACACTGTTAATCAACTATACCCCAATATAAAATAAAAATTAAAATAAACAAATGGGAAAAAAATCAATATATCTATTTTTGCGCTCTCTATTGTGATTTATAATAAAAATTGTAATTTGGTCTTCTTTCCTATTCCTGGCACAAAACACCTAAAACCCTTGGAATTTCCTAAGCGATAAAAGAAATAAAGGTGTCTTTTGTTATTCATAACAAACCCCTTTCAACACTGCTGAGTTTCCTTTGCTGTGCAGAAGCTTTTTAGTTTGATACAGTCCCATTTGTATGTTTTTGCTTTTGTTTCCCTTGCCTAAGGAGACATACCCAGAAAGATATTGCTAAGACTGATTTCCAAGAGTGTACTGTCTATTTGTCTTTTACAAGTTTTATGGTTTCAGTCCTTACATTCATTCTTTAATCCACTTTGAGTTGATTTTGTGTGTAATGTGAGATAGTAGGCTAATTTCTTTCATTTGCATGTGGCTGTTCAGTTTTCCCAACACCATTTATTGAATAGACTATTCTTTCTCCATTGCATTCTTTGTTGTAAGTTAACTGTCCATACATGTGTGGGCTTATTACTGGGCTCTCAACTCTGTTCCATTAATCAATGTTTCTGTTTTTCTGCCAGTACCATGCTGTTTTGATTATGACAGCTCTGTAATATAATTTGAAATCAGGGAGTGTGATACCTCCAGCTTCGTTCTTTTTTCTTGAGATTACTTTGGCTATTAAGGGTCTTTAATAGTTTCATATAAATTTGAGAAATTTTTGTTCTATTTCTGTGAAAAATGTCACTGTGATTTTGATAGGGATTGCATAGAATCTGTAGATTACTTTAGGTAATAAATGTATTTTAACAATGTTAGTTCTTCCAACACATGAGAACTGAATATCTTTCCATTTCTTTGTGTCTTCTTTAATTTCTTCCAGCAATATTTTATAGTTTTAGAGTACAGGTCTTTTGTCTCCTTGTTTAAATCTATTACTAGGGATTTTATTCTTTTGATATGATCATAAATGGAATTGTTTTCTTAATTTCTCCTCCTGCTATTTCACTGTTAGTGTATGCAAATGCAACAGATATTTGTATGTTGCTTTTGAAACCTGCAACTTTAAAGTATTCTTTTATTATTTCTAATAGCTTTTTGGTGGAAGCTTTAGGGTTTTCTGTATATAAAAATTATGTCATCCACAAATAGTGCCAGTTTTACTTCTTTCTTTTCAATTTGGATGCCTTTTATTTCTTTTTCTTGCCTAGTTGCTCCGAGTAGGTGTATGTTCTTTATAGATTCTAATTAACAGGGTGAGGAAGTTCCCTTCTATTCATAGTTACCTGAGAGGCTATTTTGTTTATTGTTAAACATGACTGGGTTTTAAACTGTATCAAATTAATTTCCTGCATCCATTTATATGATCATATTTTGTTTACTCCAGTAATATGGTGAATAACATGGATTGATATTCAAATATTAAGCCAACTTTGTATTCCCAGATGAACTCCACTTGGTCTTGATATATCATCTTTTTAAATATATTGCTATATTTGACTTAATATTTTGTTAAGCATTTTTGAATCTATGTTCATGAGAGATATTGGTCTATAGTTTTGCTTTCTTATAATGTTTTCACTTACAGAATCAGGTTAATACTGAGTTCATAAAAAGTTTTGGGAAGTGTTTCCTCTTCCATTATTTTCTGGGAGTTGAAATAGCATTTGCCTTTCTTCCTTGAATATTTGATAGAATTCATTAACAAAACATCTGAGCTAGGAGTTTTCATAGTGGGAAGGCTTTAAATTATGAATTTATGTAATTTAATTAACATAAGGTTATGCATATTTTCTTTTGCCTTTCGTTCCATTTTTGCAATGTGTCTCTGTCAAAGATTTTGTCTAACTTGTTGAATTTATTGGCATAAAGTTGTTCATAACATTCTCTTATTATCCTTTTAATATTTGGAGGATCTGTAGTAGTCACCTTTTTCATTCTGATATTGCTAATTGAGGTCTTATCTCATTTTTCTTGATTAGTATAGCTAGAGGTTCTTCAATTTTATTAGTCTTTTAAAATCATCATTTAGCTTAATTAATTTTTTTCTGTTTTGTGTTCATTTTCTAATTTATTGATTTTCACTATCTGTAGTATTTCCCTATATATATACACACACACACACAAAATTTGGGTTTAATACACTCTCCTCTTCCCTTCCTCCTCCTCTTCATCATTCCTCTTTTTTTCTTGAAGTAAAAGCTAAAACATAGATTTTAGACCATTCGTCTTTGCTAATATAAGTATTTGAAGCTATGGATTTCCCTGTCAGTACTTCTTTAGCACATCCCACAATTTTGATATGCTGTATTTTTGTTATCATTTAATCCAAAATACTTTATAATTTCTTTATTGTCGCATGGATTACTTGGAAGTGGTTATTAATTTCCAAATAGTTAAGGATTTTTAAGATCTCTTTTAGTTCTTGATTTTTAGTTTAATTCCATTATGGTCAGAGAACACACTCTGAAATTAAGGTCTTTCTTAGCAAACATACAATGTGTACTTGAGAAAAGTGTACATTCTACAATTGTTGCTGGCTCTATGCTAGACGCATACACATTAAGGATTATTGTGTCTTCTTGATTAATTGACAATGTTATTGTTGTGACTATCCTTCTTTCTATGGAAATTCTTCTTATATTTAAACCTACTTTGTCTGATAGCAATATAGCCACACCAGCTTTATGTTTAGCAGTTGCATGGTTTATTTCTTCTGCCCTATTACATTCAACCAATCTGTGTCTTTACATTTAAACTGCATTTCTTGTAAATAGCCTATAATTGGGTCTTTGATTTTTCATGCATTCTTACAATTTCTTACTTTTATGGGGAATTTTTCAACTATTTACATTCAGAACATTATTGATATGATTATGTTTAAGTATACCATATTGTTATCTCTTTTCTATTTCTCCCATCTGTTCTTTCTTCCCCTAAACCTTCTTTCCTGCTTTTTTATGTTTTTTTTTAACATTACACGACATCTCCACTATTGTCCTCTTTTTCCAACCCTTTATTGTGAATTTTTAAAAACTTGCAGTAAAGTAGAAATAATTTAACAATGAACACACAGGTTACCATCACCTAGTTTCTACCATTATGATTTTACTATATTTGCTTTATCACATACCTATCCATCCCTCAATCCATTAGTTAATCCAGGTTTTTTGGGGGAGGCACAATGCAAAATTAATTACAGACATCAGTACACTTCCCACAAAATACTTCAGCAGCCATATCACATAAAATAAAAAGTTCAGAGCTTTTTATTTTTATATAAATGTATATGAAATGAAATGCTCAAATCTTTAGTATTTGTTCTCTGGTTTTTAACAAATGAATACACCTAAATGATATAAATGAATATCAAATTACAGAATATCATCATCTTCCCAGGAAGTTTCCTCATGAGCCTTCCCAGTTAATCCCCACACTATCCACACTAATTTGATTTTTTTCTATAAACAGTAGTTTTGCTTGTTTGAGAGTTATATAATAGGTATCCTATAGTATGTAATCTTTCATGTAAGGCTTCTTTCACTGAGCATGCTATTTTGAGATTAACCCAAGTCATTGCATGTATCAGCAATTCATTTCTTTTTATTTCTGAGTAGTATTACATTGTTTGACTGTATCGCAGGTTTTAATCCATTCTTCTTTTGAAGGACACCTGGGTTCTTTTCGATTTTTAACTATTATGAATAAAACTGCTATTAACAATTTTGTACAAGTTATTGCAATACTTGGTGGTGTATGAGTCTTTTCAGTTTACCCATTCCGGTGGGTGTGTATCTCATTGCGGTTTTAATTTGCATTTGCCTGATTACAGATGATGTTGAATACTTTTCATGTGCCTTTTAATAATTCTTATGTCTCCTTTTGTGAAGTGAGGGCTCAAATATTTTGTTCTTCTTACAATTAGATTGCTTGTCTTCTTATTATTGAGTTGTAGGATGTCAATATATACTGGCTATCAGATTTTTTTTCATATAATTGTTGTGTGACTATATTTTCCTTATGTGACTTGCATACTTATTTTCTACATGGTTTCTTTTGATAATCAGAAAATTTTAATTTGGATGAAGTCTAATTCATGATTGTTTTCTCCTTTTATAGTATTGCTTTCTTTGATGTATGTAAGAAACATTTGCCTTCCACCAAGTCACAAAGATGTTTTTCTTTTTTTTCTAAAAGTTTTAGGGTTTTAACTTTTTCATTTAAGTTAATAATCCATTTAAAGTTAAGTTTTATGTATGGTGTCAGGTTGGTGGTTGAAATTCACTTTTTCCCATATGGCTATCCAGTTATGCTAGCACTATTTGTTGGGGGAAAAAACCAAAACAAAACAAAAAGAGACATGTACCACAATGTTCATTGCAGCACTATTTACAATAGCCAGGACATGGAAGCAACCTAAGTGTCCATCAACAGATGAATGGATAAAGAAGATGTGGCATATATATACAATGGAATATTAGCCATAAAAAGAAACGAAATTGAGTTATTTGTAGTGAGGTAGATGGACCTAGAGTCTGTCATACAGAGTGAAGTAAGTCAAAAAGAGAAAAACAAATACTGTATGCTGACACACATATATGGAATCTAAAAAAAATAAAATGGTTCTGATGAACCTAGGGGCAGGACAGGAATAAAGGAATAAAGACGCAGACGTAGAGAATGGACTTGAGGACACGGGGAGAGGGAAGGGTAAGCTGGGACGAAGTGAGGGAGTAGCATTGACATATATACACTACCAAATGTAAAATAGATAGCTAATAGGAAGCAGCCGCATAGCACAGGGAGATCAGCTTGGTGCTTTGTGACCACCTAGAGGGGTGGGATAGGGAGGGTGGGAAGGAGGCTCAAGAGGGAGGGAATATGGGGATATATGTATGCATATGGCTGATTCACTTTGCTGTACAACAGAGAGTAACATCACCCTGATACCAAAACCAGACAAAGATGTCACAAAGAAAGTTTCAGGCCAATATCACTGATGAATATAGATGCAAAAATCCTCAACAAAATACTAGCAAACAGAATCCAACAACACATTAAAAGGATCATACACTGTGAACAAGTGGGATTTATCCCAGAGATGCAAGAATTCTTCAATATATGTAAATCAATCAATGTGATACACCATATTAACAAATTGAAGAGTAAAAACCATATGATCATCTCAATAGATGCAGAAAAAACTTTTGACAAAATTCAACATCCATTTATGATAAAAACTCTCCAGAAAGTGGGCATAGAGGAAACCTACCTCAACATAATAAAGGCCATATACGACAAACCCACAGCAAACATCATTCTCAATGGTGAAAAACTGAAACCATTTCCTCTAAGATCAGGAACAAGACAAGGATGTCCACTCTCACCACGATTATTTAACATAGCTTTGGAAGTCCTAGCCACAGCAATCAGAGAAGAAAAAGAAATAAAAAAGAATACAAATTGGAAAAGAAGAAGTAAAGCTGTCACTGTTTGCAGATGACATGATACTATACATAGAGAATCCTAAAGATGCCACCAGAAAACTGCTAGAACTTATCAATAAATTTGGTAAAGGAGCAGGATACAAAATTAATGCACAGAAATCTCTTGCATTCCTATACACTAATGATGAAAAATCTGAAAGAGAATTTAAGGAAACACTCCCATTTACCATTGCAACAAAAAGAGTAAAATACCTAGGAATAAACCTACCTATGGAGACAAAAGACCTGTATGCAGAAAACCATAAGACACTGATGAAAGAAATTAAAGATAATACCAACAGATGGAGAGATATACCATGTTCTTAGATTGTAAGAATCAATATTGTGAAAATGACTATACTACCCAAAGCAATCCACAGATTCAATGCAATCCCTATCAAATTACCAATGGCATTTTTTATAGAACTAGAACAAAAAATGTTAAAATTTGTATGGTGACACAAAAGACCCCAAATAGCCAAAACAGTCATGAGGGAAAAAAACGGAGCTGGGGGAATCAGACTCCCTGACTTCAGACTATACTACAAAACTACAGTAGTCAAGACAATATGGTACTGGCACAAAAACAGAAATATAGATAAATGGAACAGGATTGAAAGCTCAGAGATAAACCCATGCACCTATGGTCAACTAATCTAAGACAAAAGAGGCAAGGATATACAATGGATAAAAGACAGTCTCTTCAATAAGTTGTGCTGGGAAAAGTGGACAGCTACATGTAAAAGAATGAAATTAGAACACTCCCTAGCACCATACACAAAAATAAACTCAAAATGGATTAGAGACCTAAATGTAAGACTGGGCACTATAAAACTCTTAGAGGAAAACATAGGCAGAACACTCTTTGACATAAATCACAACAAGATCTTTTTTGATCCACCTCCTAGAGTAATGGAAATAACAACAAAAATAAACAAATGGGACCTAATGAAACTTAAAAGCTTTTGCACAGCAAAGGAAACCATAAACAAGATGAAAAGACAACCCTCAGAATGGGAGAAAATATTTGCAAATGAATCACTGGAGAAAGGATTCATCTCCAAAATATATAAACAGCTCATGCAGCTCAATATTAAAGAAACAAACAACCCAATCCAAAAATGGGCAGAAGACCTAAATAGACATTTCTCCAAAGAAGACATACAGATGGCCAAGAAGCACATGAAAAGCTGCTCAACATCCCTAATTATTAGAGAAATGCAAATCAAAACTACCATGAAGTATCGCCTCACACCAGTTAGAATGGGCATCATCAGAAAATCTACAAGCAACAAATGCTGGAGAGGGTGTGGAGAAAAGGGAACGCTCTTGCACTGTTTGTGGGAATGTAAATTGAAACAACCACTATGGAGAACAGTATGGAGGTTCCTTAAAAAACTAAAAATAGAATTACCATATGATCCAGGAACCCCACTACTGAGCATATACCCAGAGAAAACCATAATTCAAAAAGACACATGCACCCCAATATTCACTGCAGCACTCTTTACAATAGCCAGGTCATGGAAGCAACCTAAATGCCCATCAACAGATGAATGGATAAAGAAATGTGGTACATATATTCAATGGAATATTACTCAGCCATGAAAAGGAACGAAATTGGGTCATTTGTAGAGACGTGGATGCATCTACAGACTGTCATGCAGAGTGAAGTAAGTCAGAAAGAGAAAAACAAATATCATGAATTAAGGCATACATGTGGAAGCTACAAAATGGTACAGATGAACTGGTTTGCAGAACAGAAATTGAGACACAGAAGTAGAGAAAATACGTATGGACACCAAGGGAGGAGAGCGGTGGGTGGTGGGGGTGGTGGTGTGATGGATTGGGAGAGTGGGATTGACATGTATATGCTGATGTGTATAAAATGGATGACTAATAAGAAAAAATAAAAAAATTAAAAATAAATATAAAAAATTGCATGTCCATACTTTGATGAGTTTGGACATATGCATACATCTGTGATAGTACTACCATATGATCCAGTGATCCCACCCCTAGGTATTTTCCCAAACACTTTAAATCAGTATCTCAAAGAGATACCTGCACTTCCATGTTCAGAGTAGCACTAGTCACAGGAGCCAAGATATGGAAACAACCCAAAAGTCCACTGAGAGATAAATGAATGAGGAAAATAAGGTTTATACATATAATGGAAAAAATAAGGAAAAGAGCCTTAAAAAATAAGGAAATTCTGCCACTTGCCACTTGACAAGATGGATGAACCTGAAGGACATTATGCTAAGTGAAATAAGCCAATCACAAAAGGACATGGAAGGCTTTCACTTCTATGAGGAATCTAAAATAGTCAAACTCATACATGCAGAGAATAGAATGATGGCTGCCAGAACTTATGGTAGGGGGAAATGGAGAACTGTTGGTCAATGAATATAAGGTTAAAATTATACAATCTGAATAAGCTCTCGAGATCTGCTGTACGACAAAGAACCTATAGTTAAAGATATGGTGCTGTGCGCATAAAATTTGTTAAGAGCATAGAACTCCTATTCAATGTTCTTGAAACAAAGGAAGGAAGGAAAGAAGGAAGAAGGAACGAGAAAAGAAAGGAGGGAAGGAGGGAGGGAAATAGGGAGAGAGAGAAGAGTCTTGATGCTAATTTCTTGAATATCAAAACCCAGACCTGAAGCTCTCAGGTTGGAGAGAGGTAACCAATGGCAACCAAAGCCACCATCCATTCTCTCCCAAATGACATTTTATGTCCAAGGTAAATGCCTTCCACTTAAAAGGTACAGTCTAATTTGGGGGCTGACAATGACATTGGCCATCACATTGCTTAAAATCTTCCCAACCATACAAACATTATTAGTGCAAGCATGGAACAGATAAAAATGTTATAGGCAGCTGAATGGCTAATGGGGAGGACATTGAAGCTCAAAGCACCAAGTGCGTCCCCACAGGCAATCAGCCAATCTAGGAAAACACTGGGCTCATACCCTCACCATAGCACTAATGTAGTCCTTCCTGGAATCAGTAATAGCCCAGCACTAATGGCTACAAAAAGGACCATACTGTCTCCCCAGTCATTAATTCCCAGAAAAAGGACTGCACTGAACTCATTACTGCTTTAACACACTCATCAGATGAAATGTACAAGTTAACCTCCTCAGAGGGATGCAGTAATCTGAGCACATGAGCTCAGTCCTCTCCCCTGCCCCCACTCCGGAAGCCCTCTGTCTGGCAGCAACTGTCAATTCTTTGCTAGGAAGCTGCCTAGACCTACCTGACGACATCTCTGTCCATATTGTCAGGTTCTTTGCTGACCACTTGCTTAGAGATTCAGCTATCTGAGAGGGAGAGAGGCCAGACACAGGGAGAAAGAGGAGTTGGTACAAAAATGTTGCTGTTGCTTCTATTACTGCCAATGAGAAGAAGGAAGATGTGTTTTAATAACAACAGCAAGTAACCATGTGTGGATTACACATAGTATGTCAGGCTCTATGGAGGAATTTTAAAACATATGATCTCCTTTGATCCTAACCAAAATACTATTATTAACCTCATTTGACAGATGAGGAAACAGAGGCAAGGAAGGTAAATAAATTACCCAAGGTCACATAGCTGGTAAGTGGCTTGGCCAGAATTAGAATGCAAATCCCTGACCCTGAGTTCATGCCTCTTTCCACTGGACCACAGCTATCAATATTCATCCTATGTAGTGTCTGTGGGGACTATTCAAAGTCAAGCAACACACTAGGAAAATAATTATAGCTCCCATTGTGTAAGTGCCTCCTAGAGATAAGGCCATTCATAACCATGGTCTCAGGGGCCTCCCTCAGCTCTTGCTTTGGAGCCTAAGTGGTACTGCCAGTGGGATGGCTACTCTCTTAGTGACATCATGACACCCAACACCACCATCCTCCATCCTCTTACTAGAAACTGCCTCTCTGCTTATCTATCAAATTAATTTCTTTCTATCTCTAGACCTCCATCAACAGCTGCAGTGCAGTGGAGCTGGGGCAGGGGATGGGTAGTGGGGAAAGAACACTGTCAGTATGGAACTTGGGAAGGTTGAAAGATTTCTCCTTTGGTTTGGGATGTTAGGCTGTCCAAGGCCTCTCAGCCCCTGTGGCTTCCCTATCATGGAAGTTAGTTGGCTTGTACAGAATTGTCTTTCCCAGCAGACTATGAACTTCTGGAATACAAGGAGTCTTTCTCCTCTTTGTCACCCCAGCAAGCATCACAGACAAGACACACAATAAATGTTCAATAAATGTCATTGGACAAGCATATTGCTGCTGACCCTGCCTTTCTTTGCTGCCTAGGATCACTGGCTCAGCAGAGGCAGTTTGGGAAAGCAGAGGTTTCACTGCAGAATAAGCATCATGGACAGGTGACACACCGAGACAGTCTGTGCCTGAACTTATATGTGAAAGGAGCCTACTGGGTAGACTTCCCATCAGATCACAAAAGCCAGCCCCAGGCAGACTGGAATAAATGATACCCTATTAAAGCAATCCCTTCTGCAGGCAGCCTGAAGAGCCATGTTCATATATATGGCAGGTTTTCACCAAGGACAGTTGGTTCCACCACTGACCCTAGTATTAAGAAGCCCTAGCTTGAGTGGGCAGGCCCTTCAGAGGAGACTGTGGATGTTGGAATACTATGGCCACAGCTACAGGGTCCAGGGTCAGATGGGATGTGCGAAGTTCTGGAGGTTGAGTTGTTGAGTATCTTGGGAACAAAAAGAATCTGTAAGATCAAGGACCTATTGTACAGCACAGGGAACTATACTCAATATTTTGTAATAAACTATAAGGGAAGAGAATCTGAAGAATATACATATATATATATATATACACATATATACATATATATGTATAACTGATTCACAGTGCTATACACCTGGAACTAACATAATATTGTACATCAACTATACTTCAATAAACATATTTTTTTAAAGAATCTGTAGGGGCGAGACTGAAGACAGAGGTAGAAAGAACTCTGAGAAGACCCAGGCGTGGGTAAGCAGTGTGGCTGACAGGCTTTTGGTACCCTGGCCTGGTGTCAGGCCTGAGCCTCTGAGATGGGACAGCCGAGTCCAGGACATTGGACCACCAGAAACCTCCTGGCCCCATGTAATATCAATCAGCGGGAGCTCTCCCAGAGATCTCTGTCTGAACACTAAGACCCAGCTCCACCCAATGGCCAGCAAGTCCCAGTGCTAGACATCCCATGCCAAACAACCAGCAGGACAGGAACACAACCCCACCCATTAGCAGAGAGGCTACCTAAAATCATACTAAGGTCACAGACACCCCAAAACACACCACTGGACGTGATCCTGCCCACCAGAAAGACAAGATCCAGACTCATCCACCAGAACACAGGCACTAGTCCCCTCCACCAGGAAGCCTACACAACCCACTAAAACAACCTTACCCACTGGGAGCAGACACCAAAAACAACAGGAATTACGAACCTGCAGCCTGCAAAAAGGAGACCCCAAACACAGTAAGTTAAGCAATATGAGAAGACAGAGAAGCACACAGCAGGTGAAGGAGCAAGGTAAAAGCCCACCAGAAGAAAAAAATGAACAGGAAATAGACAGTCTACCTGAAAAAGAATTCAGAATAATTATAGTAAATATGATGCAAAATCTTGGAAATAGAATGGAGAAAATACAATAAACATTTAACAAGGACCTAAAGAACTAAACAGCAAACAAACAATGATGAATGAAACAATAAATGAAATTAAAAATTCTCTAGAAGGAATCAATAGCAGAAAAACTGAGGCAGAAGAATGGATAAGTGACCTGGAAGATAAAATAGTGGAAATAACTACTGAAGAGCAGAATAAAGAAAAAAGAATGAAAAGAATTGAGGACAGTCTCAGAGACCTCTGAGACAACATTAAATGCACCAGCATTCAAATTATAGGGGTCCCAGAAGAAGAAGAGAAAAAGAAAGGGACTGAGAAAATATTTGAAGAGATTACAGTTGAAAGCTTCCCTAATATGGGAAAGAAAATAGTTAATCAAGTCCAGGAAGCACAGAGAGCCCCATACAGGATAAATCCAAGGAGAAACACGCCAAGACACATATTAATCAAACTGTCAAAAATTAAATACAAAGAAAACATATTAAAAACAGCAAGGGAAAAATAACACACAAGGGGATCCCCATGAGGTTAACAGCTGATCTTTCAGCAGAAACTCTGCAAGCCAGAAGGGACTGGTAGGACATATTTAAAGTGATGAGGAGAAAAGCCTACAACAAAGATTACTCTACCCAGCAAGGATCTCATTCACATTTGATGGAGAAATTAAAACCTTTACAGACAAGCAAAAGCTGAGAGAGTTCAGCACCACCAAACCAGCTTTACAACAAATGCTAAAGGAACTTCTCTAGGCAGGAAACACAAGAGAAGGAAAAGAACTACAATAACAAACCCCAAACAATTAAGAAAATGGTAACAGGAACATACATATCGATAACTACCTTAAATGTGAATGGATTAAATGCTCCAACCAAAAGACATAGACTGCCTGAATGGATACAAAAACAAGACCCATATATATGCTGTCTACAAGAGACCCACTTCAGACCTAGGGACACATACAGACTGAGAGTGAGGGGATGGAAAAAGATATTCCATGCAAATGGAAATCAAAAGAAAGCTGGAGTAGCAACTCTCCTATCAGACAAAATAGACTTTAAAATAAAGACTATTAGAAGAGACAAAGAAGGACACTACATAATGATCAAGGGATCGATCCAAGAAGAAGATATAACAACTGTAAACATCTATGCACCCAACATAGGAGCACCTCAATACATAAGGCAAATGCTAACAGCCATAAAAGGGAAAATCGACAGTAACACAATCATAGTAGGGGACTTTAACACCCCAGTTTCACCAATGGACAGATTGTCCAAAATGAAAACAAATAAGGAAAAACAAGCTTTAAAGGACACATTACACCAGATGAACTTAATTGATATTTATAGGACATTCCATCCAAAAACAACAGAATACACTTTCTTCTCAAGGGCTTATGGAACATTCTCCAGGATAGATCATATCTTGCATCACAAATCAAGCCTCAGTAAATTTAAGAAAATTGAAATCGTACCAAGTATCTTTTCTGACCACAGTGCTATGAGACTATATATAAATTACAGGAAAAAAACTGTAAAGAACACAAACACATGGAGGCTAAACAATACGCAACTAAATAACCAACAGATCACCAAAGAAATCAAAGAGGAAATCAAAAAATACCTAGAAACAAATGACAATGAAGACACTATGACCCAATACCTAGGGATGCAGCAAAAGCAGTTCTAACAGGGAAGTTTATAGCAATACAATCCTACCTCTAGAAACAAGAAACATCTCAAATAAACAACCTAACTTTACACCTAAAGCAATTAGAGAAAGAAGAACAAAAAAAACCCCAAAGCTGGCAGAAAGAAAGAAATCATAAAGATCAGATCAGAAATAAATGAAAAAGAAATGAAGGAAACAAGAGCAAAGATCAATAAATGAAAAGCTGGTTCTTTGAGAAGATAAACA
Source organism: Phocoena sinus (assembly GCF_008692025.1). Lineage (NCBI taxonomy): Eukaryota > Metazoa > Chordata > Mammalia > Artiodactyla > Phocoenidae > Phocoena > Phocoena sinus. The sequence goes on along the minus strand of NC_045784.1, from coordinate 128,153,758 downwards.
AAATTGATAAACCATTAGCCAGACTCATCAAGAAAAAAAGGGAGAAGAGTCAAATCAACAGAATTAGAAATGAAAAAGGAGAAGTAGCAACTGACACTGCAGAAATACAAAAGATCATGAGAGATTACTACAGGCAAATATAGGCCAATAAAATGGATAACTTGGAAGAAATGGACAAATTGTTAGAAATGCACAACCCTCCAAAACTGAACCAGGAAGAAATAGAAAATATAAACAGACCAATCACAAGCACTGAAAGTGAGACTGTGATTAAAAATCTACCAACAAACAAAAGCCCAGGACCAGATGGCTTCCCAGGCGAATTCTATTAAACATTTAGAGAAGAGCTAACACCTATCCTTCTCAAACTCTTCCAAAATACAGCAGAGGAAGGAACACTCCCAAACTCATTCTATGAGGCCACCATCACCTTGATACCAAAACCAGACAAAGATGTCACAAAGAAAGAAAACTACAGGCCAATATCACTGATGAATATAGATGCAAAAATTCTCAACAAAATACTAGGAAACAGAATCCAACAGCACATTAAAAGGATCATACACCATGATCAAGTGGGGTTTATCCCAGGAATGCAAGGATTCTTCAATATACGCAAATCAATCAACATGATACACCATATTAACAAACTGAAGGAGAAAAACCATATGATCATCTCAATAGATGCAGAAGCTTTTGACAAAATTCAACCCCCATTTATGATAAAAACCCTCCACAAAGTAGACATAGAGTTAACTTACTTCAACAAAATAAAGGCCATATATGACAAACCCACAGCCAACATTATTCTCAATGGTGAAAAACTGAAACCATTTCCTCTAAGATCAGGAACAAGACATGGTTGCCCACTCTCACCACTATTATTCAACATAGTTTGGAAGTTTTAGCCATGGCAGTCAGAGAAGAAAAAGAAATAAATGGAATCCAAATCAGAAAAGAAAAGTAAAACTGTCACCGTTTGGGGCTTCCCTGGTGGCACAGTGGTTGAGAGTCCACCTGCTGATGCCAGAGTCACGGGTTCATGCCCCGGTCCGGGAAGATCCCACATGCTGCGGAGCGGCTGGGCCCATGAGCCATGGCTGCTGAGCCTGCACATCCGAGCCTGTGCTCCGCAATGGGAGAGGCCACAACAGTGAGAGGCGCACATACCGCAAAAAAACCAAAAAAACAAAAACAAAAAACTATCACTGTTTGCCAATGACATTATACTATACGTTGAGAATCCTAAAGATGCTACCAGAAAGCTACTAGGACTAGTCAATGAATTTGGTAAAGTAGCAGGATACAAAATTAATGCACAGAAATCTCTTGCATTCCTATACACTAATGATGAAAAATCTGAAAGAGAAGTTAAGGAAACACTCCCATTTACCACTGCAATAAAAAGACTAAAATACTTAGGAATAAACCTACCTAAGGAGACAAAAGACCTGTATGCAGAAAACTATAAGGTACGGATGAAAGAAATTAAAGATGATACAAACAGATGGAGAGATATACCATGTCCTTAGATTGAAAGAATCAATATTGTGAAAATGATTATACTCCCCAAAGCAATCTAAAGGTTCAATGCAATCCTTATCAAACTACCAATGGCATTTTTCAGAGAACTAGAACTAAAAATTTCACAATTTGTATGGAAGCACAAAAGACCCCAAATAGCCAAAGCAATCTTCAGAGAGAAAAACGAAGCTGGAGGAATCAGGCTCCCTGACTCCAGACAATAGTGCAAACTTACAGTAATCAAGACAGTATGGTACTGGCACAAACACAGAAATATAGATCAATGGAACAGGATAGAAAGCCCAGAGATAAACCCACACACATATGGTCACCTTATCTTTGATAAAGGAGGCAAGAATATACATTGGAGAAAAGAGAGCCTCTTCCATAAGTGGTGCTGGGAAAACTGGACAGCTACATGTAAAAGAATGAAATTAGAACACTCCCTAACACCATACACAAAAATAAACTCAAAATGGCTTAAAGACCTAAATGTGAAGCCAGACACTATAAAACTCTTAGAGGAAAACATAGGCAGAACATTCTATGACATAAATCACAGCAAGATCCTTTTTGACGCATCTCCTAGAGAAATGGAAATGAAAACAAAACTAAACAAATGGTACCTAATGCAACTTAAAACCTTTTGCACAGCAAACGAAACCAAAAGTAAGGCGAAAAGACAACCCTCAGAATAGGAGAAAATATTTGCAAATGAAACAACTGACAAAGGATTAATCTCCAAAATATACAAGCAGCTCATGCAGCTCAATATCAGAAAAAACAAACAACCCAATCCAAAAATGGGCAGAAGACCTAGATAGACATTTCTCCAAACATATACAGATTGCCAACAAATACATGAAAGGATGCTCAACATCATTAATCATTAGAGAAATGCAAATCAAAACCACAATGAGGTATCACCTCACACTGGTCAGAATGACCATCATTAAAAAATCTACAAACAATAAATGCTGGAGAGGGTGTGGAGAAAAGGGAAGCCTCTTGCACTGTTGGTGGGAATGTAAATTGATATAGTCACTGTGGAGAACAGTATGGAGGTTCCTGAGAAAACTAAAAATAGAACTACCATACGACCCAGCAATCCCACTGCTGGGCATATACCCTGGGAAAACCATAATTCAGAAAGAGACATGTACCACAATGTTCATTGCAGCACTGTTTACAATAGCTAGGAAATGGAAGCAACCTAAGTGTCCATCAACAGATGAATGAATAATGAAGATGTGGCACATATATACAATGGAATATTACTCAGCCATAAAAAGAAACGAATCTGAGTTATGTGTAGTGAGGTGGATGGACCTAGAATCTGTCATACAGAGTGAAGTAAGTCAGAAAGAGAAAAACAAATACCGTATGCTAACACGTATACATGGAATAAAAAAAAATGGTTCTGAAGAACCTAGGGGCAAAACAGGAATAAAGAAGCAGCTGTATAGAATGGACTTGAGGACACAGGGAGGTGGAAGGGTAAGCTGGGATGAAGTGAGAGAGAGGCATGGACATATATACACTACAAAATGTAAAATAGATAGCTAGTGGGAAGCAGCAGCATAGGACGGGGATAACAGCTCGGTGCTTTGTGACCACCTAGAGGGGTGGGATAGGGAGGGTGCAGGGAGATGCAAGAGGGAGGGGATATGGGGATATGTGTGTACATATAGCTGATTCTCTTTTTTATAAAGCAGAAACTAACACAACATTGTAAAGCAATTATACTCCAATAAAGATGCTTTAAAAAAATAAAGGAATCTATAGGATAAGACTTAGGTGTGGATGTAGGGTGGTTGAATGACAGCACAGTAAAAAGTTTCATTTTCAACTCTACACATGCCACAACAGTCATATTTCTACAGCAGTGTCAGGAATAATGTTGGTGTCTTTACTTCTCGGTGTTTTCTAAAAGCTTTTGATAGAGTTGGGGGATAACACTAATTCAGAAGGAAAACTTAAGGCACAATTGACGACAGTCTGTAATTAAGTGCTAAATTGTCTGGCACGGGTCTTAAGTCCTGCAGGAATCCAAAGGAAGGGCAGTCAATGAAGGCTGAGTAATGCGTGGGCAGCTGGAGCTCTGACATTTGAGAATGTATAACTCTGGTCAGCACATATTTCCTGGATGAGGTGGGACTGGCCCTGGACCTTAAAGCATGGTGAGTACTGGGCTTGGGGGAGGGGAGGGGAGGGGAGGGGACGGGTCTCTGGATCGATGCACAGGGGATGGCGGAACAAAGGCAAGGAGGCAGATGGAGGTTAGGCGCAAGGGCAGGAGTCTGGCTCCAACAGGAGTGGGACGCTGTGTGCATGGAATCTGGATGGTTGTATGTCTGGCTATTGGGGGAGGGGAGTTGTGGAATCCAGGCTCAATGACTCTGGGCTACTGGGCTTTTGGAAAACTATCCAGCAGCTGTAGGCAGGTGAGTCTAGACTCCAAAACAAATAATTTCCTGGGGAATCTACCACACAGCTATTTCAAAAGAGCTCCCACCTCTGTATAGGCAATGTCTCATTTAATGCCCATGACAATCCTGGGAGGGAGGGATTGTTAAGCAACCATATACTTCAAACAGACATGGGTTGAGTGGGAACAGTAGAGTAAGTTGGAAGGTCACCTCCTTTCTAGATTCCAATGCAAGCACTCTGGGAAGGGGCAGTGGTAGCAGATGTCAAACTGGGCTTCCTGGAATCTAGAAGCATCTTGCACCCTGAATTCCCCTTTTTGCTCCCTCCCTGCAAACATGTACTTGCTTAACAAAGACAATACTATCATTGATTGCGTGTAGCTGTGCTAAGTACTTTAAGGGAATGAATTCATTTCATCCTCACAACAATCTTGTGAGGTGAGAGATGTTATTATCTCTATTTTACAGATAAGGAAACTGAGGCACAGAGAGGTTAGGAACCTGTCCAAGGTCATATGTCTGGCAAGTGATTCCAAACCAGGTAGTTTGCCACCACAGCCCACTCTCTCACCTGCCTCACTCCAAAGGTACCCTCTGGGCCCATCCATCATGGACCTCTAATAGGAAATGGCTCATTCAATCCCCACGACAACCCTGGATGGGAGGGACCATTAAGCGACCTGAAATTCCAAGCAGATGTGGTGTGACTAGAGAGATTAGAGTAGGTAGGAAGGTCATGAAGTCAAAAGATCTGGCTCAGAGCGATTCTGTGTTTATTTCCCCACCTGTCATCATCACTGCTGCCCCACCCATATCAGCAGCAGTAGAAACAACAACCGCAGCACCTTTTGGAGCCTCAAGCCAAATTATTGCAGGAGTCCTACTGGAAGAGGCAGGGCATGTGTGGTACCACAGCCCCTTTTGTGTTATGCTGTGGGCCTGGGAGGAGGAAGGAGGAGACACGGTAGTGCTGGCAGTAGCCAGGGGAAGGAGGCGGGGAAGGAGGGTAATAATGAACCCAGGGAGCATGACCAAGGGCAAAGGAAAATGAGGTTCCACAGGCAGGGGAGGGGAGAGGTCATGAGATGCCTACATTTCAGCAGAGCATAAACTGAAGAGCGGATGTTGGGGGCAAACAAACTACAGTGAAATCAAAATAAAACCTCAAAGCAGTCCTTGTGAGAATAGCAAGCTGTCTTGATGTTGGACAATGAATGAGTAACTTGTAGGCAGGTGTCCCATGTGGGGAGTGAGTAGGTGCCAGGAGGAGGGTCTAGTGAGAGTGAAAGCCTGCTTCACCAGGCTCAAAGCTTCATGCTTTCCAAGACTTGGGTGTGCCCTAGACTGCTGTGTTAACCTTTTGTTGTTCTGTGGATCCTTGGCTGACTGCTGAAACCCATAAACCCCGTCTCAGAATAATACTTTAAATGCATTAAAATGCATAAGATTATAAAGGAAACAAATTATATCAAAATATTAAACAAAACTTGTATGAAATACTAATATAAATGCTTCTTTATTAATGCATGAAATTTAAAAATTTACTGGTGATTCTAACTACTACTCTAATTTCAAAATATCAACTGTAAAGGCTATCTAGAGGTAGCTACAATGATAATAATGTGATATGAAAATAATCTGTGATTTCTCTTAGAGGCAAAGTCTTACATATTACTAATGCTGTTGTGGTTCATTGCCTACAAAATGAAATGAAATGAGAAATTTCAATTACAAGTTAACAAAAATAGAAATTCAATTTTTTCCCTCCTGACATCACAGGGGTCCTCACTGAGAAATATGCATATGGCAATGGGAATTTACAGATGACTGCAGACCTAGTCCCAGGTTTCCTACTGATCATGTGTCCTTGAAAGTGGGCTCTGACTCTTGACGGCCAGCTCACAAGATAATTCCATTCTTTCCTCTCACAAATGTTTATGAGAAATTGGAGCTACTGAATTCTATGCCCTGGTTCTGGAGAGCAGGCACAAGCAAGTCCACATCCAAGTCTATCAACCCACCAACACAGATCCTCATGTTCACCAACCCATTCTTGTTGGATATGAAATTAGATTCCTCCCATCAAGTGGTTTCAAGCCATGACCGAAAAGGAATCCAGACAGAGGTCATGATTCTGCCTTCTTAGAATAAGCCAGTGCCACCCCAGGGGAGTCCTGTGAAACAGGCACACACAACTGGCTGGACAGAGTGTGGAGTGTTTATTACAAAACCAGTTACATGTTTACAGTAAACCCCGGGGAGTTTGGCAGACAAAGCAAATGACAGAGAGTAAGAAGGAGAGTGGGAGTAAGAAGGGAAGTGAGAGGGAAAGAGAGAGAGGGAGTGAATGAGAATAAAAATTTGAAGAGGCCTCAGAGGCCCTCCAGTTTAACTCCTTTGTGTCAGTTGGAGACACCAAGGCCCAGAGGAGGGATGTGCCCTAGAGGGACACAGAGCAGTTCAGAGCTGAGTCACTGGCTAGTCGCCTGCTGTTTTCCCTCTGCAACTCTTGCCTGTTTGACCAGAGGTGAGCATGAGCCAACTGGCTTGGAATATGCTTCCAGAAGCAGTGTTCAAATCGGCTAACAGCTCCCCATGCTTCCATGATGCTATATCTCTGGTGGCAAGCACAAGGATAAATATCACCATCTTGAGGAAGGGAACCAAATGCTATGGTCATACTTTGGACACGCAGTGTTCAAATTGATGGCCAGTCATACTGATCAGGGGCCCGGTGTGATTCTGCAGGCAGGGTGTGGCCAGCCATGAAGTGGATTGGGCAGGGACTTGAGGGCAGGAAGGAAAGTGGGAAGAAAGGAGGAAGGTGGGTTTCCTGCTGCTGCTTAAGGGTCAGGAGAAGGTGAGGGGGAGGGAGGCTGGCCTGGAGGATGTGGCCCTCAGTGGAGTCCAGACTGCTCAATCTGCTCTTCGCCACAGGGCATGAAGTGTGAGTGCAGCTGGGGTATCCCCACATGTATAATTTCCTTCTCTGATTTCCAGAGATGTCAGTGAAGAGTTGTTTATCATCATCATCATCATCATCATTTTATCAGTGTCACTATTATTATTTTGCTCTTTCATTACTTAGGCAGATTTTATCCTCACTTTAGTTGGCAGGTCCCCAGTCCCAAGTCACACCCAGGGCCAAATGGGGCACTGGAAAAAGTATAGTACTCTGAACTTCAGCTCAGATTTGAGGTGCAGCTCTACCTCGTACTAGCTTGATTAGATGACTTGAGTGAATTCTCAACCTTCCTGAGTCTAGGTCGCCAATATGCAAAAGGGGGAATCTGACCTCTACCTCCGGTTGCTGTTAAGAGGTACACATCATGAACTGATGTGCCAAAGTGCTGTGATCAGTGTACAGCACTCTCCCTCTGTGTGGGGATTACCAGGCTAGTGCCTGTAAGAAAGCAGTCTTCCTGGGGGTCACGCTGTTTTTTTGCTTGACAGAGGCACCAGCACATTCGAAAGTGAAATCTGAGAAGAATGCAATTTTCTATTTTTTCTTCTTGCACAAAAGGGAAAATGATTTACTGCATTGCTCCCCAGAGCTTGATGTCAGCTAGCTATAGCCACCGTCAGATTAGGGAGTGACAAATCTGGAGCTCACCGTCAGAGCTTATGAACAATTCATGAGGTCGAAACATGCTTCAAGCTCCGACCTTTCGGGCCAGGGATCTGAGACCAGGGAAAGGCCAGAGATCACCTAGCCAGTCTCTTACCTTTGTTCATCCACATTTCAGCTCTATGCCAAGGCCAAATGTCCAGCAACTATAAACACTGGGATAGGAAGAATGTTTGCTAGGTGCTGGAATACACAAACCAACCTCCACCCAGAGATGGAACATCGCAGAGAAAGAGCACAGGCTCTGGAATCAGACAAGCCTGAGTTCCCGTGCCAACCCTGCCACTTAAATCTGTGGAACTTTCTGTAAGTTCCTTCCCTTTTCTGAGTAGAGGTTTCTCCAGTAACCTTCAAGTCCACCTATAGCCTTGACCTCTATCCTATTTCCTGTCCTCCAGATACTTACTACAGACTGCTATGTGGACCTGCCAAATTTGAATCTTTTTCAAAATAAAGCCCTGCTTCCCCTCCTTTGCACACACACCCATCAACCTGCTTACATGCATGTCCATAGCTAATTGTTTCCTTGATCCTATGCCCTGTAACTACTCAAGGACATCACTCCAGTAATTTCCTCTATCTGTTTCATCAAATTTTCCCTTTCTTATCTCCATCACCACGCAAACATTCCATACATCTCCCACCTCTAAAATATCCAAACCTTGAGCCCCATTCTCCTCCAACTACCACCTTTCTCTTAACCCGCACAGAGTCAAACACCTGCAAAGAGTTGTCTCACTTTCTGGTTCCTCTTCTTTGTTTCACATTCTCTCCTCAATCACATCAGTTTCTGATCCACTTCACTGATATGGTCCTTAACAAATCACCAAAGACCTCCATCTTGCCAAAGTTCATGATCACTTCTGTTCTCATTGTTCTAGACCTTTCAACAGCCTTTGACTTGTTAATTACACCTTTATTCTTAAAACACTGTCTTCTGGACTAGAACTAGAATTACACTCAGCTAGTTTTTACTCCATTTGCAGCTGTTCCCTCCAAATCTCCTTTCCTGGAGCTACTTCCTCTTCTGGACCTTTGAATGTTGAAGTGTCCCCGGGCTCCATCCTTGACTTTCTCTATTTCATCTACATTCCCTCTCTAAGGGATCACTTGGTTTGCAATACCATTTGGGTAATGACAACTCCCAAATTTATCCATGGCCTCTTCCTTGAGTATTGGACTCACATATCAAACTACCTATTTGTCGTCTCCACGCAAATGTATAATAGCCATCTTAGATTCAACACATACAAAACACAATTCTTGATTAGCCGGTTCCTGCCATTACCAAGTCTGCTCCTCCCCACATTTCTTCCCATAACAATAAAGGGCACCACCATCTACCTATTTGTTCAGGCTACTCTCAAACTTATGATTCAAACTTGACTCCTTTCTTTCCATCTTATTCTTTGACAAGTGCTATCAGCCTTATCTTCGACATGTAGCATTCAACTACTCTCCACCACCTCTACTGCCATCACTGTGGCTCAAACCACTATCATCTTCCCCCGGATTATTGCAGGATAGCTTCTTTGAGATCTCCTTGCTCCTACTCTGCTCTCCCTCTAATCTGCCCTCAACACAGCAGCCAGAGAGATCCTATTAAAACAAAAATCAGATCATGTCATTCTATGCAAGACTCTCCAGTGCTTTCATAGTTCTAAGAATAAAATTCAAACTGTAAACATGGCTTCGAGGGCCCTGTTGATTTGGTTTCTGACTACCTCACTCTCTGACATCAATCTCTTAACACTCTCCGCCTCCTGCTTCATACCTGTCAAGCACTCTTCCCTACTTGTTGCTCCTCAAATGCACCAAGATTGTGCCTACCATAGGGCCGTTGCATTTGCTGTTACCCTTCTGAGAGATCTGGAATGCTCTTATTAAAAACATTTGAATGGCTGGATTCTTTTTATTCAGGTCTCAGTTCAGATAGTAACTGTTTATCAAGGCCACCTCTGGTCACCTTGATATAGCTGTTCAGTCCCTGTCAATCTTTACCTCATTACTCTATTTTAATTTCTCTGTAATACTTATCAGAACCTAAAATGGTGTCACTCAGTTATTTAGCTGCCATTGGCTGTCTGTCCCAGTAAAATAATGCCTCCATGGGCGGAGGGGCCTGGTCTTTACTGTTCATGGCTTTATCCCAAGCACCAGATCAACTCTGTCATAAAGTGATCACTCAATAAATATTTATTAAATGAATAAATGACTTCCCTGCTTCTAGCTTGCCTCCAATAATCCTTTCTCTACACTGAACACAGAGTGATCTTTTAAGAATGTAAATTAGATCATGACACTTAAAATCCTTTAATGGCTTGCCATTGCACTTCAAATAAACAAATAAAACTGCAAGCCCTTACAGTGGCCTACAAGACTTGCCATGACCTGACCCCTGCTCACATCTTAAACCACAACTCCTTCCACTCTACCCGTAGCCCAGTGTGTGTCAGTCATGTAAACTTTCTATCAATTCCTGAAATTCACTGTGATCTTCCCTACTTCTGGGCCTTTGCTTTGCTGGTATCTCTGTATTCAGTGTTCTTCATCCCTGCTTCATGCTACTACCCACCCAAGGCAATAGTACAGGCAGTCACTGCTCTAGGAACACCAAGATGAGAAGGATCATTTCCACTGGGTTGGCTGGAGGAGCTAGGAAGCTCTGCTCATCCACAAATTGACATTTTCAGGCTTTACTTACACACAGGCTACCACCATACTCCAAAGTCACACAAATAAAGACAAAAGAAGCTCAGGTCTCTACCCTCTTCCCAGCACAGAGTTTTAAAATAAACTATCTACTTGGCTTTGATCATTCCCTCTCTCTCCCACACCCACTCAACACCTCCTCCAGTCTAATCTGGCCACAGGCCCCCCCCCCACTACTCACTCCCCTGATCTTGAGCATTACCAATAACCTCCACGTTACTAAATCCACTGGACACTGATGTATATTCATCTTGTCTGACCTTTCAGGATCATTGGGAAGAGGAAAACACCAGCCGGTCTGTTTTCCCTCCTATCTCTTTGGATATTCATTGTCAGTCTTTGCTGGTCCTTCCTTCTCTACTTAAAGCTCTGTCTCGGGCTTCCCTGGTGGCGCAGTGTTTGAGAGTCCGCCTGCCGATGCAGGGGACACAGGTTCGTGCCCCGGTCTGGGAAGATCCCACATGCCGCGGAGCGGCTGGGCCCGTGAGCCATGGCCGCTGAGCCTGAGCGTCCGGAGCCTGTGCTCCGCAATGGGAGAGACCACAGCAGTGAGGCTCGCGTACCGCAAAAAAAAAAAAAAAAAAAAAAGCTCTGTCTCTAGTTCACATTTCAGACCTGTATATCAAATTGTCCACTACCCATTTCCACGTAGAAGTACCAGCAGCAATTCAAATATGTCACTGACCAAAAGGGAACCCTTGATCTTCTTCCCAAGGCTTTTCCACATGCAGCAACCCCCTTCTCAGGAATAGTAACACCATCCTCTCCACTGCACAAAGCAACAAGCCTGAATATCCCCTTTGACAGCTCCCTCTCCTTCACCACATGCATCCAATCAGTTCCCAAGTCTAGTACATTCTACGTCTCAACTATCTCTTGCCTTTGTCCCCTTCTCTCCATCTCCCCTGGTAGAAATTTAAGTTCAGATCACCATTAACTCACCTGGACTTCTGCAACTGCGTCCCTTCTGGTGCTCTTACATCTAATTTCACCAGTCTCCTGTCCTCTAACCACACTGCAGGAAGAAGGATCTTCTGAAAGCTGTAAGTCAGATTATTACCCTCCCCTGCTCAAGACCTTCCTTCGCTCAGTGGCTTCTTCTCGATTGTTTCTGGAATCAAAGTCAAGCTCCTGAGCTTGGCATTCAAGGTTCTGCTGGACCTGTCCCCAGAAAACCTCAGCCTGTTTCCCTCCCACCACTCCTTGTGCCTGAGGTTTTAACCTCACTAGAGCACTTCTGTGCTCCTTCTTCCTACCCCTGTGCCTCTGCTCACGCTGTCCCCTGTGCTTGGGATGGCCTTCCCCTTCCCTCCATATGGCAAATTCATACTCATTTTCTTATTCCCAGCTCAAGCATTAGTTGCTGTAACATTTTTCTGTCTCCACGCTCCCCTCCCCATGTTGCTGCTGGGTCTGGGTTATGAACTTTTCCTCTGGATTCCCACGGCCTCTTGTGTTTCCTTATCATTCATCCTTATTACAGAGTATGCAGTCATACCCAGATCCACCTGTTCCCAGGACTAGCGGGGGAGGATCCTCGAAAGCAGGGACCTTGTCTGAGTGGCTCTATCATCTCTGCCCCCAGGAGGCACACAAGGTCAATTTCCTGTTTCTTCCCATCTGTCCCCACAGTCCCAGTCTATGTACAGCTCTGCCCTGCTTGCACTTTTCCTCCTCTTAAAAATTTTATAATTTTGTTGTCAAAGCTCATCACTCAATTCCATATTCGTGATATTATTTCTTCCTGACTTTTTTTTTTGGTTGGTGGTAGTGCTTTGTTGTGTTGTGTTTTGTTTTACTTTTATATCTCTAGAGCCATGGCTGCCAGCCCCTGCAGGCTTAAGCCAAATCCCATGGGGGTCTGTCACCACTCAGCCACACAGCAGCCTCTACCTGTGGAGGTCCAGGAAGATGACCCAAGGAGAAAGCCAGATAGGAGATAGGCCCAACAGCAGAGCCACAGCCACACTCACTGTACCTGCATCGCACTTTACAGTGTACAAGAACCTTCCTCCATCTTCCCGCTACAGGGTCCTCTCAACACTCAAGGATGTATAGAAGCCAGGGATTCCCATTATTCTAATTTAGCAGATGGGGAAACTAAGGCACTAAAAAGGTGGAAGGGTCAATAATGTCTCTCTAAAGAATGTTGCTTCCTGGACAGGAGGCCAGGTATGACTGCCAGGACAGCCCAGACTAGAGCACAAAATTTAAGGAGACACTTATTTTTGGTTCATTCAAGTTCAGGGTTGGCACCTGAGAGTGAGAGCCTGTGGGTGGACAAGGAAGCTGAGGCTGCAGATGCTGGGAGATCATGTAGGAGATGAGATGGGCCATTTTCAAGCAAGTGTCCTCTAAACTCTTAGGAGGGTGGTGGGGATGGGTCATGGGAGATGAGTGGAGGGGAGTGCATACATTGAAGTAAAAAACACCAGTAACCCCAGAGTCCACAAGGCTTAGGAGTGGATGTAACAGCCTGCAGATCACCCTGACTCGTCCTGGAAGAGAAGGAACAGAGGAGCACAGAAACGAGGTGGCCCACCAGGTCAAATGGCAACCCCCAGGTAGTATGCTGCCCACACGGGCAGACCCCAGAGTAGCCCCATGGGGAAATGGCCATTAGAATGTTCCAACAGGTTCAGAAGGCAGTTGCTTCATTGGCTTACTAGGTGCCTTTGGGTCAGTCCCTTCTCTTGGGGCCTCAGAGTCCCCATAGGTACATAGGGACCTCACACTTTCTGTGTTGTCGGGTCGTTTTGGCTCCAGGCTCTCCTCTTCCATGACGCTGGTCCCTGGCCCAGACCCTGAGCCCAGAAGGTGGCCAGTGGTAGGGAGCTTCTGGTATCACCCACTCCAAAGAGAAATACACTTTGCATGAGTCTGAGCAAACTGTTGTGTGCAGAAGCCTTGATTTAAGGCCATTTCAATAAGCCCCAATTCATCATCTTGAAGGTCTTTGAAGAAAAGACAAGTGCCATTTTCTAAATGCCATTATGCAATCAAGCCTTTTGCAGCCGGCCCGCCAGGCTCACATGCCTATAGGCGTGCTTTGACTACTACATCTTATGTCTCACTGTGTGCCTGGGCTCCTTTTGACAGACAGTCCTGGTTATGCGTGGACCAGGGGTGATGATGCAAGGAAGAGACTGGGAGCGCCAGGCATAAGACAGCACATAACAGGCAATCTGAAAAGCTGTGGAAAATTTCACAGGAGGTAGACCCTACCTGGCCCAGGGTCACTCTTGTCTCTTAAAGCCTGAGCATTTTTTCCTGAGCTCCCTTGCCATGCAGGGCAGGTACCCAAGGCAGCCTTCTAAGTGTACCATTCTCTCTGGGGTACAGTGCTCAAATCAGAGACCTAGCTGTCAGACTGCCCAGGGTAGAGTCCTGGCTGTAGTACTGCTTAGCTCTCTGAGCCTGGGAAAGTGAGCTGACCACTCTGTGCCTCAATTTCCTCACCTGTAAAATGAAAGTAGAGTTGGGCGGATGGACGAGGGCAAGCGCCAGGCTCAGCGTGCCACAGCACCCACACTGTGCTCCTGCCCACCCCGTGGCCTGCAGTGGGCAGAGTCTGTGAGAGTTTGTCCCGGGGCTCAAGGAAGTTTCCCACCGCAGCACCACTCCCATGAAAGCAGTACCTGCCGGCACCCTCCACTCCCCTGGCCACTGGCAAACAACTACCAGGACAGGAAAGCAACCCCACCCATTACCAGAGAAGCTGCCTAAAATCATAATAAGCTCACATACACCACAAACACACCAACAGACAAGGTCCTGCCCACAAGAAAGACAGGATGCAGTCTCATCCACCAGAACACAGGCACCAGTCCACTCCACTAGGAAGCCTACACAACCCATTGAACCAACTTTAGCCACTGGGGGCAGACACCAAAAACAACGGGAAGTACAAACCTACAGCTTGAGAAAAGGAGACCCCAAACACAGTAAGTTAAGCAAAATGAGAAAACAGAAAAACACACAGCAGATGAAGGAGCAAGATAAAAACCCACCAGACCTAACAAATGAAAAGGAAATAGGCAGTCTACCTGAAAAAGAATTCAGAATAATGATAGTAAAGATGGTCCAAAATCTTGGAAATATAATGGAGAAAGTACAAGAAACGTTTAACAAGGACCTAGAAGAACTAAAGAGCAAAGAAACAATGATGAACAACACAATAAATGAAATAAAAAATTCTCTAGAAGGAATCAATAGGAGAATAACTGAGGCAGAAGAACGGATAAGTGACCTGGAAGATAAAATAGTGGAAATAACTACTGCAGAGCAGAATAAAGAAAAAAGAATGAAAAGAATTGAGGACTGTCTCAGAGACATCTGGGACAACATTAAATGAATGAATATTTGAATTATAGGGGTCTCAGAAGAAGAAGAAAAATAGAAAGGGACTGAAACGTATTTGAAGAGATTAGAGTTGAAAACTCCCCTAAAATGGGAAAGGAAATAGTCAATCAAGTCCAGGAAGCACAGAAAGTCGCATACAGGACAAATCCAAGAAGAAACACACCAAGACACATATTAATCAAACTGTCAAAAACTAAATACAAAGAAAAAATATTAAAAGCAGCAAGGGAAAAACAACAAATAACACACAAGGGAATCCCCATAAGGTTAACAGCTGATCTTTCAGCAGAAACTCTGCAAGCCAGAAGGAACTGGCAGGACATATTTAAAGGGATGAAAGGGAAAAACCTACAACCAAGATTACTCTACCCAGCAAGGGTGTCATTCAGATTTGATGGAGAAATTAAAACCTTTACAGACAAGCCAAAGCTAAGAGAATTCAGCACCACAAAACCAGTTTTACAACAAATGCTAAAGGAACTTCTCTAGGCAAGAAACACAAGAGAAGGAAAAGACCTACAATAACGAGCCCAAAACAACTAAGAAAATGGGAATAGGAACATACATATCGATAATTACCTTAAATGTAAATGGATTAAATGCTCCCACCAAAAGACACAGACTGGCTGAATAGATACAAAAACAAGACCCGTATATACGCTGTCTACAAGAGATCCACTTCAGACCTAGAGACACATACAGAATGAAAGTGAGGGGATGGAAAAAGATATTCCATGCAAATGGAAATCAAAAGAAAGCTGGAGTAGCAACTCTCCTATCAGACAAAATAGACTTTAAAATAAAGACTATTACAAGAGACAAAGAAGGACACTACATAATGATCAAGGGATTAATCCAAGAGGAGATATAGCAATTGTAAATATTTATGCACCCAACATAGGAGCACCTCAATATATAAGGCAAATGCTAACAGCCAGAGAAGGGGAAAATGACAGTAACACAATCATAGTAGGGACTGTAACACCTCACTTTCACCAATGGACAGATTATCCAAAATAAAAACAAATAAGGAAACACAAGCTTTAAATGACACATTACACCAGATGAACTTAATTGATATTTATAGGACATTCCATCCAAAAACAACAGAATACACTTTCTTCTCAAGGGCTTATGGAACATTCTCCAGGATAGATCATATCTTGTGTCAGAAATCAAGCCTCAATAAATTAAAAAAAAAATTGAAATCGTACCAAGTATCTTTTCTGACCACAGTGCTATGAGATTATATATAAATTACAGGAAAAAAACTGTAAAACACACAAACACATGGATGCTAAACAATACGCTAGTAAATAACCTAGAGATTACTGAAGAAATCAAAGAGGAAATCAAAATATATCTAGAAACAAATGACAATGAAAACACGAAGACCCAAAACCAATCAGATGCAGCAAAAGCAGTTCTAACAGGGAAGTTTATAGCAATACAATCCTACCTCAAGAGACAAGAAACATCTCAAATAAACAACCTAATCTTACACCTAAAGCAATTAGAGAAAGAAGAAAAAAGAACCCCAAAGTTAGCAGAAGGAAAGAAATCATAAAGATCAGATCAGAAATAAATGAAAAAGAAATGAAGGAAACAATAGAAAATATCAATAAACGAAAAGCTGGTTCTTTGAGAAGATAAACAACACTGATAAAGCATTAGCCAGACTCATCAAGAAAAAAAGGGAGAAGACTCAAATCAATAGAATTAGAAATGAAATCGGAGAAGTAACAACTGACACTGCAGAAATACAAAGGATAATGAGAGATTACTACAGGCAACTATAGGCCAATAAAATGGACAACCTGGAAGAAATTGACAAATTATTAGAAAGGCACAACCGTCCAAGAGTGAACCAAGAAGAAATAGAAAATATGAACAGACCAATCACAAGCACTGAAATTGAGACTGTGGTTAAAAATCTTCCAACAAACAAAATCCCAGGACCATATGGCTTCCCAGGCGAATTCTATCGAACATTTAGAGAAGAGTTTACACCTATCCTTCTCAAACTCTTCCAAAATATAGCAGAGGCAGGAACACTCCCAAACTCATTCTATGAGGCCACCATCACCCTGATACCAAAACCAGACAAAGATGTCACAAAGAAAGAAAGCTACAGGCCAATATCACTGATGAATATAGATGCAAAAATCCTCAACAGAATACTAGCCAACAGAATCCAACAGCACATTAAAAGGATCATACATCATGATCAAGTGGGGTTTATCCCAGGAATGCAAGGATTCTTCAATATACACAAATCAATCAATGTGATAAACCATACCAAAAAATTGAAGGATAAAAACCTTATCATCATCTCAGTAGATGCAGAAGAAACTTTCAACAAAATTCAACCCCCATTTATGATAAAAACCCTCCACAAAGTAAGCATAGAAGGAACTTACCTCAACATGATAAAGGTCATATATGACAAAACCACAGCCAGCATCGTTCTCAGTGGTGAAAAATTGAAACCATTTCCTCTCAGATCAGGAAAAAGACAAGGTTGCCCACTATCACCACTCTTACTCAACATAATTTTGGAAGTTTAAGCCATTGCAATCAGAGAAGAAAAAGAAATAAATGGACTCCAAATCAGAAAAGAAAAGTAAAACTGTCACTGTTTGCAGATGACATGATACTATACATTGAGAATCCTAAAGATGCTACCAGAAAACTACTAGGACTAATCAATGAATTTGGTAAAGTAGCAGGATACAAAATTAATGCACAGAAATCTCTTGCATTCCTATACACTAATGATGAAGAATCTGAATTTTAAATTAAGGAAACACTCCCATATACCATTGCAACAGAAAGACTAAAATACCTAGGAATTAACCTACCTGAGGAGACAAAAGACCTGTATGCAGAAAACTATAAGATGCAGATAAAAGAAATTAAAGATGATACCAACAGATGGAGAGATAAACCATGTTCTTGGATTGGAAGAATCAACATTGTGAAAATGACTATACTACCCAAAGCAATCTACATATTCAATTCAATCCCTGTCTAACTACCAATGGCATTTTTCACAGAGCTATAACAAAAAAATTCACAGTTTGTACGGAATCACATAAGACCCCGAATAGCCAAAGCAGTCTTGAGAAAGAAAAATGGAGCTGGAGGAATCAGGCTCCCTGACTTCAGACTATACTACAAAGTTACAGTAATCAAGATAGTGTGGCACTGGCACAAAAACAGAAATATAGATCAATGGAACACGATAGAAAGCCCAGAGATAAACCCATGCACATATGCTCACCTTATCTTTGGTAAAGGAGGCAAGAATATACAATGGAGAAAAGACAGCCTCTTCCATAAGAGGTGCTGGGAAAACTGGACAGCTACATGGAAAAGAATGAAATTAGAACACTCCCTAACACCACATACAAAAATAGACTCAAAATGGATTAAAGATCTAAATGTAAGGCCAGACACTGTAAAACTCTTAGAGGAAACCATAGGCAGAATACTCTATGACATAAATCACAGCAAGATCCTTTTTTGACCCACCTCTTAGAGAATTGGAAGTAAAAACAAAAATAAACAAATGGGACCTAATGAAACTTCAAAGCTTTTGCACAGCAAAGGAAAACATAAACAACATGAAAAGACAACCCTTAGAATGGGAGAAAATATTTGCAAATGAAGCAACTGACAAAGGATTAATCTTCAAAATTTACAAGCAGCTCACACAGCTCAATATCAAGAAAACAAAGAACCCAATCCAAAAATGGGCAGAAGACCTAAATAGACATTTCTCCAAAGAAGATATACAGATTGCCAACAAACACATGATAGGATGTTCCACATAACTAATCATTAGAGAAATGCAAATCAAAACTGCAATGAGGTATCACCTCACACCAGTCAGAATGGCCTTCATCAAAATATCTACAATCAATAAATGCTGGAGAGGGTGTGGAGAAAAGGGAACCCTCTTGCACTGTTGGTGGGAATGTAACTTGATACAGCCACTATGGAGAACAGTATGGAGGTTCCTTAAAAACCTAAAGTTAGAACTACCATACGATCCAGCAATCCCACTACTGGGCATATACCGTGAGAAAAGCATAATTCAAAAAGAGTCATGTACCACAATGTTCATTGCAGCTCTATTTACAATAGCCAGGACATGGAAGCAACCTAAGTGTCCATCAACAGAGGAATGGATAAAGAAGATGTGGCACATATATACAATGGAATATTACTCAGCCATAAAAAGAAACGAAATTGAGTTATTTGTAATGAGGTGGATGGACCTAGAGTCTGTCATACAGAGTGAAGTGAGTCAGAAAGAGAAAAACAAATACCGTACGCTAACACATATATATGGAATCTAAAAAAATAAAAGTGGTTCTAAAGAACCTAGGGGCAGAACAGGAATAAAGGAATAAAGACACAGACGTAGAGAATGGATTTGAGGACATGGGGAGAGTGAAGGGTAAGCTGGGACAAAGTGAGAGAGTGGCATGGCCATATATACACTACCAAATGTAAAATAGATAGCTAGTGGGAAGCAGCCACATAGCACAGGGAGATCAGCTCGGTGCTTTGTGACTACCTAGAGGATGGGATAGGGAGATGGAAGGGACATGCAAGAGGGAGGGGATATGGGCATATATGTATATGTATAGCTGATTCACTTTGTTGTAAAGCAGAAACTAAGACACCATTTTAAAGCAATTATACTCCAATAAAAATGTTTAAAAAGTGAAAGTAATGATAGCACATCAACTTCCTAGAGTTAGGGTGAAAATTAAATGCTGTAATGCCTTTAAATCTCTGAGAACAGTGCCTGGCATGTACTAAGCTATATGCAAGTATTATGATTCTTGCCATCTTCATGGAACTACATATAGGAGTGGCAAATGTGGAAGCTGGAAAGTAAGTTGGGTTTCCCCTAGGCCATGGGGTGTGGGAGAAGCAGGGCAAGGTCTGGGAGCTAAAAGCCTGTCTTTATATCTTGGCTTCACTATTCACTGGCAGTGGGACTTTAAGCAAGTCTGGGTACCATGATGAGCCTACTTCCCTGACTCTAAAAGGGGTAGAGACTCCTCAGATTATCGGGTTGTTTCAGAAGCTGATAAGGAAACAGGTAGGACACTGCTTTGCACTCAGAAACTCCAGGTGATGGGTCCAGTAATCCATGTTTTACCAAACCCTTCAGCGGAATCCAATGCATGAAAGGGCTTGAGAACCGCTCTTCTAATCCAAACTCACAAAGACAAGGAAATGGAGGACCAGAGAAAGCCTAAGAATTGCACACTCACAGGGAGCAAGGTGCTGGTTAGGGGAACTGATGGCCCCAAGGTAGTCCGGTAGGGTACGAATGAGATCAAAGTGTCTTGCCTCCCAGGTGTTACTCTTGCTGGGACACCAGTCTGAGCAGTACCAAAGACCCCTTCTCCTAGGCAGATACCTCAAAAAATTCAGGTTGAACATGGGGCCCTGATGCTTACTCCTTACAAATTTGCAAATGGGGCATTTTTAGGTGCTAGTCACATGGCTGAAAGAGAGGCTAGTCCTCAAAGAAGTGCCTGTAGGCACTGCACAGGTGGTAAACTAGCCAGACCACATTCTGGGAGGCAAGAGACCATCTTCTCACATGGACCTTCCTGGACACTTCTCTACAGAATAGCCTCTCTTTCAGTTGTGGGTCTAGCACCCAGAAATAATCTGTTTCCAGATTTTTAAGGAGTAAGTGTCAAGACTCCTTGTCAGCCTGAAATGTTTGGAGTATTTGCCCAGGAGAAAGGGTCTCAGGCCCTCGCAGTAGTCCAAGGGTGGAGGCCAGCCACAGTGAAGCCTCAGCCTCTCTTCCAGGTCCTGGAGCAAGAGACAGTACAGGTGGGCAGTGGCAGCCAGCGTGTGTGGGAGTTACCTGATGCCTGCAGTGAGCTGAAGGGCTGAGAAATGGCTCAAGTTGGGAGCCCCACATTGACCCTGTCACTCTTGCAACTGGCTGTCTGCCTGGTGGGCTCTTGCCCTAGAACTTCTGCCCTTCCCCAATTGCCCCAAGCCAAACCTCTTCCTGTCCCCAGTGATAAGGGGGAAGAAAGCATGGGAGGGGGCAACAACCTCAGAAGTCCAGGGCACCCTTGGCAGTCTTGGACCCCCGGTGTGGGGATGTACAGCAATAGCAATAGCAATAGACACAGGCCCACAGGCACTAGCTCTGCTTCACCAGACAGGCAAGCACGACACAGCCCCACGTCCTGAGCCCATGTCAGGAGCTGCTCTCTCCCACATAATGCTGGCAGATCACGACTCATTTTCCCCCCAGACCAGCCGCAGGAACCTCAGCAGCACATGAGTGCTTCTCCTGCCTCTCTCCCGCAGCCACCTCGGCATGAAGCTCTCCATCAGAAGGTGATTAGATTTGGGGAGAGTTATTTCTTTTTCCAGATGTAATTGTTTCTTAATTCTTTTAATTTCATTCCCTTTAAAGATTACATGCCACAACTGGCACTTGATAAATGATGAAGAACGTTAGCAATTAATCGAGTTTTCAAGTGGCACTGCTTTCATGATAAGACATATATATATATTTAATATTTTATATATATATGTATATATATATATATATATATATATATATATATAAAGTTTGAGAGTACACTATCCTTGGAGACAGCCTACGGATAAGAGGAAAGGAAATGAGATGAAAGGAAAGTGTCCGATGCAATTTAAAACCTGAGGAAGCAAAGACCGTTCCAAACTGTTCCTGAGACCCCTGCCAAGAGATCAGGAAGCCCAGAAAGCTAAACAAGTTTCCCAAAGACAGAGGAGAAATAATGTATTCACTTGCTCATTTGATCAATCACGCACTCGCTTGCTCATCAAATTAGTTAACTTAGTCACTCACTCAGTCACTCATTCATTAATTCATTCATTCAGTAGCCCAGTTATTTCCCTTCTTCCTCATCTGCTCAGTAACTAGTTAGCATGCAAACGAGATCATTTCTTCTTTCTCTTCTCTGCTCACCTCCTCCCTCACACACTCTCACACATTGCCCCTGCACTGTACCACCCACAGTTCCATGGTGACTTAGGGTTTAGCTGACTATAGATTGATAACTATTTTCAGAAATCCCTATATTTGATACAGAAATCCAAACAGGAATCACTTGATTCTGGCGGAAAGACTGCAGGCAGGCTTCCACTCATGAACTTGTCTGAGCATCTACTATAAACTAGACCCTGGGAATACAGAGAGGACTAAGACCTGGGCCTACCTTCACGGAGTTCAATATCCAATAGTGGAGAAAGACACAAGACTAGACAACTGGCATTAAATATGAGTAAGCTGAGTTGCTGGAAGACAAAATGATACAAAAATCAGGTAATGAACTCTGTTCATGGAAAGCTTAAGAATGAGTCAACATTAGCTCTAGGCTTTAAAGAAAGGGTAGGATTTTGTTGGACAAAGGTAGATGAAAGGAAAGTGCTTGATGCACACGCATGATCCATGGGTAGAAAACTTAAGGTGTGTTTGGAGAATGGTAAATAGTACTATTTTTCTAGAGCAAAGAATATGTCATAGGGAGTTGGTGGAAATAAGGCTTAGCCCTCAAGCAAGGGTTTGAATGACTGTTGGGGTCTGATTATAGAATAAGAGGAGGAGCCAAGGATGGATTTTGAGGAGAGCTGTGTCATCATGAGAGCTGGGCTCAAGAGATGAACTTGGAAGTGAGATCAGAAAGAGCACAGAGACTACGCAGACAGATCCTCGAAGGAGCCAGAGACTGCCGACAGAGTAAAGTAGAGCAGTAGGGACAGAAATGCAGAAGCAAAAGTAAATGTGAGTATTGTACAGGAGGTGGAATAAAAAAAAAACTGAATGTGAAGGATGAGGGTGAGGCAGTCAGACATGCTTCAGAGGCCAATCAAAATATCAATACAACTGCAGGGAAGAGAATCTTGGACACATTACCAAGAGGCATATTAAATCGGTTTAAAGATTTACTTGATTGACTCCACACTCACCAATACTTGACCATACTCATTCTTAGATCCTAAGCTTAGTTGATATCTTCAGTTCAAAGTTTTCTCTACGTGGTTAAAAGAGGAGGTGACAAATTCCAAGGTGAAATGGAAGCAGCACATTTGTGCAGGAGAGCGGGGTACATCTTTGGACCATTTTTGCCTCCTTCTTGCCCTGTGGTCCCTCCTGTGCTGCCTTCCACCCATTCTCCAATCACCTTTGCCCTAGAGCTGCCTGGTAGCCACTCATGCAGAGGGACTCAGGAGGACGCAGAAGCACAGGATCAAATGCATAGCTCTTGTTGAGGAGAGAAGATCAAATGCATAGCTCTTGGCTACAGAAGGCAAGGAGGAGAGAGTGGGTGACAGGCAGGGTAGATTGAGAGAGGTAGGGACAGAGGAGAGGGAACTCAGTAGGAGGTAGGTGGCCGTGCTGAGATACTATGTGTATGTGTGAGACCAATGGAAGTCACCCCGTACTCCCAGGTCCACTGCACTCCACAAATTTTCTCAGTCCCAGGGACGCGGATTCCTCACAGACTATAGCCCCCTTGGTGGCTCTCTCACATGGTCACTGCTTAGAGGCTCGTGCCAGTATGTGGAGGCACTACTTGACACAGAGCCCAGAGGATCAGAGAGATTGAGTGCTATTGTGTGTGAGAGAATAGGCTTTGAAGCAAACTACTTGACTGTTCTGTGCTTCGGTTTCTTTGTCTGCAAAATGGGGCTAATGACATTTACCTTGAAAAGACATGAGGATTAACATAGATGCATGCAAAGCAACAATCTGTGTTTTTTTTTAATTTTTTAATTGAAGTATAGTTGATTTACAATGTTGTCTTAGTTTCAGGTATACAGCAAAGTGAATATACATATATGTATATATACATATATCTCTTCTTTTTCAGATTCTTTTCCCTTATAGGTTATTACAGAATACTGAGTAGAGTTCCCTGTGCTATACAATAGGTCCTTGTTGGTTATCTATTTTATATACAGTAGTGTGTATATGCCAATCCCAAACTCCTAATTTATCTCCCCCCCAAGTCTTTTGGTAACCATAAGTTTGTTTTCTATGTCTGTGAGTCTGTTTCTTTTTTGTGTATAAGTTCATTTGCATCTTTTTTTAGGTTCCACATATAAGTGATATCATATGGTATTTGTGTTAATCCTTCTCCTGAGGCAAATGGAATCTCATGAGAAGGAACTAAGACCACAGCATTTGATTCCCTTCAGCTTGGAAACACAGCAGATCTTAACATCTCATTAGGTATTCTCAATATGGTTTTATCCCCCGAACACACACAATGGATGCTCTCTGACTTACAAGAAGAAATATGCGACTCGCAGTGACTACCAAT
Source organism: Phocoena sinus (assembly GCF_008692025.1). Classification (NCBI taxonomy): domain Eukaryota; kingdom Metazoa; phylum Chordata; class Mammalia; order Artiodactyla; family Phocoenidae; genus Phocoena; species Phocoena sinus. The sequence goes on along the minus strand of NC_045784.1, from coordinate 128,129,735 downwards.
TTCTCTACTGTTCCATAGGGGATTCAGCATTTTTCTTCTGTCATGTAGGAGGAAATCCAGCCTGATTATCCCTCACCCAGTGAGGCACACTGTGGGTTACCCTGTTGAACACAAACCCCATATCAGGACTGGCTACATAATTTGTGGGGTCCAATGCAAAATAAAAACATGGAGCCCCTTCTTCAGAATTATTAAGGATTTCAAGATAATAACAGTAGAGCATTAAAACCCAGCATGGGGCCCCATGTGATGACACTGATTGTGCACTCATGAAATGGTCCCTACTCCAAATTGATCCCCAGTGCTGTGATCCTGTTGAAAGAGAATCCAGAACAAAGTCGTATGCTCATCTGACAGAAGTTTGCACTGGAAGACTCGCTTCTGGGCAAAGAGCTCCCTCCAGGTTGTTTCTCCAAAAAGCTGGCTGGGCAGATGCCAGGTGGTTATGGATGGCTAAAGCCCTTGGAGTCAGAGTTCTGGCACTGCAGCCCTGGGGGATAACTATGTATCCTCTAACTGTAATCAACCAGCAACTGCCTTTCTTCCTGCTGTTACTTTTTCTAATCACTCCAGGCGATTTCCACTCTCCCAACCCCTCCACAACACACTCCTGTCCCCAGCACAGGCATACTCTAGGGGAGGGGCCAAGTGGCCCCACTCTTCATCCTGACAGTGACCTTGAGCCTTAGTGGGTGGCTCTCTGGTAATCTCTCAGGTAATACTAGAAAGAAAGATGCTTCCTTCATAGGTCTCTGGGAAAAGGTGAGGAGAATGACAGGGATGGAAGGCTGAACGGATATACAACCCTAGAAGAGCATGACTGAAAAGGTGGTCCATGGATCGGTGCCAGACTGCAATGAGGTAAGTAGACAAATGGAGAGTAAGTGTTTGAAAACTTTTAGAGCAACTTGATAAAGCCTATTAAATTTCCTAATAAAATAATAAAAATATAATTTATGTCTTAATTTTCACCCTTCTAGTAATTCAGTTTTATTGCAATTTAACAAAGTATTGGCCCATGCAGTTTGGAAATCTAAAAACATAATTTAACAAAACAAAACAAACTAAAGCAAAACAAAAAATAGGTGCTTCAGAGCAGATGGTTGCCAGCTTTGCCATGGCACCCCTGGCTATAACGGGAAAGGCACTGAGGTGGGAGTCAAAAGGTCAGACTTCTCGTTTATCTATTTTATATATAGTAGGGAACTATACTCAGGATCTTCTAATAACCTATAATGGAAAAGAATATGAAAAAGAACGCGTGTGTGTGTCTCTCTCTGTGTGTGTGTAACTGAATCACTTTGCTGTACACTTGAAACTAACACAACATTGTAAATTAACTAGACTTTAATTTTTAAAATAAAATGAGTACTTGTAGACAGCAAAAATAAAAAATAAAATGATAAGACTTCTCATCCCATTCCT